>NC_059472.1:131720523-132320523 GCF_018139145.2 Gymnogyps californianus
CAAATAGCTAAGCTTGAGACATATGTTAAAAAGAGATAAAACTTAAATAATCTGGTGCCTAGCAGAGTAAGAATGATTGAAAGCTGTCTTGTTCTGTCTAGACATAAAAAAAAAAAATTACAAAAAGTGCAGTGGGCAAGGGTGTACAACCTAGAAATTTGATCAGAGAAAGCCTTCTAAGAGGCTTCCTTTAGGAAACGAAAAGTGGTTTTGACCACCTCTGAAGAGACAACATTTTGTACATTATGTTTTAGAACTGACAAAAAAGGAGTGCTATGTGATCTTTCCTTAGTCTCGGGAAATGTCACAGGCAAGAGTAAAAATAAGGAAAAAAAAAGCAAAACAGTCAAAGCAAGAATCAAATTTAAAGTTCAAGTAATGTATCTGGTTCTTCATTGTGTTACTTCAGTTCTAAAATGATGTGTACAGAGCACTGCAGTTACCAGTGTAACATCAAATTGGAGTAACAAAGTGGTGAATAAAGATTGGTACTGAGCTTAATGTTAGATTCAATTAAAGGAAGACATTTTCCCTTGAATAGTGGATAAATCAGTACAAAGGCTACTTTTTCTAAAGAGGCATTTTAATACATGAGGGGGCTTGGGCTGTTAACAATTGTTGTTCTAATATGTGCAATAAGTGACGTGAGTTTACAGCGGTAAAGTTACTGTAATATTATGGGGTGGAGGAATATTACGAAGGGAGGGCAGTATAGGAGGAAAGAAATTTCATGCAGCTTGCAAGCATTAAATATTTCTCTTTGCATCAGGAGCTGTTGCTTATTGCTTGTGCAAGCATTTTGATGCTTACTCTAGATAACTTGTTAGTGCAGATATTATGTAATCCATGGAATAGATAGGCAAAATGTATAAAATAACAGAGGTTCTATTCTACTACTAGAGTGAGTTTAGAATAACTCCACTTAGCACCATGACCTCACTCTGGAATTATAACAGTTTAAGTGAGAGCTAAGTTTAACCCATGAATTATACTGACATCTGGGGTTAATCTGGGTGCAGTATGTGAGAGAAAGAGTGTTGCTCTTGGTGGATTAGGGCATAGCTGAGAGTAATTAGTACTGTTCTCTTTTTTTTTTTTTAAAACCAAGTAGAGGATGTTCAGTAAATAACTGGATGCCTGCAGAAAAATGCTCCATAACAGGTTTGCAAAATCAGTAACAAAGAAGAAAGTAAAAGTGCATTTGAGCCATGTAGATGGTTAAGAATTTAAATTCATAGTGGGAAATAGCAATTTGACTTGAAAATAAAGTTGTCTTTGTCAAAAGAACAGTAGGCATTACACATCAAAGAGTTGGTCCTGGTCAGTCGTTAGTCGTGTTCACCGAGAAGGGAGAATTTACAGCCAAGGAGGAGTGGCTGCTTTCACTTTGTGCAGTTACTTTATTATTTACTATTTCCTTTTAATAGTCTGCATTGGGTATTTGTTTATTTACTTACAGCCCGTGCATTGCTATTTTGATGGTTGCCCTAATTCACGTATGTGCTATTACCCAAAGCTGATAAAATGCAGCGCGTGTGGTTAGCGTTTTGCACTAGAAACACCTGGGGTGTCACTACTGCAGTAGCAGAGGTTGCTAGATGGAATTTCATGGCTTGATTTCTCCACTCGTGGCCCCTCAGAGATGCTGATCACTGTCTCCTCCCTCATAGTCAGGGTTTTGTGGGTATTTACTGTACAGAAGAATTTGGCCCTTTGGTTTTTTTATTTTTGTCTGTGCGCTCAAAGTGCAGCTTCTGTTAATATATGAAGAGGTCCTAAGGGTAAATGTAATTATCACCTTAGAGACAATGTACAAAATGTACAGTTAGATTTTCACTCGATGAACAAAATTCACAGGCCTTTTAAAATAAGTGCTTCCCATTTCTTTCCAGGCTTCTTAAGTCTCAGTACCTTATTAATCTCACTGACTCCCCCTTCAGGACACAACTGCAAAAGGAAAGTAAACGTTCAAATTGTAAATGTCATATATGAATGAAAAATGAAGGGAAAAAAAAAAAGAACCCGAACCAAAATGACTGTTCAAGTGTTAATATGTCCATCTTTTTTTTCCCCCTTTCATGTCTTGGTATTAGGTCAGTCACCATCCACCTATTTCGGCATGCCATGCTGAATCTGTGAATTTCGCTTTTTGGCAAGGTAACTCTTCAGTCTATCATTTACTTTTACGGTGTTCATAATATTTTCATTGTATGTCTAACATGAAATATTCAGAAATTGGGAAAAGGTGAAATTCCCTGCTTAAATGGTATTAGAATGGCTTTAAGAAATGCTAGCCTATACTTACTTGCATGCTTCTTACTTGGATGCTCTGTCATTATAAAAATGTTCAAGTTTTTTCTTATAACATTAATTGATTATTCTTTTCATGTACAAATATCTGCATTTCTTTAAAATCAGGTTTGTTCTGGGAGGGGTCTTTAGTAAAGAAGAGTTGTGCCTCAAGCTATTTATAAAACAAACAAGCTAGAACACAGCTTGAAAAACTACAAGTTAAATCATGAGCCTTGGCAGATCTTGTAAACCTCTTCTGGAAAATAATTTCCAAAAATGAGCATAACAGCAAGGATAAATATATTTACCTTGTCTTTCTCTGCTGGCATTATTACAGTAGTAAGATTTCGTGCTATTTGACTGGTAATATTGTGTTTCAGAAGAAGTGTGTTGGAGCTTTGTTTGCTGTGTAATGCTGGTGAAGATGTCAGCCAGTCACAGTACCTGTGTCGTTAGATATTTTTGGAGTGTGCACAGAAAATAACTATGCATTTTAACTCAGTTAAAAATCCTTCACCCAGAGGTTTGTCAATTTACAATGTAGCCATATTAGAACCTTTAATTTCTGTTATGATTGACTGCTGACTTGATTATAGTTGTTACGGATGGAGCCATACTGAGCAGAAATTGGAACTCTGTCATTAGTCTGGGTTTCATTATTCAATATAATTCTTTGCTTTGTAAACAAATACAGGGACAAGAGTTCTTTGTTCTTAGCCAAAAAAGCAGAGATGACCAAAAACTTATTCAGTAACTGAAAACTGTATAAATAAGACTAGATGGCAGCCTGTCCTAATAAAGACTGATGAGACTGATTTGTTTAACACATCTTGATAACAGTTATCACTCAAATATTTTAACACTTGCATTTAGAGAACAAAGCTTTTCTGTAAAGATGAGAGCTGAGAATTTGATCAATGAGAAAGAGTCTAAGATTTGGTCTTGATGAGCACAGGAGACTCAATCAAGTACTGCAGGGTTTTGGGGGTTTGGTTTGTTTTTTAAATGTGGCTAGCTGAGTTTATGGGAGATCTAGACAATGATTTTTTCCAATGCAAAGGCAGTTTTGTAAATACTGTGGCCTCTTGTTATGGGGCTATATTAACTTATGTGGAAAGAGTAACATCAAGTTAATCATAAAGGTCGCTTGTCAATGAGGTAAGTTCTTTCTGTGTGCAAAGATCCTTTCACTTGCCATATTGTCTCCTCATCCGAAAAGGAGACAGTCCTCAGCAACATTGCCAGAGTAGTGCTGTAATCCCACCAGACACTGACTTTAGTTCATCTGTTTCAACATCAAGAAATCTCTTGATCATCTGTAGTGAGCCAGAAGACTGGGTTCTGACAGAGACAGTTATTTTGGAAATCGTTTTCCCTGACTTATGAAGCTGACTCTGCTTTTGCAAAGGAGTGTGGACACATGAACAATGGAAATGTAGAATAGAAAGTTCCAGCTATTACAGCATCTGTGCCTGAAGTAGTCTGAGCATAGCTTTGAAATAACACTTCACTTCTCTTTGCTGTCCTAAAATTTTTGCATGATCAAGTTGCGCACTGGTTCCCAAGATGTTTCCCACATACCGATCTCTGTGGGACAGCTTTGCCATTTATGAGAACATAGAACATAACACAGTCTGATAATACATTTTAACTGTTAAACTCAGCAGGGTGTGCCTTTGCCCTTTCTCTTCCATCCCACTGCAGAAGAGAGAAAGCTAGTACAGAATTTGGCTCTACATCATCATACTCAAGGTAGTTTTGGATCTCTTATTGTGCAGTATAGGAATCACAACAGAATTGCTGTCACTAAAGATGCTGACCCAGCATCAAAATTCAAAACCAAAAAAACCAAAAGGTCCTTCTCTCAAGTGATAAGAAAAGGATCATTTTTTCCATGAGGAATTCTGCCCTATGTCCCATTCCAGCCTTTGCAATGGTAGGCAGCTTGGTGTGGCTCAGTCCTATCACTTGCACATATACATTCGGGAGATATGTAATCTCCTAACTACAGTTTGAGCATCTATCTCACAGCCAGCATAACAGCTTCCTCCCACAATTGCACAGGAAACAGTATTTTTTGTTTTCCTTGTGTTAGTACTAGCATGTTTTTGAGGCTAAAGATGAATTTTTCCCTCTTTTTCAGATTGGGCAGGGAATGGACTTTCTAGTGTCTAATACAGCAAGGATACTATTCTCCTGAGCTCTGAAGTTACTATGAAAGTTACTGCCTGATTGCCCCTTCTGCCATGCTTCTCTGTCTATGTTTCTTTCTCTTCCAGGTGTTTTTGCTCAATAAATTTGGCTAAACTTGCATTGAGATTTCTCCTCTTTTTGTGGAGAAATGACGTGAGACTTGGACACGTCTTTCTGTGATTCAGACAAGATCTTAAAAGGCCAGTTAAACTTACAGAGGAAGTTGGACTAAATCCCTCTGTAATTTTGTGCCCTTTGAAACATTCTCTTGTTTCTTCACTGTGGATGTTCTTAGTTGCTATACTTTTGTATTTGAAATTCTGCTTTTTTTTTTTTTAAATGTCTGCATTCATTCACTAGCAACTGAATCGCAGAGGAATATATGCTGTCTATAGCTTATTCAAATTCCTCTCTTTTGAAAAAGTTTTTGAGAGAGGACTTTTAAACCTCTGTTACTTTGCTATTTAAATAACCAGTAATGTAAAAAAAAAAAAAAACCAACCCAAAACCATGTTCAAAGGTCCACAGCATTCTTTGAACACTTTTATTATGTTACACTTTGTTATTTTGCATTTCTTGAAAATAAAGTAGAACCCAGAAATAGATTGATTTGGCCATGCCTATGACTAAACCTGTCTTTTTTTTTTCCTCTTCCTCTTTCAGATGTAAGATGGAAAAACAAATTCTGGGGAAAGTCCATGGAAATTGTTCCAGTTGGTACAACACATGTAACTCTTCCAGCGTAAGTGCTGCCGTCATGCATTGCTGTTCACACACAAGCACAGACATGCTTGCACACACTGGAGCCACATTTATCCAGATGAGAACAAGCCGTGCTGTGCCGTATTAGACCTTTGGAAGAATTGGTGATTATGATTTAGTTTAAAAAGAAAGTGAGGAGCGGGAAACAAAAGGAAAAAACCCCACCAAACCAAAACCAGAAGCGTAAAACAGAAGGACTAACTCTTCCAATGGTTCTAAAAAACAAAAGATGAAATAAAAAATTACGCTCCTGTGTATCTTGAAAAAAGCAAAGTTGGTATTTTCATACTTCAGTTGAATTTCAAGCTTCATGCATTTTAAACTCACAGGGAAAAACTGCATGGTAGAGGAAGCTATGAATTCTTTTGCTTGAATATAGGTTTGGGGGAGGGGGTGGTGTTGTTGTTGTTCCTGTCTTTTGTACCTGTATTTGTATGAACCCTAACACCATGGGGTCCTGGTCTGTAGGTGAGGCAGATAGCCATCATCACAGCATAAATAATTATTGTAAGTGATAAATAGAACCAGTTGCATATCTGGTGTTTATTATGCAAGGAAGTAAGCAGCCACTGTAGTTAAGTGTTGAGTATAGTTTAATGTTTTTTTTTTTAAATAAAAATCTGCAGTGTTCCTATGCTGGCTTGTCAGGGTGCCCATTATAGATCAACAAGTAAGATCCCATAAAATTTGGCCTATATCCATCTTGTTTGCAGAACCAGAGGTCTAAAGGTTAAGTAGTGTTCCAATTAAATCTGTTTTCCAAAGAGAGTCTACAAAGTTAATTATTCTGCCATCTGAAAAAAAGAAAAAAGAAAAATAGCTCAAGAATTTAGCACTCATCAGACTAAGCGACTAAGCATGCCTTTTTCTTTTAAGTGGGTAAAATTGCAATATAGTAAGATAGCATCCAAAAGATAAAACACATCATGTTCATAGCGGGTAGCCTAAGCTGTGGAGTGAAAGGTCTTTAGGATGTGAATGAGGGTTCAGAGGCAAGGTAGCGAATAGATTAGGGCCCATGGTGGGCTGATGAACTGGAAAATAATCTGATTCATATGTGGCCTCCACGTGCTGGTTTGTATCCCTGCGTATCTGATATAGAACTGGGTACAAAAAAAGGTACTGAGGCTATAGGCAAAAATGAAGCATTAGTATTAAGGTTATTTGGGGGGCAAATACAGTATTTTTAACATGCGTGATTGTCGTGGTTTAACCCCAGCCAGCAACTAAGCACCATGCAGCCACTGCGCCCTCCCCTGTCCCAGTGGGGTGGTGAGGAGGGAAAAAAAAGTAAAAGTTGTGGGTTGAGATAAGAACAGTTTAATAACTAAAGTAAAATAAAATACACTACTAACTAATAATAATAATATAATAATAATAATTGTAATGAAAAGGAATATAACAAAAAAAAGAAATAACACCAAGAAAAGATAAGTGATGCACAATGCAATTGCTCACCACCCACTGACCAATGCCAGAGCCGCGATCCGCGCCTCCTGACCAACCTCCCCCTGTTTATATACTGGGCATGACGTTCTATAGTATGGACTATCCCTTTGGCTGGTTCAGGTCAGCTGCCCCGGCTATGCTCCCTCCCAGCTTCTTGTGCACCTGCTTGCTGGCAGAGCATGGGAAACTGAAAAATCCTTGGCTTAAGATAAGCGCTACTTAGCAACAACTAAAACATCAGTGTGTTATCAACATTATTCTCACACTAAATCCAAAACACAGCACTATACCAGCTACTAAGAAGAAAATTAACTCTATCCCAGCTGAAACCAGGACAATGATAGAGCATGTGACCTGCAGGTAGGGGCAGGAGAACAAGTTACTGTGGGGTAAATTGGCCACATATCTGCCAGTCTGTAAAAACTGTCCTTGTGCATACTCTTACAATGCAGCAAGTAAAAAAAAGTGATTAAGGGGAGGTAAGGAAAGATTCTAATATCCTCATGGGATGTGTGCGAGGCAGTTGCTGTGGGGAAACTGGTGCTTTGTAAGTTTACCCTTTACCTTACCAGTAGCGACTTGGCTATCAATGCCCAGAACAAATTGTAGAATGTATGTCTTCATGAAACTTTCCTTTTCTTGAGGTTTTAAAAAGTTGTTTTATAAGAACAGCTAGTTCTTTAATAAAAGGTAAAATGTTGTATTACCTATTGGTATTTGTTCATCTCTCCCTGTCTGCTGTCTTCCAGCGTGCAACTGCATCTTGAACTACCTGGTGAGAACTTTTGCTCTTGCCTGAAGCACACACATAGGCTCAGCCTTGAGAGCTTGAGCCAAGCTCATTCCACTCCATAAGTCTTCTGATGACTCTGGTGGCCCACGTCCTTGTGTTTTCAGTTGTCACTGTGTTACAAGCTGTGAAATGGGCATTTCAGCCAGCAGAAGATATTAGAATGATTACTTTTGGATACTTAAAACTGGTAAAGAGGGACAAGTAAATTGAGAGAAAACTGAATTCAAGACCGAAGTTTATAGCAGAAGTGACAAGGGTTTTCTGGGAGACAGGATTGTTGTCATAGGGTTTGTTTTTGAGAAGGTGTGGGACAAGAAGATGAGGCATTCCAGAAAAAAAAAATTGTTTTGTGGGTTTTGTCTAATCAAGTTCTCTGCAATTTTTTTTCACAAGTTTATGAGCTCGTTTGAACATGGCATGAGATTTTTCTTGTGTGTATTTTTCTTAGTTTTAAAGACCATTTTGCATGGAACAAGGTGACATCTTGCATCCATAACATCTTAAGTGGGCAAAGATGGATTGAACACTATGGAGAGATCATCATCAAAAATCTTAACGATGACACTTGCCACTGCAAACTGACTTTCATAAAGGTAACCACAGCAGTAACCACAGCAATGTTGGCAGTGCCTTTTCTAACAGACACAGCAGTGGGTGGACACTCTCTGCTGAAGCTCAGTGCAACTGCTTGCAAGCTGTATTTTCCTATAGTTCTGCTGTAATTGCCTGTGATTCTTTGAGAAACTTTAACTCTGAAGGAACTGCTGCTCAGTAGGTAGAGCCAGACAAGAAAGAGAAGTAACAGCTTTCTCAGGTGATTCCACTGGAGGTGTGGGAAAGTATGAGGAAAGGAAAGGAAGAGATATGATGAAAAAACTACTCTGTGTTTGATGAGAGAGGTAGGCACAAGGTGTCTATTGACAGTGGTTTACCACATGCCTCCTACTAACCCATTGGCATGTGCTGTGGTTGCGTTCATTCAGTAACTGTAGAACCAGTGCTTATGTGGGGTGCTTCACCCGATGCTCTTTTCTAGTCCTTTGCAGGTACCTGGAGGAGTTTAAGTGAGAGGTTGTGGTGTTACTCAAAGCTTTTGCTTCAGTACAAGGCATCAAGATATGACTTCCTCAGGAAATGCCCTTATAACTGAAATTAAAATTAGTTTTTGGCAATAAACGACTTCTTCCTAGTAAAGGAAAATCAATGAAAACCTAAAACGATGCCAGAATTTCTAACCTGAGAAATAGTTTTGCAAAGCATGCTAGGAGACTTACCTTAACCTGCATTTTCTGTATCTGATTGCTGGGGAAAGGCTGTGCTTTACATAGAAACAGACCATACAGATACAAGCTAAGTACTTCAGCACACCTATGCAGCATGGCATGCTCAGCAGCAGAAGGGAAGTTTCCTTTTCTTATTTGTTTTCCTGAATACTTTGTGCTTTCTAAGAAGCATTAGGGTGATTTTTTTTTTTCCAAATATTTATTTGAAAGTACTGTAATGTATTTGCAGAGTTGCAGTGGATGTTTAGAGTTCAAATTTTAAAGATTGAGAGCCTGCAAATCTTATACCTTTGATATTGTAAATTGTCTAGAGTGGAGATTACTGTATCAGTTCCTTCTCTGCCTCTTCTGTAAATTTGGGGAAGATGTAGATAACTAAGTCAGGAGTCAGTGTTACCTGTCATTGGGCAAAATTCAAGGTCAGCTATGCTTCACCTAGTACTGCCCCTAAAAAAGGCAAACAAAATAAATACAATTCTCAACGTTAGTATTTTAATAAGCCAATTAATAGTACTAACAGCAGTTGTTTGCATATGATATTGTAATGCACATCTAAATGAGTAGTTTTCATTTCAGAAAACTACTCTACAGCATGGTGCTACTGACATGGCAAAATCACTCACACTTGATCTCTTATGCACCTTTTTTCCCCTTGTTCCTTTTAATTCTAGGCAAAGTATTGGAATCCAAATGCACATGAGATTGAAGGCAGTGTCATGGATAAAGCCGGGAAAGTTGTGCATCGACTCTTTGGGAAGTGGCATGAAAGTTTATACTGTGGGACGACTTCATCTTCAAACTGCATATGGAGAGCAAGTTAGTGATCAGAATGGCTAACGTACAGAACTTAAGATCTGCTTGAGAATAAGCTTACTATTTTTATCTCTTTATTAGGCCCCAACTTCTTGTTATTTCTATGTGGAATATTAGATTTTTGTCAAGCATTTAACATTTACACCAGAAGAATACATCATTTAACTTAAATAATATGGAGAACTTAATCCCATGGCTTCCTGCATTTTCTCCATTCTCCCTCATTTTCATGTTTGGACATGAAGTGGGTATTGAGGACTCTAAAAGGAAGGAAAAAAAAAAGGAACAACCCCCCCCCCCCCTTTTGTGTAGACAAGTGTTGTGTATTTCATGTATTAAACATTGGAGGATAGCCCACAAAGCTCAATTCTGTAATGACAGCCATATCTGAACTTCTCCCAGACTTGTGGGGTATTGTCTACTGTAGTTTGAAAAAGCACTATGATAATAGCATGGCCTTCATCACAGTTGTGCTCTGATTCAGCTGAGAGAACAGAAATCTGATTTGTTGCAGTGCAATTATCAAGGGGGATGTTATCTTTTGTCACATTATTAAAAACCTCTTATTCCCCCAGAACTGAGGCCGTGGTTCAGAGATGAACAAATGACTGAGGGGAGCTTGGAATTTTTCTTCTAAAGATAACAGCATTTAACTGGAATTCTGAATGTACTCTTTTCTTTTGTAGATCCGATGCCTAAAGATTATGAACAGTGGTATGGATTTACTCAGTTTGCACTGGAGTTAAATGAACTGGACCTGCAAACTAGGTCATTACTTCCATCCACTGATACACGTTTTAGGCCGGACCAAAGGTAAGAAGTTTTAACTCTTAAATATCTTCCTCAAATGGTTCTTAATCTTCTGTATGCTCACTTTACCCTAAGCTCAGACTATTTTGTGTAGATAACTGCAGTGTGTTTCTATTTCTACATTAATGTGCATCGGAAACAGACATTTTAATCACTTATCAAGAGATGGTCTGGTCATTATGGAGCAGTCTTTCCTAAAATTGCCTCTTGGATGCTTCTAGATAACTGCCTTTCCAAAGATGTTAAAACTTCAGTACTTCAGGTACTGGATGTTGAGCGTACTGTGTTTGAATAGCCAAAACCTGAGACACTTGAAATTTCTTTCTGTGGTGGAATTTCTATTGTTGCTAACTTCCAAGGAAAAGAATCTAATATAACAATGACTGAGCTTGTTATGGGAGTTACTTTTCCTTAAGTGCTTTTTGATAGTGCAGTTGTCTGCAGATGTAGCTGTTTACCTTTCAAACACTGTGAACTGCCTGCTGTAAAGATTAGATTCTGGAGCTCTAGAGGACCTGGCAAAGACAGGGGACAGGAGCACCAATTGTGTTTCTTATCACTGCTGGTGCTACAGGTTTCTAGAAGAAGGGAATATTGAAGGAGCTGAAATGCAAAAGCAGAGGATCGAGCAGCTACAGAGAGAACGACGCAAGGTGCTGGAAGAAAACAATCTAGAGCATCAGCCTAGATTTTTCAGGTACTATATAATAATTAGCATATACTATCATTTATTGAAATTCTTATTATAGATCTGGTTCTAAACTGCCATAGAGCGGGCTCCAGTTTTTTCCAGGTTTCTTCTATATTCTTGATTTTTGTACTTTGGCAATGTAGAACACTCCAGACTTAGTTAAAACTCAGAATTATATATTGCTTTTTCATTAGTGCATCCCTGAATTTCTTTTTAATTTTTTGCCTTGATGGCGATTGGTATTTAGTCTACATTTGAATTTGCCTGAGTGAATGTAGCATCTTTGATTCTTTCAAGCAAGGTGAAGTAGCTGGATTTAGCTTAATTACCTCTGCTGAACTTCTGCTGAATTCAGTGGGATTGCCTTGTGCAGAAGTGTGCAGAGCTGGAGCCTTTCATTTCCAGGGCTATTTTGGAACGTTTCCCCTATTTCGTGGGGAGAGAATTATCATTCAGAGGGCACTTTATATCTTCCTGTTGTAAATCAATTAACAGGAGACTTCAGCCATTGAAAGACAGAAATGAATGCTAGTGAGGACATGGCCTTTTTCCCTCCAGCTTCTCTGTTCTCCTGCAGTGGAAGACTTGGAGCCAAGGTGAACGTTGTATGGGCCTATGTATCAGTTAACAGATCTGGTATCCTAATTTTTTTCTGGATAGATAGGTACTGTACTTCTGAGGAACACAGAAACATTTAAAATAGGTGCAAACAGGTGCAAAAAGGGAATGGTTAGACCACTACATGTCTGACAAGCTGGTGAGTTAACTCATCACATGTCAATCACACCTACTAAGAGAACCAAATGTTGGTTCCAGCAGGATAGAGACAAGGTCTAATACTTCGTAATTGTATATTCACAATGGGAATTGTGAATAAGGATAAGGATTTGAATCCTCAGGATGAGCATTTGAAAATTGAGATTTATGCTGTAGATTTAAATAACAGAATAAAGAATTTAATTACTATATAGCAGAAGTGTTACCCAGTGTTAGAGTAGATATGAATTATGCATTTGGCTTACATAAGAATTATGCATCTGGCTTTTCAATAGTGATTTCTCTTTTCAACAAATCACAAGCCTTGATTTACTTAAAAGAATAATTAGCTGTTTTGCCAAAAATGTTGCACACTAGATTAAAAGCAGACTGATTCCTTCAGGGTACGGTACCTAGTGCAATGAGTCTCACCTCATGACTGGGAGCTATAGTCTCTCTTTATGCAATAACCATAGTGAGCCATCTTTGGAGAGGTAAAAGGAAAGTTTCCACTTTCCACTTTCCACTCAAGGCTGCCTTTGAGACCATGAAATAAACCTGGACTGTACTTTTAAGTGCTAAGCGCTGGCATGTGACAGTGAAATAACAGTGTTGATCTCAGCTGAACACTCGGCTACTGAGGTGCATCTCCAAGGCCCCGTGCAGACATACCCGTTCAACTCTCCAAGCTATGTTGCCTTGTTTGAAGGCTGTACTGAGTTGCACTGCACCTGGTTCATGGGCTGGATTGGGTATCTATGCATAGTGTTACATTGCATTACACAGCATATGTATGGAAAATATAAGCTTTACATTTAAGACATTTGTTTCATCTTTGATAGGAAATCCAGTGATGACTCCTGGGTGAGCAATGGAACCTACATGGACCTTAGAAAAGAACCTGGTTTTTCCAAACTGGACAATCCTGTCCTCTGGTGAAAGAGGAGCTAAGTGAAGATATTCTGTGTTGTATTCTTGGATCTGATTTAAAAGAAGTTTATATAAAATATATCTATATATATACACCTATATACACACACACATATAATATATGTGTGGGGCGTGTATATATGTGCAAGTGTGCATATCTCCAGAATTGTGCTTAATTTAGAATCTGATAATTCCTTTGTTTCCTTTACTCTGACTATTGCAGTGATTGTTTGAATGTATAAATACCCTAACTTCTTTTTATAAAATATTTAATAAATAGTACTGAATGTTAACAGTGAGAGGGAAAAGAGGAGCTTTTACACTACTTTTCCAATGTGTAATAATGTCAGTTCTGAGTTAACTTATGCCTTATTGAATTGCATTGGAGACAGTAGCATCAGCATCTCCTAGCTGTGCTGAGAAATCAGAGTGCAAGCCTTAGTAACTCAAACTGTAAGTAGGCTTCCACAGTTCAATGAGTGGTTCAGCTGTCTCTGGGCTGGTATAAATTGCTAAAACAGATTATCAGCTGGTGCTGGAATCTGAGTATGATCTTTTGCTGCCTGTAGAAAAGATTTAAATAAGCTTTTGTTTCTATTAGCTTTCTTCTTAGCATTATGGAAGAGGTAGTTCTGAGCTTACATCAGTGGTTCTGCTGCCTTATACATAAACTGTACCCAGCTAAATGTAGTGCTAGAAATTCAGGAATCGCCAAAATTTTCCACTGGGAAAAATTTCCACTTCAGATTTATAGCCCCCAACAGGGCAAGAGGAGGAGATCCTTTGTATATACTGCTTGAGCACTGACTAGATGAAGAAGCTCTCTCTTTTTCCAGTAAGTAAAATCTATACAGAGCACAAAATCCTGTGCTTCCATAGCTTCATTTGTTTTTTGATTAACCTAAAAATTGCAACAGTAAGACTTTTTAAAAAGTAAGCAAACTGATTGTTTTAAGCTAGAAATTTTTTCTTAGTATTTTGATATTTTCTACCTCTTAAGAAATAAACAGCATATTTAAGATCTTATATTTAAAAAATGACCATCTGCCTTATGGAGAAGTGTATGGAGTCTTTGATCTTCCTCTGTTTGTTTGTTATGTTCAGATAAATATTCAAGTGTCTTGCACTAAATCAATTGCATCCCTTTCCTGTAATTTTATACATATGGCTAGATTTGTGAAACTACTAAACCATAGGTCAGAAATTTAGCAGGAAGCAAATGTAGCAGAAGTCGCACTTGTGAATGAAGATTATAGAGATGGGCAGTATTTTTGTTTTTTCCATCAAATCACAATGCCACAGTCATTAATAGAATAATTTGCATTCCTACCTATCTGCAACTCAAGCCTGACCCATGATTCTTCAAGTCTGTTCTATATGTCTGTGACTCTCTGGCAACAACGCAGTTTCCAAGTTATAGATCTACATCCTGTCACCACCACCACCCCCTTTTCTTTTTCTTACATGCCACTTTAATGACACAAAACAAACCCAAATGTTCTTGGCATGTTGAACTGGCTTATGACTGGAACAACTGGACATGGCACGGATAAGGGAGACTCCTAGGGGGACTAGTAGCTTAGAAAAACTTGCACTTTACTGTGTGCTGCATTGTTCTAAAGAAAACCCATTAAAAATGGATGCATGTATTATATGTAACATGAAGGAAATACTATGAATGCTTCCATTTTGAACCAAATCTGTAATGTCAGATTAGATGTATATTTGAATTTTGCTTTCTGTTACCTTGAAGCCCCATTGTCGTAGAGGCAGATGAATGCTTTTTCACCATTTTTCACTTTGCCCAGGAACTCTGCCTCACTATCATTTCTGTAATTTATTACCAAAGAAGTTATCATAATTCTTTCTATTTAATACGTCTTTTAAAGACTTGACTACCACGCCAGCAGCTTACAACAAGGCAAGGTTCACATCAATATGAAGACAAAATCTGGGCTTTGATTCCAAAGGAAATCTTAACCTTTGCGGGCTGTTTGGCTTTTCAAGGAAAGTGAGGATCTCTTCATGGCTTGTTCCCTTCCTGTGTTTTATTCTTGTATTAACTGTCAAAACTTGGCACAGAAATGAGTTGATATTTGTAATTATCCTTGCTGTTGGTAATTACCATTTATATTAAAAATAACATTCATTTAACAACAAAAGAGGGTAGGGGAAATTAAAAAAAAAAGCTTCTAAGAAAGGGAGCAAAATTTGTGGAGGATGCATTAAACTTGCTCATTGTCGCATTTGGCAGCTACTGTGATTACTGTCTGATCTGATTGCTGGGTTTGTATTTTCTATGTGTGGAGGGGATTTCCCCATACTTTGTCATATGACCTAATAGTTGATAGCATCTGAAATTAAAGGATTAGAGGCCAAAAGGCAAAGTTAAAGAATTGTAATCAGCAGGTGTTAAACAAAACTAATCTCATATTGGGTGTTTGAGTCATGATTTTTGAGAAATCAGACTGGCAGTGTTGCCTTGTATCTTACAATCTAAAATGTCTAAAATACATTTGATTAATGACAAGAAGCATTGGGCTGAGTCGTGCCTTATATAAAATTTTCTTCAGCAAAATTCCCATATCAAGAAGGTAAACTTCAGAATTTTACTATCATCTCCAGAAAAGTAATGCCTGAGAATAATCCAGGGCATTTCTTAAATACATAAAGCAAAATCATTGCACAAGTAATAGCTCCTTTTGCAAATCTCTGATACACATCTGCAAACACGATGTAACCAGTTGTGAATGATCCTTAGACCCCATGTTTCCAACTGCAGTATAGTTGTCCCTGCTTACTTTTGTACGAAACAATTGGGTTTAGTTGTTAAACTTCTGTCAACTGTGTATTAAGAAGTGGAAGAAAACTGTCTTGATGTTACTTCTGTATTTCTGCATAAAAATATATTCATCATTCACAAACCTTAATATACTCTATACAGTTATTCTTGGTAAAATATGAAATTTTGGTAATTTTCTTCCCCAAAACTTCAGATGTGTTAATGGGTGCAAAACTTACATTAGCTTTCTGCAGCATAACTAAGACAACTGTTGTTTTAATAACTGACATTGAGGCACTTCCTTCCCCCATTTCTACCCTGAATGGTAAAAAGAACGTATCAGGCAACTTACTTCTTCCTTTCATACACAGCAGTGATCCCCAAGCTGTTTAGCTCAATGGATCAGTCTTAAAATTTCCTGATGACCATTGCTTGCTGTTACAGCTCTCTTATTTGATGACTTTATAAATATTACTTAATATGATTTTGGAGGGCAGTTTGAGAAGCACTCATCTAGTACTGCCTTTCTTTGTGTATCCCTTCACAAAGTAAAAAAACTCACTGTGAACTTAGGTCAAGAAGATGGAGCAGCTCAGGCCTTTGGGTGTTAAAACACTGGCTCAGTTTTCAAATTACACAGCAAAGAAAGAAAAAAAATTCCAGGGAAATAGTGTTCATAGAAACAGAAACCCCCAGCTCTACTTCCAGATTTCAGACTTGACAGTTTCTGATTTTGGTGCAGTGTAAGTTTGGGATTGTGAAACAGCGTAACTTGTTAGGAGACTACTCTTGATAGCATAAAGTGCCCTTTAGACTGAGTGGAACTGGAGTGCACCATTAATCATTGCATTCCTTTCTTAATCTCTGCTCTCTGAGATGTGCTTTATGTGTTAGTTTGCCAGCACTGATCTATTTCTTTTAGATGCTTTTTGAAATACAGATCCAGCAAACTACTTAGGTTCTTTATACAGAGCTTGGAAAATTAGATGCATGGAAGGAAGAGCAAAAACAGCCAAAATTTTGAGAAGGAAACATCCTAGAGATCTGTTCTTCCACCACCAAGTTTTTGAAGGACCTGAAGCAGGATTGCTGGTTTCTTTTAAAACCTGGCCCCTGAAGGAGGTGGTGGTTGCAAACATGGTCACCTTATTATTTGGCAGTGTCGTGGTTTGACCCCAGTCAGCAACTCAGCACCACGCAGCTGCTTCCCCCTCCCCCCTCCCAGTGGTGTGAGGAGGAGGAAAGGGAAAAAAAAAGTAAAATTCATGGGTTGAGATAAGAACAGTTTAATAACTAAAGTAAAATATAATACTAACAATAGTAATAATGAAATATAATAATAATAATAGTAATGAAAAGGAATATAACAAAAAAAGGAAGGCGGGGGGGGAGAAAAAAAAAACAGTGATGCACAATGCAATTGCTCACCATCCGCTGACCGATGCCCAGTTAGTTCCCGAGCTGCAATCCGCCCTTCCCGGCCAACTCCTCCCTGTTTATATACTGGGCATGATGTTCCACGGTATGGAATACCCCTTTGGCTAGTTCAGGTCAGCTGCCCCGGCTATGCTCCCTCCCAGCTTCTTGCACACCTGCTTGCTGGCAGAGCATGGGAAACTGAAAAGTCCTTGGCTTAAGATAAGCGCTACTTAGCAACAACTAAAACATCAGAGTGTTATCAACATTATTCTCACACTAAATCCAAAACACAGCACTGTACCAGCTACTAAGAAGAGAGTTAACTCTGTCCCAGCCGAAACCAGGACAGGCAGTTTAGTGTTGAAGCCAGATCACTGTACAGAAACAAACACAAATTCATGGGGCCAGAATGTACAACCAGGGACAGCTTTGGGGTTGCACAAAGGTCCACTGCTGGTCTCATAAAAAAAACCTAAAAAACCAACCTAACAAAAACCTCACCCTTTCCCATGCCCCTCACTTTCCCTCAGCTATTTACAGTCCTGTATAGGTTTTCTATGTGGCCCCTCATATCTAAAAGTTCTTCTTCAGTGTCCCATTTTCTCTTTCTTAAAAAAATTTCTGAAGAATAGGAAAACAGTCCCTTCTAACAGGCTTTTAAATGACAAACCATGCCTAAAAGCTGTAGTTAAAAACTTTCCCATAAACGTTGTGGCCTACTTCTGTATCTTTTCCTTGACTGTGAACAGGACTTTCTTCCCACTTGCACTCTGGAGTCAGACCACAGCTTGGTAAGGGTAGCATGCTACGGAAATGTGCAGCTACATCTGCTTAGCATACTCCTAATTAATGTCCTCACATCTGCTTTTGTGTAAATCTCTTCTGTCATCTCTCTAGATGACTAGCTTTGCAGAGCAGGAAGTTTTCAGCATATCTTATTTTGTTCAATACAGCTTTTTTTTTGTGTACAACTCATACAGAGGGGGCAAGCTGAAGAGGAGTGCAAAACCTGGCCCACAGTGCATATATAATAGAGAGAAGGATGAAATCCAGCTTCTCCACATAACTGAATACATCTTGCAAGGGCTAGAGTCAGATGGTGCTATTCAAAGGAGTAAAGTTAAAATGGGAGGTTTTTTTGGTTGAGTATGTTTTCATTCATGGATTATGCCTACTATAAATAAAATTCACAGTATTCACTAGCTCATCCTTTCTATTTTCTAGCTACTGGTGGGTGCAACTTACTCCAGCAGCTGTGGGTTCATAAGAAGCTGCACATGTTATCTGGCTGATCTGTTGAAACATAGTAAATGCTCACCAAATGTATTATTGTACTGCTCAGTTCTTAGACACTGTTCTTGCTGCAGCTTTTGAAAGCAATAAGAGGAATTTTCCACAAAATAGTTGCCATATGTTAAAAAAATTATTTTAAGCGGTTCGTTTTTTATATAAATTGTGGATTTGGTGTTTTTGTTGTATAAAACAAAACTGTATTAAAGCTTATGAGAATGTTTGGGAGGTTAATCCACAAGAGGTGATGAGCTCCGTCAGCTCCACACCTGTGAGATGGTTGGTATCGCTGAGAATCAGGCAGTCTTGTATTTATGTTAAAAGTATTTTACTAGTTCCAGTATTGGAAAAACATACCACATGTATGCGGTATTACATACATAAAGCTGCTAAATGCTGAATTTGTTGTTTGTTTTTTGTTTGGTAGGGCATTAGTGATTTCAGAATGAAGAAAGGTATCTTATGTGTTAGAATTATCACTGACTTTCAGATTTTTGAGAAAACTTTCTGTAGTCAGGATCTTTCCTGTTTTCTGCTTCACTTACTCAAAAAATTTGTAATAATGTTGGAGCACCTTGATGCGCAATTTGATTTATTATTTTTTGTCTCTGTAACCAATTTAGTTGAATGTTAATAAATCACACTTGCAAAAAGTCATAGAGCACCCTGACTTTTTCCCAGGGGTTGTAAGCATCTTTCTTCAAAGGTTGTTAGTGACAGCTGAAATAAGCCTAGCTGCTGTAGTGATCTGTGCTTTTTACACTTGCCAAAATGGCAAGTATGAAAGAGCTTCCATCTGCTGGAAGCCTTATTTATCACTCTTACAATCTGTCTGGTAGTTGTGCAATGTTGCAGTTGTTTACCAGTTACCTGCACACACTGTACGGCACTGTCGCATGGCTATTATGCCAGACACTGGGGCAGGGAAAGGGGTAAGCTGATGGAATTCATTTATAGCTGGAAGTTGATTCTTAAAAGCAGTTTTTAGTAGACAGATGTGCAGCACAAATGTTATGCTTTAGCATGAATGTGGAGACCACATGTTCTCCGTAACACAACTTTTAAAAACAAGGAAACATAGTATTTACTGGATAAAATAAATAACTGGAAGGAAACTGTATCAATGTGGTGTTTTCTCCCTCAGAAATGGTGATTCAGGACGGCTCTGCCAGATCTCAACTATGTCTCACAGTCTCACCGTATATGTGTAAGCTGCAATACGGATGGATTAGAATCTTGAAAAATGTGGAGTACAGTGAGTGTAATTCCTGACCAACCTGTAATTCCTGACTGCAGTTCTGCAGCACTTCCCCAGTGTGTACAAAGATTTGGTGGGAGGGAGCATGGAGGTTCCACGAAGACTGGGAAAATTGGATCAATAAATCTGTTACCATGCAAAATATCCTCAGCTGTTGTACATGGCAGAATAAGGATAGAGGCCGAAAGAAAAACAGCTTTTATAGTGAGCAAGAATCAGCTCCTGTTTTTTGAAATCCAGCCATTTTGGTTCTGTATTAGGTTAAGAACTTTGGAACTTGCTCATCATGTCAGCGGGAATCACTTCATTGCTGATTAATTTCATAGATACCTAATATGCTTTAATTGGTACCTGAAATAACCAGCATTTAGTTCAGGTTGCTGGGAAAATAGCAGTTTACAGAAGCAGTAATATTTTTGTCATAATTATAAAAGGGAGAGGAAGATGGCAAGGGATGCTCATTATTGGTGCCCTAATCGTGAACTCCTAGGGCAGTAGGAACTTCTCTTACAGAGAAATGGATACGGAGTGAATTTCTCATGATTGCCCCTCAAGCTAATAACATGCCAAGTACCCGCAGTGTGGTCAGTGCTACCCAGACAAAACAGGCTGTTCTCCCCTACAGAAGTGTAAGGTAAACTTGGCTCGTATAGACCTTGCATCCAATTTGTGGTTAAGCTCAGCTGTCTGTTCATTTACAGTAATCTCTATTTTAAAGTCATTTTGCTTACTGCAAAATGATTCAAACCACCATAGCGTGAGGAAAAACACTGACAGCTGAGCAAAGCTTGCTCTGCATAGTAACTGACACATCTTGGCTTCTTTTTCTTTTTTTTTTTTAATGCCTGTGTTACATTCCTTTCATCTTGCAAACATGGCTCTCCATGCTCAATTTGTTGATTTTAACTTGGACCCCCTCTAGTGCAGCGGATGGATAAGAATTTGTAGGGTTACTCTGAGTTTTTAAATGGGGCTAAAAGCTGGCCAGATACCAAATTCTGCTGTTATACTTATGAATTTGTATCTTTGCTTATTCTGTACCAAGGGAAATAATTGAAATTGCTATGTGTAAACCCTCATTTGAGGTAAATCAACATTGCTCTACTGAGCTGCGTTATAACTGAGGCTTAAGTTAACTGAGAATTTGACTCTGTGGGTTCATTGATGTAAGTTTTTACAGGCTCTTGGAACAGTAATAAATTCCTGGAAGACAAGATGTTGTGTACAAACATCAGCTGATGTTTCTGTGTGTAATTTCACAGACTTCAGGAATTATTGGCTTTCTCTACGTGTTAGGGTACTATTTCTCTTTGAGGATTTTTTGAGCTGATGTTTCACTTGCTATTTTACTAAGACCAGCTGTTAGAATTTGAAAATATGATTTTTTTGCTTAGTTAACATTGTTTTGCATTAAAATTTCTTTAATAAAAAATTGCTTTCCTAAATTACAAATTTCTTACTTTTTAACTTGTGTTGGAAAAAAAAAAAAAGAAGCCATGATAAAGGCTGCAGTAAATCTAGTTTGAATTACTGCAGTACATGCCTTGAAAAATCCTTTCCTTCTTAGGTTTTATGAGGATATGTCTGCAATGCCTAGATTGCTGCCTAGAGCAAAGAAGATTATGTAGATTTATCAATAGATGAGAATGTGTCTAATAGCTGAGAGAGATTTACTGTTTTGTTTTACTCTTAGGTTTGTTATCATTTCAGCCATTGACAGACTGCAGATGGAGTGAAGTCAAGCGATCATCCTGCTTGTATTCATTGTTTTGTTACTTGCACTTCAGTCAGTAAAACAAATCTCGTGAAAGCAACTAGAGCTACATAATAGCTATATAGGTTTTTTGGATGGGAAGATCCATTTTCTTATGAAATTCAAAAACAGTGCACCAAATTCTTAAGTCCTTCATTGGAAAAAACTTCTAGTGAGGACTTTGCCTGAGAAAGAGCATTGCAAGTAGGTCAGGTAAGAGCAAGCTTGACTTTTTCTGAGTTCTCTAGTTACCAGAGGATGGTGAGCCTAGCCCATCCTTAACTGTCCCCTTTCGTTTTGGAGAGAGAGTAAAACTTCAGTCAAAGTTGATGGAGGGTAGAGAACTCAAGGATAATATATTCTCACCTTCGGTGAATATCAGAAACTGGAAAAGAGATCTGGATGCGCCATGTTGCAAGAAGGGCCATAGTAGGAGCTCCACTGTATTTTATCTAGCTGCAAAGCTTCCTAAAGGCTGATGCTCATGTGAATGCTTTGGTCTTCATACCAACAGGAATTGTTTGTTTGAAATGATGCGGAAAAGGAATGAGAGGAAAGAGTATATATTGTTGAAATAAGATTCTCAGTATTGAAGTCTGCAGTCACAAGATCCTAGCCAAAAGAATGGCTGCAGTTCATGCTTTGCCAGTACCGGTTGCCCATTGTTTCCTTTCATACTGACACTTCTTCTCAGGACACAGCTGGTCTTCCTTCTCTCTTAGAAACTGCATTGGTCACACAGCGGTGTATTGGTATTGGTGAGGCCGAACAGTAACTGCGGAAGAACCAAATGAGCCCCGGCTCAAGCTGACTGTGACCAGTTCTGTAGGAGGAAGTGCATTCCCGTCTCCCAGTTGCAAAGAGGGTAGTACTGGCAATAGGAAAGCCATCCACCCAAGGTTACTTGCATCACCCGTTACAGATGCTACTCACCCAAATCAATACATCATTCAGACAAACAAGGGCAGTACAAGCAGCAAGGACACCAGTTTCAATTCTATGACAGAGCAAATAAAATACATTTTTAATTGTCAGAGAACAGGCCAGCACTTTGTTTCATACGTGAGGTTTCTCCAGCATAGTGAAGACCTGGTCTGTATGTGTAACTGCAACATAACAACAGTGTCAATAACCTGGAGTTGCGTGACTAGCCCTCGCCACCACCTGTACGAATTCGCAGGACACCACTGCTGTCCCCCTCTGTTCAGAAGGACAGCTGCAGCCTTCTACACCTAGCAATCTATTTTGACCCGCAACACCCCCTTTATGGCACCTTGCTGTCTTTTTAGGCAATGCTGCTGCATAATATAAAAGGAACTCCCATGCAATTAGCAGCCCAGCCCACACAGTTTTCAGCTGCTTGCCAGCCCTTGCTCCTTGTTTCAAAAAGAACTGTGTTCTTTTCATCCTGCTTCCCTTTAGTGGGGAAAACCCAGGTATGTTCTTATCCCAGTGTCTGTAAGACATTGAAAAGAAAACACCTTCGCGTGCTGAAACTAGGAGGCAGCAATGGTAAGCTGAAAAATGAGATGGCTTTAAGAAGAAACATGGGGCCTTAGTCTTGGTACCCAACGGGGCTGAACTATCAGCCCTGTGTGAAATGGGGTGGGTTTTTTCCTTTTGTCCTCCCTTGCGGTGTGCATTTCCACAGCAGAAGTGCAGACAGCCCCTGGCAGCTCCTGCTGCAGAGACCCTGGGAAGCTGTAGGAGCCCTGACTCACCTTGTAGTAGCAATGCAGCTTCACAGCTCCTCAGGACCTCTGGAGCCACAGGCTTCTTTGCCGGTTGTGGTCTTCCCCTCAGTGCATCTGCTACTTGTGTGGGTCATGGCCTGCTTCAAAGATCTCTAAACAAAATTCTCGATTTCTATCTTTGTGGGTACTTAAAAATGCATTTACTTTGTTCTCCTGGAGAAACCCTTTCAGATTGCCTTGGAACAGGAATTCCAGTTGTTCAGTTCTGAAAGAGAAATTGAGCTGACAGTTAACAGGTAATGAGAGTGGGGTTAAGGAGTTGCAAAATAACTGGGAAATAAAACAAAGAGGCACAAAAGCAAAAGGTAGAGACAAAATTTGTTTTAAATTATAATAAAGCTGTTGCTACAAATGTTGTAGTAGATGAAAACATGCGTCTGGTGTTATTCAATGAAATATTAATGTTAGCTTCTGAACATTTTGCAAGGTTTGACTACGGCGTGCTCCAGTTCTGTGTCAGTGTAATACAGACACCATCCAGCCGGCTGCCTCGTGAGGAACTGCAATCACATACTGCGGATTCGTTGGAAAATTCTGCCAAATCATTTGCTCCCGCAGTCAGTAGTGGTTTTGAGGGTGCTTGTGCATACACATCCATTCAGAGAATGCAAGAGGAATCGTGTGAACCAGAATAAACCTGGGGAGCTGATCAAAGAAAACTGTTCCTTACAGTCAGCTTTCTCTCTTACAGGCAGCTTCAGTCACAGGCTCTTCCCCCACGGATCATTTAAGTTGTCTTGTTTTGCCAGTTTTGTCCTAAACTTCTATGTATTTTTTACATGGGCTTTCCTTAGTTCTTCCATTCACTGTAACTTTAAGGTTGTCTATAAATAACAAAAATCAGTATGAACTGCACTAATTTTAGGATCACATTTTTTATTGATCTGAAAATGTAACTAGAACATTATGAGTGGAAGTACAATTATTAAATCAATGCATATTATGTATCATTTACAATCAGTTTACCTTGCTGCTATAGTACTAGGCACTGTACAACTATACTTTAAGTAGTGCCACATGCTGTACAGTTATATTTTAAAGAACTGCCAGCAGTGCTTACAGTCTGAAAGGTGTCTGTGTGCAGAGATACAAAGATGAAGGGCCTCATTTTTTGGAGGCTCAGTGACACGTATCTCTGTTTGCAATGTTTTATTGAAAAAAATATCCTCATATTTGTTATTTTAATACCGGTTCGTCATTTGACTTTGTAGGTCTGTTCCAACTGGCCGAGAACCAAAGATGTAAAAAAAGAAGAAACATTAAGAAGCATAGGGAATAAGCTTCATTTCAGATTTTATTCCTGATTTTTTTTTTTTTGGACTTTTGTAGTTTAATGTGGAATAATACGCTTTTAAAATAACTGTTTATATAGGACCTACATAAATGTTTGGACTCCTACACAACAGTTTGATAGCCATTCCTTTTGGTAATTTATGAGGAAGTCCTACTACTGAATAGCTTGAACAATATAGCAGCCAGATGGTTTTTGATAAACTTTAATGAGACCAGATGGTTCGTAATAAACTATTATGGAAAAAAGACTTTTGAGACATGCAAGAAACATCATCTATTCAAAGTCTTCACTTATTTATTGTAAAAGAAAGAAAGTTCTGTGGCTGCCATCTAATCTACAGTTTAAAGTTAGAAGCACTTAGTTCATGCAGCTTCATGCAAACTGTCCTCCATATTATTGTTAGAGACATCACTAGCTGACTCCTTAGGTAACCACAGTCTACTAGGCATGATCCTAGCCTACCCTTTTGACAATTTTCTTAAAATCATGCGAAAATCATCAAATAATCACAAGGTTTTCATAGGTAGATCTTTAGAACGTTACAGCTACCTAAAACAAGCCACGTGGGGATAAGAGAGCTTTTACAGTGACAGAGGGAGCCCTGTGCCACAACAAATGTACTACAGAAAGGTAGATATAGTACTATTTCCCCATGCAACATCAACACTTGAGCACCAAGATCGAGTTACAGCAAACAGGCTAGACTGAGTTACACTGAAAAATTGCTCTTCTGCATCTCAGTGTGGCACTCTCAGTTGTCCTTCCAAGGGACTAAAAGATCCAGAAGTGAACCTTTTTCCTCATATTGGTCCCTAAGGTAGCAGAGATGAGCCTGACAATAAAAGATAGTCTCTAAATAGTGGACAAACTCATCTCGCAGGCAAAATCTTCAGATGGTGAAGATGTCACCTTCCATCGCCACCGTCAGAGCGAATGGACAGAAGCTCACATCAACGGGTAGGAATGCAGCAGAATGGCTTTCTGGCTGCTTTGAATTCAACGCGGTCCTCCTGGCTTTACGCACCTCCAACTGGTCTCCCTAAGCAGGACACAGTAACTTGCTGTTGCTAAGTCTGTCACTAGCTGCTGGCACTGATGAAGCCGTACCAGCAGGAGAGCGAGAAAGCTGTTGTTTGCAACAGGAAATGTTTCAGAGGATGAATGGTATAGGCGAAAACTACAGAGCATCACCAAAAATGGGAGATGAATTTAATGTGAAATACAATGTGGTTAGTTGATTTGAAAGAAAGAAAGAACAAACAAACAAAAATGCTGCTTAGATCTTTTATTCTTCCAAAAGGAAATGGGCGAAAAAGAAGTTCATTCTTTTGCTGGTGATTTGGCTTATGTTGCTGGACACTTTAAAAAGCTTTGCTACCCCAAGTATCTTCTTTTCTAAATAGAAGCCAAAAGAGTTTCACGCTTCTTCCCATTTCTCCACAGAACTGAAGCCAGCAGATCCTTCTCAGCAGTGTGAGGGTTTAAAAAAAGCCTAGCATGCAGCGACAGCGAGCTTTGGACAAACCTCTGACACGTCAATATACAGGCTGAATTTCAGGGAGCGCTTTCTAGTAGGCTGGATGCAGCTGAAACAACTCATTGATGGCTACAAGGCATTATATACCATTAGTATGCTGTTAATACTGACCCCGTGAAAGCATTTAGAAAAGTTTTTAAGATAGAGACAGAGACCAAAAAAATAGCCATTTAAGAAATTCCCTTTGCAGCCAATTTCGGATTACATCTAATGTTGAAAAAAAATAAGGCAAATTACACCATCATACAAAAAAAATATCTAGTGCCAACGCTTATAGGATGCAAAGACTTCTTCTGTACTGGTAGGAATAACCATTCTGCAATGCTGACATCTTGTGGTAGCTGCTCATGATTTCTTATCTTAATATCACACCTGAAGAATTTCACACAGAGGTGTTCAAAGAGCATACAACTATTGTGTTGGGTTTTTTTTTCCTGTCAGACTACTATCTTTTGTGTTATTCTCACTTATTATGTGCAATACTCATTTTTAAGTTGTGGTGTGAAGTTTCGTGTCGATTGTCTCATTTATTTAAATGAGGTAGCCAAAATCTGTCCATACCAAAGCAGTTTGTCATGGAGGCAAAGTTTCTGGTTTTCTCCTTCTGCTCTTTCTGCAGAGGATTTCTCATGCAGGAGGAGTGCAGGAGATCTCCTAATGTAGAAGTGATGAACTTCATGCTTCAGCTCAGGAGATGGAGTGCATGACAGACAGATCCAATGCAGACCTCACTCACAATCTATATTTCTCTGATATGATGTTCTCCCTGCTGGCATCCCAGTCGATCATGAAGTAACCATGTGCTGTGAGTTTTGACTGTGCAGTACACCTGAAGAGCATTTCCACAAAGACTGAAGGCTCAAGGTGGGTGTTCAATCCTAAATGTCTCCTGTTAGCAGCAGTTTTGCTAACAGTCTTTGAAGCCTCTAAGTTAATTGCTGCATAGCCCCAGAACTGTTTGCTAACACCCAGACCTATGTTTCTGTCTCTTCTAATTCACGAGAAGCATCTAAAAACTATCCTACGTTGGCTTGTGTCTTTCAAGTGGATAGAAGATTTCTGCTCGAAGTTTTTTCTTGAAAAGCTGGAAATATTCCTGGCGTGAGCACCCTTTATTTGGTGTGCACGCAACGCTGGTAATGATGTCTTAAAGTGATAGCAAGTTTCACTGTTTTTATTTGTGCCTCCCTCCCCAGTGAATATTTCCATGGTAATGTGGTTCAGTGCAACTTCTGGCTCGATTTCTCAAAATATGCTTTAGCAGACACTTGCATTTGAAATGAATCACGCATTGCCACTCCCTGGAAAAACACATGATAGCTGATGAAACGTGTGCTATTACTGGCCACTGTGGGAGATTATTACTGGAGCTAGCGATTCTGCAGCTCGGTGTTGATCCTAAAAAGAGATCCCCTGAGGATGTGTGGGTGCTTTTTCTCAGGATGAGGCTCTAAGAATGGTGCTTTATATTTTATTTTTTTATTAGTCCATAAAAGTAATTATCACAAATGCAGATACTTACTTAGTTCCATTCAGGCTATTTGTTCAAATTTCTGTAAGCAAGTGCAACCCCAGAAGGGAAATCTATTTATCATTAATTCACTAAGGATGTCAGCTGGGGAATCAGAAAGGGGTGATGGATTAAAATCTGCCAAAATTAACTGGAAGTTTGGATAATGTACGTAGTTAAACAGAATGGAAGAAATGGATGCTACTTTAGCTATATGCATTAACTGTTACTCTCACTCAGGACTGTTCATTTAAGGACATGCAACTTTCAACTTCCTTTGTTCCAAAGCCAGGAGTTACTCCATTAAGACCTGGTGATGTGACACTTGCAACTATACTCGCAGCCTCAAACACTTTCTCATCAAACCATACAGGAAGTACTGGCCTGTGGCACGGTTCACCTGAAAAAAATTTCATTGATGTTTATTATCTTGAAAAACTACTCCTCGGGTTTCTGCAGACTCATCTGTTTCTCACTGGATCAGTCTTTGGTATCATAAACAACCGAGTTGTTTTATTCTGGTGCTGCATTGTTTTCAGAGGGCTGAGATATGGTGACAGAGCTCAGTATTTCATACCGCAGTTCATGAACCTGTCCCTGTGCGCACTGACCACGTTTCTCATTTCCGCAGTGCTGCTGTTCAAGGTCCCTGGACTGG
The DNA here is from genome assembly GCF_018139145.2 of Gymnogyps californianus. Classification (NCBI taxonomy): domain Eukaryota; kingdom Metazoa; phylum Chordata; class Aves; order Accipitriformes; family Cathartidae; genus Gymnogyps; species Gymnogyps californianus. The sequence goes on from NC_059472.1 coordinate 131,748,551, forward strand.
GGACCTTGGCTTGGAAGCTCCATTCGGACCACTGCAACTTCGCAAGGCAACAGTGCCAACCTAAAGCTGCAAACCGCAGCCAAAAACGTGGCAGGGCTGTTGCTTCCAGCAGATTTTGCACACAGGCCACTGACCCTCTGCGTTTCTGACCATGGTGATGCGAGCCAGATTTGAGAGGATGTCACAAAAATTTCCTTTTGAATTGTCTCATAAAATATCACTGTCAGGCAATTACCAGTAGGGAAAAGAAGCTGCCTGTGTTACTTGATGGGAAGTAACATGCAAAACCAGCTGTCCATCACTGGCTGAGCTGATCCACCATCTCCACCTCACAGGGCGCAACACCATGCAGGGCAGCCGACGTTGAGACTCCAGCTGGGCATCTGTGCCAGACAGCTGCCCCAGCACCACGGCATGCCCACACGGCCAGCAGCACAGGCTGCCATCCCTTGTTTGCAGCACCTCATAGCAGGAGTTTCAACCCCCGGGGAAGATGAGGCAGGCCCGGTGCAGGCAGGCAGGCGGGAGGGATGGCGAGGGAGGTAGAAACTGCCGGGGTTTCGCAGCGGACAACGGCAGCGCCCGGCCTCTGCCAGGCGCAGCCCGGCCAGCTGCATGTGCTGGGGCGGCGGCCCTGCGCGGCAACATGGCGGCGGCGCTCGACCGCGACCCGGGGCGCCGCCACCGCGCCTCCCCGCACGGCCTCAGCACCGGGCGGGGCTTGAGCTCCTCCCGCTCGCCCCTCGCCGCGCCATAGCGCCGGTAAGAAACCCCCTCTGCTGTGGGGGCTTCGCCCGGGCTCCTCGCAGAGCTTCGCCTCGGCACCTCGCCTCGGGGCGCGGCGCGGCTCGGCACGCCCGCGGGCGGAGCTCGCGCATCCTCGGGGCCCGGCGGCGGGGATCGCCGGGAGAGCCGTGAGTACGGGAGCGGGCCCGGGGAGGCGGTGGGGGCGGCCGCGTCCGCCTCCCCAGCGCTCGCTGAGGGGTCCGGCCGCCGCCGCTCCTCCCTTCCCGGCGGCTGAGCCTCCCCCACCACCACCCCGCGTTCCGACGGCTGGCGGGGCAGGGGCAAGCGGGGCCTCGGCGGCGCCGTGTGCCCCCGCCGCCCGCCGACCTGTCACACGCTCAGGAGGAGCCGCTGCGGCCGCCTCGCTGATTGCCGCAGCTCCGCTTTCCTTCCCTGCCTGCCTGCTGCCTGTGCGCGCCCTCCGGCTTCGCGAGGGGAAATCGAGGCTGAACGCTGCAGTTCACGTGTGGTGGGTTTGAGAGGGGTTTAAGCGTGACATGGCGGGGCGCCGGAGCGTTTGAGGGGGATCCCTGCGCTCAGACGCCGCCTGAGCCGCCTCAGCGCAGGTCTTGGTGAGGTGGCCAGTGGTTTGCTCACCAAGGACAAGGGCAGCTTGGGCCGTTCCCAAAGCGTGCAGCCCCACTGCAGGCCCTCGCACCTCTGCCTTGCAGGACGGCACCGCCAGCCCCAGGTAAGGGTGCCGCATCCTGTGGGTGCCTTGAGCCGCTGTGGTTTTGTGGGGCGTCAAGTCTTTGGAGGCACATGCTGTAAAGGCCTCGAGGCACAAAAGAGGGCTACATCCAGGGCTAAAATTTATTGGATGTGTTTTTGGGGACCACGTGCGTTCAAGGACTGAAATTTGTTGTGTGAATATCCCTGCTAGGCTTTGCATGTTAGCTTTTATGACTGTTTTTTAATTTAAATTATGTAGAAAGGAGGTGAAAATAACTGTAAGGTTTTGTAATAAAACACGTGTGCTGCTTGTCATCACTTCCACGCTTTAGTTGCCTTTCGGCATAAACTCCGACTTCATTAGGATTCAAAGGCTGTTACCGCTGCTGCACAGCAGAGTTAACGCTAACAGCTCTTCTGACACCGGCTCCTGCGTGGTCATCTTTGGCCTTCGGGGATTGTATTTCCTTACAGCTTGGATTGGCAAGGGATGTGCTGACATTTGGTGTTCCAATTGTCACCTCTTCCCAAATTCCCTGTGTACTGTGCCCGGGTAATCTTATGTTAAATGGAAAAAAAAAGCTTTTTTGTATTTTTTGTAAAGGTCAGTGTATGTGTATGCAGAATGTAAGAAATATCGGGCAACTGTTGAGAACTTGCTTTTGTGCTGACAAAGGTAGATAATGATTATTCATAAAATGTTTCTTTGGATCTAATGTCCCACTATATTGAGTTAGGGAGCTGTGATAAAGGAAGGAAGCAGGGTAACATTTGTTTGTTTAAGTAAACAATGAAGTTGCTGTAAATATCTTCACTTGATCTCATCCCTTCGTTGAATAATCTCCCATAGCCCAGGTTCAGGCTAATTTTAAATTTCTCGGTAGGCAGGGAAGGTACTCCTCCTTCCTCTTCTGCTGTCACGCCTAGCTATCAACCTGCAAGAGTGAATTCACTCTGACAGGCTTTTCCTACCAGCTTGGATACCTTCCCTTTTAATTCTACCAAACCAAGCACAGCTCTACCAAATTTCCAGAGGAAGAAGCTCCAAAGGCAGAGTTTTCTTAATGCTGTGTCCGTAACCACTCCATGTCCATTCAGTCAGGACGCCATCGACCCTGGTAGCTGTATTCACTCCCTGGTGTTGGCTAAGGGCATATTCAGTTGCTCTGTGTCTTTGTTTAGTGAACTAGTGAAACAAGATATTTGGGTGCATTTCAGAATTAGCGTTAAAGGCACTATATCCAAAGACACATAAACAGGCATTTGGATAGAATATTCTTGCTTTGCAGGTACAGCTGCACCAGCAAATATGCTCCCTGCAAGGACGTTCCAGCACAGCGAAGTGTGGGAGACGCCGACGCTGTCATTCTGAGGCTGAAGGCAGTCCCATCTCTCCTGCCTGGTGAGTCTCAGCAGTCCTCATAAGCATTCTGTGGTCTTTCCTGGATGTCCGTTTTGCTAGTCAAAAGCGTGTTGACTGACAGTGAAGACAAACCACCATGAATCGCAAGTTTTATAGAATGTGTGAGATATAGTGAGTGTGTAACAATGCCAAATCATAGGAACTGTTTTTTCCAATTTGCCTTATCATAAACTCCTCAGAAATTGGTGGGCCTTTTTCTTTTCAGAGACTACGCCCATGTGAGTTGGTTGTGTAGGAATGGGATCAGAATGAACGAACAGTCATGTAAAGCACAGAAATGTTTGAAGAAGGTTATGCTGGGGAAGAGCAGCTAATGCAGGCAATGAGAATTTTCTTGATGGTCTCCTCTGTTACAGATCAGTCATCTGGTTGGTTGTGACATACAGTGTCATGCAAAAGAAGTCCCAGGGAAAAAGAAAACTAGTGTTTTGGGCTGTTGGGGGGTTGGTTGGTTCGTTTTGGGGTTTTTTTTTTCTGCTGCAGTAGAGCTGCATTGCTTATTCTTTTAAAGCGTTCTCACTGAGATGAAAACCAGGGGAATTAACGAGGAGAAATTTAAGAATGCAAAAAATCAATCTCAGTTCAGAGCTTAGGAAAAGGTCAGAGAACAAGAAAGTCAGTGGAAGTATTCCCAGTGCATGTAGCTGGGGCTGTGCTGCAGGTTTGCTGCAGCCACAATTACAATGAAAGTCCAGAAGACTCTTCAGTAAAATGTTATGTGACTTTGACATTGTTCAAATCCTTTCCATGCAGGTGGTGTTGGGAAACACCCTTTACTTGTTTACATAGAGAACTAAGAGTAGGCCATAGGGGTTTCATGAGGAGGTAGATACCTCAACATGAATTGGTAAATACTGTGTGAAATATTATCTGAAATGCCATTTGGGAAAGCTAATGGAAAGGTAAGTTCCCATCTGCAGAAAGGCTTTTTTTTTCTCTGTCCTCCAACTGATACTAAAACATGGAGCCTGTGGTCCAACCAGTAATATCTTTTATTCAGTTTTCCATTTTCTCTCAATAATCCTGAGTGCCACTGCAATATCAATTTTTGTTTTAAGTCTGTTCTAACTTACTCTGGCCTGTATTTGTAAATGACAAATCTAACATCTCTGCGGAGCAAGACAGGTAATTAATCATGAATGTGTGGATACCCAGCTAAGACATCTTATGATCTTAGTTGAACTTTCCAGTCAGTGTCAGCTGGGGATTCAAGGAATGTTGCCAACTTTAAAAAACTGATTTAATTCTGGAAATATCATTAGATCAAATAACACGGAGTTGAAAAACTAAAAAACATTAGATATTTTTAAAAAGATAAAAGTTAGTTTATTAGAATTGTATGTTTAGCACTTGTGAATGGTCATTTTTACTATTTCTCCTGTGAGTTTAGCCAGTTTCCCTTATTGAAAAAGGTCCTTATAAATACAGCTAAATGCATTGCTTGGGATAAAGAAAACCTACACAATAAGAGATGCCAATATTTTTTAATTTAAGACATTTAAAAGGTAGAATAAGATAATGTATGTAGCTGTTTAGCAGATATGAGTAACAGTTGCAAATAACATATGTTCAATTTAGCTGTAGTTATGCTAATGGAAAATAGAAAATTGAAAAACATTGAAGGTATAAAGATTCAGAAAGAAAAAAATTATTTGGGACTTTCCAGGGTCATAGTTCAGAAACAAAACTTAGGCACAAAGATGCCAGCACAAATATATGTTGCTTTTTATAGAATAATTTTTACTATCCCTATATGTGTTTACTCACTATTAAAAAGATCAAGATAATTTGTGTGAATAATACAAATTACCTTATATGGAGTAAGATAATTTTATATTAGGTAATAAAAGAAGGATTCTTTGGGGAGACAGAAATCCTCTGCCATTGCACCAGTGCTCTCCTCATCCCAGCCAGTCTCTGTGGGGTGCTCATTAATAGATGCTTTTTCTTAGAATTTCAGGTAAGCTGTGTAAGTTTTTTCCTCCTAACAGATTAATTACCTGTGAGTGTTCCTTGAAGGAACTTTTCAGCTGTAGATTGGAATATTTATTTTCTCACACATTTATTTTCTTTCTTTGTTATCTGCATGATCATAAATTTCATGCATTATTATTGTAATGTTTAAGCCGTGTATATCGTGTTTGCAGTGCATCGTTCTTTGCTTATTTGCTGTTGCTTATTTAAAATTTTAACTAAAATTTTTCGTCTGTTACTGTGAAAACATTTTTACTTGGGATACGTGGTTTGAACTGTCATGATTCCCAGCTCAGAGTGGAGAAGATGGGGTGAAAACACCAGCTGTTCCTGCATTAATACCAATACTATGAAGAACTTCTTCAAGTGACAATGTAAATATTTATACTTTCCAACTGTAGTTGTTGAAAAACAGATGTATTCTTTCAGGCTTTAAACTGATTCCCCAAGATGTTTGCAAAAGCAACAAAGAATTTTGTGAGAGAACTGATGGTGGAGGTGACTTGATCCTGTCTCCACTTGAACGCCTCAGACAAGCTGCGGCTTCTGAGCTTAGTTACGAAAAGGAGGAAATTCTGGTGCTGCAGAAGCCCAAGTATCATTTCTTGACAGTCACCCTGAGTGATGTGCTTACTGAAGGCAAACCGATAAAACCAGGTAAAGCCATACTCGGGCACTACTATTATTGCAGATAAAAAGAATGCAAAGCCTAATCTTTTTTGTTATTATTCTCAATCGTGTTACTAGAGGGCTCCTTTCAGAGGAATGCTCTGAAGTATTCTCCATCTGTGGAAATGAGATGACTGGATCTTTTCTCACTTGACTATTCATTTAACTAAAACCAGTAATAATAAATGTTTGTTTAAAAAAAAAGTTTTGCCTAGATAGACTACTAAAATTGAGTGCTGAAGATTGTCAAGCCGTACAGTCCAACTGATTAATAACAGTGCTGTCTGCAGCCACAGGAGCTCCCCTAGAATATTTTTGGGGATTCCAGTATGTAATAGTAGCATGAAACTATACTGTACTCCAGGTCAAAAAGCACTGGATAACAGTGTCTTGTTGGTGACAGTAGCCAGGGAATGCTTGCACAGGCAAGGTCAAGCAAGTTTTACCACTGCTTCCTTTCTTCTTGGACAGACTGTTAAGAATGGTTGACCCTTGTACTTCTTTCTTCCTCCAGCTGCAGCAGTCCTAACCAGGTTTTTAGGATTAACGATCTGGAATCCAGTATTTCTGGGCATGTCACAATTCCATACAGGAAGATAGCTAAGTCCCTAAGTTTAGATGTTAATTGTAGCTGGCTTGGGAGATCAGCTGATTCTGAGTCAGTTCTTTGGTTTATAGGTGTATAAGATTCAGAGTTGTTTTAAGCAATTAGATGCTTCCATTGGTTTTCAGTGAGCTTTGGGACAGCCCTGTAACGAGATACGTCAAGATAATGGCAAAATATTAACCCTGTTATACAAGCAGGTCTGCTTTGTAGTTTTTCTTTGTAGCTGAAATAAGTTTCAATCATTCTTTATAAATCTTCCATAGCATCTGAGCTCAGCATTTCAATCACCTTATGTTTTCCTAAAATGGCAAAATATAAAAGATAGCAGAGCAAAGATGATGAAAATATGGAGGAAGCAGAAGTAAGAGTTGCAGAGCCATAAATTTCATTATTTACTTACTCGATACTGTTCCTTACCTTCACTAACTTGTCATATTTTCTGTAAGCTTCTGTTTTTCGATCAGTTCAGGACCATTTCAGCACTTCTCTTTCACAGGTAGAAATTACTTTTATTGCTTTCCTAGTAATTGTGGAGTCTGACTTTGCAAAATATATGGGCAAGTTTGAAGATTTCGTTCAAGGAAGTATTGAAGCTTCGTTTGGAAAGATCAGCCTGGGAGCTGGAGGGAAGGGCTATGTGGAAAACCAGTCCTCGTTTGGAAACCTGAGGAAGCAGGAGGTTGACTTACAGCAGCTTATGAAAGATGTCAAGGACAGGTATGTTTTTAATGTGGGCATTGTAATGGCCGGGAAAGATTACTGAGCTGAAAAGACTTGGCCCAGCTGTGATCACTGAACAATTGATTCTGTAGTGTTGCCATAGTTTGAGAATTATTTTTATTGTAAGCTCTCATTTTCAGGTGACAAATCGTATGCACAGATACCATTCCCGCAGTCTATGGGCCACCTCTATCAAACGTCTGTTGAGTTCATTCAGTCCATGACTTTGGGCTCCATCTGTGATAACAGTCTGTATGGGCAGGAGGATGGTGCAAAGTCTGCTCAGTCGGCAGAGCATGGGACTCTTAATCCCAGGGTCGTGGGTGCCAAAAAGGATTGTTGTGGTTTAACCCGGCCGGCAGCTAAGCACCACGGTGCCGCTCCCTCACTCCTCCCCCTCCCAGTGGGATGGGGAGGAGAATCGGGGGGAAAAAAGGTAAAACTCGTGGGTTGAGATAAGAACAGTTTAATAACTACAGTAAAATATAATACTAACAATAATAATAATGAAATATAATAATAATAATAGTAATGAAAAGGAATATAACAAAAAAGGAAGGCGGGGGGGAAGGAAAAAAAGGAAAAAAAAGAAACAAAACTCAAAAAACCCCAGTGATGCGCAATGCAGTTGCTCACCACCGCTGACGGATGCCAGAGCAGCGATCCACCCTCCTGGCCAACTGCCCCCAGTTTATACACTGAGCATAACGTTCCATGGTATGGAATATCCCTTTGGCTAGTTCAGGTCAGCCGCCCTGGCTATGCTCTCTCCCAGCTTCTTGTACACCTGCTTGCTGGCAGAGCATGGGAAACTGAAAAGTCCTTGGCTTAAGATAAGCGCTACTTAGCAACAACTAAAACATCAGAGTGTTATCAACATCATTCTCACACTAAATCCAAACGCAGCACTGTACTAGCTACTAAGAAGAAAATTAAACTCTATCCGAGCTGAAACCAGGACATACACAAAAATGAAAATTTCCTGATTTTGAAAGCTTGATCGTCAGATGTTTCCCTTTCATTTTTAAAAACATTTCTCTGCAATTTCATCTTATGTATTTGCATGAATTACCACGTGGAACAAGAGCCAAATCCTCCGTTCTTTGGGGGCTGTACTGAGGTAACAATCTGGAAAAAAAAATGGATTAGTTTCTCAATGTTACTGGGGCAAGTGCTATGGAAACTGAATTCAGAACTACTAATGTTGTTGTAAGCAGGCTTTATAACTTTGTGTGTATGTGTGTGAGCGACTGTGCTAGACAATTGGATTATTTGAAGTTGAAGGAATAGCAAAGGTGAGCAAGCATGGTCAATGCATGTTCTACTAGTTGAACAAAATATAGTTTATACATCTATTGCTCACTGTTATACACCATAATAGCTGAGGGGAACTATAATCTTAATTTTACAAGATGTGCAACACTTCCTGTCCTACTCTGAAATCGCATTTATTTAATCTTGCAATAAGACAGTCATGGACCAAAGCCTCCTTGGCAACCAGCTGACAAGTCGGGGTCTACTCTGTATTGCACGTCCTGACTTGTGGGAGATGAGGGCGGTTCGTTTGTGACAGCATTGTACCCTAGATCTGTAGCAGGCGGTGTAATGCATTTTAATAGCCTTTGCTGGTGCTCTGAAGATAAAGATGATACGTTTTTGTTATTGGTGCAAAAGCTGTCAGAAGCAGTGTAAATTTGCTTTAGATACACTGATGTTGTAGAAATAATCCGTTCTCCATTTTCACAGGAACAAATGGCTCCTGTTCTTTTTATGGTAAGCTTTCACAAGTCAACAAACTTACTCTAATAAGGCACCTTGCTATCTTTGTACTAAATGCCCTATTAAAAGCAGAAAATACTGGGCTAAATGTGTGTACCGGGCCTGTAAAATTAGTATGCATCTAGTATCAGAAAAGTAGTGTTAGTCAAGATTTAGAATCTTGTTTCTAACACTAGAGTCCTATAGAAAACAAACTAGAGTAATTTCTATTTAGATCAGTAAGCTTTTACTTAGTTTTCTGCAGTAAGTTACCTACTCTGTTCAAACAGATAATCCTCCCATAGCGAATCAGATTTACTTCAGCACATCTTGGGGTTATAATCCTGAATGTAACTAAATACTTAGAAATATATTATCTTCTTTTAAGTATGGAAAATCAATAGCTCTACACCGATCTGAATATAACTGTAAATGAGGTTAATGTGTGTGCCGCTTTATACAAGGAGCTAGTTATTAGTTCATAGAAAAGATGCTCATAGCTTATTAAGGCTTATGATGCAAAGTTTATAATTGATATCCAGTCAGTCTGGCTTCTGCCAGGTCACTGAAAATTATGAGGATAGCAGAATTTTTATTTTTTTCTTCAGCGTAATGCCAAGGCTCACTGGAAATTGTGGCAATGCCTTACAAATGAAATTCCAGTTACTCATTCATAAATATTCTCTGATTTATGAGGGATTGTGTCCAAGCTTCTAGCTTTTGTCTCGTTCATGGAGCATTGTGTGGAATTCAGGAATTCAGCATTCAGGAGTGCTGGTGCCTACAAGTTAGTGATTTTTGGATCAAATTCATTCATTCAGCAAAGCATTATGGTACTAAGAGGATGTTCACCCATCGGTCCTTGTGAGATGAGAGTCAGCTAAGTGTTCTTGATTTCATCTAATGACATACGTTGCTTGTGCTTGTTTGATCAATTATTGTTTTGTTTATTATTTCTGCATATATAGCCTAATTAAGTTGCATTTTAAAACGTTGTATTAGGCTGTTTAAGTCAAAGTTGCAGATAAATAACAGAAAACTAAAAAAAAAAAAGTCAAAGCTGATATGCCTTCTCAACTAAGTCATGTGAGTCTTCAAGGTTCAGCAAGCTAGAAGTGCTGAGTGGCAGCAAATCGGTTTCCTGTCACTTCTTATGTGAACCTTCGGAAGGAGAATCCTACTGATCTTTTAATTAGATTCCAGATGCCACATTGGCTCTCCTTTTCTGAAAAGGGATGACAACTGAAGGATGCAGGATGAGATCCTTCCTGATTTGCAGAAGCAATAACATTGTAAATGTAGAACACGCTTATTAACGTAATATGCAATATAAAAATAAAGTTAAATAGTACTTTTAGGTATATAAACTCAGCATATTTTATTTTACATTATTCTTGCTTTTCATATTACATTGTGCTTGCTAATTCACAGAGTACTGTAACATACTGATTTCAGGTCAGAGTCCTGTGCCTTTAACTCAGATTGCTATGGATTTAAGAGTATATTCCATCTTCTATTTTAAGACTTTCAATACTGTCTGCCATAAGATCCTCATAGAGAAGCTGATGAAGTATGGGCTGGATGAGCAGACAGTGAGGTGGATTGAAAACTGGCTGAATGGCTGGGCCCGGAGGGTATTGGTCAGTGGTACAAAGTCTAGTTGGAGTCCAGTGACTAATGGTGTACCCCAGGGGACAATACTGGGTCCAGTCCTGTTTAACATCTTCATTCATCATCTGGGTGATGGGGTCGATGAGTGTACCCTCAGCAAGTTTGCTGATGACACAAAACTGGGAGGAGTGACTGATACACCCAGAGGGTCGTACTGCCATCCAGAGGGACCTCAACAGGCTGGTCTGGTGGGAACCTCATGCAGTTCAACAAAGGGAAGTGCAAAGTTCTGCACATGGAACAACCCCAGGCATCAGTACATGCTGTGGGCTGACCGACTGGAAAGCAGCTTTGCAGAAAAGGACCTGGGGTCCTGGTGGACACGAGCCAGCAATGTGGCCTTGCTGCAAAGAAGGCCAGTGGTATCCGGGACTGCATGAGGAAGAGTATTGCCAGCAGGTTGGGGGAGGTGATCCTTCCCCTCTACTCGGCACTGGTGAGGCCACACGTGGAGTACTGTGTACAGTTCGGCTCCCTAGTACAAAGGAGAGATGAACGTACTAGAGAGAGTCCAGTGAAGGGCCACAACAATGATCAAGCAACTGGAGCACCTCACATTTGAGGAGAGGCTGAGAGAGATGGGACTGCTCAGCCTGGAGAAGAGAAGGCTCAGGGGGGATCTTATTAATGTATATAAATACCTGAAGGATGGATGCAAAGAGGACGGAGCCAGGCTCTTTTCAGTGGTGCCCAGTGACAGAACAGGACGCAATGGACACAAACTGAAACACAGGAGGCTCTGTCTGAACATCAGGAAACACTTTTTCACTGTGAGGGTGACCAAGGACTGGCACAGGTTGCCCAGGGAGGTTGTGGAGTCTCCCTCCTTGGAGACGTGATCCTAGGCAGCCTGCTCGTGGTGGCCCTGCTTGAGCAGGGGGGTTGGACCAGACGACCTTCCAACCTCAACCATTCTGTATTCTTCCCTCCAGTGAAAAGGATTCTGAGGAGGTTATAATCTGTGTAGTTCTCATGGATTAACAAATTTGCTTGTTTGTTTTGACCATTTCACTAAGTTGTGTTAGGTGATTGAAATAGAAGCTCTGAGAGGACAGTGACAGGAGAGAGAAAGAAATAGGACCAAGTGGCAGCAGTCAGTTCACATCAGCTGCAGAAAAGTTTGCCTGTCATGCTTCCATCATTTCATGTGAATGATTCCTAACTCTATGATTAGCATATTAGAAAAACAGGGTAAGCGTTACTAGTAGTATACTCTGGCATGATTGAAAGATATTTTTACACTATTGCATATTGTACTGTAATATGCACTTTTATTGATTCGACTATTGTCCACACTGAGACAAAAATAGGTGCCTATTCGTAATCTGAGTACAGTGGAAATTCAGCCCATTTTGTTATTTGCTCTTTAAAACTCCTTGAGCATTTATGTGTATGATGAGAAAACCATTCAGTTTTCTACCGGAGGTGCTACATGGGTAATAGGAAGTCACAGAATGTTGTGACGCAGGATTGAATAAAATCAATGGTGTGTGTCTGTGATTTAAAAAATAAGGAGGATGCTGAACAGAAAATAGAGGAACTATCTGTCACTTGCAGTCTCAAAAGTCTCTGGTATTCTTGGGGAAGGTGTTCTATGAAGTAATTGTCAGGTTAATCTCTAGGGAAAATTGTGAAATGCTATCAATGAGCTGACTATAGCAGATACTGTGTTCTGGTATGACTGTAAGAAGTAGGTCAGAAAGGTTATATTTGAAACCAATTAACAAAAGAAATATGCGTCTGTGCCTGGTGGAAAGTGGCGGAGTGAAGTCTGGTGGATTTTACTCCATGGCACTCATCTAGAGGTCTCTATAAGAGAAGGAACAAAGCTGGGTGAAGGCTCTCGCTGTGCAGCAAGCAGCACTTGTATGGAAGACATCAGACTATTGCACATTATAAATAAAGCGGAGAAGACTGAACAAGCTGAGGAATTCTGGCTGAGCAGCGAGAGAGGTTTTGAAGTCAGTCGTGGATGTTATGGAAGAAGTTGCATTTGGGTGAGGCTGTGAGAGTGGGCCACCCACGTCTGTACAGCTGGGAGAGGAGGTGTATTGAGGTGATGTTGCCCAGTGCAGGACTGAAAAGGTTTTTCACTCGTGGGTAGTTTGGACTAGTAAAATTTGTGCAGGCAGGCAACAGTGCTGACTTCAATGTGGGGATGGAGAGTACTCACAGCAGTAACCATTCATTTGGGTATTTGTAGTAAATTGGCAAGCACCTTGCTTTGAGGATTTGTGGGGTGGGTTACTGAGAAGACTAGACAGGATTTGATGGAAAAACAGTTCTAGACCCTCTCCTTTGTGGACAGTCCGGTCAGAGATTCTGCACCTGAAGGGAAGACCCTCAGTCTCAGCTGTGGGGTTTAGAGCAGGCTCCTGCTCTCTCCTTTAACTGTGAGAGCCTGCTCTATTGCCAGATGTTGTCTGTTTTCTTTTGCCTTCCATTGGTTTCTACCTTTCTTCCTTTTCTGCTTAGAGTTGGCAGCAAATTGCCTTTGTGCCTGTCTATTCTCCACTGCTTTAGTCATGCAAGAAGAAAAAGTTTGAATAAAAGTGAAGGAAGCCTTTGCACTATAGGAGAGTGGAAGTGCTTAATCCAATTAAATGTGGAGAGAGTGAGACCAAAACTCAAATTCTTTTCTGTTTGTGTTTGACCTCTAGAGCTTCCAGCATAGTAAATCATTGACCTCAGGAAGGTTATTTAAGCAGAACAAACAATCAAAAAAACCCCATAATCCTTATCTTTTAGATGATCTTTATTTATACAGGCTCGTACTCTTGTGTGTTGATAGTGGGTCTTAGCAAACCAACATCTCATTGTATTTTATATAGTGTTACTTTTGAGTACTTCAGCTCAGCTTCTCAAGGTGGGAAGGAATATGGTGATGTAGTACAGGTCACACAAGATTGGTGAGGGCTTCTGTACAATAGATGGTGAAGGAGATGGTAAGAGTGATGGTTGTAGAACAGAAATAAGAGCTCTGAAACGTGACCTGTAAAATAAAAAAATGCAATTCATGTGCCGACATGCATGTGTTCTCAGGGATTTAACTCAACCATCTCTTGTTATTCAGATATATTCTTGATATTCAGAGTGTTATGCTAGCAAATGAGTTCAGCTCTTGCAAAAATACGCTCATAGATTCAGTGGCCATTGCCCTGCAATACTTTAAGCCCTGCTCTGATTGTCAAACTTCAACCCTGTTGCATTTTGCTCTTGATGACTATTTTCAATGATAATTTAGATAAGCTGGGTATTTGCTTACCTTATATTGTCTCATGTTTGAGTCGCTGAGAGGAGCAGAATGTTTTGCCTTCACAGGCTGTGCCCCAGTAATAACTTGTGATGTGCCCACACACAACCCTAGAGTCTAAGGGGTTTTATGATAGAAAGTTTAGTGCCAGAAGTCTAGAGGAGAGCATTTAACTGTGCTGTCCTAAAACAAAAGGTATTTGTAGCTTTTGGTAAGGGTATGTGTTTTAAAGCTCTGAATCCAGTACTCACTAAACTTAGTGGGAAGAGGAGAGCATTTCTGCCAGCTTTACAGTTGAACACATCCCACTGAAGTCACTTGAATCTTGGGGCTGAGGCGGGGGCCGTGTCTCTGCCACACAATGCAGCTCTGTGGAGAGGACCCCAAGTCACCTCCGAGACGCAGTGCCTGCGGGAATGCTACGTCAGGGACCAATGCAGGTAGCTCTGTGCCCCTGTGGTGTTAGTGTCGCTGCGTAGCCTCCAGTGCTGTGGCAGCTCATCCAGCCCTGCCTCAGAAATTTCTTCACTGTGCCCCTTTGCAGGTTTACCTATGTCTTCTGACTCTTTTGCTCTGCCACTCTGCTGTTAGTTCTGCATCTGAGCCTCAAAGCCAGGAGCATGAGGGGGTCTGAGCCAGTCCCACCTTGGGCAGAATACTGTAGAAGTAGATGGAAGAAAAAGTCTCTTGAATTCTTTTGGTCATTCATTTGTATAGTGTTAAATCACATTCTATATGATTCTTAGGTTAACACTCATTCAGAAACAGCAAATCTCTATTTAATCTGTATTTTTCTATCTTTGATTGTTTTGTTTCTTTTGCTCTAACTTTTGAGGATATCTGGTAAGTTTGTCATCCTCTAAAGCAGGCGAAAAATACATCATGTGAAAGGAAATGACAAATTGCTTTTGTGCTTCTTCATTGTATTTCTTCCCCTGTGGCTTCTCAGGTCGAATGTTAAAATTGCAAGTTCTTAGTGCATTAATTTGTATTTTCAAGATGCTTAGCACACCTCTTCAGAATTGTAAATAATTATTGTGAAGTATATAATAGGCTTGATGGTCTGTTATTGTGATAACTAATAGCTCTGGTTTGGCAGACACTTCTAAGAGCAGCAGTGTTTGTGATTGCTTGACATTTCTTCAATTTTTGCTTAATCCAAAGATTCATTGCATTCCAAGCATAAAGCATGGCTTTGCACCAAAAGAAAAAAAGTTATATTAATAATCTCAGGAATGTTTGGGGTGCTTTTCTAGTGGCTGCTGCATTGCTTCAGAGGTATTTTCTTTTCCTTGTTTAAACAATCAACTTTAAGGTTTTCAGACAGTTCATTCCAACTGATTGAACTTTCATATAAGCATGTAACTTTCCAAAGATCAAAAATTGCCTCAGGATATTTTTAATTTAATAAAGAACCAAGCTGACTTCAGACTTACACAGACTGCATAAATCCAAAACTCCAGAATCTAATAAATCTAAAACTTTTTAATTAAAAGTGGAGATATCTTGATTTAAATAAAG
Source organism: Gymnogyps californianus (assembly GCF_018139145.2). Taxonomy (NCBI): domain Eukaryota; kingdom Metazoa; phylum Chordata; class Aves; order Accipitriformes; family Cathartidae; genus Gymnogyps; species Gymnogyps californianus. The sequence goes on from NC_059472.1 coordinate 131,763,605, forward strand.
CGGAGTCAGACATGTCTTTCTGTCATATTCTTGGGGAATTGCCATTTAGCCCCATGAATAGCCATTTACAGTAAAAGGGAGGAGAAAAGACTGAATAACTTGAGCCAGGGATAGCAATCTTTTAATCTTCCAACTGTCTTGCTAGAGTTATCTGTTCATAGAAAATATGACATCTCATCTGAGGACCTCCAGTGAGTATTTTGCAAAAGCATAATATAATTGACACATATTAATCAATTAAATACAGTTAAGAAGTTGCTTTAACTGTTACCAGAAAGTCTGTTAATACCCCAGAAGTCAAGGTAGTGAATTTTGTCATCTTTTCTCAGAAAATAATCCTCTCGTATTGTTTCTGGGAGTTCACTTTCTTTCTTCTGCTCATTCTAAGAAGAACCTAACTTTAGAAATCTCTCCAGCAGCATTTAAACACACGCTGAATTATGTTGTGGAGTAGGGATGACTTGTTAAGTGGGAGGCATGGGCTAGAGATTTGAGGTCCCTCCCACAGTTAATTTTTCTTTTGACTGTGACTGTCCCGGTCATTAATTGTAAATTGTGAGGTTATACTGATGAATAACACAGGAGTTTATAGCGGGTGTTTTTTTCAGTAATCTTCTCCAGTCCCAAAATCCATGAAATCTTTTCTGTGTTTTCTCGTCCAGCCCTTTCAAATACTTGTTCAGTGCTGATCCCACGCAGCCAGTTCAGGGTTTAAGTGAACATGGAAACAGATCCATAGCAAGCTGTGAGGGTTGGCATCGAGGCATCGCTCTCTTAATGTGCTCTTCATCCCTCAAGGAGAAATTCTGGTGGCTCAGAATTTGGCGGCAGCTTGTCAGGGCTCTCTTTTGCCTGCACATGGGCCTTCAGAGGCCAAACCAGCGTTCCTAGTGGTGGTTGCCTCAAGCTGTCCTAGTCCGGGGTGAGTCTAAACATCAGCACTTGGCCACAAAGGAGCCGCATGTCACCTCTCCTGTTGAGAAGTACCCGATGGCACACCTGAGGCAGGTAGAAGGACATACAAAGAGAAGGGTGACAGGACTGAATGGTGACCAGGAGGTAAATGAGACCGAGTTTGGCCAGATGGCTGGAAAGTGGTAACAATGAACTGTGAGAAGGAGGGGAGACTAAGGCTGGGAGCCATGAACAGCTGGTGTCATCTGAGGGTAGAACATTGCAGAGAAATCACATGAAGTGGGGCTGGTGAGCTGGCTGGCTGTGGGACAAAGCTGAGATGAATGAAAAGGAGGGGAAGAAATGGGACTTGATCTGGTCAGGTAAGAGAGAGAAAACCGAGAACTGTTGTAAGGAAAAGTGGGGCTTGATTACAAAGAGAGAAACTAATCAGACTGGAAGATGGCTTGCTATATATTTCTTAACTTCCAGTAGCTTGACTGCAACTTCACTCTTTCAAAGCAGAGCTTTGTGGTGTGTGGATAATACTATTATATTACATGCTTATTATGTATTATGCTATTACAGGTATTTTTATTGTGTGTGTACATGGATAATGTATGCAGTAGTGTGCTAGGGTGCAGGGAGTTCACAATATGGACCATGACCACAGGTCTTTTGTTTGTACTCCCTGGTAACTTTTTTGGTTGAAATAATTCTTTTGAGTAAAGACTGCAGGATGTGACCCATTGACTTACCGACACTGTTTGTGCTAACGTGAGACTCTGAAGAGAATGGTTAGCCGGCATTCCCTGCCATGGCCATGTTAATGTCAGTGTGAGTTCACGCTAGCAGAGGATTCAGGCCAGTGTCCACAAGCCTGGCTGGTTGTTTTCATATTACACGAGAACCTTAAAGTTGTCTTTAGTTCTCCCTTGCTTTTTGTGCTTAGAAAGTAGCTGGACAACTGCCATTTTTGCTCAGAGTAAGGAATCAAGAATTCAATATGTGTGTTGGGACTTACTGTGGAATACAGATATTTACTGCTACCAAATAACAAAAGAGGACATAATAATTTTGAGGAGACTGCTCATAGAGAAGCCATTGTTATTTTTACAATAAAAGCTTCTTCAAGCAATTAAGAAAATGTTTTTTCTCAATTCTAGTATTTATGTTGTTAATGGCATCTTTTCTTTTTCAGAACAATAAATCTAAACAGTAGTTTACTGCAACAAGTAATAGAAAGAAAACGTGAAGTGCTGTGCATCTTGAGAGAAAAGATAATAACAACTCAGAAGTGTACGATATCTGAACATATCCAGACAGAAGAAAAAATCAGCGGTGTGATGGGATGCAGTACAAAAATAGTAAAGGTAAAAGTTATTAAAAATCTGCAAGGAATAGAACATTTGCAGATTATCTGAGAAGAAATTGTGATTTCTCCAAATAGACTTCAGAGTATTTTTCATGCTTCCTTAACATGTTGAACTCTCTTTCTTAACATGTTGAACTCACTGTACTGCTTAGTTGTGAAACTTCAGAAAGGTAAAATGTTTTTTCCGTTGCCTCACTGGCAAAAGATGCCATCTTTTACTGTGAGCCTGGAATGTGGTTTCCATCAGTACTGTCAAATTGTGATTCAGTTTCTGTGTAGATTCCTGCCTACAGCAGAACATAAACAAACATGTAACACTTCAGTGAAATTTGAAGAGCAAAAAGCATTGCTGAAGCAAATTTATTTGAAAAGCCAAGTAATCATTCATCAAAAACGTTTGCAGTGTCTGCTGAGTTTTAATATTTATTGAGAAGCTATTTGTTTTCGATCATGGGAGTAGAGATTAATTGCATTATGAGGCTATCTGAAAAATTGCATATGAATTGAGAAGGAATTACCGAAGTCAAAACATATGCTCATTCATTGTAAGTTGGTTTTTTTTTTAAAGCTGCAGATGAATCACTTCTGTGTACAGGGTGTCTCCAGTAGCAGAAATCTGGGAGTTGCAGTTCAACAACCCTCTGTGCAAGTGCCACCTTCCTGGTACCAGTCTCCAGCTGGGCAAAAGGGGTGTCAGGATAGAAGAGGGCAGGGCAGGATACTGAAATGCGTGCCCATTTCCTAGTGACACAGTGTTTCATGTGTGGCAAAAGCTGCACCTGGAGCTCAACTTTGTACTAGGACAGGGTAGCTAAGAGTTTGAGAGCGGCTCTTGGCATTGTGCTTCTACCTCGCTGCTCATCTAGTTCCTTTCATAAATGTCAAATGAAACATGTGCTTTAGTTAGGCATCATGGAGAATAAAGCACATTCTTTCTCGGTATTTTTTTCCCTTAATTAATTTGGGGTTTAAGCTACACAATAGCTGAATCAGATAAATGGTGAATAAATCTGTCCCCTAGGTTTCAGTGAGTGAAAATGGAAGTATGATGAAGGATTCTAGTGTGATCCTTGAAATTCCTCCTGCGACCACTATTGCCTACGGTGTAATTGAACTGTTTATAAAGCACAGTGGCCAGTTTGGTAAGTATCAAGCTCATTTTCTGTGGCACGCAGTTCAACTGTGGACAGAGCTGTCTGTTGGGCAGTGATTTTTGCATTTCCCTGTGTATGAAGGTGATGATGTTCTGTGGTCTCCATTGCCTTGATAGTTATTTGTGCTGTGAAATGTTGCTCTTCTGATTTAGTAATGCTGTTTCACTTGTTTGAATAAATCATAAACTCAGAATAACTTAGTTTTCAGGGGACTGCAGGAGGTCATCTAGCTCAAGCCCCAGCTCAAGGCAGTGCCAACTTTTGAAGTTTGATCTAAGTTCAGAGTTAGATCAGATTGCTTGTATCCTTGTCTATTCAAGTTTTGATTCTCTCCAGAGATGGAGGTCCCATCACCCCTCTGGGCAGCCTGTTCTCATGTTTCACCACCATCATGGTGAACTTTTTTTTTTCCTTAATATCTAATGAGAATTTCCCTTTCTTTAATTTGTGTCTCTTGTCTTTTGTCCTGTCATCATACAGAAGAGTCTGGCTCTGTCTTCTCTTCATGCTTCCATTGAGTAGTTGTAGATAGCAATAAGGTTCTCCCTTAGCAATATTTTCTCCAGGCTGGACAAACCCGGTCTCTCAGCCTCTTCTCATACATGATGTTCTCCAGCCCCCAGTGATCTTAGTGGCTGTTTGCTAGATTGCTCCAGTATGTGAATGTCTGTCTTGTACTGGGGAGTCCAGAACTGGACATAGCACTCTGAATGCAGTCTCCCAAATCGAAAATTCACTTTCATCGATCTGCTAGCTACGCTCTTGTCAGTACAGCCTAGGATGCAGCAAACTTCAATAGCTGCAAGGGCATGCTGCTGATGCTCTCAGATTTGTTGTCCAGGTCTTTTTCTGCAATTTTGCTTCTAGTTGGCTGGCCCTCAGCCCATGCTGTTGCCTTCGTGTGTTGGCAGGGAGGGTGAAATGAATATAAATGGATGATCAATGAGGACAGTTTAGACAACAGTCAGGCTAAGAAAAGAATTATTCATAAAGTATAGGACTGGAATTTAAACTTTTCTGTCTATTTTACACTTTCATATATAGATTGTTCTCAGAATGGTTGCAGAATGTCCTTGTCATATTTTCTGGTCATGCTTTACTTATTTCAGGTCGAATACTTTCAGGTGTCAAGTTAAAAAAAATGTTGAAATTGGCTTTGGGGGGAGTAGTAACTCTGCTCTGCAGAATCACTTGGGTTTTTCTTTGTTATCTATCCTCACTTAAACTCCCTGACGTAAAGGAGGTTTCAGGGAATGTTAGCAAGAAGGAAGGAAATCAGATGGACTGTGTAGAGCTGGAAGTTAGAAAGGACTGATGTGGAGAGAAACAGGAGATAGGTTGAAGAAATAATTGAAGTGCAGTTGAGACTTGAACCCAGGATGCTCTTTATTTGGATAAGAAATGCAGAAGATGCTCTCCATCATTCTCCTTCAACTGACTTCTGATATTAAGGAAGTCTGTAGGTTCAGGAATATAAGTAAATATCATGTAACCTGTAAAAAAAATGTCTGAAATGTGGAATTGCTCTGACATAGACTGAACACAGAGATATGGCAGAGGGCATTGACTTCATGGTCATAATAGGACTGTAATTCAGAGTAATCGGGTGCAATTAAGGCTGTCTGTATAGGTGATAGCCTACTTGTGCGATTTCTAGATGGAAATTCTTACGTCCTGCTAGCTGGTAATACGTGAGTCTTGTTAATAATCTGTATTTCTCTGCTCTTTTTCCACTTCTGCTTCTTTTCCCACTTTTTTTCATATTTAATGTCTTTTAAGCTTCAAAACCAGCACAGCTTGTTTGGTGTTTTATCTGAAACGACCTATGTCTTGCCTCTTTTTTTTAATTTGTGCTGTCTTCCCTTGCCTGAGTGTCATTGAGAAGGTAAAGAGGATGAGCTAACAAGAAAATTAGGGATTTGCCAGCAAGAATAAGTATGGTGGAGCCTAACCTTCAACTTCTTAATGTCTGAGCAGTGATCAGTGTCTGTTTATGGAAATGAAAATAGCCTTTGAAGTCAAATCCAGAAACTAATGTAGTTCTTTCATATGAGACTGAAAGTGACCAGTAGCAGGTGTAACATAATGGGATTCTCTTCGCAGATAATTACAGAATAAGGTGCATGTAAGTGGGTTTGGGGGTGGTTTTGTTTCTTTTTCTTTGCCACTGATAATGCTTTAGTTATTCTATAAGGAAGAATGGTATATAAACTTTCTTTAAAATGTTCTGGCTAATGTGACTGGACATGCTTGGACATTTTTATGAATAAATAAAAAAGAAAAAAAGGTCTAATCCTTTTCTGATCCCTTTACCGTAATGTTTTCCTGTAATCATTCTGTTTGATTTCTACAGGCTAATTTTCCACTACATGTAAAAGCTGTTCCTGTTAAAAGCTTTGCAGTTTTGTGTCTCTCAAGTTTCACTGCAAGTCCTCCTGTTCTTGCTTTACAAAACAGGAGGTATAGTAGCACCCAGCTGATTTGCTTTGTTCTGTTCATTGCTATATATGTGTGAGTTGCTTCCTCTTAAATGTCTGTAAATTAAACAGTCCTAATCTTTTCAGCTTCTACACGCAAAGGAGTCTCTTTGCCTTTGATTGTTTTCATTGATCATCTCTGGTTTTCTTCCATTTTTATTAATGTTTCTGAATAACTAACAAGATCTAACTGCGCTATTGGAGGTTTGTCATCAATGGATGTAGCAGAATTCAATAGGGAAAATATCACAGTATTATGTATATTCTTTCATTCACTTATTTTCCCTTCTCTTTTTTTTTTTAAAAGTGTGACAAAATTAATGAGATAAAAAATTAATTCACAGTCCTATTAATACAAAACTTTCAGAGTCCTGTATTTTCCTCTGAATCGAGTCCTATTACAAGATTTAACAGCAGGGTCTGTATCTCTTAAAACTTCTTACATGATGCTGTGTATTGATTTCCCTTATTAGCATCATTCTGCCTTAGGAGGGCAGGTAGTTTATTAGCACGATCTTCCTCCTTCAGGGTTCGTGTGAAAGCCTTGTTATTATCAATGAAAATAACATGAGCATGTTGGCCTTATGGTACCTTAGCTGCTGTCCGGAGTCTTGTTGCTTTAGGAAGTTCTTTAATTTTTGTTAATCGCTTTCTGCTCCTCTGTAGCTCGCTCTTCTCTGTGAAGGGTTCTGCAGGCATAAAGGTCTCTGTCGTCTTTCTTTCTCTGTGGCAGAGATTTCTTTGTCTGCTCTCCCTTTGAAAAAGCTTTTTGCTGATGGAGTGCTCTCCGTGCTTTCTCATCTGCTTTGAATGTCCTTAATTTGGTGAGACAGGCTCTTACAACTGCAGGAAGGTTATATTTAGGTTTTGTGCCTGGTACATGTGAGCACTGTGCTTGATTAGTTACATTCTTTTTTTTCCCTTTGCTGTCAGGTATTACTTTAAAATTGAGTTCCTATTGCTAGCCTGCCTGCGTTCTCCTCAGACCTGCTGGAGAGTGCCAGGGGTACAGTTTCAAATCTTGCATTTGAGCCAATACAAGATGATCAAAATAATACGTAGGGCTTTGATTATATTCTGCATCTTTGGGGCACAATATTGGACACATGAGCACAGAACTTGATGTTCCAGATTTCTCAGCATAACTCTTAGAAAGGCTCCTTGTGTACCTTCCAGGAGTCCCTTAGCTTCATCAAGTTGGGGGGATTGGGGTGGCAGAAAGTCTACAGTCCCGTTTGGGTGAGGTAGGCCAGTGCTTGTCATGAAGATGAGGCAGAAAGGGTAATCCAGCCAGGGTGTGTTATTTTCTCCACGACGTTATTGCAGAGAGGCGGTATATATTGCAGAGTCATTCCATTAGTGAACGTGGCTGAGTGAAGTCCTTTAGAGACTTTGAAAAGCCTCTCTTTTCTACTCATCTGGAGAACTTGAGGACGGACATGTGGCTTGGCTGAGAAAGAGGAGTCTATCAGTGCCATGACCAGAAGAAGCTCTGTGAGGGACTCTCAGAGTTCTTACGAATCTCCGAAAGTGCTTTCATGTGTCTCCATCATGAGTGGATCCTGTAGCCCGCATTACAGCAGATCTCTTAATTGGTAGAAAATGCAAAGAATTCATACCTGCATCTCTTGTATGCAGCATTCAGGTTTACAGTGTCGGTGAGAAGTTTTCATGTTATTTGCTGTCTACATTACTTTACTTCACAGGAGCTAGTGTCACATTTTGTAGTTGGTAGCTGCACCACACGACCTTTGTCTGTGGACACTGTACCAAACATCAGGGCTGCAGTAATGCTCAATAATTCACATACGCAGCAACCATTGGCATCCTTCCCATCTAGAAGAGGTGAGATATGGAGAAATCACATGTGAGAACACTAGATAATATAAGCTAGCATCTCATTCGGTAATTGCTTGTGTATTTTATTAATTTTTTTTTTAATTAAATTTCTAATTACAGAATTCTGTCTGCTAGATGAACAACAAGGAGGTTTTGAAAAAGAAAGCACAGAAGGCTCAACTTATCCCCACTCAGCACTATTCAGAGATGCTTTGTTTCTCTATCAGCCAGATGCTGTTGATAATGAGATATACTCTGGGGCTAAAAACCTCATTCCCAGTGATGCTTCTTTAAGTGTATTGAAACAAGGTATTACCAGAAATGCTTTATATGATTACATTACAGTGAGTTAAGCAACATGATAGGAGGAAATAATCTGGTACAATAATACATAAGAAATTATGTTAGTTCATTTTTAATAGACCTTATCAGTAACTTTTAGGGTAATGCACTGAAAGAATAGAAGAATTTACTTCTGCAATAGGTATATGCAGTGGACTGTTCCCTAGGAACATCCTGAATCCCTTTGTCATAAATATGATCTTACAAAATTAGGTTTTTATGCCAGTTCTGTTACATTCCAGGTAAGCTCCATAAGATTAGTGATGATCTATGCTTTCATTCAGAAAGGGTCACTGAAAATATTTTTTCATTATTTGGAAAATACTCCCAGTAAAGCTTCTCAGTTAAAGGTTATTTTAAGTCTCAAAAATTACAAAGACATCTCCCCTGCCTTCAATTAGCCTTATTATTTTCTGAGAAGCTTTATGGAAATCTTCGGTATCAACTAAGGCTGATGAAATTAAAATGTGATTTAAATGGAAGTTTGCAAATTGGTATAATGAGCCAGGCACAACTTATTTATTGTAGGGATGTGGAAGGAAGGGGCAGGATTATCACCAGAGGAATGAAAAAGGGGAAGAGAAATCAAGGCCTCAGAACACACTTTACTTTTCATCAGTTCTTGGTAGAGTTCTTACAGGTTGTTCTAACGATGAACATCACTTATCTCTAAATTTTGCCCTTTGTTCACGGCTGTTCAATGGACTAAATGTGACCAGAATAGATATTTGTTGTCCTGAAATAAATCCTGTCATTCTCCAATGTAGACTTGTTTGAAAGGAATAACTGTGTCTCCATGTGTATATAAAAACCACTTATTTGTGAAAGAATGGTATGCCACTGTTTTGTTTTTGTTCTAGCTTGATATACCTTTGTGCCTGGCTTGCTTAAAAGGCTTGGAGGTTTCTTTTCATTAATTAACCTGAGCTGTCTCTTGGAAAAAACTAAAAAAATTGTTTCTACTAAAGCAGTTTAAAGTAGGTTTCCTCTTCTGTTATTTGTATAGACAGTCATACGGTTGCATCAGGTACAAAAAATATCTGCCTGTGGCTGAGCTCCCCGCCCCCCCCAGTGAAGTAACTTTTAGATATAAAAGGCATCTTTAAAGAGAGCATGTTTCTTGACTGGAGTGACATGAAGGGAAATTTCTTTTAAACAAGGTTAAGAATGCTTGCATGCCCATGTTTTTGGAATGTGGAAAAACACATTCCAACCTTCCAGTTGGCATTATTGACTCGAAAACTTATTTTCTTTTAGCAAAGTGGAAATTTGATGTCATAAAACATGTTGTTCTAGTGTCATAGTTGAATTGTGGAGAAAGAAGTTCAGTGAACTCTCTTGTGCTTCTGTTGTATGTATTGTAATGGATTCAGTATTTCAATCAAGAAGAGATTCTTGTCCTGATTTTTGTAATAAGTCTTTTTAGGTCAGGGTTGAAGGGCTGTAATTCTTTGATGCACCTGATGAATCAGGTGTGTTCCAGCCTTGCATTATAACTTGTGCTGATGGAAATCAGGATGTCGAGATATGGTGATAAATGAGCTTATGAAACACATAGCAAAAATGTTAACTGTTTTTACTGGCATTTGTGTAGAAATACTTAGTTTTACTTTTTACTGCTTTCTTGGGAAAGATCTGTCACGGTTGAAGACTCAGTTCCAGCCCTTTGTGAAGCTGCCAGAAGACAAGCAAAGAGCTTTATATAAAACCCTTTGTGAACTCTTGCTCCGTGAAGAAATGGTAACTGCCCTGGAGGATGTGGTAAGATGAAGAAACTTTTGCTTGCTTCCTAAAAGTAATTTCAGGATAGAGCTAGCATTCTCTTTTGCTTGACCTTTTCTCTTTTCAAGAAGTTTTACTTAGTCTTTTGCTTCCAGTTAGATGATATCTGCACAGGAGACAAGCCAGATCTGAAGGAGTTAAAACCTGCACAACAAGGAGACCTCATTGACTTCTTGCAGCTCTTAGGATGCAGTTTACAGAGTGAGCTGTTGTTGCAGAAATATCAGCCTCAGGATGAAGAACTCTTCTCAGCTGCTCACCTCCTCATCAGTGCTCTCTCTGGTATGTATGTTGTGAACGAAGAGAAGAGCCCTTTTTTTAATTTTCCTTTTAGAAGCTCCCTCTGTGTTAAAGCATTTATGGCTCTTTTTGAGCAGTTGGTGAGCGGAGGGAACATAATTTGTTGTTCCTTTTTATGGGTTTCATATACCAGGCTTAGCCTTCCTGGCTGTGAATTAAATTCAGCCCTCAATCACTGACAGATTTTGCTTGTAAAATACACATTCCCCCAAGATCGCTCAACTCTACTTTCTGCTGAGTGTGGGCATTTCCAGTTTGGCAAGCTAATTTCTGTTCTTATTGCATACCAGAGTTCTTCCTGCCTAAATGCTGAGAATTACAAATTAGGTGTTGTCTTCAGTGTAACAGCATTTATTGTTGAGGTGCAAATTACATTTAGCAAAAATGAATTTAACATAGAGACACTGCAATTAGAGGGTTGCTTTGCAGCTGCTGAAAAAGGAGATTAAACCTAAATGTCAAACAAATGCCATGCTCACAATCTAGTTGGCACCACAGTGTTAATTAAAAGCTACCTGCAAAGTCCAAGACAGACTCCTTCCTGGCTTTTTCTCCTCTCTCTCATATATAAAGAATTTCCTGACGTTAAGATAACGAAGGGAAGTCCGGTGTGGTATTAGTTAGATGTGGCACTGTGCAGCAAAATGTCAGTGTGCATCCATATGCGCGCAGTACCCAGCTAGGAAAGCTTAACTCATTTGCAGAGACAGAAAAGAAATAGAGAGTGGAAACCTGCTGATGTGGTAACACTTGTCAGATGCTAGTCACAGCAGGGTGCAGTTAATTGAGTGCGTTGCATTATCACCTGGCTTTGGACATAATGTCTACTGCTAATGTCCAGGCGTAAATGTAGCTGGATCAAGAATCAAAAGCTGGTTTATGCCTGTTGCTTCTATTAGGAATTACAGCCTTGAGGTACAGAGGTGAGGGGCACCACAGGGATCATTTAGTCCATCTCCCTGCCTCAAGGCAGTCTCAGCTACGTCATTCCTCTCAAATTGTGTTTTCGCTGAAGTCAGCATCTCGTAGATTTTGAGAGCGGAGGTTCTTGTTTTATTCAAGTCCTAAATCATTCATCCAGCCTGCAGACTCGGAGTGAAACACTGGGGAGATACTTGGGGAGGAGGCGAGACTGATGGGGAGGGAATCCCCTTTCCTACGAGCTGCCTTTTTTCAAGGGCAGCAATAGTCAGCGTGGGGCTTTGTCGTGGTTTAACCCCAGTCAGCAACTCAGCACCACGCAGCCGCTTCCCCCTCCCCCTCCCAGTGGGGTGAGGAGGAGGAAAGCAAAGGAAAAAAAAGTAAAACTCGTGGGTTGAGATAAGAACAGTTTAATAACTAAAGTAAAATATAATACTAACAATAGTAATAATGAAAAATAATAATAATAGTAATGAAAAGGAATGCAACAAAAGAAGGGGGGGAAAGAAAAAAAACCAGTGATGCACAATGCAATTGCTCACCACCCGCTGACCGATGCTCAGTTAGTTCCCGAACCGCGATCCACGCCTCCCGGCCAGCTCCCCCCTGTTTATATACTGGGCATGACGTTCCATGGTATGGAATACCTCTTTGGCTAGTTCAGGTCAGCTGCCCCGGCTCTGCTCCCTCCCAGCTCCTTGCCCACCTGCTTGCTGGCAGAGCATGGGAAACTGAAAAGTCCTTGGCTTAAGATAAGCGCTACTTAGCAACAGCTAAAACATCAGAGTGTTATCAACATCATTCTCACACTAAATCCAAAACACAGCACTGTACCAGCTACTAAAAAGAAAGTTAACTCTGTCCCAGCCGAAACCAGGACAGGCTTGTACCCATTGCCTGTCCCATTTTATTCTGCACTCTGGGAAGCAGGCAGGAAAGGGCTGGATCAGCCTCTTCCAAACGTCCAGCAGAGCACTTGGGACAACTGTCCTCAGCATTGAATCGCTTTGGTCTCCAGCGTCCATTTCACAAGGTGCTCTACCTACAGATGGGCCTCAAAAATGCAGCTCGTCTGTCTTTGCTCAGCAGGAGAACCCCGTAACAGAGCTCACTGTTAAGAAAGTCGCCTTTCCAGCAGCCAGCCTCATGCAGTGTTCACTGAAAACAACCTCTCCCTTTTAATGTTTCCTTCACAGAGCTGTCTGATTACACTCTTGTCCTGCTGCGTGCCTGCTGTGATCTTCAGGTTGTTCCGGCATTGTGTTGTTTGGTGAGTAATCAAAAATGTGACTGTGTAGCGTGTGGGCCCTGGCAGCAGTAATGACTGTGTTCTCGGCCTTACTGTGTTTCTCACCCAATAAAGATGATGTCAAGCGCCAGTGCGAATTTCAGCTGTAGGCATTGCTTAGGCAAGGTCAGAGTCTGACAGTGGCAAACGATGCAGGTAATTTACTGCAGGTGGATACCTAACTTCTAAAATGTTTCTGTATTTAGGAGGTTTCATGGGCTGTGAGCAAAAGAAAATTGTAACTTAAGCTCAAATTTTAATTTACTAACTGTCTCCCTAGCCCATTTTAAAGTCTCAGTAACAGTAATCACCTGCCCTTGGGAAACAGAAATTTCACTTTGATAGCAGCAGTGCTTGGGCCTTGGCGAATTCTGAAGTTCCAAAACTCTGAAGCCATTCATTGAAACTGCTGAAGGAATGGGGCAGGGCTTTTTCTAAGCTTTTTAAGCTCACTGACAAAAATAACAGCAAAAATCTTTAAATATGTAGGGGCAAGCTCAGAGTAAGAGTGAGAGTTAAGTGTGGTCTGCAGTGAGAGAAGTTGGACTGGGGGAAAGGATGCGGTAGGAGAGATGTTTCTCCTTAAAGGATGCCGTAGAGTTGTGGATGAGTACCTCTTACTTGTCAAGGCTAATAGTAAAGGGATTCTTGCCCTTTTGCCGCTGCCTTGTAAGCTCTCCGGTGGTTTCGTAAGAAGGAACTGAGCTACGCGATGGCAGGAACAGCACTGTTTGGAAAACGTTTTTAATGTCTCTGTCTTTTGCTCTCTCTTGTAAATACAGCCTAACATCGCTTCAGCCGATGGCACTGTGGCGCTGAGCGGTCCTTTGGTGGCTACTCTCACTGACAGAGGAAGATTTGATGTCGTGCAAAGGCTGTTTGCTTCATCAAACATTAATTTGGAAATGACAGAGTCTTCTGTAAAAGCTGTAACTATGAAAGAACCTAGATTCTTCCCACTTGTTCTTTATGTTGCGTTGTATGGATTTTATGCTTTAGGTGGGAATGCATAGGAGCTTTGCTGAGTATCCAGTTATTGCTCTAGCCTGTTCTTTCTTCTGTAGCTCTGCAGTGTAGCGTTGGTGTGTTTGAGCGAGCGGTAGAGCCACTCAGTTGAGTCCTTATGGCAGTCCAGCCAGGTGGTGTGGAGGTCAGGGTGGACTCGGCATGCCTGGGGTGGGCACTCTGCACTGCCATCAGGTGTGCCGCTGCTCTGCGGTTTCGCTAAGGTACGTATGTCTGCAGTGGGAAATACATAAACGAAGGATGAAGGGGAGGAAGTAAAAAAGAGGAGCCCGGAACAGGAATTGAACATGGCTGTTCTGGTAGTTGTCAGATCTGCAGGGCAGTAGAAGCCTGATTGCTTGCGTTAATATGCGTGGGAGAAAACTGCAAAGTACGAACTGCTTTTTGTAAGCAAGCAAACAAGCAGGCTGTGGAAATCCAGGGTTCTGCAATGCAGTAAATGTTTCGCTCATTTAAGTCTTGATGTGCAGAATGCCTTCACTCTGGGGCAGGTGGAATGGAGGGCTCTCAAAGAGGTACTGGATTAGGTTTTCATTTATTAAGTGTAGTTTGGCTTTATGGATGTGAACTGCACACTGCAAGAAATCAAAAAAACTCTTCTTCAAAAACTAAGACCACCTTAGGGATTTATGCCTCTGTACAGCATTTCTGTTTTCTAATAAATTTTTACTCACCTTAGCAAGTTTCAGCTGTTTAAATTGTATTCTGAACTTTCTCCTTGAGGTACGGTGATGCCTTTTGGTGCGTGCACATGAAATGTCCCTGCTGCACTCCACAAAAATGATCGTTTTACCCATATGACATTTTAAGTGCAGATGTTTTGCTTGTTTCTTTGACCAACAGCAAAGTGTTAGTAAAGCACTTGGTCCTTTGAACTATTTTGCCTTTTTTTCATCGTGATTTTTTGTAATCATGTGGATGGGACAGAAATGCAGCAGAGATCGCTGTAAATATGGGCTTGGGATGATGATGTTCCAGGTAAGTGGAATATCAGTGCTTTCAGATAAGATTGTGAGATGGCTGACAGACAAACAAGCAGGCAGCTGCGTGTGTGGGGAGGGGTGACCAGTGACCAGGCCCTGCAGCTTAGCTCGTGGGTAGGAGTCCTGGGTTCAGTTTTCTGCTCTATTCCCACGTGGTCTTGAGCAGATTGTCTAAGAGGTCTTCAAAACCTCCTGTCAGTTAAGCTTTCCCTGAGGAGGTGGACTTTGCAGAAGAGCACCGTGGTACCTTTCCGTACCCTGAGAGCGCAGGATAGCCTCGTACGCTGGGCTGTTGGCGTTTCTGTGTCTCATCTGTTAAATGAAGCTGATGGTGTTGCCTGAACCTTGCACTGGTGTATATGGAAGTGTCCTTTAGGAGGATGGAAGCATGTTACTCTGCTTCTGGGAGTGATATGTTTTTGTAAATGGGAAAGTTGTCTTTTGCCAGTCACTACTCAAAAGTTGCCTCTGTAACCAACTAATTTATCAAAACTTTCTATTAAATGTTACTTCAAAACAATAGAATAACTTACAACCTCATGCATGTAATTTATTTCCATTGTTCTTCTTTTTGGGATTCCAGTCATGCCCTTGGCCTTGAAAGGTGGTGCGCACAGATGGCAAGTGGATGTGTGGGCATCCACGTAGCACCACTGTCCATGTGCTCTGGTCTTCCTTGTGGAGTCCTGGTATAAGCCTTATGTGCACTATACTGCGTAACTGCTGTCAGGGTGTGCATGCTGTGTCATATATGGAGGAGAGGGGATTTGTTTAGAGGGAAAAAAACCCAACCGCTAAGTGTTCTATAGAAACATCATTGAAAAAAGAAAAGGTTTTGTTTGTTTCCTGCTATTTTGCTTTCAGATGTAGATTAGTCTTTTGCTTCAGCTAAATCTACTGAATAGGTTCAGGCTATATAAAGGTTGCTGACAAAGCCAAGGTGAGGGCAGCTGAGGGGCTGGCAGCGTTTATGGTACTGGGGAGCCCTAGCCGCTTCACAGCTTGACTGGCAGTGACAACAGCCAAGGAGGATGAAGGCCCTGTACTCTGTTACAGAGCCCTGCTGCTTGTAACCCTTAGACAGATGGGAACTCGGGGAAACGTTGCGTGAGGCACCACCACCGCGGGGTGCGTTTATGTGTGATCCCGCACCTCTGCCCTGCGCCTGAGGTGGGAGTAGGGGAGGGGGCAGATGCCCAGAAAGGAGGGGTCGCGGGGGCAGCAGCAGCAGCAGCAGCAGCAGCAGGGCCTCTGCTCGGGGGGACAGAGGCAGGAGTCAGGGCAGCCTCAGAGAGGCTTGGGCAGACGCCATGCGCCCCGGAGACCCCAGACTTCCTGCCGCTTCCTGCTAGTCGTGCAGATTGCTTGGGTGTCTCTGCTCCTCACTATGCTTTTAGGATCGATCAGTGTGTCTGCGGAAGTCGTTGGTTGCACTTCAGTCTTGGCTTTGTCCTTTTATGTGCTCTTTGTGGAGGGGTTTCCCAGCTTTCCTCCATTTGGCGGCACTTCTGTGACCGCAGAAGCACGTCTAGACCAGCAGGGAGCCTAGGATGGCCTTTTTAGAACTGAGCGAGCAGCACAGCTGGGGGAAAAAAGAAACACTAGGGCAGGTTGTATGTTCATCATTTCCTCTCCAGTTCCCTCTTCCACGCTCTTGAAAGCGGGATCCTTACGCACATTAATATTAAAAACAGCTCAGACTGGGGATACAAAGAGCCAAGGGAACAGCAGAAGCAGTATGTCTCTCTCCCCAAGTAACTCTTGTCCCGCCCTTCCCTAAGCTAAATGAGGGTAGCCTCTTCAGGGACCCAGCGTGAGCTGCACTGATCCAAATTAATGCAGAATCCCCTTTAGAAGAGCTGGATCTGCATCCACTACATCCTTGATAAAACAGCGATTTCTTGTGACAGGCTGGCCTCACCCACAAGATGCTTTTCAAGGTTAGATGGGGTCTTCCCTAGAAAACGGAGGTGGTAAAAGGGCTGTAGGGTCCTTCAGAGAAGGTTGGAGCTTGTCTCATGAAAGGTTTGATTTCACACCCCTGGCTTCCCTCCCCAAAATGTTCCTTCCCTTTGCTACACTCCTGCGTTCCCCAGGAGGAAGGGGGAAGAAACCACACTTTTGCAGTTCAGAATCAGATCAGGACCAGGGAAGATGAGGTCAGCAGCCCCTTTTCAAAGAGCACACGCGCAATCATCTCCAGAGGCCAGCAGGCTCAGCCTTGCTGTCAGTAACCAGCACTCACCTCATCCAAGCTGCAGAATGACTCCCTTAATGCTGCAGTGCTCAGAAAATAAGGAGCCCAAATTCAGCAACGATGACAATTATAGGATGGCTTGAAGAGGCCCCCAGAGCGCTATACGTTGAATGGGGATTCGGTGCATTCAAGAACGTCACGCTAAACAAGACGAACTGAAAAGTTGCTTTTCTGAGCACTAAAGGGGACCCAAACACGCTATACAAGCAGCGCGCGTGTACCTCTGAAGCCTGCTACGCTGAAAAAAAAACGCAAAGCAGCACAGGGGGTGCACAGCCCAGTCTGTGCAGAGGAGGTGGTCAGCGTAGGATCTGGTACTAGCACACCACCACATTAACACACTTTTATTTCCTGCTAGTACGCTAATGTGGAGCCAATTTTCAGCAGTAAAAGAATTAGGTAAAGATAAAAGGCAGATGTGCGCAGACTGCTTCTTGATAGCTTATTTGGCTGAAAGTCAGAGTAGGACCAAAAAAATCAGAAAAAAACTAATTACATTTTTTCAATATTAAATCTTTATTATATACAAAAATATTTTGTTGGGAATTACAGAATTTCACAATTTGTACATTAACATTTTTATGTTTGGCTGTGTTTATTGTGAAAATATTAGCTGTGAAAAAGACAAGGGGGTTTTAGAAAACAAGTCACGATTTAAAAATGTCCTATGTATTAGCTGACTTTATCAGTGTGAAGTCAGAATGCTACCAAGTCCCATCTCCTAGGCCTGCTCTACATTATTGTATTCAAACAGCAATTAGCTACTAAATCGTCTTCAGGTTTACATATTAGAAAGTTTAGCTAATAGTTAAGTTTTGTTCTGTAGGATGTTTTCAGCTAAAGAAAGAGTATTTTTTTACAGGAGAGCAGTTTTTAAAGTTGTACAAATGTCAAATCCAGTTTAATTTAATATGCTGTAGAAGGAAAAAAAAAAAAACCACGAGAGCTTCCAACAGGCGAAAACAGTTGTGAGAAGCAGCAAGGTAAGGAAATGCACGGTGACAGACTTCTAATACACATTTAAATCCAAACACTTAACCAAGATTTTACAGTTCTTAGCCCGGTTTGGGGTGGCAGAGTGGCAAACTTTCTTGTATTGGAAAACCTAAGGAAGCCGTCCCCCTTCTTATACCACAGTACACCAATGTTACACACAGGCAATACATGATGAGGGACTGGGGGAAGGGAAGGAATGCTCAACATGCATTTTCAAAAGGGGAAAAAATACATTTCAACAGTTATCTCCACATATAATTGTGTACAAGACCTAAACCAACAAAAATCAGTCAAAAAATATTTTTTTTTTTGCTGCCCCCAGCACTGTAGGGAGCAGTGCCATTCGTGTTGCTCTACGCTATGTATCATGTAAGAGGTCAAACAACAGAGAAGTTACTTGGGTGTCTGGAAGAGGTTTTACTGTATTCTAGGTAAATGTTGGCTACTTACGGAGTAATACTTGGGTCAGCCGTGAGGACAGTCAAACTTGCATGGACAAGCATTAGCATGGAGCTAGTGACATTAAAAGGAAAAGGATCAATGGGAGAAGGCGTTTCCAGGACTAAGGTAACTATGCTAGCCTTGCAGGTTGGTCAGTAAATATTCCGCATCCAGCCCCTGCCCTAGCAGCAAAAGGAACTCCATACCCAATGAGCATTGAGAAAGGGCTGAAAATATTGAGAACAAAATTCACATTTACTTCAAGTGTAACTTATTCTCTAAAATACAAATATTGCCGAGACCCTGCTGAAAAAAAGAATTCTGCTTGGAGGTGAAACTGCTTAGCAGCCTTCACCCAGCTGGAGTTTGTTTTTAAGCCTGGACAGGTAAATTCCAGCTGCAGTACCAGCAAATGAACTGAGAATTCAGCAGTTTAAAACGTGACAGTGTGTGGAATAGTAGCCCACCACGGTGAAGTCACATAAATTAGCAGATACTGTCTGAATTACTTGCTGTACTTACCTCTAAGTTTTATTTATGTGTGTGTGTGCGTGCACATGAGCGCACTTCTCATATGTTTGGAAGCCAAAGCTGCCTCTGAAAATTGGTTATTTTACAAGTGTTTTCACTCTAATTTTTTTTTTTTTAGTATCTGTCTTGGGACTAAAACCAGTAAGTTATACCAGTCTTAAATACCGATGTTTATATTGATCGCTATTTCCTCTACAAGACACAAGCTGAGAATCCCAGACAATTCCCATCAGTAAGCTTGGTACACGTACGTGAAAACCAAGAAGGGTAGGCCAAAAAAAAAAAAAAAAAAAAAAAAAAAAAAGAAAAATTGGGCCAGGACTTCACCTTCAGTAATGACAGTCCACCAGAGAAAGCAAATCAAAGTACCTTTAACTACAGAAATCGCTTTAATGGCCCAGGAGAGGTTTTGTTTAGGGACTGAGAGCTGGAGGGGTATTTAAGGCAAGAGGCCTAGCAGACTACAGGTCTTTGTATCCAATAACCACTACATCAATAAATTGATCTTGCCCCTTTTGCAGAAGCAGTATCGTGAAGTTTGGCAATAACAATATGGTACTGTAACTCTTCAGAATTTGGGTGAGGCAAGAAACCCTGCATGAAGCAAACAGTCCATATACATTTGCATGATAGATGCAACAGACCCCCACCTGTAGTTTGTCTTAAAGCTGTACCTACAGGCACAACGAGTGACGGGGAATCAATCTACTGCAGTAGGCACTACAGATGTATTGCGAAACAGCATCTGCCTCAAAGTTCAGCCTGAATGAAGAAGCAAGGTAGAGGAAGCCGGGATGGGAAACGAAGGAATAGGTAAAGGAAGTTTGAATTTATGTTCACTATAATAGCTCACGTTTAAAGACAGGCAATAACCCACATCTCCTGATTTCTGGAGTGGTGCTCTACTTGATCATTCTCCACTGGTCCTTAAGAATAGCGGAGAGGCAAGCTTGGCTCCAAAGGGTACCTAGCCAGGAATTTTCTGTTTCAAAGAGAAAAAAGTTTCCTATTTCTTAACTGAATCACCTTCTCCAAAACAAAACCAAACCCAGATGACCGAGCTGCAGGCAATTTGTACAGCAAGTCATTTAGGTACGGTTTTAGAAGATGCAATGAGTTAGAATTGTACAGAGGATTGAGAAAAAAGGGTCACATTTTGAGCCTATCCAAAATGTGACAGTTTATATAAACACAAATGCAAAAGTGAGGAGCTGATCTGCCATCCTGCTCCACAAAGGTTTTGTACAACCAAGCACGCAGAGCTGCACTGATCTGAGAACACAGCACAAGTTCAGGATACTGCATTGGTTATAAATCTGATTTCCCTTGCCTACATCAGTCTGTGATTCTGCGCCAATTTTACCTTCACTTTGTATTTGCAGAACATTTTGAAAGACCTTTATAAATCTATGCAAGATGACATATCCCATTATAATTATCCCACTAAACTTCAATTGACTGCATCTTGTCACATGATGTAGAACCTAAAGTAGACCTGCTAGTGTAACATTTAGAGACAGCAAGGTAATCACATGGGTACACATGCACCAAAGTATTTACATTAAAGTTGAGACTGGTGCACAACTTAAGGGAATTTTTGGTGCATTTAAGGAAATAACTTATGGGTCTTGGCATACTGACTACTTTTATGTATATCTTTTCATTCACAGGGCAACTACAGTGTTTCTTCTATAAGTCTCTATATGTACAGAATTTTACAGCACCTCATGCACTGTCCAAAACAGATAGAAATTACAGATAAATATAGAATTTTTAGATTGAAATATCTGTATATTTAGAAAAATATACATTAGTAAACACAATAAACCAGGTAGAGAAGTGTACCAGTTCTAAAGTCTCACATGCAGGTACATTTCTGGATTAAGTCATGGTAGCTTAGTAATGTGATAGCAGACGTGAGCATTTTTTGTTTTACCATCCACATACATACATATACACAGACAACTATTTGATAATTTACTTTTCTAAACTACTTAAATATTTATCTTGTGATACATACCACATATCTTAAACATTTAGCAGCATCTTCACCTCGCTCAGACACACCTATTGTTATCATTAACAGTCAATGTAAAAAGTTTTCCTGTTAGTATCTGGAAAACAAATGTTTAGTACAGAATGAGATACGTGAAATCCTAGTTTCTTTAACGCCTCCAAAATACTTCAAACAGCTGTTACATGAAATATTTTCACTTGCTCAAAACTAGCCTTTCATAGCGTCGTTCTCCCCTCATTGCACAATGTACAGGTCTCTATCTAACATCTGATCTAGCATACCCTGACAGGTAGAGACTGTCACCACTGTGTATATGACTGAAATGGCACCATCATTCTAAGAACCTCCAAGAATGTTCTTTTTAAAAAAAAGTAACTGTCGTTATTCTAGTCATCCTACCAGGTAGTGACAAACTAAGCAGAATATCTGATGAAAATCTGATTTTGCTAAAAAAAACCCAAACAAACAAAAAAACCCCCCACAAACCAAACCAAAACAAACCCACCACCACAAAAACAAACCAACCCCTCTTCCCCCCAACATTATATACCTGCCAATCTGAACTCTGTTTTCAAGATTTAATGAATAGATGCAAGGAGTGTGGTGTTTTTCCCCCTGCCTTACAACCTGCATGTGGACATCCAATTAAAACCTGCAGCCACGTTGATACAATCTTTGCGTGCAACCTAAGCAAGCCATCTTCTCTTACTGCTTCAGAACTGTACTTCTCATTAGCGTCTACATTAACACCACCAAATGGTCAGCCGCTAGGCCCCACTGTGCTAACTGCTTGATTTGAAAACACACTGTGAACCTGTAGCGAAAGCGAAAGCTTTAGGCTTTAGCAAATACGTGGCTATTTGGAGATTGCTAACTAGGGAGGCTCTTTTGACAGTATTCTCCCCAGGACGGAAACAGAAGGAGCAGAGAGGTTTTTCTGACTAAACCTTGGTGCCCATGTTTCATGTGTTTCATTTGGTTAAGTAAATTCATGGAAAAAAAGATGAAAATAAGTGATATTTGCAATATAAAGTTCTGTGGTGTGGAAACTGAAGAATCTTCTCATTCCATTCATTAGGGAAGAGTGAGCTCAGCCCACTTTTGGCATCACAAATAGAGTATTTCCTAACTCATAATGAAAAGGCATCATATCTGTCCAGATAGCACATCTTATTTACAGCATATGGAGGTCTCCTATTACACAGTATACAAACACAGTTTAGTCACGTTCAGCATATAGTGCCAATAGCAAATCATTAAAATAGTCAAGCAATGGCTCTGCTATCATTGCTGCTACATACAACACTCGATCCATTTCTCAAAGCAGCCTCTGAGCAACAGGATCACAGAACATGTCTCCTGGGAAAGGAAAATAAAAGTCTCATGCTGGTGCCACATTTAAAAGCTCTGCCAAACTTAAACAAAACCAGAGAAAACACATCCTGAAAAGTATAACAATAAAACAAAGTAGTGGTACAAGTTTTCCTTAGAGAATTTCAGATTCCCTCTGAAAGACTGAAATCTCAGCGTTAAGAGCCACAAAGATTACCTGTGCTACACACAGTTTCGACTAATGTCTTCCACCTACGCTGGGATCTCAAGCCCCCCCTGCCCCTTTTCCCCCACAACAACCAACTTCATAGGCTTTGTAAAAATCATCTGTAGTATACGGGTGTTTTGAGGTTTCTTTTGAGACTTACACTTTTCCTATACTGCATCAGCTCCATTTTTCTTTTCCTTGTGCACATAATTAAGAGCCCCAGGAAGCAATACTGTTTTACAGTGTTTAAGCCTCTTTTCCTTCAGAAATAGTTCTGAGGAAGTTGCCTTTTGATGGCATTCCGTGTCACACTTTGGTGTTGAAAAAGAATTCAGAAGCCAGGTGCCTGTCACCAGATGGAAAAGAAATTAAACAAATAGATGACTTCAGTTTAGACACCTAACCTGGTAAGAGATGGTGAATGTTACTATATACAACAGCTGACATTATAATATAAAGTACGGTCACAAAAAGAGCTAGTCTTAGCGACAAGCTATATTTTCATTTTGTTCTTCTTAAGTAGAAATTTACATCAGCATAAGTTTTGATCGATGAACCTAATATGAATTATATCAATGAGCCTACTAAGGGGAGAACCGTCACTAAACAAAAGGAAATACATTGTAAAACAAAAAGGTATAAACAACATTGCTTTTTAGCAGTAAGCTTCCAATTCACAAGCTATCTAATGAAAAATGCAATTAAAAACAATGTAACAAAAAGCACAGAAATTCCAGTACATCACACTCATAAAAATACAGCAGTCGATCACACAGAAATATTCAAAAAGATAATACAGAACCCAGCTAGATATCACAGGAAATTAAGCCACAGATCACTATACAAATATCGAACAATGTCCTAAGAAAAGAAAATGCCCCCCCCCCCTTTTTTTTTTTAAAAAGCAATGTGTTTTCACAAGTGTGAATAAATAGTCCTAAACATGAAGCATTTAGTCCCAAACACAAACTCTACAAGGCTCCGCGTTATCAAGGTTCTCTCTCGGGCTACTTCACCATTATTCAAATTGCACTGAATTACCTTGAGTACAAGCTTTCTCACGTCAGTACTTCAACCATAATGGGCTAACAGGTTGGCTCCCAAGAACAGCCTAGTAAGCAGCCTGCAAGGTATTGCTTTACGTTATTTTAAGAGACACGTATAAGGGAACCTACACAACAGTTGTCTAAATCAAGAAGACACCAAGAATTTGTGAAACATCAAGAATGCACAAACATTAAGCTGAAAGAAGCTGGAGCAATGGAGCTGTGTGTTGGTTGCTGCTTTTAATATTTAAAATTCTGCTCCCATGAAATTATTATTTTTTTAAGGAAGAAAAAAACCCCAAAGAAATTAGCGTTCTTTCCTAATAAGAGCTATAGACTTTTGACCAGTTAAACACTGACGTTAACAAGTTTTACAAAAATTGTTTCAAGTATCCTTTTTTTAATCACAGTGAAAATGTAAGACCAAGATGTAAATGTTGAAGTGAATGACTGAAAGTTTCTTAGA
Organism: Gymnogyps californianus; assembly: GCF_018139145.2. Taxonomy (NCBI): domain Eukaryota; kingdom Metazoa; phylum Chordata; class Aves; order Accipitriformes; family Cathartidae; genus Gymnogyps; species Gymnogyps californianus. The sequence goes on from NC_059472.1 coordinate 131,787,280, forward strand.
TGAAAAAGGCAAAGGTACTAAATCAAAACATATAAAAATGCTTAAACGCATTTCCTTCATGTGATATGAATAGAAAGGTTATCTGTAAAAAGTTAGAAAAATTAAAATAAATTACATATTTAAGTACACTTTCCCTTCAACATTTTTATAAAAATTCAGAATAGTGTACTTTTGAATATACACAGAGTAAAAATGCACAGGTGCTGTAGGTTATCGTCGGTATCTACACAACATCACATTAGCATATTTGCTGCAGTTGATTTTATTTGTTACTTAAGCTCCTCTTGAGAAATCTCAATATACCCAGCTAATTGGGACCCACTGTGGTTCCAGCCTCAGTCTCTCGATAGCAGTCTGTAGCTTCTCGAAGGCTTTGTCTAGGTTGTCATTTACAATGGTCAGATCAAAATAGTGGTTGTATGCTCTCTGGATCCGTGCACTTTCATCCACTGTTTTTTTCAAATCAGTGTCCTGTTGAAGAGATTTTAAAGATTACTAAGAACATAAGACGTGCCAAATCCTTATAAATACAGAAGAAGTATCCCTTCATTATGTACCGCAACTGACTAAAGCTATACACTGAATATATTTAAAAAATAATGAAAGTTTTCATTTATAGTAAATCCACACAGAACTTAAGCTAAAATGCATTGAAAGAGCTGAAAAAGTTATGAGCTGTGCCAATAATGTTAAATATGGCAACCAAATGTTTGCCAATCTTGCAATTTTTAAGAAAGGCAATAGGAGCACATGACCTTGGGCTGGTATGCGCACTGGGCAGGTCATCATTTTGTATGCGCAACTGACGATCCAATCAGAATGAAATTAATCCTTTAGGAATGACTGAGTCAATCAGTTATGTAGATACATTTGTGCCCTTTTTTATTTCCACAGAAAGCACCAAAAAATCCAAGAATTTACATTAGTATGAAATGGAAGACAATGAAAGATACATTTCTAGTGGATTAAAGCTCTAGAATACCTTACTGCTTTTAGAGGCTACATTTCAGCCTTGCTCACCAGACATCAGTTCCTCATTTGTAAACTACTGCTGCATTATTTTAGTTCTGACATGAGCTGCAAAATATGCAGGAAATTCATATTCCTACATTATGAAGCCTTCATGAGGTGCTGCCACTGAGCATTTTTTTTATGTTTCATTAGGCCTACATTCTTAGAAAATTCCTCTCCACTTTTGCACAAAAGCAATTTTTTTGTAAGCAGTTATGAGATTTGTCCCCTTGAAGATATTTAATATTTTCAAGTCCTGATACAGTTGTAAATACGAAAGCCAAAATTAAAAAGTAAGTTTGTGAATAGCCTCTCCTTCCCAGTAAATGAAGGAGACAAGCAAATGTATCCCCACAAGAGCCAGAATTTTTGCAATGGAATGGCTTAGGATGCTAGAAATAATGTAGACAGACCCACTAGCAAGCACAACATAATACTTTAAATGACACTTGTTTTTCATTTGTTCAGGAAGTACAAGAATATGAAATGGGAAATCATACTCTTTATATATATGTGTACAGATATGATGTAGAATCCGTAAAGATACATAAATGTATATTTTAAATGTAACTATCCTCTTTATTATTCATAAGGACAAGTAAACAAAGGCAAGGATGTCCCTTAGGAAATCAAATATTAGGACGTGCACGAAATTATTTTTATACTTGTTTGGACAGTTTTAACCTTGCCTTCTTGCCATATGCATCACAAAATTCAGGGTTCATTTGGGGCAGGGAGGAGGAAAGGCAGAGCACCCACAGAGATACTAGAATCTATAATAACCAGCATCCATGACTAGGACTGGACAGTCTCTCATGTGGTTAAGAGAATGGGATCTCACACGTTTGAAATAAAAGAAAAAAAAAAAAAGACTAAACATCCCATATTCATTTAGTGGAAATCAACCCACCCCCCATTTTATTGCTTGAATGCCTCATCAGCATTATACAAGATATTGCTACTATCTAAGCTGCAGCACTATCGTTGCGAGTTGTCAGCAAACCATGGCTTTTCTCAGATGGGGAAGCTGTACTGCTGAACATAGAGGACAGTTTTCTTAACTGCTCAGTCAGGCTTTTTTTGCTTTGGTCCTGCAGCTGGGAAAGTTCATGCCCATACAGAATATTTATAATTTGTTGCGCTGGAGGAAGCAAGTCTCATTGCCCTCTGCCACACGCTGTGTCTCAGAAAAGCAGAGAAGATCTAATGAATGAAATGTGCCACTTTGCTTTACGTGACAAATCCAAGGAACTTAAGGGGAAGAGAAGCTATTCAACACTTCTTATTCTGGCAGCTCCCAGCCATTCTCAGTGCAGCATGTGCTGCTCCAGCAGTGGAAACAAGGCCTAGTTGCATTCTGTTGGTTGGTTTTTTGGGGTTGTTTTTTTACGCAGGCTGCAGTATCTTTCCCAAGGATTACAGATTCCATTTTTAAAGCACATCTATATTATAAGACAAACCTGAACAAAACTTTTTGGGAGGAGAGATGGGGAAAGTGACAGACAGACATTTACATAAAAGAACAATTCCCACCATCAAATATCTACCATTTGCTGCAAATAATCAAAGGTGACACTTCCCAAAGAACACGTTACAAGTAATTTTTGTAATCAACACTTCTCTGTAAGAGGTCTATTTTTAAGAAAGAAGCAATCTGCCTTATACATAGTATTTGATTAACTTCTACTAAGTAATCAGCAAAAGTCTTGCCCAACTTTTCTTAGAGACATTAATTTCAGAACAAATTCCATCTAAAATGAAAGGTAAAAAAAAAAATTAAAAAAATCTAAGAACATCCTGTTCAAAGCAAACTAAATATGAAATAATGTGCTTACAGTGAGAAGTTTGGTTGTAATTCCAGCATCTACCACAGCCTTGTGCATAGCACGCAAAGTCTCCAACTCTGGAGCAGCAATAAACACGACATAGGGCATGAATTCTGAAGTCCTCAGTATTTTCAGGGCCTAGAAGCAAAGAAAAAGGAAAAAAATCCTAAGTTTGAGAATGACTCACCACATGTCCCCGTTACGTAAGGGGCACTGCAAAACTAGTCTGTTACAACGGGCAGAAACACATAAGTGAAGATTCTTATTTCTATTTTAGAAACTCCTACACTGTCTTTTGAAATGCTCAACATCATTCTTTCCTTGGCTAATGTCCTGGTTTCAGCTAGGACAGAGTTAATTTTCTTCCTAGTAGCTGGTATAGTGCTGTGTTTTGGATTTAGTAGGAAAATAATGTTGATAACACACTGATGTTTTCAGTTGTAGCTAAGTAGTGTTTATACTAAGTCAAGGATTTTTCAGCTTCTCATGCCCAGCCAGCAAGAAGGCTGGAGGGGCACAAGAAGCTGGGAGGGGACACCGCCAGGACAGCTGACCCAAATTGGCCAAAGAGCTATTCCATACCATATGACATCATGCCCAGTATATAAACTGGGGGAGCTGGCTGGGAGGGGCGGATCGTGGCTCGGGAAGTAACTGGGCATCAGTCAATGAGTGGTGAGCAATTGCATTGTGCACCACTTGCTTGGTATAGTTTAATTCTTTTAGTATTACTATTGTCATATTATTATCATCAATATTATTGTTTTTCATTCCTTTCTGTCCTATTAAACTGTCTTTATCTCAACTCACGAGGTTTTTTTTCTGATTCTCTCCCCCATCCCAGGGGTGGGGGGCAGTGAGCGAGCGGCTGCGTGGTGCTTAGCTGCCGGCTGGGGTTAAACCACGACAGCTAAAAAGATTATTTACTACTCTGCAAGACTCCTCTTCCATGCAGAATCTAAGTTAGTTGGAATGAGTTGAAAGATGGAAAAAACCAAGTGCCACAAATGCAAGAATTCAGTTGATACTGTAATCTTTAAACCACATAAAAATCCTTCAAATTTAAAGGCATACCTCTTCAACATTATACTCCTCCTACACTTGTAGTGTAACATTATAAATGATATACCTGTGGATTCACATCCAAGATGCAGGTCCTTCCTGTCTGAACAACTTCAAGGATGGAATCAATTTTGGTGCCATAAAGATTTCCTTCATATTCTCCATGCTCTAAATATCTGCCAGCTTTAATATCCATCTCCATTTCAGCTCGTGACACAAATCTGTACGCTTGCCCATCCTTTTCATCATCCCTTGGCTTTCGTGAAGTAACTAAACAAAAAATTTAAAATACAAATGGACTGTTTTCTATTTGGAATACAAATATGAGACTGGACTGCCTATTAAGTTAGGGAGAGTATAATACACATTAATATACAATTATAATTATTCCATATACAGATTAATTAATTATTCTAGTGTAAGTTTCAAAACTGAGCACAGCCCCTCCTGTTCCCTTTATTTCTATTCTTTCCTATAAGTTGCTTACCCACCCATTTGCTTATTTCCTTTGTATTACTCCTTCACACCATATACAATACTCATTCATGTAATCTTTTTAATTATTCACTTAATAAAATAATTATTTAAGTGACTTGGAAATCAAGTTTAATTCTCAAATGCCAAATGTACTTCTGAAAATAACTGAGCACACATCAAAATCTGCCCCACCCCCTCCCCAAACCTTAGCACATACTTTGCTCACTGTATTTGCCCTGTATTCAGGGTAGAATTACCTGAGCTAGCTATTAAAAAATTAGCTTAAATATCAGAAGCAGCCCAGCCACCGCAGCAGAATCTTAGTGGAGGCCAGCTAATGCTGCTTTCCAGGACAACTTACCCTTTAAAGCAAGGTAAATTCACTGCAGAGAGATTAAAGCCAATATTTAAGTAAAACATTAGCAGCTATCTTGGATATTGGCTACACTGTGCAGTACAGACATTATTTAAACAAGAAAGTGAAAATAAAATAAAATAAAATAAAATATCAGATTATTACCGACTTTGCTGTCTTATCACCATATTACCTGCCCACTACTTGCATTTAATTAGATTTGAACTCTAGAATATATTGAACATTAACAGTGAATGGATCCCTTTGGTAATACTTGTATCATCGCTTGGTGCCCTATCACCACTTGGTGCAACTTGGCAATACAAGTGGAAAGCATCCTCGTCCTTCCAGTAATTCCTATCAACTTCCTTATTATAGAAATCTCAAGTCCCAGGAGAAATGATCTTCTGAAGCTGTTAGCAATAAACATATTACTAGAACATCTAGTTTTATCCAAGATTTTACAGAAACATTAAAACTATGATGGTTAATACAAAAAAAAAATCCTATCAGTATGAAATAAATTTTGGAGAATGAGCTTTAACAGTTTACAGTCAGAAGATGACTTAACAGCTCAGCAATCCACACTGAAGAAAAAAAACGGCACCATTTGCTGGATCAGAACTCAACACCAAGGACATGCTTCTCCCCAAAGCAAAATGGATCCGTTTCAGCTGTTTTTTAAAAAAAAAAAAACAAAAACCCAACCAAAAAACATTTTCAAAAAACCAAACAAAAACCCCACAACCAACCAACCAACCAAAAAAACCCCCAAAACACCCCCACATATTCGTTTGTGAATAACCAAGAGAATTTTCTTCTAATCAAAGAAACTGAGGCCAACTAAGATTATATTCAGATTTTAAGTAGGATAATCAGTAGAGAGGAGATTCTATATACAATAAACTATGTACTGCATGTGCATGATTAGATTGTCAGATTGCTCGGTTGGAAAAGTTAATTTTTATGCCTTTGAAGGGTGTTCAAGAGCTCCAAGTAAAAGCATTTTAACACTGTGTTGCATTACTTATATATATATATTTAAGCATCTATACAGCATTTTAGAGAAACCAGTAATTTTGAGGGCTTTTTTAAAAGGGAATAAAGAATTTCAGAAGTAATAAAAAGTTTCTTACTATTTTGCCAATATAAAATAATGAGATTCCCAGGGGAAGATTTCTTTAAAATGAGAAATCACTGAGAAATCAACCTTGTTATCAGTCACACATACCAATTCTTAGTGCCCTGGCCAGTTTTGGTGTTAGAGATTCAGCCATGAGAGAGACTTGTTCTCTCACGTTGCACAATTTACCTTTCAGACCTGTCCCTCCTCCCCTATTATCAGATCTACTTCTTGCCCACTGAAAACAGAAGGGCACAGACTGTTTTTGAAATTCTGAAAAGCAGGTGCCAGGAGGAGAATAATAATGTAGCTAGGGTGGACTTCTCTGGTCAGCAGTCAAACAGGAGGGGGCAGTTAAAAAAAATAAAGATCTTGTGAACGAGCAAAGTAACTATCTGGAAGGAAGGCAAGACAACAATACATCAGTAAAGGAGGAGGGTTTTTTCCTGAAGTTGATAGGGAGAAAAAAAGAAAGATCATGGGCTTGAGGCTAGATATATTAAAACATCAGATTATCATGCAAATCTTGGAGATCACAAACACTTCAGTTTTATTAGAAGTTTGTTACTTTTCCCTACATTTCTAATACTAAAGTAACAATTTATAACGTCTAGGGTGCTTCTACAGATGGAAAACTAAACGGCAGACCTGAGAAACTCCACTGGCTGCTCATTACAGAAGACTACTAGGAACTTCTAGAATCCCCTCAGTAACTGGTGGTGACTGACACTGAAGAAACCTAGCAGACAAATACTGTACACACAAAAATTGTTTTTCTGCAGCATCAGTAACATTTAACTGCTAGTTACAAATATTTTCACTGTCATCGTATGTTAGTTCAGTTGTCTGAGAAGATGAAGAACCTTTTGTTTTCCCACTCTATACTTTCATACTCTGACAAAATCACTCCTACCCTGAATCACTGGGATAAACATCAGCTATTTTCCAGATAATCAGAGACTCAAAGTATGATATTACAACAGGAACGCTGACAACTTACATGGCACTGTAGTTCCAAACCTAGTAGGATTCAGTACTATAAACCTGTTCTTCAAACTTCTTCGCCCCACTCCTTGGGCGCCAATTAAGACCAGTGTTTTCCTCTGAAAAGGAGGCATTTTGGCTACTTCCTCATAGATCTGGATTTCATGGCGATCAAATTCTACATTGAGAAATGTACAAAAAACAGTTGCTACACAGCCAGTACTGTAAGAAAAAAAATTAAGCAGTCCTGCTAGGTATCAACAGACCACATGTGAATATAAATAATACTCAAAGGGCATTAAGTCTGTTAAAAGCTTTCTTGCTTTAAATTGGTATGGGAATAAAATAGTTACCCCTTCATGGACAGCATAAGGTCAGATTATTACCGTTACTTCCAAGAAGAAAATTCGAGATTGATCAGAATGGGACAACTGTGATTAATAATTAGTGAGCTTTCACAGAATCACAGAATGGTTGAGGTTGGAAGGGACCTCTGGAGGGCATCTGGTCCAACCCCAATGCTCAAGCAGGGCCACCTGGAGATGGTTGCTCAGGACCATGTCCAAATGGCTGTTGAATATCTTCAAGGAGGGAGACTCCACAACCTCTCTGGGCAAACTGTGCCAGTGCTCAGTCACCCTCACAGTGGAAAAAGTGTTTCCTGATGTTCAGAGGGAACCTCCTGTGTTGTTGCTTGTTGCCTCTGGTCCTGTCACTGGGCTCCTCTGAAAAGAGCCTGGCTCTGTCCTCTTCGCACCCTCCCTTCAGGTATTTATACACATTGATGAGATCCCCCCTCTGAGCCTTCTATTCTCGAAGCTGAACAGTCCCAGCTCTCTCAGCCTTTCCTCACAGGAAAGACGCTCCAGTGCCTTCATCATCTTCGTATGTCTGTGTCTCTCTTGCACTGGGGAGGAGCCCAGTACACTTCAGGTGTGGCCTCACCAGTGCTGAGTAGAGGGGGAAGGATCACATCCCTCAACCTGCTCGCAACAAAGCTTTCAGTTTTTTTCCTCTTTTAACACACAGTTCTTCTCTGACTTCCACCTACCAAAAGATGTACTCAGCACCACCATATCTTCACTGGTCGCTATTGCTTTTAAACCGTAAAAACTATCTGATCTATCAAATTTATAATCAAATATTTTACCGCAAATCTTTCAGCTTTGGATACATTAGACTGCAAGTTTAGAAGCCTAGAGAACTTAGACTCATATGTAATATTGAGATACCTGCATTTCTTGTAGTGAGATACATCATCTTTTTCTTTTTTTTGCTGCTTATTGTTCCACAGAAAGGCCCTAGAAATAAAAATCGAGACACTCATCATTTTTGTTAAATGTGTTTTTGCAAAGCTTATTTACATGAACACACGCAAGTTTAGATTAATTAAATTTACAAGGACTACTGTAGAATTTTATATAATCTAGGGCAGGAGATCACATCTATTTTCATACACATCAAATCGTATAGTAAGAACCAAACACAGAGAAAAAATTAATTTTCCTAGAAAGCTTTGTAAAAAGCAGCAGAAAAATCCATCAAACAGGTTTAATATATTAACTTTCAGTGCATACTATAAAAACATAATTTAAAAAAAGAGCTAATTCTTATGCCTTTCCCACCTCGTTTAGCTTTTCATCAGCAGGTAGCAAAACTGATTCATGTATCTATGAAGACTAAGCATAGACTTCAGCCTTTCTCCTTCAGTCAAAGTCAAAATATAATAATTAGCATTTCACAATATTCTGTGTATTCTCACACAGCAGTTTTCTAGTATCTATGAAGGCAGGAAAAGCAAAACAAATGGAGTCAGAGCAAAATCTATTCCTGAAATTCATTAAATCTCACCTGAGTTGTCCCAGTCTCTCCTAACAAAGGCCTTTCTCTTCTCTTCCAGGAACTGGCTAGGAATAAGCCCTGCACTTCCTCCTTCTTTGACATGACTAGCCTGGAGGGGGGGGGAAAAATCATAGGTAACTTGTGAGAAGCATTTTTCTCATTGACATGGTGTTTGACTTTGACACTGCCAGAGTTTCTCAATGGTGAGTATTGATACAGCTACTACTGACACTTGGAAATTCAAACTTAGATGTGGATATTAAAATTCCATCTTACAGTAATAGTGTCTTGCCATTGAGTATTAAAATTCAGGAAACTTAAATAAAATAGATACAAGTTTCATTACTGGTTCCCATTAAGCTAGTAAGCTCCTATAGCCATAAACCTTTGGCATCAAAATCCTAAATGGAATTCTATGGCTCCAGACATTGAACTCTCAAGTGACAAAACTCAAGGCTTTCTACTACACTTACTTTGTATTCTTGACCTGCTCCAAACAGGTTCCAGTGCAGCTTATTAACCGTCATTTCACAAACAGTGAATGCCATTAACACATGCCTAATCATGCCTTCAAGCTTTTTGCACTAAGTAACTACAGATTTAAAATCTTAGTAACTTAAGTATTCCTAGTAATGAAAGTTTGGCTAAGATTCTCTATAAGATAATTTCATGGCAAGCTCAATTCTCAGCAAGCTTAACACATACAAACACACAGTTACGAAATGTTACACTTCTCTTCTCCATAACTGGTTGGCCTGTCTCTTCCTAACAGGAACTGTTTGCTTTTCAACTTGTATGCTTTTACCTATGACTAACTGATTTTTTACAGTTAGCAAGTTTTCAGTAACAGTCTACCATTTCTAGAAAGCACAAGGAAAAACTAACTTTTTTCCCCCAGTGGCATGATCTGCATAGCAATACTTGCAACACACTATACTGATTTAATGCATTTCATTTTTGCCACTGATGGAGTGTTTTAAGTTTTATTTCTCCTGGACACCCAAAAGTTACAACTGGAGAATGTGAAAAGCAATACAGAAGACAGCATGCAAGCTAAATGTCAAACTACTCCAGAGTTTTGGAGTGTCTAACTTCTGAAACTAATTAACTTTGCAGTAATAAATTTTCTGTCTTCCCTCACACTTTTTATTCTTTTTCTGTTATTACTGTCACTAACAGGCAACAGAATTCAGCAACAGTTGTTGATGTATATTCAAATATTTTTGTTGCTTTTGAAGAAGTCATATATATTGCTCTCAAGTAACGTTTGGCTCACTATTGCTTGTTATCTAGCAAAGGGTGAGCAATTTAGGGGTAGAAAGGGAAATCAATAATGCTAAACTCTGCCTAGATTGCCACTGCCACTTGCAATTTTGAGTATCTTGGTTGAGAACAGTGTCTTAAAGGTTCACTGATCCCACTTTCAAAGGCACTGATGATGTTTAATTGTGTGTGTATTGTCTTGGAAAAAATAAAAATAGCACAAGCACTGGATTACATTTCTACTGAAGGACTGAATGTAAAAATCCAACCTTAAAGCAGGATGAACTGTTAATATTTGAAATAGTGCCAAACACTTTGATCATGAACATGCACGTTACAGCTCACAGACATTGACCACCACTGTAGAAATAAAAGATACAGCTTCTCCAAACAGCTAGTCTCACCCCTCTTCAAATCCACAGGGTTAATTTCCCTCTCTCTCTCTCCTCAACTCTGAGCACTCAGGAAGGAGTCCCTTCTTCCACAGTCGCTGTCAGGGAAGGCTTACCACAATCAACATAGTCAACCTAAGACTTTCTGCTAGAAATTGTCCACTTAAACCGATTTTGGAATGTCTAGGCTTATGATACAAGAACAAAGACAAATAAATAGCAGTAATAGCAAAATGAGTGTTACATATACAATTTATACCATTCAATTTTCTCTAGTATATCAATTGTTAATATCTTGATATTAGCTTGAAGTTGGATTGCAGTGTAAATATTTTTTCTTATATCTACTGTTAAATGGAAGTAGATCATAATTTAAAGAGTTTATTATTAAGGCAACTAGTGAAGCTTTTCGGCTTTTTATTTTATTTTTTTAATCTTTTTACCAACCTGCCACCAATTTGGATCTTCCCGGTTTACAATCTGAAGAATTTCTCCTTTAGAAAATTTCAAACCTGCTTCTTTGCATGGGATGAGGTTGTCATTATATGGATTATAATCAAAATGACACTTCACAAAAACCTGAAATGTGTAAAAATTTACAAAGCTTAAACATTATAAAATACATTCTTACTAATTTATCTGTCAAACTGAAGTAATGTCTTTACCTACAGCATAAAAAGTTTGACATGATCGAAGTTGCATTTGGCAAGTAAAATACAATCTATGGAAAAAACTGGCATATACCAGCTGAGAGAGTAGAAAAATCAGCAGTGCAAACCTTGGCTGAAGGAGCTTCATGATAAAAATAAAACAACAGTTCTATTTGGACAATGTATTACAAAACACTCATTTTTGCATTTCAGTATATACAACTCAATTAGTATTCTGACTTTAAATTACTTAAAAATATAAAAAATTCTCAGAATGTGAGCACTGTATTCAAGGCTTGTGGAATCTTAAGAATTAATTTTGCCATGAACTCAGTGTTTTAAAACAAACAAGATATGTGACTGCTTAAGACTCAAATTTGATGCAGAGGAAGAAACAGTAAGTCTCATCAGTAGACTGGAAACATCTTTGTCTTTTTTCTACCAGGCTGGGGAGCAAAGGAAGCAGTGCACCTGCCTCAAATACAGCACATCCCTCAGCATCTACCCAATGTAAGCATAGTCTATTACAGTCACGGGCATTAAGACCCACTACCTGAAGCAGTGTCTTATAAGATGTTTCAAAGGCCCTGATTTAGAGCAACAAGTTACTTCTGCAGTGGAGAAATCAACAGCCTACAGCAACAACAAAAGGATAAGGAACAGCCACCATCCAAGTTCCTACTTACGTCAGCGAGTTCAAGCTCATCTGTTGAATTCAATATGTTTCTGAATTCTATGAAACAGATTACTTGGACACTGATCATGTTATAAATGCAGTTTAGTGCGATTGTGGCTAGGTCATCAGAGGTCACTGGATGTCAAAGAAACATGTTTTATATGTAGTATACAAATGCTTATCAATCTTAGATACTAATTAGAATTTTTTAGGCAGGCATATTAGGCGTGGTATTAATCTACTGAATAAACCTATTTCCACAATGTACTTAAAGGTGAATACAGGTGTCTACATTTTAGCCTTCCTGCTAGCATTAAATACACAAAATATTCAAAATATGTCTAATCCAAAATCTTAAAATAATCTTATCCGATAAAGTACCAAGCAGAAGTTCTTTTGACAGAATTGTTAGAAATGTGCTACTGACCTGTTGAGGAATAACAGTGTCCCTGTAGCTGGGGAGAATCTTCAGAGTGACACTGCCACTAATACTTTTCAGCAGTTCCTGCAATTCTTTTGGATTGTTTCCAACCTCATGGCCATTCACCTCTTTAATAATGTCACCTACATGCAGAAGACCTTGTCGATCTATCATTCCGCCATGAAGAATTCGTGCTATTACCAGATCATTGTTCTCAACTCTAAACGTGACACCCTGAAAGAGGTATGTGACACCTAGTTTACCACTGTTTGAATTTTAATTTCATTTTACCATTATCTCAAGCAAAAATATACAGCTATGGGATACTCTATCTACCCCAATGAAAACAGACAGTTACTACAGTGTAAGAGTTCCTAATACACAGATAAGCACCAGGTGACACAAAAGTGCTTTCAAACAAGGTTTTCCTATGATTGAACAGTGACTGTATTGTTCTTGATTGCATGCAATCCTGTCATTTTGTATCAGGACCAAACAGATGTTGTGTTAGTTATACTAGCAAGTCGTTCAGCCTAGTGACTGCCTATTCACTATCCCATAATTTCTTAAAGAGAACAGCATGGAGAACACACAAATATCTTCTTATTTCAACTTCTCAATACTGATCCTATCACCCATTAAATTAAACAACATAATAATGAAAATAATTAAAATATAATGCAAGAAATCAGGCACATGCAAACATTTTCACTTGCACTTTCAATTAAAGACACGCTCATCTTCCATTACTTACCAGTGGTTCTCCTGCTCTTTTGTGAATTCCAAGGATACGAATAGCATCTACTGGAACAATCTGGTTGTTCACTGAAGAATTATTGACTTCTGGGCTAGAAGGAGGGGAATCGTAACATTTTGAAGCCACAATATCATGTGCTTCCAAGAGTGACTGCAAAGGAACAGAAAAAGCCTTTTTTTAGATCATGAAATAACCATTTGCAAAAGGATTTAGTGCTGAATTACCACTGAATCTGCCCTTTTGGGACTAGATCATAAAACTCTTACTTCACAGGGTATGGAGCAAAAATTTACATACAAGTACTCACATGGACTGATAAGCCTACTGTCTTGGCAAATATGGTCTCTTTTGTAAATACAAATGCTGCTTCTTAAGGAAGTATAGGAGAAACGTAATGAATTTGGGAGGAATATGTGATCTTGCAGGGAAGAAGACAGAGAAAGAAGTACCTAAAATAGTCTTTCACCTAATGAGACAGTATCCAAGCAAACGCTTAAAGTAAACGAACAACCCACTGCAAAAAAAATGAAGATAACTCATCATTAGATACTTGTGTTTAATGTAATAAAATTTTCCTCCACAGTAATTTGGATAATTACAGGTATGCAAGGATTTCTAGCAATCTGCAGAATGAGTGCCTTCTGCTTGCATAAAGCCAAGGCAGAATTCTAGCACCAAATGAATCCAAGTTGACAGAATTCACTTTCTGGAAGACAAGAGCTCAGACCTTATAGTTAATGGTGTTTTCACCAGTCCACATACATAAATACAAAGCAAAAGGAGGAGATTCAAATAAATATAATCATCTTTGGAAGACAATGCAATTTAGACTTGATTTTCTCGTAAAAGATACTTTAAGATTTAAAGAAAAGATTTATAAGACAATACATACAGGTAAAACAAGATCAAACTTGTGAAATTAGACAGTGGAGACTTTCTGTCTTAAAGAGGAAAAGGGACACCCTATAGCCACCATATACGGTAGTTCAAGATAAAGCATCCTATAGTGCAGAGACTCTCACTGACACATACAGAAGAGGAAAAGAAGCAAGTAGAGGAAATGCCTACTAGGCCTTTGTTTGAAACATAGCTTTGTTTCAAACAGTGACCTGATGAGATACGGTCTTAAGTCAGATCACCGACTGGTGTCAAATACATAGCTAAAAAGAGAACACCATAAGGACTATCACTGATAGTGACATGCACATGCCAGAGGAAGACAGCAAACTACTAGAAAGCAGAGCAGGTGAGCAGGCAACATTTAAGCTGATTTAACAATTTTGCTATGCAGTCTGCTCCATCCTTCTCTAAGCCACCTCTAACCTAAAAGTTGTGCAATGATATTAGTTTAGTGCTAAGCTCAACATGCAAGCCCTCAAAGTGTCACAAAACTGAACAGTCATTTTAATCTGCCCATTACACGACGACCCCGCTGATACTTCAACTTGAGGGTAGAAGAAGGTACTAATTCACCGATTCTGCCCCTACCATTAAGACTGTAAAGACAGCTGCTTATTGTGGCTGCTCTGATATTGTGGACATAAACCAAATCAAATTAAATAGGAAAAACAATCATTTATTTAAATCAAGCAGCTGTCAGATGGTAGCAATTTCTAATTCTTCATTATCCAAGACACATCCAATCCAGAAACCAGGAGAACAGATCTCTCCTTGCCAATGTTTGCAAGCAACATTTTTCTATATTTCCAGAATAAAACCAACTAGCATCAACTACATATTTTAACACATTAATACTGATAAAACCAGGTAGATACACCAGTATGATACTTCCAGTTTTCTCTTTTGGTCACATGCTAGAACAAATCGTTCCCAAACTTTCTGGCCACAAACCACTACATTTCTCATGGAGTCTTACACATAACCATGCTTGTACAGCTCCCTGCCCTTAATGGTCATATAATTTATGGATTATAATCTGATCCATAGTCAAAAAAGACTACTAAACTAACAGTCTGTGTCATCCTTTTCAAATTAACACGCTCTGTAAGATTCTTCAGTTCTTAAATCTGATCCCATTCCAAATTCTGATCCTATTTATTCACTCAGTTTTATGGATAAGCATGAATTCTGTCAACTACTAAACCATCCCTCAATCACAAAACCTTTTTCCTGCTATTTACATGATCGCTGAGTCACAGAAGGACTATCAGGGACTGTACATTGCTGCCCACAAGTATAAAATGGTTTCTTTAAGAAAAGTAGTTTATTGGTTTCCTTAAAACAAGCCATAGTTAACTTATTACCTTCCCATACCTAACTCTCAGTTCTAAAACTCAAGAATCTATACCAGTTTCACGAGACTGTTTCCAGCCAGCCAGGTCATGGCATACAGTCCTGAAGAACACTTAAACAAAGCCACCTGGCAACAAGGGCCCTGTGTCTGTATCCACTGCCAGACTACTCTCCAACATTTTATATTGCTCAGTTACTTTTTTATTTCAGTAATATGGTTGAGTGATCTGAGAAATACAGTTGCATGAACTTCACTTGTTTGTTTCTTATGGTATTGGAAAAAGTGATATCCTGTGCTCCTGCAGCTCCAGAGCTCCCCTGGAATCTGACCTGTCCCATACTGGTGCTGAACACTTACAAAACCACTGCCAAAGTCTGCAAAACAACATGGGCTTAATAATCAACAACCATAAAACGTTTCAAAGTTTCCTCCATAAAGCATACGTAAATAGGATCAGCTGACTATCCAAGACTGGATAACTGTGGAAAGATCCTCATAGAAAAAATGGCAATGTTGTCAGAATAAGGCATTTAGAAGAACTCTCTGCATATCACTGTCTCCTGTGGCAGACAGTATGGCCCCTTTGTGCAATACACTGTCATAAAGTAATCTATAAACTTAGAACATACTGACTTCTTTACAGTAGTTTTCTGTGTCTGTACTTATTTGACAGGTAAAAATAAAAAAAAAAAAAAGTAATTCAAAATTCAGTAAACGAAGAAACATTAAACATCCAAGGCTCTCTACAGTGCTGAAGCAAAGTTCAAATTCAAAATTTGTTTTTCCTAAAAAATTCTCAGCACAATCTATACATGTTATGAAGCATTGCCTGCCCTATATGATAACTATTTCCCCAACTGTCATCCAATAGAACAGTTAAATTACAAATTGGGGGCTGGGGTGGGGGGGAATACACAAGAGCAGAACAACTCTATGGTCTTGAATTCAGGACTCCTTTCCTAACACTTCAGGCTTCAGAAGCACTTAAAATATTTCCGTTCCTTTTACGCACTAAACATGTGCTAGTCTTCTCTGATAACACTGTTTAAATATTAGAACTTAATAAATGGACTACAGGCCCCTAACGTACATGTGAAAAGAAGACATTTTTAAAGGCTGTTCTAGAAAAGTGAGGAAATCATTTAAGATCTTAGAGAAATCAGGGGAGCTGGTAAGGAGTCATGAATACGTGGGAAAAATAATCCTATAAATTAAAATCTGTCTAGGATGCAACTTAAGATCACTTTTCTAAATGAAACATTTTAAAGGTATGATTAGCCATTATAAAGCTATTAGAAGAAAATATTGGCTGCTTTTCAGATTAAGTATTTTATTGCCAGCAGAATCTACTATTTAGGATGAATGGCTTGCATAATTCTTGGAAAGGTGAAAGTAACTGAACAATTTCTTCCACAAGCAGAAGTGATTTCTCTGCATGTTTAACCACTCCAACAGTGCGATACTTTCAACTCCTCCCTCTTCCCTCAAGGCAACCTCTCTTACCACTCCTCTCCAGCTACTGTCTGGTAAGACTTGCTATAGCCTTTTCTATGCACTGTATGTGCCAGCTGGCTCTTCAATACATACTGGCCTGATGGCCAGCCATCAATACTGTGAAACTCATAAGAACTTAGTATCTTCCACACTTTGACCCCTGAAAAGTTCAGTTAAAACTAAACCGGGTAAAAAGAGGAAGGGAAGAAAAAGAAAGGAATGATAGGAGAAATGAGAAAAGGGAGAGAACAGGCAGTCAAACATAACAGTATAACCATACATGCACCTGTACTCCAGAAGCCAGTCCCTTCCCAATGTTGTTCTATAAAAATGTGTAAAAGAAATGAAGTTCTGTAATTCGGTATTTTCAGCACTACATGATACATTCAAATAAGCTATTGCACTGATGACTTGTATACCACATTTGATACTTGTATGCCGAGGTAGGTTAAAACTGTAAGATGACGCTGTGATAAAGTGGCACCATTCATTTGTAAAATACAGAATCAGCCTCTAAAACAGTTACACAACAGTGTCCATGAAACTTTAAAAGAGTCAAGTCAAGGTGGCTTGTTTACACATTTACTGAACTGGAGAAAGGATGCAAATTACATTTTCTATAATTACAAATGACATTGTATTTTTCCTTTCTTCCTTACAGGTCCTTTCTTGCAGAATTTGGAATATGCCTCCTTGCAGCAAATGAGGCAGAAAGGCTAGCACTTATTTCTTGAGCATTTACTTAATTTTGTGTTTCATTTTCAGAGAGAGACATATACAGCCTCCCCAAGCCTTAGAAAGAATATTGTACCTATATTTTGGTCTGCAAATTGTCCTAGAAGCTCTTCTAGAGTGGTCATAACTATGGTATCAGTTAAATAAAAACACTTAATCAAAATAATACTACTTTGGCCTCAGTTGTCTTTGTTGCTTGCCTCCAGATGGGGAACGGAAGCACAAAATTAAGGGCCAAAAAGCACACCCTAATTTTAGGCTTCAAAACTGAATCACATCAGATCTACTTTTAAAAAGTAAGTAGCTAACTGCTTTTTGCCTGTATGCAGCAGCCAAAACTGCTCATTGTTTCTGCAAATGAGACTGAAGGCCTCACAACAGGCACTTAGAAAATAAAAAAAAAAATACAAGTTAAAGCTGCTTCAGACTTTTTTTTTTTTTAAATTAACTCTAATTCTGACACAGTGAAGGACAGGTTAGTTCTCCAGGGCAGCATTTAACTATCTTAACCATCAGTCTTTTCTCTTCCTTTCATACCTAATTCATTCTGTACCATCCAGGTTTTGCAGCAAATGAAGTAGGGAGCTCTAGAAATAGCTTATTTCTCTTATATACCCATGACTCACCCAACAGTATAGTGAAAGAAGCAGTGTGCAATCTTGTTCATAGCATGCAATAATCATGACATGAATTTTTAAACTGGGTTCCAAGGAAGAGTCAAACTGTGAACCACTAAGTCTGATGTTGATACTAAACAAATTAGAAGAAGTTTCCATAAAAACCAGAATGATTGGACAAAATAGATCATGGGAAAGCATCAACATGCTTTAAAAAAGGGAAGACATGCTTCTCAAATCTAGTTAAGTTCCTTGAAAGAACTTAGGCAGTGACTGCCATGGTAACAAGGCAGTTACAGTTGATAATACAGATCAATTTCCAAAAGGCCTTTGATAGACCCCTTTATCAAAGTCTTTTAAAGAAACAAAGCGACTATAGGATAAGCAGTAAGGCTCTCAAGTGGATGAAAATATTGGTTAAAAGACAAAAAAATTGGGGTCAGGAATATAGTATTATTAGTTTTCAAAACTGATGTCACCAGGGGATTTCCCACAGGCATCTGGGCTCAGTTCTACACCTGCCAATACACTGAAATGTCAGATAAGTGATCTGGGAAATGGGAGTGAGAAGTGAAATGACAGGGTTTGCTGATGCTGCTAAACTATTCAAGGAGTAAAACAACTGATTGTAACCTGCAGGAGCACCTCATGAGCAACACAGTGAGAACAAGGCAAATGAAATTCAACAGAGACTGCAAGTGAAAACACAATCCTAATTTAACATATTAACTGACAGACTCAGAAGTAGTATGTATCTCAGTGGCGTAAACAGTACAAAACCAAACCAAACAAACAACCCACCTCTATGTTTACTGAGCCTAGAGGTAGCCCTTCTTCACTGAGACGGTAGTCAAACACCGGAACAAGCTTCCTAGAGAGGTGGTTGATGCCCCAATGCCTGTCAGTGTTTAACAGGCATTTGGACAATGCCCTTAATAATATGCTTTAATTTTTGGTCAGCCCTGAAATGGTCAGGCAGTTGGATTAGATGATTGTTGTACGTCCCTTCCAACTGAACTATTCTATTCTATTCTATGCACCAGCTGTTAAAAAGGCAAACCAAACACTAGGAATTTTTAGGCAATGAGTAGGAGATGCAATGGAAATTATTCCACCACTTTGTAAATCCATGCTGCTGTGAATGACTCTGGGAAGCTGTATACAGCTTTGCTTCCCTCCTTTTTATTTGAGACAGACAGACACACATATACAGTGAGGTCTCTCAAATCACGAGTAACATGGAAAACCTGATTAAGAAAAACTGTTCACTTTCTTCCTACATAAGACCAAGGGGATATTAAGTGAAATTGACAGGAGACAAATAGTAACAAAACAGCATAGTCTCCACTCTGATGGGGAATGTTGTGAATGCCAGATTTTTACACGGGTTCAAAAAAACAACTGAAAAAGCTGATGGAAGAGACCACCACCACAGGTGGATGATACTACTCACTCAGAAGTCTGAGCAACAAATCACTAAATCCTCACACAACATTTTGGAAGGTATCACTGTTGGCTTGTCCTAGCCTTACAGTTTTCACTAGATGCCTACTGCTGGGGACAGGGAAGGAAAACAGAAGAGATATTTGTTAAATGGACCTTTAAAGTACAATTAGGAAGCACTAACAAAAGATTAGAGCAAAACTGTAAAGTTAATGTAGCACATATGCAATTTCAAGTCTGCTCTTTATAAATCAAACAACAAAAAACATACAAGAAATAGCACAAATATTGGCATTTTTGTTTACCAGCTACTTTGGAACTTTTAAATGAAATGTGTAAGTTGCTTAAGCCTGAACTAATGCAGTAACTGACACCAGCAGCATATTATCCCTCTCTGTGAATGTGACCACTGAACAGGAATGAATGCTCGGTTTGCCTTAGTATTGGCTGTTCACCCTAATTAAAATTCTTATTTGATCTCAGCCTCCTACAGGCCGTTTCCAGTCTCCATCACAAAGATTCTTTGTCCAGTTGGTCTCTGGTCTTTGCCTTCTCTCTCCAGTGATCGTTGCTACAGTGCCTTTCAAAGTCAGCCTACTCCAGCACTTCACTTAAGTCCTTTTCATCTTTTGATTCATCCTCTTCAACTTGTCAGCTTTAGTTTCTCTATTTAACACAATGGATCTTTGTCAGGTCTGTCACTGCACCAGTTGGCCCCCAATTCCAATCTTTTTGCATTGTAACTACCAATTCCTCCAAACTCATCCTCTCCTTTTCCAGTACCAATTTCTGCTAAGGGATCAAAGACTGATTTGCAGGTTTATTCACCAGTAAGTCTCCAAATTGTAGTCTTTGATCCCTTAGCTATGATGCCTTTCTGGACAAATAAGAGCACAAGGGAGGCCAACATACTGCTCTTCAGAAGAGGCAGAGGAACTGTCAGCACTCAGAATAACTACTACCTCAAAAGCTGAGCTCTTAAAGTGTTCCCTCTTCGAACAGGCCACAACACAGCTTGACAGCATTTCCAGTGTTCATCTGTGTTAAACGGTAATGCACATCACTGCTATGTTTGTATAATGTATAGCTGAAAATTTAGGAAAAAAGTGTTTTTAAAGGCATATACCCAAAAAATGTCTATGACTCTATACCTGTCTGCCAAAAGAAGCGCATTTATACTCTGGCAAAAGGTTTGCGTATGTTCTTCTACAGGATACCTATAGGTAAGTACTGAAGTCAGCTGAAGCCTGCCTAGAAAGTCCAGAATCTACCAAGGATTTACAAACCCTGATCTCCAACAGTCAGTATGGAAGCTGGTAATAGAATGGCAGCTACAGAAAAACATCTGCTTTTGACAAGTATATGTCAAAACTTCACTTATGTTAAGCAGAGCAACAGTGAGAGGGATGCAGAGTCTCAACTTAAGCTGCAGACTGCATCATAGATGAACCATGTTCATTCACTCTGCAAACTGTACATCTTACACAAGTATGAATGCCAACAGCTGAACCGAAATGCAGAATGGTCAGCATCAGGAACTGAGACCACCTGGAAATGCTAAGGATGAAGCCTTCAGGGAACTGTTATAGAAACTCCAGTCATATAGGAAGTAAATGTTTGTCCAAGATTTACAACAGAAACTCCAGTGGATTTTAATACAATGAGTAAAGATATTCTTGAGGTGATATCAAAGAATAAAATCATGCTCATTCTTAACCCCACATGGCTTCTGCTTTACCTTTCATTCGGAGTAAAATCCTACATATTAAAGTTTGCTACAATTCAGGTTTTGTTTCATTATTATTCCTAGATTCATATGTGGACACTGATACAGCAAGTTGGTAATATACAGTAAAAAGGTGGCACCTGAAAATGAGGCTCCTTGAGTATTCCAACCAGTTCTGCAATATTTTCATCTTTATTTACTAAGGGACTGATGTCTTCAAGAATTTCATTCACCAGCTCCAGGTTGTTGTCACTGACAGCCTCAAGTTTAGAATCTTCCAGTCGCTCATGTGCCTGTAAGATTAAATATATGAGACTATACTGTAAATAAGTTTCAAGTAGTTCCAATTTATAAACCTCTTAAATAATTTCTTGGTGCAACCCTTAGCAGGAAAGCCAGAAGAACTACATATAGCATAATCTGTATATTTTGTCTTTATAAATGCTGAAGGATTTTGCATGCTTAACTATGTGACCCAACAAACTTTATAAGCAGCACCTGTCAGAGATGCTTGTATGTCCTTATTTCCTATAACCTCTATGCTATATACACCAAACAGTCCTCTCTGAACAGTACAGCGCCTTGGATCTTTTCTGCTTCAGAACCCAGTACAAGCACACCTTCTAGAAGGAGGACAAAAAAGGAACTATGGGATCTGCTCAGAAAAAAATAAAGTCTGCAAGAGAAGCATTTACCCCAGGCTCCTCCCATTCAAACACCTTCAAAACAGCAAATCCTAAAGGAAAGTCGGCATAACTAAAGGAAATGCTAAAGAAAAGTCTGTGGCAAAGGTGGCTAACAGTATCCTGGGCTGCATTACGAAGAGTGTTGCCAGAACGCTGAGCTCTACTCAGCACTGGTGAGGCCACACCTGGAGTACTGTGTACAGTTCTGGACATACTGTAGAGAGTCCAGTGAAGGGCCACGAAGATGATGAAGGCACTGGAGCACCTCACATTTGAGGAAAGGCTGAGAGAGCTGGGACTGTTCAGCCTGGAGAAGAGAAGGCTCAGGGGGGATCTCATCAATGTGTATAAATACCTGAAGGGAGGGTGCAAACAGGATGGAGCCAGGCTCTCTTCAGTGGTGCCCAGTGACAGGACAGGAGACAATAGGCACAAACCAAAACACAGGAGGCTCTGTCTAAACATCAGGAAACACTTTTTCCACTGTGAGGGTGACTGAGCACTGGCACAGTTTGCCCAGAGAGGCTGGAGTCTCCCTCCTTGGAGATATTCAAAAGCCATCTGGACATGGTCCTGGGCAACCATCTCCAGGTGGCCCTGCTTGAGCATTGGGGTTGGACCAGATGCCCTCCAGAGGTCCCTTCCAACCTCAACCATTCTGTGATAACTTTTCATCTCTTTCTAGAGCTATTGCTGCAGATGTAATCCTTTCCTAAACATTGCAGATACTTAAATTCATTGAAAGGTAGGAGCTTTGAGCAGCGAGAGAAACATCTCATAAATCTGAATCCTTCACTTATTTATTACAGGTAGTGCTGTATCATAAAATTAGGGAATAAGAGGAGGCCAAAAATAACTAAGATTCTCAATGCACTCAATTAAGAGTTATTTACAACACCATAGCAACAAGAAGTTCAAAAAAGAACAATCGCTTTGGCATGTAAAAACACAACAAATAACAGATATATTTGGGAGTAATCTATATATACTTCCCATAGATATAATTTGAAGGTATGCGCACTCATCTACTGTCTTATTAGTGCTTTAAAACAGATGTTGAAATAAAATTTTGCTCAAACCAGAAAACTTTTTTTCCTGAAATCATCTGAGTATTAAATTGTACTTCATATCTATAAAATGGCATTTCTGCAGGACTGATGATCAAACACTGGAAAGGCTAACTTAACATTTCAAACATTCCCCAGCACCAACACACACAAACCAAATGACCATGATTACAAAGTCATAGGAAGCTTGGCACCTATACACATTCTTCTTAATAAGGGAACGCTATTTTGTACATAATACATACAGTAAACGATATCCTTCTTTTAAAATTTACTTCTTTTATAGCAAGCAAAACCACAAATCTATTGACTTTTAAACATACTCCAACTGCAAAACCTTTATAAGATTAGAGAATACGGGTTACCTTCTTTCTCACTCACTTTCTATAAAATACTACCACTAACACAGAGTGTAATCTAAATACAAATATTCTCACCCTTCACCCCAAAATCAAGGCCACGTATATACTGGGGAACAGAAAGTTTATCAGTCAGCAACCTCTGATCCTGTAATATGTTGGGGAGTAGCAGGATATGGAGCAGTATGAATAATTTAAAGAAAAGAAGAGGAAGAGAAGAGGAAGAGAAGAGGAAGAGAAGAGGAAGAGAAGAGGAAGAGAAGAGGAAGAGAAGAGGAAGAGAAGAGGAAGAGGAGAAGAGGAAGAGAAGAGGAAGAGAAGAGGAAGAGAAGAGGAAGAGAAGAGGAAGAGAAGAGGAAGAGAAGAGGAAGAGAAGAGGAAGAGAAGAGGAAGAGAAGAGGAAGAGAAGAGGAAGAGAAGAGGAAGAGAAGAGGAAGAGAAGAGGAAGAAGAGAGGAAGAAGAGAGGAAGAAGAGAGGAAGAAGAGAGGAAGAAGAGAGGAAGAAGAGAGGAAGAAGAGAGGAAGAAGAGAGGAAGAAGAGAGGAAGAAGAGAGGAAGAAGAGAGGAAGAAGAGAGGAAGAAGAGAGGAAGAAGAGAGGAAGAAGAGAGGAAGAAGAGAGGAAGAAGAGAGGAAGAAGAGAGGAAGAAGAAAAAGAAAGGAATACCTAACTTAGATATTGCAATTATTTTTTTTTTCATTTCAGTTCACATTTCAGAAATAGTGATACTGAATTGAGTCTTTTGATTCATTCAATATTTATTATGCTTGCCAAATGTTCAAACAGTAAGGCTTTTGCCTCCAACAATCTGACATCCTAAATACTGGACTCAATGTTTATAGATTACTCCTAAGATGTCTCCTTGGTCTGGGTTAGGCATTCACCTGGTATGCTACAATACTAAAAGCAATAGTGCGACTGCAGAAAAGAAGATGAAGTTTTGAGGTTCAAAAGAATAGTTAACAATCCAGGAGAAGAGAATTTTGATAAGACAGTTCAGTAGCAAAACTGAGTAAAATTCATGTATGTTCCAAATTCAACAACTGTTTTCAAAAAAGCGTAACAATTCTGAAAGCTAGTTAGGACTGAACATAAACCTCAGCACAGGAAAGACATGGACCTGCTGGAGCAGGTGCAGAGGAGGGCCACAAAAACGATCAGAGGGATGGAACACCTCTCCTATGAGGACAGGCTGAGAGACCTGGGGTTGTTCAGCCTGGAGAAGAGAAGACTCTGAGGAGACCTTATTGTGGCCTTTCAGTGCTTAAAGGGGGCTTGTAAGAAAGATGGGGACAAACTTTTTAGTAGGGCCTGTTGCAATAGGACAAGGGGTAATGGTTTTAAACTAAAAGAAGGTAGATTTAGACTAGATATAAGGAAGAAATTTTTTATGATGTGGGTGGTGAAACACTGGAACAGGTTGCCCAGAGAGGTGGTAGATGCCCCATCCCTGGAAACGTTCAAGGTCAGGCTGGACAGGGCTCTGAGCAACCTGATCTAGCTGAAGATGTCCCTGCTCATTGCAGGGGGGTTGGACTAGATGATATTTGCAGCTGCCTTCCAACCCAAACTACTCTATGATTCTGAGATTCTATAAATGTCAGTAAATGACAGGAGAATACATTTTACAGTGATTACAGTTACTTCCCCTTTCCCCTGCCACCTACTGAAGAATGGAAAGGTACAGTAGAAGAACCCTATCCCAAAAAAGTTCTGTAATTTCTACCTTGATGCCTTTATTCCAGACAGAAAAAGTGTGCAATCAACACAATTTTAAAAGATTAGCCAAACTTTACATTGCAAAATATTATAAACTAACTACTATGCTTGTTGCTTGCCTTCATTTTTTTAAGGACTGAAAAGAAAAAATAATCTTGTATGGCTCATGGCACAATTCCCTAAGTTTCTTTTTGTCCTTTTTGGGATACTTTACATAACGATTAGTCTTAATAACTGACTAATAAAGGAAAACGAAAATGCTTTTGGTTTTGGCCTGGTCTGAAATGAATCTGCTTAAATAATCTGACTATCTCAGGGTCCTGAGAATTGCCTATTCTGTTAAAACTAGCTCTTCTAATAGAAAAACAAGTTTTACGTATTTTTAGAGAAAAATGGATATATATGAACTATATATGCTTCATGAAATGTGTTGTCATTTTGATCTTGTCCTTATTTAGCTCTGCTGGTTAGGACTGAGTTTTTGGGTTTAATTCCAAAATAATTACAAAAGAAAATACGAGTGCGGTCATGTCATATGAACACAATTAAAACCTTTCAGCATTCTAGATAAAGCAAGTTTATAGTTAAGAATCTGTTTCCATTACAAGCACTTTTTTACATCTGCTAGTCATTAAATTCCACATAATTATAATTGGCCATTAAAGCACAAGTTCTTGATAAGAAAAAAAATGCTTTGCAATGAACATTTTCTTCATGATAAATATTAAAGATGACCTATGCAGAAGATACTGAAGTCAGAAACAACTCTAAGAAAATGCTTTTACTTACTCTAGTAAATTTAGTACATACATCTTTCCCTCTGCAGTCATCTCACTAGCAGATGAGACACTTCCATTATTTCTAAGTTTATTACTATGCAATGTCTTCCACTTACAACCAATTTTTTTGAACAGCTAAACAGAAGTAAATTCTTACATGAATTCTATGAGAAGTTTTCCTTTCCAGATTTTTATACTGAGCAAAATCCCTGCACAACAATCCTTTAGCTTTACAGACTATTTCATGCCTGCCCAGAGGGCATTGCTTTCAGATGTCTATTCATATTAAAGAGACGGCTACATTTAAGTTACCTGTTCTTTCCTCATGAAAGGAGCTTATTTTTATGAAGTAAGATTAAGAAAGAATATAAGTGCTCTGCAATATTGACTGCATCTCCTACTGGTAAGATAAGCTACATTTTAATTACAAAGTCCAAAGATTTTCTGTAAATATCACCTTACATATTTATAATTGATTGTTACCATCTATAAATAAAAGATTTTCATAATGCAAGACCAAAACTAAGGACAGCCCATGTCTCAGAGAGCTGACAATCAAAGGTCCCAGCATTACTCTGAGATCCAGGAAAAGGCACGGAGAGAATATTTCACTGGGCTGATGAGAAAGTCATTTTCAGCCAAAGACAAAAAGAAAACTTGTTTACGCCATGGGAGAAAGAAGGTTATTGCTCCCACTTTTCATCTTTGGCAAAAATGCCAGAAGTCAGAAAGCATATGGGTTTTGCACACCACAGTGGTCACAAGACTATATTAAAACCAACTGCTTCTAATTTCAAGTACTTTGACATTTTCTTCATAAATAATGTTACCACATTATTTCTGGAGTCTCTGAATTCTTCTTCTTCTTCTTCTAGAATCTTCCATATAACAACAAATCACAGAAATGCACGTGCACAGAAATTACATTATACCAAATCTTCACCTTCAAGAACTCATTCAAGTCTTTTAATAAACACGTACCATACATAAAAGCCATCGTTAATACCTCAATCCATACTCAATGTTCACACAATAATTTAAGAGTTAAAATACTTCCAGATTCTACTCAGAGCAGCAAGTTTAAATACCTTAGCAAGTGATCTTACAATAGGGTTTTCCATAATTCCTTTAAGAAAAATCAGGTCTATTTCTTCAGCACCTGTCGATGTCGGCAGATCAGTCAGGTTATCCAGGACCTGCTGCATGGCTGCTGACAAAACAAAAACAAAAAGTAAGTACTGACCAAAATAGGCTTGCATAAATAGCAAAAGCTCTCAGAAACACCACAATATTAACTTCAGAGATGTTAAGCAGCCAACTGCATCTACTGAGAGCAAGTGGACAGAACGGAAAAAGAACTTTTGTTTGTTTGTTTGAAAGATGGAAATAAAGGATCTACCCAAATCCTTATCACCACAATCAACTTAAATCCAGGCCCAGCACATTCCTTTCAAGATTTGCTACTACTTAAAGACTGAAAAAAACAAACAAGTATAAACTATGTATAAGGTATGCATAATCTTCCAAATACAATAAAAGCAACTCATTCATAACTCTTTTCATTTAATCTCTCTTTCAGAGGAAGTTTTCAGCCCTCATACCAACCAACTACAAGTTTTACAATGCTTCTACAGGCAGAGGTCACTTTTTTAAATGAACACACAGTTCCAAACCAATTTTTTTTAACCAAAAATTTGCTTCCAAGGCAGCTCTTACATTGGGGACACTCGTGTCTATCCCCAGCAGTCCTTTACAACCAGTTCTGACTTACTGGACTCCAGCACTAAGTGTAGATGGCGCAGATGCTAACACCACAACACACTGCAATGGGAGGTATATACTACAATGCGAAATACATCGTGCCTGCCCAGTACCCTCAGTGGAGATTTTCCTGGCTATCTACAGAGTCCCAGAGAGAGCTGCAGCAACTTGAGTGAGAGTGAACAATGGTGCCCAAGAAAAAGTCAGAAAATCCCACCATCCCAGCTGTCTTGTCCCATGAAATCATTGAGGTGAGTGATGAGAATTTATTTTATAACTGTATGCTTCAACCCTCCCATTTAAGATAAAGTTGAACAAAACAGATCTTTTATGTTAGACCACAGGTTCAGTATGTTCACATCTTACAGAGTTCTTGTGCATTTGGGCGTATGTGCAGCAGCCCTTAGCTGGGATTACATCAGCTAGCCCTGAGCTTGCAGAGATGAACATGTGCCAGCTTAGGCTGAGCACAAAAGGGGGCACCACTGGAGACAGTTATGATGTCCTTCGCAAGGTAAATGGTCATTCTTTCCCTGTTTTCCAACATATGACTAAATATTCTTATCTTGTAGTATTATCTTAGTAGTGAATAACCTATACTGTTCTTGTTTCTAACTGTATTCTTTTAAACTCCTGCCGAGTTATACGTACATGCTCAAACAGACACATACACAGGTATACTAAAAAAAAAAAAAACAAAACAAACTTCTCTTTAGATCCCCAACAAGCTAAAAAGCATTAGAACAACCACTGTGTACTGCAATGCTCTGCATGTTGCATAGCAGCATATATCAAGAGAATTAGAAAACCTATGTGCCCCTTCTCCCACACAGGAATTTACCCTTAACTTTCCTCACTGCTTTATAATGAAAGCTATTATGAAACACTGCACAGTAACAGAACAAACAGCATTTCTCAACACCTACTTTCTAATTTCAATTCTTCCTAGAAAATTCCATCCCCCAAAAAAATTTTCTGGCCACTCTTTCTGTCAAGTGGAACTGACTTTTCAACAATCAAGTAATCTTGTGTGCCACATTTTAACTACAGCAGTGTATGTCAAAAGACTGCACTTTTAAGAAATATGTTTTAACCATACTTCTCGCTTTCAAAAAGTGAATCTTCTGTGAAACCATGAGTAGGAGGGAAAATGACACTTACTTTATGCTTTCAGATTTTGAAGCAATATTATTTCTACTTTATAGTAGACTAAGTGCTGTTAGCAATCACGCATGACATAAAGTCACCAAATCAACCTGTAAATCGTCCACATCTTCCTCAGACTAGGTATGTCCTATATCTTGACTAGTTCAGCTGCAGATGCAACTGCCTTGTTTCACGTTTTCTCAATTCCCGGTTATAGATTCATGACTCTTAATGCAGTCATGCAAGCTATAGTATTTGCAGAAGCAGACAGATATTTCTAGCCAATTTACGTAGTGTACTAGGTGCTGCATAAATACTGCAAGTGTTCTAATAATAAGCTTTCTTTACATTTTTAACAGTTATGTAAATTGTTTTTAAGGGACTTCATGTTAGTGCTTTTGTTCTTATAAATAATCTGAGTAAAAATATAAAGCTTCCTTCAGGTCAAAGCATGCATCTCAACTACCAGTTGCAATTCCAGCACTTGATGCTGACAGAGGCATGCATAATAAAGACATTCCTTATATATCTCCATGTAAATAAGCTGTTTCTTACATAACCCTTTCAGAAGTCTGCCTATCTTAGAAGGATCAAATTAAAAAATAAAATCCCTACATAAAAACTTTATCATCAAGGAGAAACTGTTAAGAGCAACACTAAGCTTCACTAGAATGACTTTCAAGCTTTGTGCAGCTAGACAGGGTGTTTTCAAATTAATATTTTATTTAATAAAGGTTTCACAAATTCTAGCATCAAAACTGCTTAAGTATATTTTACCATTCTTGGAAAGCAGCAAACACCTTTATCAACATGCAGAGTTCAAAAAATTCACAAAGGCAGACTTGCATCCCAGGTGATCAAAACCAAAACCAGCTGTTTTCAGAAATAGCTTCCTATTGCTGTGCATCTGATGGTTGCCTTCTCTCATGGCACAGCCATCATGGCAAGAGTCTTCTTAGCTATAAATAGTGTTGCCTCAATATTAGAAAGAAAAACAAAAAGGCAGGCATATGTAAGTTGGGATAGGGCACCTTTACTCACCCTGGATGGTTTATGTTTGAACACAATGTGGGTCTCTATATTGCCTCAGTGTAGCTAGTTCCCCATCTTAAAGGGAAGATCTTTCTAAGTAGTTGAATAAAAAAATAATACTGTTAAGTACCCCTTTACTTTAACCACCTACAAAGTTAAGTAAAAAATTTTTAGCATGAGAGAAAGCTTTAAGAAGCTTCAACAAAGTCTTTGCACCTGTTACCTAGTACATGGTAACCAGAAGCTAGAGCAACATTTATATCCTTCACTGTGTTTATACGCTTCACAATGTTTCAATGCTTTACATTCACCTGGCAAAAAAATTCAGAACATGATCAAATGTTATTTTTCAAAAAGTTATCAAGAGCATCTTCCAACAGGAATTTTGTCAGCTGGTTTATTTGAAAAGAATAGACAACAATACATGTGTACTTTTTGTGACAGACTAGACTAAGCTCTTTAATTTCAGTGTTTTACATTTATTATGCAAGTCACGGGCCAGCTTCAAACATGGTTCCCGTTTAATGTGAAATGCTAATATCTGCTCACATGTGAAAATAGCTTTGAAAGTCTAAGCAACATACTGACCTTCATACACCTTAGATATTCATACGTGTACTTTCAAACAATTTGATTTATCCAAAGACAATTTAAGGGGGGGGGGGGGGGGGGGGGGGGCGGGTTTGAGGGGAAGACACTTTGGTAAATGTATTATAGACCCTCTTTTTATGTACCTATTCAACAGGCTTTTGTTTATTCATTTCTAGGGAAAAAAAATCTTATTACCATACAAACAGCAGGAGATACGTTGTTTCCATGCTTAATTATAGTGTTCTTTCAGAACTAGGTAGATACACATGGAATTTCAAGTAGCAGTCTTTAAAACAATTTCACTTTTTTCTTTACTGGGGCAAAGCCACCTTAGCTCTTTTCTAAAAGTATCTTATCTTTGAGCAGCAGGAATGAAAGCTGAAGATGTAAGTACTCACATAGGAAAGTTTTACTTGAAAGATCAGGTCCTATCAGGCAAGAAACAGATGGAAATAAGGAGTTTAGAGACTACCAAATCTAAATACCCTATCAAAAATTGCCTTTTGAGCCTCCCATCTCCTCTATAGCAAGTCTGCCCTTGAAATGTTGATAGATGTTACTTGCTGGGCAGGGTGGGGAAAAGACCTGTAGAACGTACATTTAAGTCAGGCATACAAGAACTAAGGACTACAGTGAACAAACTGCATAAACCAGGTTGTCAGGAGTGCTCCTTGTTGTTGAATACTTTGGTGTCCAATAAAAAGCAAATGTGTGGTTTTCCTTCAGTGGAAAATTAATTGGGTCTCTCTTGCCTCTCTCGTCTCATCTTTTAGAGGAAACTGGTAAGAACATACTAACTTTGAGAGCTCTACTATGCACCTCCTTACCTCTCTGAAGACAAGCCTTTTTCTATTTTCAAAGACGCATCTGGGTAAAATTTTAAATTCTCATCACAACACAAAAGGATTTGCTTTTGTGAGGACAGCATGAGATAGGCATGGTTGACTACAACGGTTAACAAAACCATCTAGGAACACACACGTTACAAGAAACGCACATTGACAACAGCCTCCAGACAGAACAGGAGGAACTGAGCAGCAGAAACAGGCTCTCAGTTGAGGCAAGGTGTTGAAATAAAGGGATTCTCAGGAAAAAGTGACAACAGAACTGAGTCTGAGCTGGGACTCCTAAGAGAAAATGAGATTACAACGGGCCACCCTCCACTCCAGGCCCTGGCTTTGGTGACAGGGAACATACACAAATGTAGAATTAATTTCCACAGTCAGTTTTCAAAGAACATCTTCATAACCACAGAAAGTTAAAAGCCTCAAGGAAGACTCAGCAGGACCATACTGGTCTGCCATGTACATGTATTGAACAGTTTAATCCTACTATGCATGTGACCCCATACTCAGAGAAACTAATTTGTCATTTGAACCCCATATCACAAAGGGAAAGGGGGGAGAAAGAAATTGATCTCTGTGGCAAACAGCGTGCATCCTGAGGCATAAGAATACAGAAATCCCACTTACTAATGTAAAATTTACCAACCAGAATTAACTCCTCCTAATTCACATACAGCTCTCCAGACAACCAAAGGATGCTTCAAAGGTTTAATATACATACTGTACCTTACAGTAGTAAATTCAGATCAAATAGAAGTAAAAGATACAATGATAACTCTTCTCTTCTTGTATTTGTAAGAAAAAGACAGGTTTTCACCAAGCTCTCAACTGTGACTCTTCTATCAAATTTGATTTTACTCTTTCTTTCAGTGCCTAATTCTTGTCTACATTAATTCTATGTAAAGGAAAGAGGAAGCATACATTTAAATAAATTTTCCAGATTTGCAGACAGAAGACAAATGTGTCACTCACTGGGGAAAATTAAAGCTTTCCAGAGTGAATACCTTGCACAGATTTTTTTAGCTTAATTTCATTTTATTAGTCTCCAAGCTTACAAACTAACAGGAATGAAAAGAAAATTATGTATAATATATTTAAATAAACATATGCGTATGCACATGACCTACTCATCTGGATAGGAAGGTATAATAAATCTCTCAAGGACTATTGGTGAGGCTGGTGCTTCACACAAAGTCCAGGAAGTTAGATTAAAATCTCGTCACATACATAAACTTTGGAAACAATTTCTTGTGTAATTTTAAACCTTTACAAGAAGGATATATCCAAAAGAAAAATTTCACAAGACACCCAATATGCATAGACAAAAGAAGATTCATTTGTAACTCATACAGCCCTTAACCAATGACAGATGTGTAAATGTTTTCCATTTTCAAAAAAAATGGATTTATGCTTTAACATAAGGCGAAAAAAAAAAAGTTATTTTGTATTGGCCACTTCTCTCCCCAGTTACAAATTATAACATTTTTGGCAGCCTAGGTCTGCAAAAGGAGTACTTATGGACAAGTTAACATTTTGGGCTAGTACAAACAAGTTCATTCACTAACAGACTATTGACCAAGAATATATGAAACACTGACAAAGCCCTCTGTTACTACTGTTAGAGCAAGTTTCAGAAACCAGGTTTTAAGATAAAAGTTTCTGGGAACGCATTATGCAGTGAGCACATACAACATTACGTTTGTGTTTTCACAGCCAGCAACTGTATTCACTGAGCAGAGATCACATTTAGAAATATCTCCAGAGAAGCACTATAAAAGTGATGTACAATTGCAGTTTAGCCCCTCTGCTCCTCTGCACCAGGCTACAAATTAGTTACATAATCCCATACAAGGTGTGCCTGCGTTGCTTATTGTAGTAGGGTACAAAGATACTTGGGCTCTCAAGCATCCACAGACTTTGCATCTACATCAGTGTGAGGTTTTATCCAGGCTATTTGACAAATAATTGCCAAGCAGGGAGTGTTGGGCCAATGCAGCCACAGCCCTATTGATAGCCACCTTAACTCAAGTATTTCTGGGCAGCAGTCCACTGTAACATCATGTAGGCACATTTTCTAAACACGACCCCTTCCTCATTCAGTAAATACAGTGGATCTCCTCTAGAAAGACAGTAAGACTGCTTAATGAAGGAAGCTGTTGTCTGCAGCATGCATACTTTACTGACTGCAGAATCAGAGAAATGAATTGCATATATGGCAGTGAATTAGTGAAGGAAGGAGGAAAAGTCTAATTGATAAGAATGAATGCTCCTCTGGATATTCAAATTCTACTCACTGAATTTTTGCATGTTGAAAAGAAAGAACATAAATGCTTAGAAATGTTTACTAATTTTTTTACTTCATTTTCTCCAAGTCTCCTGGCAAGCCAAGATTGAGCTATTTTAGTATAATTATAAATAGAAGCTCGAGCACTCCCTACCCTTATCAAACCTAGCTCAACTACATCTTACATGCCCATTTTTCATGACTTCTAAGGTCACAAAAGCTATGGGGAAGAGCGAACAACCCTTCCCCATCCCAAACACTGCAGCCATACTTCTTTCAGGCTGTGAAGTTTGTCTAAAAAAAGATGAAGCACAAATTTTCTGATGAACAGATGGACCTCACAGCTGCATCTTTTGGAAAGAAAAGCACTATTTTAAAATTATTTCAGCAAAGATAAAAAGGGAACAAAGCATCACATCTCCAAAACCAGCTGAATTAAAAGGTTAAGTCTTATTTGAATATATATATCATGACCAACAATAAGATACTGATAAGAGATACACTAAAATCCGGTACTGAGGAAATTCTGTTAGACTTCTCTTTCTTAAAGGATTGTAAAGAAAAAGATCTCAATTGTAAAGTACAAAGGCAATTAACTTAACTTGATGCTCACTAACTGAGCTTGATGCTTTGAAGATAAGCCTATACAGGTGTTAAATATTACCAAATTTTCTGACTTTTTTTAATTGGAGAAAGACTGATGCAAGCTTCAGGCACAGATGATGATTAACTGAGGAAGCATACACATGCACACACACAAGTATGCTGAATATGTCTTTTCTGACAGAGAGAAGCTTCTCATATAATGGTTTAAATTGTACAGGTCTAACCCCACAGCTGAAAGTTATCTGCAGCAAACAAATGGTAGGACAGCAGAAACCTGCATGGTGACTCCTCTATTGTAGTGTGAGCCACCTAATGAATTTCCTTCTTCTGTATGGTATTTGTGCCACACTGGAAGAGGCAGGAGGGCTTAAGATGCCTTTTGAAAGGTTCAGGAGATGCAATTATTTAAAAAGAGAATTCACTTTCCCATTTTTCTGCTTAAATAGTTTTCATGCTCCACTAAAAAAGTAGCATTTATTACTGAATTACAGCATATACAACTGTTTGAGAGTAATTGGTTAAAACAAATGATTACTAAAAAGTAAACATTTTCCTCCCAGGGGTACATTCAGGAAAATAATTGGATCAAGTTATCAAAGCTTAACTGAAGTGGGAGGGGTCCCCACAAGGTCTCTAATTCAACTTCACGCTCTAAGAAGGGACAGCTATGAGAGCACACCACGTTGCTCAGGGCTTTGTCCAGTACTGTCTTGAAAACCTACCAGGATGGAAACTACATAACTTCTCTTGGCAACTGCTTCCACTACTTCCTAATGATTAAAAAGGTTTTCCTTACCTACAGCCTGAATTGCTCTCGATTCCATTTATGCCACCTGTCTCATCCTCACTGGAACAGGTTGCCCACCGAAGTTGTGGAGTCTCCATCCCTGGAGATATTCAAAACCCAGTGGACACAGTCCTGGACAACCTGCTCCAGTTGATCCTGTTTGAGCAGGGGGGTTGGGCCAGATGATCTGAAGAAGTCCCTTCCAACCTCAATGATTCTGTGATTCTGTAATTATTTCCTGGCATCCTTCATTCAAATGGAAAGCTTTGCTCACTCCTATTACTCTTCTTGAACTTTGCTATATACTCTTTCACACCATGTAAATACTACCTTTAAATAAATACTGGAAACTCATATTGACACTATACTGAAAGACAGAAACCTCCATTCTTTCTGTAATATAAAAGGCCCCAGTTTAAACCCATAAACACCATCAGCTCAGTTATGGATGCCTGCACTTCTCCAGGGCAACTCAGGCAACACTGGAAAAGCTATGCTATCAGTGGTCGTTTTGAGCTAAACATAAGAATTTTCACACCATTAAAAAAAAGAAAAAAGCAGACATATGCCTCCAAATAATTTCTTTTTTAATTGATACTGAATTGCTAATATGCTGTTTTACAGCTTCTAAATGCTGTTCATCAGAAACTTAATAACTACACTAAATCTTTGCTGAACATCTGAACATCACCGCTGCCAGCTGCCAACAAATAAATAAATCTACTTCCACAGTTTCTGAAAACTTTACACATTGCCCTAAATACATGAAGCTTTTGCTCTAGCTGACTATTTGCATTAATCTTCCTAAAAGGTAGTACTAAGGAGCCAAATTTTGAAACCAGTTCCATTTCCCCTCTAAATTGTATATTATACAGTTTTGATAAGGCACAGCTTAAAGGAAACCACTACTTTTCCTCTTGCTATTACAAATGTTCATCTGTTGCCATTTGGAAGAAGTAATCTTTGAGAAAACTTCAAAATATAAGCATTTCTCTGCACCTGCCAAGTTGCACAAATATGAAGACCAAATACTCCAGACATTGAAGAAATTATTAAAAAGCATTTAAGTAATCCAGAAATCTAAATCTGTTGGAGGCAGTGGAGGTCAGTGGAAGGAAAAGGAGATATTCTATACTTTTGAAGGCTCTACCTATAGCCTAGACAAGTAGGGCTGTATATGTAAAAGCTTCCATTGTAGGAAAAGAATTAAGTGTTCCAAGAGGAGAGAAATTAAAAACAGTATTGTGCCTCAAATTACAAGCAGCAGTTGCATTTGAAATAAAATACAGAAGGAATTTAATGCAAAAGCTTCAACCACCATAGAGCACAAACTGGAGTGTGTAAAAGCAAGTCAACTAAAAGCTTTTTAAGAAGGCCGAATTAAATTATTTCTTTTTTTTGTAGTGTTCTTACTTTTCAGCTACAGATGTTGGGAAAGTATGTATTGATGTCACACAAAGACTACTGTACTTTGAATGAATACTAGGATATGCCCCAGGAGAAATTTCAATTTTGGTGAACAAAGACTGTACTCCCTTAGTTCTTCAACTCCTTTAGTACTTCAGGTACTAGAGGATATTTTAAAACTGATTTTTTAATGAAGGCAAAACGCATTCAGTGGATATGCAGTCTAAGATACTACTTTGTACCCAAAGTTTCAGTACAAATTCAGCAAGTTTCAGGATGTATCCTGCGCTACACTCAACTCATACAACAGGCTGAACTTTTGGATCACATCAATCATCTTCCCTGGTATTTTGCAAGAAACAGCTGGATGAAGAAACTTGTATTCTCTGCAGTCACACAGGCAATTAATGCCAGTATTTATGAAGTCCAAAATGCCAGTATAACAGATGCAACAAATTAAGTACAGCTTTTGAAGTATGCCTTTCTCTGTATCTTACTTTTTCAGCTCTAGTGTGTGCCCTTCCAAATGAATCAAAGCTTTGTATCTCTGTATTTCTGTCACAGGACTCAAAATTATTTGTCTGTTGTAGGGCAACAGAGCCTGAAGACTGCGTAACTGACTGACAAAATACTAACAGCATAAGCAAAAACCACAGTTATATACCCACAGGAACAAGTTCTGAGTAACAAAAAAAATTATTCAGTTTATTGTACTACTTTTCTTGGTGGAAAAGTTGAGGTGAAGTCATGCAGAACCATCTATACGGTTTTATCCCATTGATAAATGGGATATCCCATTGATAAATGGCCCTTTATCCTAAGGCCAATTGGAAATCAATGAAGAGATCTTCCTAAATCAGATCCCTTCTTCACACAAGTACTAAATTTTGACCTGAAGAGAAAATAGTGAATACCCTTCCAAAGGGAAAGGAGAATTCCACTTTAAGTGTTACGTGCTTGCATCTTGTTACTGGTCTCCAGTCAACATTGTCACAGTGGATAAAGGCGACCTGTGAAACTTTGAGTTGTATGTTGTGCCCCACATCTAAGAACAGGCACCCCAGCAGCAACGAAACAGGTTCAAGTTCTGCTATGAACATGTTTCTTCAACCATTCGCACTTTCATCTAGGCACACTATGCAGGCATATTTTCAAAGAAAGCTAAAATTCACAAGGATTGTAAGGTACTCTACTGTCAGTGTAAATGTCACGGCTCAGAACCAAACTTAAAGAGCTATTTTGTAATGTGGTTTGGGTACATCTGCAAACAAGACAAGGTACTTCAAATACACAACATTGGATACTCCACTGCACAGCAAAGTAACAACACTGTGCACCTCCAGAGACCCATGATGAATCTGATCACTAGAGAGCTTGTTGGTTCCACTGGAGTTTGCATCTCAGGGGTGCTTGCATCCTTGCATCTGAAAGCACCTGATCACTCAACAGAATACCAGCAGGAAATCACTAAAAAAATCCACACTTCAGATACCTGGGCGTTTTCTTAATCTTGGTTAATATGAAATTTAGCTTAAATCTTTCTGCTCCCTGTTCTTAACCCAAATTTTTTACATCTAGCAAACAATGCCTCAGTTTTCATTCTTCTAACCTAAAGAGGGCAATTTTCTGCCCTACAGAGGGCAATTTCTCCTCTTCTATATTGATTGGGAAAGAAGCAAGCCTGGCATAATTCCCCTGCACCTCTTCCAGTCTGCACCTTTTTTCAATATGGACAGTCAGAATTGTGGAATGTGTATCACACAAGAGTCTCATGAGTGCCTTGCACAACACCATTAATACTTCCCTTTCTACTGATACAGATGGATCATGAGATCTATTTTGACTTTCTTACAGTTACATCATACTGTCAGCTCAATCTACTGGTCTGTCACAAAAGACATCATTTTGAACCTCTGTCTCCTCCAAACCTCAAATTTGTAGCTGAACAAAGTGTCCTCTTCCTTAAGTGCAAAACACTACATGTATATTTTGTCCCACTGCTATTACTCTAGGCTTCAAATCAGGTTTTGGCACTGTGGTTGTGATCCTTTTTTGCTTCAGTGAAAATGCTTAGACAATTAATTTCACCAGAAACCACCTTTCATCCAGATACTACTGCTGCTTTTAACACTACCTCCTTCTACAGCTTTAAGCATAGGAGACACTGAGGAATTCTAACAATTAAGAATTTTATGGTGAAGAGTTTTGACATTGAGTGAAGTAAGGCTGTATTAACACATTCTCAGACTTATTTCATAACAACAGCAGAATGTTTTTTTAAATGAAAGCGTCCCAACACAGCACTTTCAAAATCTTATTGCCCCATTATGATGCAGCCACATCAAAAACTACACCTATGACCTTTTAATACACCACACCCATATATTAACATTTCATGCATACCCTGTTTACAGATACGTTATTCTGAAGTATTTGTTGAATTATCCCTTCCAACCTAAAACACTGGAGTATTTAAATTAGATCTGCATCAATGCAGACATAAAAATATTTTTATTTGAGGTTCTATTACAGATGCTGCATGAGCATTTGAAAATTGCTCAATAAATTCATATGCAGAAAACAGAAAAGCCAGACAGCTTTTTAGAGCGCAAAATAAATTCAAGCACTTCAGAAAAGATTTAGACTATCTCAACATATTCTTTAATAAAAAATGAAAGTGATTCTAATTTAAAATAGAAAATATATTTGATTACTATATGATTATTATATCTACCCCATTCTTCTAGAAGGAAAAAGACCCACTATGCGAAACTTCCATAGGGAAGTTTTCAGTTAATTCAGAGTCTACTTAATTTCACTGATAGTCTTCCTCTGCATTGCATCTTGCAAGTGAAAAATTTAAGACAGGAGTGAAACTGCAAAAATTATAAAATTAAAATGAAATTTTCTCTGGCCCAGGACCTCAGTTTTCAATTTTACATGATCACCTAGCACATTTTCCAGAAGTTTCATATGAAGTTCATTCCTAAACTCTAACACTCCCACTCCCACTAAACTAATCCCTGTCATGCAAGCTGTCCCCATCTCTGCCCAAACTTATTAGGAAGCTGTAAAAGTAAGCTGCTAAATTAACAACGTTATAGTTCAAGGTGACTTGCAACAGGGGAAAAAAAAAAAGTTTTCTTTACCACCCTTGTCATATGACACAGTTCTTGTTTATTCTAAGGACACAAGGTAAAGCCCTACCTACAAAGAAAATTTACCAAAACACTGTTGGAATGTTAGTAGTGATATAGTGGATAGAAAATGGCTTTTCCAAATTTGTTTGCAGAACAACATTCCTGATGTTTTTAAATGGTGAAAAATACCACATAAAACCTTTGTACTTTAAAACAGGGATGGCAAAACATGATGGCATGTTAAATGCTTACTTGACCTGCATGAATGCCCAAAATGCATCTCAGTCACTTCCCTAGTAATAGACTCTTATTCTAAACTTTTCTTTTAATTTAACGCAGTGAAGATTTACACAATTACCTATTCATTATCCTCAACAGTTGCCTTCCTTCAGTCCTTTGAAAGGTATGTTCAAGAACTCTGGAAAAGGAATAAAAAGATCACCTTGACAGTCAGATTTTGAAGGGAACTAAAAAACTCCATGGAGCAAGTCACACTGCACGTAGTCATGTGTTTCACCTCGCAGACTACTTCCATGCAATATGCTGTCAGGATTCATTTAGGATCACAAATGTTTAATTAAGGTGGGAAATTTAATTTCAATTTAAGAATATCTTGGCACGATAACAAGGGAAAACATTATTTCTAGTGGTCTTGGGACAGCTTGCATTAAGAACTAGATGTTTTTAAGGAAATTACCACTTCAAATGTTCACTTGAATGTTCACCACCACCGCTTTCAAATCAGTTTCCAACTTACTGCTGTGAACACTGAATGACGATGTTCGGCGTTTTGTAAGGTGGACACAGGCACAGAAACTGCAAAGGGTATCTTCAAAACGGTATTTTGTGCTTGTACCTGTGATGCCTACTGACAAGTTTGAAATTTTCTACTCTATTTCCTTAGAATACCAAGTTTGGTTTCATTAAGTTTTGCCTAAGAACTTCTGAATTTTCGGTCATGTACTCTGTCACCCCAACTGAAGCAAAACCAGAAAACTTTTAAGTAAAGGCTTACAGTGAATAACTGGCAACCAAATAGTTACAAGTTTTCTAATTACACAATGAGTTTTAAACATCTTTCCATTGGACTCTTCCTTTGGAAAGTGGGATACTAGATGACAGAATCTCAAGGACATAACTGAACTTCAGAGTAGTGGAAGGGCTGCAGTAGAAGACAGGGGAATATAGTTCATGCTCAGAAATATAATGATCAGCTTCATATATAAACAAAAATCTCGCTTCCAACAACAATTGATGGCTTCATTCCCAGTGTCCAAAGAATGTGCTTAAATGAAGTACAGCTCACTACCAGAACTAAAGATTAAGTGGAAAGTTAGAAACATGTTACATGCCCAGATATAATCTGCTGTTATTGTACCAAGCCCATACCACGTGATAGGAAAGCATGCAGAGCCTAGTAACTGCTGTAGTGGAAGGCAGTCATCTCACTTCAGTTTATTTCTCTTCCTTGATAACAGTTACTATTCAAGTACATACTTCCAGTCACCCACATTACACAAATCACTCCCTCAATTACTGTTACACAAGCCAAGTGCTGCACATCTTCAGTTCAATTATTTTCTTTTTTCAAATGAAATTCTGACAAATGCAAAGACAGGTGAACTTTTCTTCTTGGACAGTTCACACCACTGCAAAACTTAGTCAAAGAATACAGTCTATCAAGGCTTTTTATCATTTTCTGAGACAGGTAAATTGCTGTAATATCTGAAAGTAGAAATGTTTAAAACTACAACTTCTACTTATATTTCATGATCTCTTTTATAACATGTTTTCCTGTAAAAATGATGGAACTTGGCTTTTTGAGTGCATCTGAAACATGAGAAAGTCTACAGAGGGGAAAAAATTAAATAAATTTTAGGATCATTTCTTTCTAGACTCCAAACTGCAATTGCTGTTTCTTAAAAGCAGTTCATACATATCCTCATATGCTAACTCTCTTCAATCCCATTTATGGTGAAACAATAAAAGCCACAGACTCTCTTGGTTTTGACCCAAGTCCTTTGTTCTGTTCTTTCCCCCATTCCTTAGGGGTCTCAGAGAAAGGGGTGGGAGGAGAGAAGAGAGGAAGATGTTAGCACAAGCAGTACCTGACTGAGCCAAGAACCTCATTGGTTTTTGACAACAGAACTTCTCAGATTCGCACAAGTTTCGAGGCCCAGTTACTTGGGTATCAGTTGTCAGAATTACTAACGCCATCAACAGAAAAGACGTGGAGAGGACTCTCAAAATAGCCTATTAAAGCCCTCCCATGTACAATAAGAAATGGCAGGTTAGGGACCATGATTCTTCTCCATCCCCAGCCTTGGAATTCCACTGCAATAGATAAATAATTCCATGTTTCAGCTTTTCCACAAGAAGGTTTTATGAAGTCTGGGTCCTGACCTGGAAAAGGGTAATTACTTTGCCAACCATCTTCAGCATGGCAGTTGAGAGGACTGTCTCATCACACTAAATGAGTTCTCAGAGCAGTCAGTCCCATCCATAGTGGTTTCTGCTTATTACACTCCCCATTAAATTCCTCTTTACCAGAAGAGTATTGGGCCTGAGAGAAATATTAGAAGAGAGCAATGTACCCTCCTGTGGATAAATTGATTCTTTGGACACAACTAGCTTTAAGCTTGTGGAATAATTTAACATGAAGTTACCCTCAAGTTCCCAACTGAACTTAAAAAGGCAATGATGTCTTTTTCCGTAATGCTAAGATACCCAATGTTTTCTGGGTGTTACAAGGTCAAAAAAACATTCATGACATTCTTAACTACTGGCAACAGAGAAAACAAGTACTATCTCAGCAGACAGGTCATAGAGCACACAGAAGGTAGTAAGAATCAAATAGATGGAGTAATCGTCGTTTCATGCAAACTCAGCACTGAAGTTAAACGGCCACATTCTTCCTCATAATTTTGAAAAGTGTGAAACAAAACATAGTCTAAGAATGCATTTTCAGAAAATGTAAATTCCTCTTCATAGAAAGGAAATCAACCTGTTCAGTTATTTTTCAAATAATCAGCTATATTTCTTTCATTTTCCACTACACTGTTCCTGGAGACTTGCCCAAAACCCAAATGAAATCTTGATTCTGCTTCAACTTTTCGGACACCCTGTCTGTTAACATGGCCCCCAGCATACCTGCACACATTCCACTTGTCATGTGGTGCAGAACAAGTCTTATACTCAAGACAGAATCTGGTTCGCTGTCTCTCCTCAAAGAGCAGCTGAGATTTTTAAGCAGCCCAAGTTTGCACTTCCCTAAATCAACAGATCCTGATAGCTCAGCTACAGGCATCCTACATGGCAGCTACATGCATGTGCAAAGCTGCAAGGTAGCATGCTGGATTTTAGCTTGCTTTTTGGTCCAGTTGGGAGGGGAAGATAGCTTGAGGAAACAGATATAAAGTAAACCACATGTAGGTAGACTGCCAGAACACCTGTCCCTGGACAGGTCCAATGGCACACTAGCAAAGGCACAAGCCCAGCAGCCTGTTCATACCCATGCAAGCACTCGCAGGATTGCTGGTGCACCTACTAGCATTAGTCTGCACGTAGAGATCTATTAGCAGCATCAGATCTTCATCTTGAAACTTCCTTTGGAATACTCAGTCTGGAAGAGACCTTAGCAATAATAATAGCACACTGCTTGGAAAGGTATCTTTTTATTCTCATTAATATAATATCCTTTCCATAAATCAAGCTTACTGATGGCACCCAAGTATTTCTCTACAGAAACTTGCCATGGTAGCAAATAGCAATGACACTTGATCCCCTCAGAAGGAATTTGTGTTCGATGACTGAAGCAGTTGAAACATGAAAGAAGCTTTCTCAACTGCAGAAACTCTAGCAGAGTTTCTGTTTTTCTAAACACAGTGTCAGGATTTAAATACCACATCACTTCTCAGCATAAGTTTTCAGACCCAGACAAG
The DNA here is from genome assembly GCF_018139145.2 of Gymnogyps californianus. Classification (NCBI taxonomy): domain Eukaryota; kingdom Metazoa; phylum Chordata; class Aves; order Accipitriformes; family Cathartidae; genus Gymnogyps; species Gymnogyps californianus. The sequence continues at coordinate 131,830,537 of NC_059472.1, forward strand.
CCAACTTTCACACAGAAGTAATCAACACTTGCTTTTTAATACCAGAGAGACTGGTTTGAATGAGCTCCTGCCAGTAGTTCAAAAAAGAAGCCAAGTCTCTGTATTTAAAAATTCTTTTCTCAAATTAATTACCATCCCCCTGTCCAGAACAATGGACATAAGGGCTATGAAGGAAAAAGATACAACCAAGCATGCAGCACGTTGGCTCAACATAGGATTAAGTTATGGCTGAAAGGGTACAGAATTAAATAGTCTAATGATAATTTTTTTATATAGATTCTAAGTACTTGAAATTCACGATGAAATTATGTAAATTTCACATGTGCTCAAAACTGTGATTTTCCTGTGCTTAATAAATGAATTGTTAGCCTATTGAACAAGTTTAAGCAGAGTACACCAAGGAGCCTTGTAATTTCCTGGTCTTGTGTGCCTGTTATACTTTTCTTGCTCTGACAATACCTGTAAACCCTTACTCTGGCTCCATATAACTCCTCTTGACCTATATTATACATACACACTTGACTACAAGAAGGGAAAGAAGTGTAGGAAGCAAGTGGACATGCAGATATCCAAACTTAAGATTGGGCGCGTGAATTCTGATTCAGAAACAGCAATTTAGATTATCACTATCAGCAATAAATTGAGTTTTGTACCAATGGATTTACACCTCTTTAGACTCATGAGGTGTCAGTCTTCTCTGTTCCTACAGGTAGTGTGTCCAAATAAAATTAAGCATTACCAAATCCATTGACTGCCTCAAGACAAACAACACAGTTCAATTACCCACATACTATTACTGTGTATGACAAATGTCAAATGAGAGTCCCAAGACAGTTATTTGACCTTAAAGCCAAAAGTAGTCAATGGCCCATATTCAGTAATATAACACATGGAAAAAGAAAGAGTCTTTAACTTAAGTACAAACCAAAAAATATTTTCATCCATTCTGAAGACAGTACTAACAGCACGAAACTGTAGAACCCTTCCCCTAAAGGATTTTCACCAAAGACTTACAGATAAAGCACTGTCTGTCAGTTTTCCTAATTCTTCTTTAACCAAGTCCATCACTCAGCAGACAGTTCTTGTTCTAGACAGATACCTGAACCTAAAAAGGTATCTTTTTGTGGGAAAGGAACATTCATACAATGTTGTATGAGCACGTCAGATCTCTCTTGATTTAAAGTATCAGGAAGACTATCTTAAGTTCAAGACCTAATAAAATAAATAAATCAGTAAAGTAATTCTACCAGTCTTGCTCTTCAGTTATGGGGCTTTCTAAGACCAGGTGGATACAGGTTTTTCTGTATGATAGATACACAAAAACAATGCAAAGACTGACAAGAAGAGAAGCGCATAGTGCAGCACAAATTTGCCAGTTCAGCAGAGCTGCAAGACTCTACCGTAAATTTGCAGCACGGAAATATCACTGCAACTGCACCTGAGACATTCTTGCTTTCCCTAAAAAAGTTACTTAAATCTACAGTGCTAACAGCAAAGCCAATGCAACACACAGTGTGCTATGATTTTTGAGGAAGGGAAATAGATCCCATAAAAGACACACACTACAATAAGAGCACCCCAAACAAACTTACAGACACAGCACTTCTGACACCTTGTACAAAGATGCCTCTATAAAAGAACTAGCTAATTTTAATCCTTTGAAGGTTTTTGTTGGATTATATTTTTGGGAGGGGTGGAAAATATATGTTAATGAGTTTAATCACCACTGAGATGCAGAAATTCGAGATCATCTTAGTGTCAGATTATCTCTCATGGTTTTTTTGCAGTCATCTGTTTTGTACATTTCCAAATTATACCAGCCATCATAACACACACACATGCACACACACCCCAACATCAGTGTTTACAACATTTAGACAAAATTTAAACCCTACCATACACAGAAAAGCTGGTCATCTCTCCCAACACAGAAACAAGAGCAAAATTTTGTTTGAGGCCCAAAAGTCCTGAACACCTATTTAATAGTGAATTGTTTGGAAATGTATTGAATAAAAGGCAAAAAATGGCCGGAAAGTAGACAACACATTATGATGAAGTTAGGAAAACTAGATACAGCAAAAGGAGTGGCTCAGAAGGGAAGAGAAAAAACGTAAGACGGCTTACAGCATGTTCCAGCTGATGGCCCAGGAACCACACCTGGCCTGTTATTTTTGCACACAGTCTAGCACTAAAAGATAGTGCCTTCACCATGCCGGAAGGGGTAGTGTTTAAATGGGACTGCCACCTGCTCCACCTGTCTTCATGTATACAGCCTGGCATTTCTACCTGGAAGATGACATTATGCTTACTACTACTTCCTTGATGGGAGAGAGAGGTAGGTTCCCACAGCTGAGTAGATTTAACTTGCCACTCACCATGCTCCTTTTTCAGCCTACTGCCTTAAAAAAAGTTTGTTAGACATTATTACAGAGAAGTGGGATTTGCTAAAATATTACTGAAATGATTTAAGTACATGTTCAGCTGCAAGCAGGTAAGTAGTCCCAGTGACTTCAAAGTTAAGGCATCTGTTAAAGTTGGGTTTGGGAATTAGGCCAGAGAAAAACAGCAAAAAGGAAGGAAGTGACCTACTTGAACGAAAGACTCATTCTGAGGTTTATGTGTTCAGATCCCCTCAAAAGAGGCTGACGAGGTATTTGCATGTATTTCCTTAAGTACAAACTGAAATATCACATAGTATAACCTGATTAACCCGTTTGGTTCACGAAGGTTATTCATACTCATATATACTCAAGATTTTTTCCACTGTCCTTCCATTCACTGCCTATTTCTGTTCACCCAAGAAAGTACTCCTCCTGTCTCCTAAGTATACCCAAATGCTTAAAAAACGGTAGAGACTAAAACCAAAATGGCAGCTTAGCTGCATTAAAAGGATGAGTAGTTTGATTAAAAACAATCTATGCTATAGACATTTAGAGATCTTTCTAATATATTTAAATTCTATTTTAAAAGATGGCTAGGATCTAGAGTCCTGATGACTCTTCACTTCTTTTGCCTTTCTTCATCTTGTTAACTCAGTCAGAAGCTGCCAATGAACTCTAAAAACTACGTAATAAAAGCTTTAGCAGAATTCTAATTTTGGTCACAGATAACCAAGTACAGTAATTCTAGATAATATTAGTTGAGATTTAGGATGCATTCAACATCTTCAGATGCACAAGAGTATTTTGGGGCATCACTTGAATGGACAATATTCAATGTACAGCTGGTAAATTTTACTCCTCTCTTTTCTCCTATTTCTATACAAGAAGTATATGCATGCTGCACTTTATCTCAATATTCTTCCAAAAGACCTATTTCTTCAGCAAGAGAAAAGACAAGTCTAGTCAAGCCTCACTTTCAAGACATCAGAAGATCAAACTATAGCTATTTTTGAGAATGGAAATTAGATATATCATCGTCACTTCTCTGAGCAAGACATACCAATAGTTAGAGGAAGACCTGACCTCCTGGTGCAACTTGGGATAAGAAAAGTTGGTCAATTTTTTCTGAAGTCCGCTGTTGCATTATTTCTAAACTACAAAAAACCGCCAATTATTTGTTTTACCTACCACTATCAAAATCTCTTATCCCAAGAAGAAAGAGCACCTCAAAAAGCCTAGATCAAGTTCTTGGTAACAGAACTGCTCTTAGTTTTATACACTTCCCAACTTACGTCAAGCCTGAGAACTTCTACATTCCACTTATTCCAAACTAGGGGTTTGCCAGTGACTACACTTCTTGTTCAAAGGTAATAGGAAAGTCACCTTGAAAAAATATTTTTTAAAATATTTTTAGAAAACTATATTGGGACACTGCTTCTTTATCGCCTCTTCAACTGCCTGATGAAGGGATCAAACACAAGAACCTCGACTTTTACCAAGAAGCGTGAAAAGATGAAATACTGAAAAGCAAAGCGGAAAGAAATCTTTACATCTCTCTGGGTCCTTGTCATCACCTTTCCAACAGGTAGCAGAAACTATTTCTATAGCACTATGCCTCTATTCTGTATGGCAATCACTGCTTGGATTCTAAGATCTCATATCAAGCTGATTTCACTGAACAAAATACATCTCCTGTTCACTGTTAACACAAGATGGTCTAGAAGTCCTGACTCCATCCTTCTTACTTGCATCAGAGAACTGAACCAAGAAGCTTAAAAGTCATTGGGTATAACCATAAATTTGGAAGTGTTTTCCAAGTGATACTGAATGTAACAAAATGCTAGCTACCTGTAGAATGACTGAAGTGAGTGAAAGATGAGCCTGTTGCTACAGTTTGTTCCCAATTCTGAGTACAGATATACGACAATGTGAAGAGGGACTTGAGGAAGAGTGTTTTTTAATCACAGCAATCTAACACAGATCACTGTCTCCCTATTATTTGTGCATTTCCACAGATCGGTTGAAGATCTGTTTCCAAGCACAGGACACCATACTGTCAGTCTGACTTGAAAGAGTATTGCTATTGCTAATCTAGAAGTATTTCCTTCAGCTTCAGATGACCACCTGTTATCAGCACAGACGTGTAAGTTCAAAGGACTCTGTGACCAACCAACCCAAAATTCAAACTATTAAAATGTTCTTCATTTAGCTCCATCACACTGTATCTCTCTGTGTTTATTAAAATCCCACACTGAGGACAGAAGAACTTTTAAAGCCACACCAAGATCTTGGCCAAGGCCAGGTCCACCTTACACAGGGTGCCTGTGTGGAACATGGGATCAGAAGGAACACGTCACACAGCAGCAGTCATATTTCTAGAGAGCAGGTAAATATGTAAACAGGCATATAAGCTCCAGTGCTTGCATGCTAAACATCTATTTCTGTTCATCCATCTGGACACATCATTAAGCAGAACAGAGCAATGGCCAAACAAAGAACAATCTGTGGGTATCCTGGTCAGTCTGACATGCTTCCTAAACTACATATATGGGTAATCATTAATCTGCTGCAAACTTACCACCAGCTCTATTACCAAAACAAAAACTAGTACTGGCTCACTCTTCACTGTAGGCTACAATGATACACATATCACATCTCAGTTATCAAGCACTCCAGAGAAAATCCATGTCAATTATTTAGAGAAACTAAAGAGTAATCCAGTCCAAGGATAAGAGTTTCTCATGTTTAATCAAACAGATCTCCAGTGCACAGTAGCAATTTATATATGAATACTAGTCCATGAAGAAGTTGAGACTAGTTTTGAAATGGAAGCATCTTTAATAGTAAAAGCACACAATATGAACTACATAACCCACAAACGTAATTTTGTTCAAAAAGTCTTCAAGTTAAACATTAGTTGGATTCTGGGAGACTACCTGGGGAAAATATCATGTATGCTTACTTTGGTTTTCTACTTTCCTAGACAACTTATGGATGCTGGGCTTTTTGTTTACACATAAGTGTTCCATTTTTCAAGATATATATGTATGTATGTATATACACACATACACTCTTAACACATATATTAAATAATTGACATGGATATATACTTTATTAAAAAATGCCCTCTTTTTATGTATGTATACAATCACGTGCACACATACAAACAAAAATTTAAAAATACATATTTTTTTAAAGAGCATTTAATGGATTGACTGCCACCTCCAACCCATTACTGATAACAACCCCGTTCAGTTCAAATGGGTAATATCTCAACATAGAGCAAGATCACATCAAACACAAGAAAGGTCCTGATGCAGGGTCTTTCTTCAGTGCAATATTAGGGAGTAGGAATCTTTTTCTTATAGGTAGCCATACCCACAGCTGCTTATCTGTGCCTGGTATTTTAGATCATCCTCTTCATTTATACTGGCTCCCTAATGACTTGCAGAAAAGCAGAGAAAGAGAAAGGGTGGCAAATGTGCTATTTTTGTTGTCTACAAGGGGACGGACTTTCTGGAGACCTTCAGTCTTATGCCTTTAGCATTATCAGTCATTCTGCTGTCTTAGTTTTCAATCCCCTCTGCAAAGCAATCAGATCTTTTTGGAAGCTGTTAATGTGCAGGCCCAGGGCAATTACATAAGATGTTATTTCAGTCATGAACAACACATTAAATTTTGGATTCTGCCACTGTTGCAGATTAGCACAATGAAATTCTTCACCAGTTTTTGGCTAATGATGTCTAGGTGCTTGGGGACCATGATATGCTTCTTTATCCCTTTCTGGAAGCTGAATTTAAGGCTATCCAGACACTAAATTTTCTGTCCCCAGCTCCTTCTCTTCCAGAGATATCCACGTCTTCTGTCTTCTTGAAAATCTGCTCAGAGATAATGTTAATAGGAGCTCCTGACAGATCTGAATGGTTTCAGAAGTTGCACTGCATGTTGGAAAAAGGATATGGAGTTAGATGGACCTTCAGTCTGACCCAATGACAGTTCTTATTATTTGAAAACTTACCGTATTAAAGAGCACCCAAATACTTTCGGGTTTGTAACAGACTCAAGTGTTATGTAGCTAGGCTGCAGGACTTCACTGACAATGCAAGTAACAAGCTTTACCCATTAACGTTGCATTTAATAAACAAATCTTGCATTAGTATATAACGCTCCTGCACTGTGATACCAGATGCCAACTACAGAATTAAAATGAACTGCCTCTACAGATATCCTGGCTAGTCTTGCATTCAACACAAACAGAAAGTCGCATCCTGAGACCTCAAAACATCAAAGACTTCTTTCTGCCTATTTCAAAACAGTATTATATTCTCAAACAATGAGGTTCACTTACAAATTCATCTTTGTAGATTTCTCTGATCTAATGCTTAAGTACATAGCTACTTCTTAAAGTAAGTAAAATCCAAATAGAAACAGGCCATTTATATAAAAGCATTTGCATTTTGGAATTAGCGTCCCACTGTGGTTCACAATCACCTATCCAGAGAATTGCCCTTCCTGCTGAAGTTCATGAAGAAAAATGGGAAAAACATTTTCTTGACTGTAGTATCTCCCAAGACTAACTCTCCTCCTCTGTTTATTTCATACTGACTGGGCTTTCTGTCCCAAGATTTTGTAATAGAGGTAAAATGTAGTAACTTGTTTTATTCATGCAGCTTACTGCCAAACTGCTTGAAAGGTTTGCAAACCCAGAACTCCGGAAATACAGATTTAACAAAAACATTGCTCTAGCTAGACTTACTTAAATGTCACAACTGAAAGGTTTAGTGTGCTTACTCGCTGCTTATTAAGTAAATATTTCCAGTATTTCCAAATTAAGAAACTCTACAACTGAGACTAAGTGAATATAACATAAGCTCCAGGAACACAACAGATATCTACCTGGAGAAAATAAAGTTACAGGTAAAAAAAAAGTTAATGTTAACCTTTAAAATGCAAGTATTCTTAGCTATCCCAGTCTATTAATAAGGAAGAATAGTAAGCATTAAAAGTGATCTGAATTTTGAAGTAATTACAGAAAAATAAAACTCAATGTATTAAGTCACCCTGGAGGGAAAACCAGAGTAATCTAATTCAAACTAGTCTATGGCTGCCCAGAGAGATTACCTTCTGGAAGTACAGTAATTATATTTGTAAAGTAAAATCACTTACGCCTGGGGTGGGGAAGCCCAAGGGATATTTTATTTTTTTTTTTAAATGTGTAAAAGCTTCATAGTGGCATGAATACTGAGAAAAGAATTTTGTGTACAAAAGTACACATTCTGTGTAATGGCCTTTTTCGGTGGGGGTAAACAGATATGTGTAACCAGTGACTGTAGAACACCAGATGTCAAGCATGAACAGACATATAGTTCCACTTTTCCATATAGTGCCCATACATTCTAAGCTAAGTAGCAGAGTGTTTTGGAACTTCTTGCAAAAGCACTTCTTGCCAAATTTGTAATTAGACTAATCCTTGTAACTCTAAAGAAAAAATTCCTACTGGTTTCACTGAAAGTTTCTCTATATAGGTTTTTGCCAGTACCTCACAAATGAGATTACTTTAAAAAAAATATACCACTATATTCTTATGAGCTCTAACTTACTTAATAGTCCACATAAAGTATTTTAATTCAACATCTCCAGTTAATAGCAACACCTAACAGCACCATTCTGACAGTCTTACTGTGAAACAAAACTGTCTCAAAATAGTTTTGGTGGCTTTATGGAGAAATAAGACGTGTGGTCAAACAAGGCCTAACCTTATGTCTTGTCTACAAAAAAGAACTTTACTAGGAGACAGAAGCTCAAGTTTTGAACAGTTAAAAAGAAACAAAATGAAACAATACCAGAAGCTTGGAATCAGGTGTGACGCATTCACTTCTCTTGGAAATTTCAAATGACTTTTGACAATACATCTTGAGACCTTCCACTTTATTAGGAGTCCAGCTGCTGAACAGTCCGCCCTTCTCTTTTCCATTTCCTACTCATTAGTACCAACAAAGTACTTCCTTCTGAAGACCCCTGTTCAACAGTTTTACTGTTGCTGCTTACAACTTTCCTGAACTGTAGTAGCATGGAATCTGACCTAAGACTGAGAACTGTATGGTAAACTCGGTAAGAACTACGCATTTCATTCTGCTGCTGTTTAGTTAGTCTGTGCTGTTCGCGGAGCTATTTGCCAAGATTTGGCAGTTGAATGCGTACGCTTCAATTCATAGCTAATAAATTCTGTTCAACAGTAAACCTGCATGCTTCCAGGAGACAGCACAAAAAGTCCCAGCAAATAGACTGCAGAGGCTTCCCCAAGCAATAGACTACTGGATGGGAGATTCACTTTTTGATCCAATTGCTAGACCAAGATTTCTAAATGTATCAAGTTTTGGCTACAGTGGATTTTTTTAAATATATTTAGCTACTTACTTGTTAAATAGCTCCGGCTTATTTATCACTGTACACAGCTAAGCACGCAGGTACCCATACAAAAATAGCTGGCTCCTGTCACTCACCCAGAGCAGCAACGCTGACTCCCCGGAGCACTTCCCCAACTCGGATGTCACAGTGTAACCACTAGAGGGAGTGTTCGAGCTACATTTCTATTGAGCAACAGGAGGGGCTCTGCTTCACGCTTTCATACCTGACACTCGGAACTTGAAAATAATAAAATAAAAAACATTTCTACACCTTTTACCAACACCCAAAGCCTCTTACCCTTCTCACCAGCGTACACATCCAGTTACTCTCTCATCCCAAGAGCAAGATTTCTAACAATGTCTTGATCCCCAAGACGTACATCCTGGGAGCCGGGGGGGGGGGGGCGCAGGCGGGAATGACACACAGACGGATGGATGGACTTTTTCCTACCTAATTATGTGTCAAACTTAAGAGACAATTCAACTGCCAACTCCTCAGTACTCTCCTACCCCTCTCCTAACGTTTCTTTTAGCGTATTTATTGCCTGTCCTCAAAACTGCCCAAACATTTCTCCCTTCTAGCAAGGGGAATGTGGAATGGACATGATCCCTGCAGGCAGCAGCAGCAGGATCAAGGTTCTCAACCATCAGTCAGAGCAACTAAAGCGCAGTCATTACCTCTATGTGACCAGCTAATGTTACAGAAGTGCTGTTTAAAACCCAGTAACACTGGTTACCAGTTTATCTTGCTTCCCAAAGAACAGTGACTCAAACGTAGTGTGTCCACTTTATCACTCTTGAGCCAAGACACCTATGAGATTATCACAGAGCTAACGATGGACAACAACTCTCACACAACAGGTTCATGTCAAGGTTAAATTTTATCTATGCAGCAAGTGGGCCACCCCGGAGAAAGCTATGAAAGAATGAAACAAAAATCACAGAGCCAGCCCAAATATCACTAGTGTTTCACTTCATAAATAAGCTTCACTTGAACATTGCTTTAAATATCACACATAGCAACGTACACGAAGAGTTTGTTCTCAGAGTGAAGATCACATATGACAAAAGCCAATTATATCAAGCAATATGCTTCTGGAAGTTGCTCAAATACTACATAGATCAAATCTATATAAAAGAGCTTCACTGATCAGAACTGACCAAATCAAGCACTGCTCATCGCATTTTGCTATTGCTTACCAAATCTAGTGTAAGCAGCAAAACTGTACCAGTAGATCTGGGAAGAGCGACTGAATATCTGCATGATTTGCATTTAGATGACTGCCTTACAGTCATATGCTCTATAAACATTAAGTTTCACTTAAAAATTTCTCCCTGCCCGCGTGTTCTTTACCGATGAATGCATAAACTGAACTTTCAATTGTTAATTACACCTCCTCCTCCTGCACTTCCAGTGACCTGAAAAATGCAAGTGAAGCTGTAAGAAGCAGTATGACTATGGTAAACTTAATATCATTCAAGCAATTTCTGTCCAGCAACACAGTGCTTTGCTACAGCACAATAGTTCACAACACAGTAAGCCAGAATTGCTTGGAAAGGCAAAATAAACTTTTCGCTTTCATTCACTAGACTGCAGTTTGGCTTCCCAGTTTCAGAACTTCTGCTGTACAAGCAGTTTCATCTTGCCAAAAAGACTTCTGTAAACTTCAACAGTGGATCAGGAAAGGCATGGGGTGGAATTTTAATAAGAAGATATGTAAAGGCTGACTTACCAATTGGCCCACTGACTTGTTAAAAAAATAAATCAATGTCACATAAAAAGTTGTTGAGATGTTTTACATACAAAACCTCTCACATGACAGCTGCATGTGTATCTCCGAACATAACATTGGTAACTAATGAATGAGCATGGAATCAAATATTTTTTTAAAAATGTATCAAGGAATGTAAAAACACAGTCAGAATGGCTGATATATTTTTCTTTCATTCCCCTACAGATTTACTTGAGTGTTCCCCTACATTGTGTTATTAGTCTTAAGAAAAAGCTTTACCTTATCTTTTTACCCTATTTACCCTATCTATTTACCCTCAATCTACTTTCCTCCATCCTGTGTTTAGATATTTAAAATGGTATCACTTTAACTTTTCATTAAAGCACATTTGACCAGTGAGTGGAGATAAGGCTTTAATCTGATCCTTTAAGATTTGAGTAAGCAAAAGCTGCAAGAGCAATGTTTTTGTGTAAGATGCAAAGAATTGGTTTCCTCCCCCTCTCCCCCCAAAAAAAGAGTTTGCAGAAACCACTGACATTCCCTGCGGTCAGCATGGAGGTTCATGAGGTTCCTACTCTCAAAGAGTTGCTTATCAGAATGCAACACTAGTCAATACTCTTAAAATAACATATCCAAGTAATTTCTTAAATAACATTTGTTGCCAGTATTGTCATCTAATTTCAATATCTTGCTAATTTCCACCATGCTTTCATGAGACCTGGACACTAACATTAGAACAAGTTCTTTACATAACTGACGTGTAAAACCCATGGAATGGTTGCTAATATGAAGCATTCTCAATATGTAACACCTTTTTTTTTTTAAGCCAAAGAGATCTTGAAAATAACTAAACGAGGTAAAAGTAGAGAACCTTCAATTTTCTAATTTTTATTTTTATTATTTAATACAGGTTGTGAAATTACTTACCATCATTTTAAAGATCCTAATTAACCCAAAATAGGAATGTAAATGTTTTGATATGGAAAAACACCTGTCCTAACCTCTCTTTTTCTTTTTTGTCTCCATTATTCTTGTAAGAATGACATCAGCCATAACTAAATAATTCAGGCTTGCTTTATTCTGAAAAAAGCAATTTTTAAGCCACAGGATAGCACATTAACATCATGACGCTTTGTTTATCCCGCTGCAAAAGACAACAGTTTTGCTGTAGTATAACTTGAGATCCAACTGCAGATGGTTATAATGACCATGGAATCAGATAATACCTTAACTTAAAAATTATCTTAACTCCTCCCCCCAAACCTGAACCATTATTCTGACATTTTGTTGAACTCAGATTACAAAGACTTTAGTCTCAACCGTACTGAACTAGCCAATAACACCTACTGGTCCAGCTATTTGGCACTGCATTCTAGCTAACACACACTTAAATAAAATCTTAGATCAGTTTTAAGCTCTGAAACCATCATCTCCTACTATTTATCCTGTGACAAAAAAGTCACATTGACACCTTCCTGCCAATGAAAACAAACCACTACATTCCTCTAATAGTACTTGTGACTGGCACATCTGTATTTCAGCCTGCCTCTCACATGTCAGCCTGAACTAAACTCACTTTTCCTCAGGACATTCCACTCTTATGAGCGTGGAAGACAGTAAAACTACTTTCCCCCTCAAAGACTCGCTCTTAACCCTGCCATCATATTCTGCTTCATATTTCCACACAAATAACTCCTATAGTGTCTGTGCCACTCCAGTTGCAGGATGTTTCTAAAAAGTCAGGTTTTTACCACATGTGCAAGGCCAAATCCAGTTTGCCTCAGCACTGAATCCACAGAACATACACTGTGCACTTCCTACTGGTACAGTAACTTGTTTGGCTTGTTAAGAAGAGTTTCTCCCTACACCTCAACTCCTCTATTGGCTCTCTTTTCCTCAAAAGAAGAAACGTGAACATCTCATTCAAGGCCAGCTCAAAAAAAAAAAAAAAAAAAAAAAAGAGAGAGAGAAAGAATAAGCAGGAAAAAGCAAGTTCATGTGTATGTAGTGTTGAGAACCTATCTGTCCATCCTGTGGTACTCCTTCTGCAGCAAATACTCTTTCCTCATCTAGTAGCACAATCACTACCTCAGTCAATTCCCTCAAACCAGGATGAGTCAATTTTTATCCATTTTTACCTTAAACACAGATCACAACAGGGCATTTTATTTAAACTTGTGTGAGTTTTTTATCCTTTCAAATCTTAGGACAGTATAATTCATTCCACATCTGGATGGAGACTGCAACACTTAAAGTACTATCACAAACACTATCACAATCCTACGTGCATACCTGTCTCTTAAGTAAAAAGAAATTCCTCCCCCTTTTCTACAGCATAAGAAAAGATTCACTGATCTACAGATCAGTGTCCTGCACAGAGGGTCAAAGGGCACTCAGAAGAGCCTGGGACAGTCACATCAAGTCAGAACTTTAAATAGCACTTATAATGGTAGCAGAAAGTATGGTTTTAAAGCAGGACACTAAACTTTTATAAAACTGCATTCAAACTGTAAGTAATTTCTACAAATAAATACATTTAGAAAAACAGAATGATTCAGGGACTGAGTCACTGTACGAAGAGACTCATGCCAAAGACTCTTTTGCCTGTCATTATGGTACTATAAAGTTTCCCCCAGATCATTGACCTTTGTTTCTGCACGTAGAAATACCCAACACAAGGACCTAATATCAAGCCGGAGCTTGATTCTGACTGAAGAAGCCGAGTGTTTGAGGACAATGCTCAGATCACATCCTTAACAGCTCAAAATAAAGCCTGCGAAATTATTTGGTAGATTATTTGGTTTTCCTGCTTTTACTGTGGTTAAACATCAACTAAAAATGCCAAAAGTAGTAAATTATATTGCCTAGATTTCTGTTCCTTTCTGCCTCCCTGAGGTTTGCATACACAGTAATTCAGAAAAAAAGATCCGATTAAAATTTTATGCTTTCAATAAGAAATGTCCTAAAAGTCAAGGCTCTTGCAGACATTCATCCCCTCTATTAGCCTTTGTTAAGGCTCCTTCATATTAGCCACGTATGTTTTCACTACTTCCTTTCTTATTTTTATTTTATTTTAAAAAAACCCAAACATATGTGATTAAGCCATGATTTAAGTTAATAGCTTCCATCATTTGTTTAAAGAAAAAAAAAGCAACATGAGGTAGTTCAAGAAAGGTCCAATTGCACATATGTTGCAACAGCTTTTCAATCATTTTAGAGACTTTTAGTATGCACAGTTAGCCCACTAATATAGCAGCAGAACAGACACCATTCCACATAGCTGGTACAGTATATTTGTCAATAATTTCCATATTAAGTAGTTCTTGACAAGACAGGCTGAAACAGCAGTGCTCCGTAGGATCTGAAACAAATGCAAGCACCCAGAATTCAAAGAAGCTGAATATACACACTATTGGTTAGATGCTGAAGGTTCCACAAAAAAAAACCCAAAAAACCCACCAAAAAACCCCCCAAAAACCTAAAACCCAACAACGAAGAGAGTAGTAAAGTATCTCATCTAGAAAAGACAAAATAAAAAACTAACAATGCTACCAGCATTATGACACCATGCCTCAGTACTGCAGATTTTTCACAGCAATATGGATCTCAGGTAATCTGTATAGTGCAATATTTTGAGAACAAAATAAGTAGAGCAAGATCATCAATTTCAAACATTTCAAGAGAGGGAAGAGGAAATTAAAGATTTCTCTGAAGAGTTCTTTAAAAATCACATTAAAATGAGCTCAAACTAGACTCCAATTATCAGCACTTTATTTAAATGAGAATTTTCTCTATGGCATTTTCAAGAAGAATTTTGTGACAGACGTTGCATGGTCCAGTCACATGTCAAAGTGTTAAAAGCCAACCACCTCAGCAGAAATAAAAGGAAACACTATGAAGCTAGTGTCAACTCAACCAGTTTAACAGACACTATCTGTTCAGAAGCAGCATGCTAAGATTTGTTCAAAGCCTCCTCTAGTCCGACATCTATTTATAGCTGCCCAGCCTCTCTACAATTTCTCACAGCCCCTCCTCCTCTCAAAGCCAAGTCGGGGAAGTTTAATGGATATAATCCCGGGCCTTGTGCCGCAAGATGGTCAGGAGATCTGCAACTCTCCTCCAGCGATCCCATGTGAAGTAAGACCAGGAGTAATGAGAAGAGAATGGTCTAACCTACACAGGAGCCAAACACATGGGATAAACCTTATCTCTCCTCTTTAGGAACAAACTCATTTTTCCTCTGCCAGCATGTTGACGGTAATGAACCACATAAGCATGACAGCCTAAGCAAAAGATACCTGCCTCATTCCTCCTCACCACAGAGCAATAGCCTAAGCCAACTGCCTTGAAAGCCAAGACAGAAGCTATCCAAGTCAGCTTTGACCCCTACACAGCAGCAATGTCATCCATGCACCTTCCCACTTACATTATAATGCTACTACTGTATGTTGTACCTTCCTCAAAGAAACTAGGAGGCTGTTGGCTTTTTTTCAGTGCAGTTTCTGGTTAACGTGCGATATCCACCACCCAGCCATGCATGTGCATGTCTTTATAAAGCATTGATCCAGATAGGCTCTCTTTCACCAGCATCTCCAGCAACAGCTGTAACATCACAGAAAGGGTGCAGATATTTTCCTGCCTACGGAGCACAACGCCACAGGCTGGACTCTGCCACAAGCTCTGTACATCCTTGGTGCCTCTCCTACCACCTACATCCACTTGTCTGTAGTACTAGTACAGAGACCAAGGAGATGACAGCACTACTGGAAACTCCTGCCCACCCGATTACAACCACATTTTCTCCCCTTTCCCCAGTCAGAGGCAGACGGAAGGGGAGGGATGACTTCCTCAGGAGGAAAATAAGCAGAGAAAGGCCGGGGCAGAGATCAAGAGAGGAGGAATCACCCCAAAGGGAGATCAGATAATCCCTGAGAGGCGAGGCTGCGGAGGGGCAGGGACAGCGAACCGGGGGGATAATCCGGCAGAGAAGGGGGGAGATAATCCCCTCGGAGGAGGGGGGAGGCGGAGGATCCCGGAGAGGGAGGGGCGGGAAACCTGATAATCTCCAGGAGGAGAGAAAATACCGGGAAGGGGGTGGGGGAAGGAGGGTGGGCGGGTAGATAATCCGGAGCGCCAGATGAAGAGCGAGTCTCCTGGGGACGCATCCGGAGGCGGGAGGAGGAGGGTTAATCCTCGCTCTGGGGGCAAAAATCCCTCTTCCCCGACTCCGGCGCTGCCATGTTCGCTCCCCTGCAGGCCCACCCGACACCGGTACCTGCGGGCGGGCGGCTCTTCCCCCCTCACGCCACACGCACACGGGGCGCCTCAGCTCCAGCCGCCGGGGCAGCGCGCCCCGCTCCGGCCGCCCAGCCCCGGGGCAAGGGGCTCGGCCGGGATCGCTGCGGGACCCCGCCTCCCACCACCATTTCCCCGCCGGCTTGAAGGGAAGGAGAAGCACGCGGACGAACCCTTCCCCCCGCACACACGACCTCCTCGCCGGTACCGCAACTCACCGGCTGGCACTGGCTCCCGCCTCCCGTCCCCTCCTCAGCGGGCGCCGCTCAGCCCCATCTACGAACCCGGGCACGCGAGCTGGCGGTTGGCGGAGGGAGAGCGCGAGCCAGAGGTGCCGCCGCTTCCCCGGCCGGCTCCGCAGCCGCCGCCGTTCCTGCCGCTCTGCGCCCGCCTCGGCGCGCGCCGCCGGCGTGGCTGTAGCACGCGCTCCCGCCCCTCCTCCCCGGCGCGCGCGCGCGCGGCCTCCGCGGCGATGGCGCGCGAGCACCTCCCCCGCCTCCCGCAGCAAACGGCTGGGCGCCTGAGGGGGCGCGCGCGCCTCTGCCTCGCCCCCCGGCCGGCCTGCCCGCCCGGCGGCGGGCCACGCCCCCCGCGAGTGGGCGTGTGAGGGGGGGCTGAGAGTGTGGGAGCGCGTGTGGGAGTGTGTGAGCGAGAGCGAGCGTGTTAGAGGGTGTGTGTGACAGAGCAACTGTGTGTGTGACTGCGCGTGTGAAGGAGGGAGCGTGTGGGTGTGTCAGGGAGGGAGTCGGTGTCTGTGAGAGGGCACCTGTGTGTGTAAAAGCAAGCGTGTGTGAGGGCGGCCGTGTTTGTGATGGGGCAGCGCTGGTGTGTGAGAGAGCAAGCGCGTGCATGCGAGAGTGTGAGCGCGTGTCTGTGTCCCCAGTGCTGCGGACCACGGAGCACACACGCTCCCTGACTGGATTTGGTGTCGGGGTTTGCCAGGGCAGGTTTGGACTCTCCATGGTCCGAGTCGGGAGGGGACACACCAGCGTTTCGCTTGGCGCTGCCTGTTCGGTCACCAAGTGCGAGAAACACTGGCAAAGGATAAGTCAAATATTTCGAAGGGGAAGGAGGGGAAGTTTCCCCTGATCCTAATAACATGGAAGACCACTGAGATGGAAACAACACTGAAAAACTGATTTTCCTGCACTTCTGATCACTGTTTACTTTAAACATTTCGTTTGTTTTGAACAGTGATAATAGACTAGCTTTTGCTTTTTGCTTCTGGTTGATTTTGCGGAGGCTCTCACCTTTGGATACTCCTGGAGTTACTGAAATTTGAGTGGCAAACATTAAGTCAGTCTTGCATGCACAATCCTCACTAAAGCTGGATCGTATATCTAAGGGTAAAATTTGCACCAGAAAAGAAAATGTTCATATGCAAAACAATACTTCATTCCTCAGCTTGTTTTCATTCACTTTTTCCTTCTGTTACTGACTTGTCCAAAAATTTTAAAATCCAAGTGTACAGTTCAACTGTAATCTACCTAATTATGCTGTTTTAAGAATACATGATAGCATGGTGTGACATGTGGTAACCCTCAATAATAAGCTGTCTGCAATTCGCACTGGCTTTTGCTTTGGGAGCCATTGGGGAGAAGGGAAAGCCAGAACTGTGTGGGGGTAGAGTTTGAACGGAAAATCCACTAGGTATCAATTTTCATTTTAACAAGTTCAGTTTGTACTTTCCTACCAGATAACAAATAAATTTATTTTTATGCACCCAAAGATATCAAAAGAAGCGGCATATATATATGATGGGCATAATTAAAGAAATTGTGGAACTGCAGCCAGCAGGTGAAAAATCTTTCTCAGATTGACCAATAAAGATGCATCAAGGAAATAAGATCTTGCTGTTCTCATCTTAGGAAACCAGCATGTAAAATTCCTTTAGGAATTATTTTTACTTACTCTTCAGATTACAGTAGCTACCCAGTGCTGAGAGCTTCACAAACACATGGAATTATGCATCCTCGTGTCCAAAGCTTACAGCCCTCCTGCAATTTCTCAGTAAAAAAGTCCAAATTGAACATATTTTTGGTAATTTGCTTCACAAGCAGTTGTCTTTTCCTTATTAAACTGAAAGGAAACGTAACACGTCATGAGGGATTCTAAGCTAAGTAATGACCTACCACCCTTTTGGTGTTCGAACCCCTGCAGCTACAATGGAAAAACTGACAGGCGTAGAAAATCCTCACTCCCTGAAAAATAACTCCGGATCTTTCCCTCTCCTTTGCCCCTCGTTTATTTTTTGTGACGTTCCAATGGCAAACCTTTTGAACCAGAGCCACAAAACGCATAACTGTCAGGTCGTCCTGTATTTCACAACTGAACCTCTTGTTGACTTCTCTTACAGTCCCCGTGCTTGAGGAGGCTGAACATTATTGTATTAAGGAGAAGGGGTTGTAGCAATTTATGCTGGCATCTTTCATGATATCCTGACTTTACCTTCATGGCCAATGGAAGAAAATTGCTTCACTGCAAAACTTAGAGGTTCCTTATTACAGTTCAACTCAGAGCTTGAATCCAAACCTGTGAAACATGAGAGCCCATTTTTGGCTGTAACAGAAATACCTAAACACAAAGTACTTCAACTGCTCCGCAGCCTTTTGAATGTCTTCCATTCTGGCCTCTGCAGCTGCTATTTGGCTATTAAAGCCCTTTAGGGAATGTGTCACGAATGCTCACACACCATTTCTTGCCCACTACTTAATCCATTTGACCCATTAGGGTCAAGGAAGAAAGAGAGATGTATTGTTTTAGAGAAGAATTTAGAAATCGGTGTTTACCCTCTGGCAGGAATTATCATATCCTTTCGGCTTTTTATTACTTACATTCACATGCCGCTCACAACAGGAGTCCCCCGTCCAAGGATGGTCATTAGGACCCTGATGATGCCATTCAATCTGATAGCTTTGCATCATTCCTGCAGTGCAAAACGACTATAAATCTCTCTTATCCATTTAACTACACTTCAGCCAAGCCTCACCCTGTTCCCAGTTTAGGGCAGAGAAGATGTGGACCTGGCCAGGGCTGACTTATGCCCCAGCAATTTCTGGCTGGTGATCATGGTGAGCCAGGCATAAGTGAGAACAGTGCCAAAGCCGAATTGCTTTATGCCAGGGATTATCTCAGTCTCTGTCTAGCCACAGGATTCAGGGAGCATAAAGACTGTATGGTAGGTCAGCCCCAGCCCTCATACTTGTGGGCTGATTGATTACTCTTCACTTGAACTGGAGTTTATGACTCTGCAGAGCTTTGAACTCTGCCTTTGATGATACAGATCTCACTCAAGCAAAGGGTTTCTTTTACTATGAAGTCTGATGCTCCTCTCTAAAACTGCAGAGACTGAAGTTGCTAATGTTGTGATACTTCTCTGCTGGTGCTACAAGTAACATGGCAGAGGTCTTTCTCCAGGGTCTTCTGGTTTTGCTAGGGCCCCTACCCTGATGTAGAGGGGTTAGAGGAGCAGACACTCCAGTGTACAAAATGGGGGAAGGAGGATGATGGGGTTTTCAGTCCCCTTACAATCCTGGGTGTACAAATGGAAAACAAAACCTGTAATCACCACCAGCACTGCCACATTTGCTTATTACTGGAGGAATGATGCACTGGCTGGTGTCAGCTATGCCAAATTTTTCTTTGTCTTATGCTCTGCAGAATTCTGGGTCTGAATTCTGAGTTCTCTGTCACTGTTCTGATGACTATTTTAATGACAAAATGAACAGACGTACCCACAGAAGAGCTGCTTCTTTGAGTTAGTTCCCCTTTTTATATTTAATTGGTGTGGGGAACTGATGTGGAGCACTTAAAGTGAAGGACTTTGAGACAGTACATTTTTTTAAATGAAGTTTTAAGCTGATTGCTGGCACACTCTCCAAGTCCAGTGTTCTGTGTGCTTTAGTTTACCAATGTCTAACTTGGATAATCAGTTGTTATGATCAGTCTTCAGACAGCTGGAACTCTAGACTACTTCTTTATTTGATAACCCCTAAAATATGCTGTCTTCATCACCTGATAAATTACAGACAATAAAGTATCAGCTTCTTTGCTGTGTTTATCACCATTTGGGAATCTTATGATGATAACGTGTTTGTGTATCCACTGGCATACCATTCAAGATCATCGTCATCCAAACAGTGAGATTTTTTTACAAAGTTCTTTGTGACAAAGAAATGAGCTAGGTTTTTTTTGGTATACATTATGATTTCATGCCTGTACACAAAACATCATTCAAGATTTTCAAAAAGATCCAGCAAAGACAGCAAAATCTATAAGAAATTGCATCATTTTCCAAACTATCCCAGAGGAACTCATTAAAAGATCACATAGATGATTAGAAATATTGAAGGTAAAAGAAAAACAGTTTTCTTTTGGGAGGGGGTGATCAAAACCACAATAATTAGGAGAATGTTGATTTACATGGAAAGGCAATATGAAAGAATAAAAGGAGACAGTACCTACGGAGTTAAAAGGCTATACATCTAATTCCTATGCTATTTTCATCACTGAGGTCTGTTTGCATGTGGAATTCAACTCCACAGGAGGAGATAATCAAGACAAATAGTACGGCTTTATTTTTAAAAGGGGTGGATAATTTAATGGCAGCTTACAACATTGGTAACTGGGCAAGCTAAGATAATAAGGCTAATTAAATCTCATGCTTCACAGCACTAGTTCCCCGCGGGGTCAGGAAAAATCTTTCCACTATATACAACACTATACAATTAGCAAGGTTATTATTGGGGCGCAGAGGTACAGCCTTCTAAAGCAACAAGCTTTTACCATTATCAGAGAACAGAGGCTGTACTTGGCCAGATAGAGAAAAGAGCGTTATTTTCTTATGTCACTTCTGCTCCTCTTCCCTGTCAGAGTTTTAGAATGACAATACTTGGGTTTGTTAAAAAAAAAAAAAAAAAATTCCCCTGAACATGATTACCTAAGTGCATTACTGTCTGAAATCCATCAAAAACTCTTACACCTGTGACTGGTAGCCCAGTTCAAAAATAGCTGTCACTGACTGAATACAGGAATGGTATTGATTAAGCTGTTGCAGGTTGCAACTGCACATTGCTCTCTGGTTAGGTCAGTAATGTTACAGAATTTGCTTCTCAGTAGTGGTTTAGACAGAGACATAGTCCCAAATGATGATCAGCTCTTAGCTAGGAGCTGAAATGACATGTGTTTGGGATATTTAGTTTTGGAAGTACTGTTCATTTCCTTTAATTGCCTGAACATATTGTTGTAGGTGTTCTGTGTGTATACTTGAATTTTATTTTCCATCAGTGTGTGCGTCAGAGAAATGATATTAGCTGCAATTGAAAATATTTATCTATTTTTTCTGCAAAATTTCTATTCTGTATATGATGAATGTGATACTCTTTATGAGTTTGTTTTTTTTTCTTACGAGGCAGAGGAAGCACAATAGCAGAACAACATCCTTTGAAAACCTATATTGTGAAAAGAACTCTTTCTCTGAGCTATACCTCAGACACAATGCATAGCCATTTCCTTGACCCCTATCTCAAAGATATTTATTTTAAATGTACTAATTATTTTCAGGTGATCTATTCTTTTCCCCTGTGCACAACGTATGTGTATTCTCAACTCTAAGCCCACATACTGTTCAGAGTGGGGGAAAAAAACAAAACAACCTCACCTGAATCTTGAAATTTGGGTTAAATGACAAGAAAATCTAAAAACATGAGAGGAGCTTACATCAAGATAATTTCAAGATGTCTTCACAGGTGCAAAAGTGCTAATCATTCTTATATGAAGAATATTCAACCCCTTTCTTTCACTAGACTGCATGGCCGTGAGCTGTAGAAGGTTCAGCTAAACAAAGCTGAATTAAAAATAAAATTTTTCTTTACTCCTCAGGACTCAGTAACAAGTTCAGTAAAGGATCTCCTGTCTACCGTAGCCTCCTGAATACAGAGTTAGGCACAAAAGATCCATAGAGCTGAACAAGGAAAATGTGGGTCTGTTACTGAATAGGGTAGGTGATTTAGTGACAACAGACAGAGCTATGTTTTAGGTACTCAATGCCTTCTTTCCCTCGTTCTTCACCAACAAGGTCTCCCAGGCCTCTGTGCAAGGAGGAGGAGAAGTACCAGCAGCGGACAAAAATCATGACAGGGATTACTTGTGAGAAATCAGCTTGTACAAGTCCATGCGACCAGATGGGCTGCATCTGAGAGAGCTGAGAGGGCTGGCTGATGTCCTTACAAGGCTGCTCTCTACCAGCTTTGAAAAGTCATAGAGATCAAAGGAGGTCCCTAACAACTGAAGAAAGGCAAATATTGCACTCATCTTCGGAAAAAAACAACAGGATGATTTGGGAAACTACAGGAGGGACAGCCTCACTTAGATTCCTGGGAAAATCCTGGAGCAAGTCCTCTTGGAACACATTTCTAGGCATGTGAAGAAGGTGACTGGAAAAAGTCAGCATGGATTTACAAAGAGTAAATCATGCCTTACCAACCTGAATGCGTTTCTATGGTAAGATGACTGGATTTGTGGATGAGGGGAGAGCCGTGGATGTCAAGACTTCAGCAAGGCTTAAAAAGCTTAATAGAGTACAGCAAGGTTTTTGACACTGATTCTCACAACGTCCTTTTACTCCGGTTCACACGTTTCAGTCTGGATGAGCGGACAACCAGATAGATTGGATGGTCAGGCCCAGAGGGCAGTGGTTAATCGACGATGCTTTACGCAGAGGCCAGTAGCAAGAGTAACAAGTGGAGTACCACAGGGGTCTGTCCTGGAACCTGTCCTGTTTAACGTCCTTAACAATGACCTGGAGGAGGTGACAGAGGGATGGTTGCGCAACAGATTTGCAGATGAGACCAGGTTGGGGGTACAGTTGACATGCTGGTGGGGAGGACTGCCATCCAGAAAGACCTTGACATGCTGGAGGAATGGGCCAACAGAAACCTCATGAAATTCAGCAAGGACAAATACCGAGTCCTGCACCAGAGATGGACTAACCCCTTGCACTGATCCAGGCTTGGGGGAAGTGTGTCTGCCTGGTTGGGCAGCAGCTGTTCTGAAAAGGCCCAGGGGGTGTTGGTAGACAGTGAGCTGAACATGAGCCAGGGGTGTCCTCTGCCAGCAAAGAAGATCAACAGCAAGCCAGGCTCTAATCCAGGAAAGTCAGTATATTATTGCCCCCCATTACTTGGCACTTGTTAGACCACGTTGAAATACTGCCTCCAGTTTTGGGACCCCCAGTACAAGAAAGACATTGAATAAACTAAAGCAAATTCAGCAGACGGCCACCAAGATGGTTGGGGGTTGGAGCACTTGGCCAGTGAGGAGAGGCTGAGGGAACTGGGCTTGTTCATTCTGGAGCAGAGACGGCTTTGCGGGGGACATAACAGCAGCCTGGCAGTGCCTACGAGGAGGTTATTGGGAAGATGGAGCCAGGCTTCTCAGTGGCACATGACTGAAGGATGAGAAACAAAAGACATAGATGGAATCAAGAGAAATTCAGGCTGTAGATAAAGAAAACCTTTTTCATCATTAGAAAGCAGTGGAAGCGTTTGCCAAGAGAAGTTGTACAGTCTCCGTCCTGGGAGGTTTTCAAGACTCAGCTGGGTAAAGCCCTGAGCAAGATGGTGTGCTCTCACAGCTGTCCTTTCTTGGACCATGAGGTTGGACTAGAGACCTCCTGGGATCCCTTCCTATCTGAATTACTCAATGATTCAATGACTCAATGAGTTCACAATTTGTATACAAAACATGGGGAAAAGGAACTATATCTACAGGGAGAGAAGACAGTTCTGGCATATATGGTTTATCCAATGAAATGATAAATATTAAATTATACGGGGAGCATGGACCAGAATCCAAGCTACAACTGCCCAGCTGTGCTGTAATAAGTTGGCTGTAGTTCCATACTCCCCCTTGTTTGCTCTCCTTTAGGCCTCAGTAACCGTGCACTCTTGGCTGCACAGCTTTAGGAGGAAGGCTTGCGTGTTTTCAAGTCTTTTTTGTCCACCAGAAAATTTCTTAGTTTTTTCCCTTTCCATAACCTCCTTCCCAGAGAAGGAGGTCCCCAGAGTGAAAGAAAAGCCATGGCAAAATTCTGAAAAGAATGCTTGCCAGATCTCTTGAAAAGGTACTCATGTCTGAAAATAATTTCTTGAAAGAAAATGCAGAAATTCCCCTATTTCACCATCTTGTCTTCAGTTCAGACACACAAAGATGAAATTCCAGAAAAACAGAATACAGACATTCTCATTTTCCCTAAGGTTTCCTTTACATTGTTAAAATGATGTCATTTATGCCCACTTCAAAATTCTTTTACACTACATGATGGCTGTAAAGGGACCCTAGTTTAAACAAAAACCAAGTCCCAAGAAATCTTTGTCATATTCAATAAAATCAGAGCACCAATGCAGAGAATTTTAATTAAAAACTTCAAATAAACTCAAGGGAATCAAATAATTTGTGAATGTAAGCATATCAGAAAAGCCATGGCTCAGCGGCCTACATGAGTAGACTCAGCTCATTTCCTAACAGTGTTCTCCACCTTACAAAAAGTGTTGCCAGAGAGACTCTGTATCTTCAGGCTTCAAGGCAAATTTAATAGTCACCTAAGGTCAGGAAGAACCATTTCTTACAACAGAGAAATGAGCAGTATTAACAGCTTCGGACTGCAAGGCCCTCTTCCCTAAGCTGCTGTTGTAGCTCTGGCTACAAAAGACAGCTCCTTCCCCAGACTCTTTGGCTGCAAAACTTTTCAAGACAAAATACATTGCCGTTCATCTCTCCAGCTCAATGGGATGCCAGCAAAAAATTGTGTCTCCAGTGAAAATCTAGTAGAAGATAATCATTGTCAGTAGCAAGCATTGCTGTCTGTTCCCTGCTATCTGCCCCAGCAAATTCATTTAAAGAAACCCACAAGTCAGTCTGGCAAAGATGATAGCAGCATCAGAGGACACTTTTCTGCCTGAATGAGGAAATAAAGGAGAAATAGTGAAGGCAAAATATGAGGTGGTTTAAAAAGGTACATGGATTGGAAAGGGGAACAAAGGGAAAAATAAATGCTGATTAGGTATTTTATTTTTTAGAAAGGACTCATTTTACTTACAACCACATTTAGGGATCAAATTCTTATTTTAGACAAATATGATATCATGGGAAGAGTAGTTAAGGAATTATTCCACAATATTGATCTTACATAACTTCTGGTTCCTTTTCCTCTTTAATTTTCAAGTGCTTTTAATACTGTAATATGTAATTTTAAGATTTGAGTCCATTTGTCCTAAAAGTATTTGAAAGAAATACAATTATGGCCACTACAGCAAACCAGACTTTAAAAAAAAAAAATACACTGTAGGCACATGTAACACAATGTCTTCATTTAATTTCTAATTACTTATATTGCATGGTCTAAACAGACCCAAAAACCATACTTTTTGTTCCTGCAGTTGATTTCTTTCACAAAATTGCCTATCATTTGAGAAAAGTTGGCTTGTAGGACTAATGGCATCCTTTTGTTCTGAGTTTTATGTCCAGTCAAAACACCACTTTTGCTGTGGAGTGCATTTTGGAAAGGCAGGAAAAATTTGGCCTCCTGAACTTCTTTGTGCAATTTCTTCTGGGGCAAGGGGATGGTTACAGTACAGATGTATGGAGCTGTACAATACAAATCTGTCTGTGGGAGCTACAGACAAAGCTCTCATTTCCTTTGCCTCAGACAAATTTCTGGCAGAGGAGGCAACTGAGAACAAAGCTGACTAAACGTGGGGCAGCACCTGCCAAAGGGGAGGTACAGGCTAGTTACTTTATGTTTCTCACAGGACAAAGGCTGTTGGCAGGGCTGAATTTCTGGTTATTGGTTAAACTCTCTCGTGCAAGATACTATTTTTGCACATTACCTAGGAAATGTGGCAGAATTTCCATCATCATCAGTCTTTGAGAACCTTCAGAGTATCACAGGTATGGTTCATCCTGCCTTGAGATAGGGACAGAGACTGTTTGACTTTTGAGGTCCTTTGCATTCCTAGTTTTCTGTCATTTATAGAGAATAATTCATAAACCAAATTGAAATTATATTTATCCAGTGTTTTACATTGCACTGGATTATTAAAATATCATCTATGATCTTTTACAGAAAGTAACTATATATTTTAAAGAAGCTGTAATATATAAAGGAACTATCATTTTTTACAGTATTTATCAACTGTATACCCCTTTCCTTATTGTTTTTCAGACTTATTTATTTACATTTAAGCTCCATAAGGCAAGGATTATCTTCATTCTGTGTCTGAACAGTGCCTAATCTGTTAAAACTCCGCTTCTTGTTGGTCCCCAGGCACTCCTATGAATAAAACTACTAAAAATAGTAAATTATGTTTCTTAGTTTTCAGCAACATTACATACAGGGTTGTCTTTTTTGTTTTGACTTCAGATTTTAGCAGACCCTCTCCTAGGTGTTCTGGTGCATTTTTATGCCTTTCAAAAGCTGTGTACCCACCACAGGGCTTCCTTTCAACTTCTTAAAGATTTTACTAAAAATCAAATGGTGTGAAGTTTAGGACTTTTTTTAAAGCAAAATTTAGAAGCAGCAATGTCTGAAATCCACAGCTGAGTTAGTTCTATCAGACAAGGGTAAAAATCCTTTTTTTTTTTTTAACAGACTGCCAGTGACTTTTAATAACACTTCCTTCGTACCTGTCTTTTCATTTCTCATTAAAGAAAAAAAAAACAACAAAAAATTAAATACGACTTCAATCAAAATTGAAAGTTGGCAGCAGTAGTTTCCCAGGCATAAGACTACTCAAAGCAAAGCTAGATAATAGTGGTAACTACCTACAACCTAGTAGTGTATTGGACTTCAGCCTAAGAGAGACCAAATTACTTGATAAACTCACACACATGTTATGCGGAGATACTATTTAGTTTACCAGTCAAATACTGGAATCTGAAGGGGGGAAGGGAGAAGGAAAGAGGACATGCCATTGATATTTAACCGTGCACAGCTGTTTCAGGGAAAAAAAAAAAAAAAAGACAAGAAGTAAAGAAAATATTCAGCTGCAGGTTACATTTATGAAAGTGTTGCACAAAATTTGGCCGGGTCACAAGGCCACGTGATTTCTTCTAATTGCAACCAGGGATCAGGTTTCTGAATTTATATCTTATCTAGATTCCTATCTGTGTCTGAAGACTGCAAGACATGGCTCAAAGGCGGGGCAAAAGTGACTTATAGCAAGGCCAGGTGCAACCACTCTATAGATGCAAAGCCGTTACATAGCCATGTGCTGCTTCCCTATCATGCTCAAAAGCACGCTGTTCCCACTGGTACTATTGCAGAGGCTACAGTTGCGCTGTTTCTGGTTATCTACACTGACTTTGTGGCTGTTTGAGCTGGGCACGACTGCTCTTGTCCCAATACAGGACAGAATACTGTCCACTAAGCACCAGGTGTGGGCTCCAGGACTAGACTGTCAGTTCATCGCTGCTTCTGGGGGAGATGTATCCATTCTCAAATCACCAGTACCATTGCTCACGAGAGCTCATGTTTCCAGGTGTACCCCACGCCACTGCTGGTAAGGCCAGCAGTTGAGGTTGTGTGACAGCTAATAGGCTCGTTCCTCAAGCTGGAAATTAATTGGGATCCTCCAAATGCAAAGCGGTCGATGTCAAAATCAGGCTTAAAATGCCAAACACTGAATGCAGGTGTCAGCTGTTAAAAAACTTGCAATAAGTGCTTAGAAGTTTGGATCCGAGGTTCCCATTCTTTCCCCAACGGTGAAGGCTGACCTCTGCCACTTACAGCAAACACAGCCCTTCACAGGGGAGCCGTGTCCTTCACAGCAACAGTCTCAGGAGTAAGACCTACCTTAGAAAGAAAGGGATGTCAAATCATCATAGGGGATATGGCATAAATAAGTCCTTCCAGGGTTAGAGAAGCGTTTCTGTGTTGAACCGAAAGCCAACATACAGTTGGCTGTCGCTACTGGGGATCCATCCTGTTGCTGGGATGTGCAGCTGTCTGCTCTCTTCCACTCACAGAAACAGAAGGGAACATATGGTTTCATACATCTATCTTCTGTGGCATGACCTTTTTTTCTCTGCATAAGGGAAAAGGAGTGTTAAAAAAATCCTACCTTTTTAGTGGTGTATTAATCACTGAGTGCAAATTCGCAATCATCTAAACTAAACACTTGAGTTTGATTTTTATTTAACAGAAATCTTAGCCGAACAGATATGATTTGCAATTATCACTTACATTTCCAGTGTACCAGATTAAAATAACACCTTTAAAAAATCATTATAGAGTGCACTAGAAGCCCTCTCTTTTTATTATAATCTATTTTTCCCTAAATAGGAATATGAATTCATTGAAATATATTTCATTAAAATGCATGTTTATTGATAAATATTAGAGAACCATATTATTATAGGAATAGCACACAATAAGGCATGTATTAATTGACCATTAGTACAGTTCTTGGGTAGCTGAAGTTACACAACCTTGAGCTTCTTGAAGCACGGGAGGTGCATTTTAATAGACCATTAAAACACGGCATGTTGTGTCTTACTGCAATATATTATGGAGTGAAACAAGCTGCATTTTACTGAGAACATATTGACTGCTTTTAGCCTGAAAAATGAATGAGAACACTGTGTTCCATACATGTTGGGAGAACCAGAAAATTGTGGCATTTCTCCCTAATGGCACAGAACTTTATGGAAAGATGTGAGTCATACTGGGTAAGAATCTGTTGCCTAAACTAAGACATTTTTGACACTGCAGGCAGCCTGCATGGTGTCCAGCTGTCTCTCCAGAAGGTGCCAGCCTCTTCTAGATCTCTCTTCATCTTCACTGTCATTTCTATGCAGATGTCTTACATACTTTATGTCATCTGAAGGACTTCAAATGCCTACTTGTTGGCACCTGAATGACTACCGTTGCAACCTCTACCTCCCATAATAAACCTGCTAGACCAGTACATAAATGCTTCAGCCATGAGCTATGGATAGACAGACATACGGATAGACAGATGGATAGGTAACCTCTCTGCAGCACAATTTTCCAGACTTTCCATGGAGCTTTGCTGTTGAGACATTCTGGTTCTTCCAAGGCAATAGGAAATAGGTAACAGAGCTGCAGTTGTCTCAGCTGAAACAGCTGATGCATTTCTCACCAAGAGCTTTTAGTGCCTCAAAGGTTAGTTCCTGCAAGACCTTCTCCATGAGCTCTTTGGCTCTTCCTCAGATGGGGACAAACTAAGGAAAACTGCCAACTAACACCTCATGAAGCTTCTCAAGTATCCGTGTCCTCTCTGTGGATATCTAACAAGGACAGGAGTTTCAACCCAATGTGTTGAGATTTCCTCTTGCTGTCCCAATTCAGGCAGTGTTACCAGAGCTCAGAATGAGTTCCCACTACTGCTGCAGATACTGGAAACGAGGGGGGGGAAAAGCTCTTAAACCAGAACAGATTAATTTAGAAATGTTCTAAATTTACCTGCTACTCTAGTGGTCTCAGTACATTATTTCTTCTTTTAGTGTATAAACTTTTACAGCAGAGAGTTGTCTGTATTTGTGCCTAGTACTTTATCAGATCTTAATAAAGACGTAATAATAAATGATCACAAACTGGTATGCTGTGATAACTTACAAATATGGCAATGCTTTTGAGTTTTCTAATGCACTAAAAAAAGATTACATTAGTGCTTCAAAAATAGAGTGAAGTAAATAAGCTATGACAGTATAAAGAAATGTTGGAGAGAATGGAATCAAGTTAGTAAAAGAGCTTCTCTGTTTATTCAGAACAGAGTTTGATGTGCTAACTGTTAAACATTAACGTATTATCTTGATGGATTTTGTACCTACACACTTTAACATCACAGACAAAAAAGCTTTAAAAATAGTGCATTGTAATATGTGTTTCATTTATTAAAAATGTATGGGCAAGATAGATTGTGTTTTTCATCCTCTTCACATTCTTGTCATTGTTCTCACAGTGAAAATTACAAATTCTGTTTTGAAGCCGAAAATGAATTGCAGTTGTCATTAAATGTGGGTGTTTACAGATGTTATTAATTGAGAAAATAGTACACTGTTCTCAACAAGAGAATGCTTCATTTATACTCTGGAGAGCTGAAAGCTACCCTAGAAGGAGAGAAGAGCACTTAGCAGCTTTTGAGACATGAAGAACATGGCACATGAAGAACATTATCTCTCTCTTACCTTTTTTTATTAATAACCTGAAATAGTTTTTACCGTGTTTCAAATTTCTTTTATTAAATTTCACCAATAACTTTGGCAGCCAAACCAAGGATCTAATCCTTCTGAATTTTTAATAACTCTTACAAAGTGTTGAAAACAGGCAATGTCCAAGGTAGATTATGGAATGGACAGCACCCAAAAGCTTCTACATCTTGTGTCACCCTTCTAGTTCTGCTAGTGGCCTAACCACACCAGCTTTCATCAGTTTCAGTAGGAGATTCAAACTCCATTCCTCTCTCAGGATCAGGAAATTCATTTCCAGCAGAAATGTTTTATGCAAAATACATCTGTTCCTGTTAAAAAAAAAAATCTTTCCTATTTAAAAAGTATTTTACTCCAGATTTTTTTGTTTGAACTGCTTTGTATCAATGGAAATCAGAATCAGCACTTTTAAGTTATGATAGGAAACTGAAGGCAGGATTGGCCTGCAATTATCTTGCTCATTCCAAAATAATCTGAATCTTAATAACATACAATTGACTCTTCTCTTTCAGGAATCAAAATACAGGCTATTAAGACAGATGTTCCATTAAAGCAAGTATACGTGTAGATTTAGGCAGGTAATAGAGAATGGGCAAAGTACAGAATGAACAATGTCTATACTGAATTTTCAAATTAGCCTGTTAAAGTTTTTCAAAATGTTTTTGTTGGTTTAATAGGAAAATACAGAATGCCTCTTGTGGTCTAAACATTATCTTTTAATTCCCTAGTGTGGTATCCTAAACTAGCACATTTGAGTAGTAAAAGTATTTATCCTCTATACATTTGAGTAGCACCAAATAGTGTTGCTATGACGAAGACACATACCGAGATGTCCCTTACATTTTTTTCTAATATGTGTTTTTTACTGTATCTTACTACTTTTTGAAAGACAAATATAAAGGCAAAAAGTGGCCTACATAAAAATAACCAAACAAGTGAAAAAACAATACTGCACGCCAAGATGTATAGCTCGTATCTGCACTGCTTCACACTGCAAAACCACTTTCCAACATCGTGGTGTCTTATAAATATGTGTTTGACAGCTCAGGAGCAAAGTATATTCCCACCTTGGATGGAACATTGCAATTCTGTAGCATGTTGGTTCATTGTGAGTTTCTCCAGTTGGCAAGTTAATTAATGTCAATCAACGAGAAGAGTTATAAATATCCTCATACACCACACTCTTCCTTATGCTTCTTCAGCCCTACTGCATACGATGGTTTTGACCTGGGCATGATCATTAAGTTAGCTTGAATTGTGTCTTGCTTAAGTTGATCATTTAAATAGTTAACCCTTGCTTAACATGGCGGCTTGTTACTGAAGGGCATCTCAAAGCACAATCCTTTGTGGCTCAGCAGGGGCTTGCAGGGAGATGGTGGCTGCTTTTGTGCTGGAAAATGCTTGAAAAATCACACAACAAAATGCTTAAACTAAGATTCCACCTTAGTCATGTCATATTTCTTACAGGCTTCTTTGATGATGTTTCCCAAACTGGGGGTCTGATGAACCTTGTCAGGAAATGGCTCTACTGGGTTTGCAAAATACTGGAAAAAATGTGATTGCACCAAATCAGGGTGTTCTTCTCAGATGAGATGGCAGCAGCTCAGTGCTTGTAGGGCTGGACAGGGAGAAGCACTACAATCGTGTTTGTGCAGCAGCACTGCAAACATCTTTTATTTGCATTCGACAGTTTGCAGGTCCCTGGTCCATACAAACATCTGCAGACGACATGCATAGGAGCTCTCATTCTGTGCCCCTGAGGGACTAGGTGCCAGCTGACAGCTCTAGGACTGCACCTCTGAGCTCAGCCAAGCTTGGGCTTAAATTCGGCTTGGCTGAAAGTGGCCATATATGTCTTCCTATGACCTGTCTGAGAATTTAGATCAACAGCGGTTTTCAGTGAGCTTTTCTAGCTGGGCTTTTTCAACTGAGACTTTCCTCTCAACAAGCTGGTTTCTTCCTGGTGCCTCTCTCTTATCTTAATGGAAAATACTGAGCGCTGCTCATGTCCCTGTAAAGCAGCTAGAGACACCTAGGCAAGGGATGTAAGCATGTGGTGTGAAAGACTCGTGCATGGCCAGAGCATTTCCTATCAGCCAGTCCCAGGTGCCTGTGTGCTCTCTGTTCACTGCTGCAAATCCTTGCCGAGCAAGCCCTCTGCCCCCGCAACGAGTTTAGGAGCTCAGGTACTTACCACAGAGTACGGCCTCCCACTCTCTGGGCCAAGTTCGGGAAAGACAGGCATTTCAATGCCTCAATTTAATTACCCACGTTATTTATTGGCTCCCACATCTTTCCATTGATTGTATGTCAGAACCTAATTTAACAGTAGTGGAGTGACAGGGAACAGAAGGCACCCAGGGGCTTAAGGCATTTACGTTGTTTTCCTAAAATATCCTGAATCATGCTGATATTTTTTTCCTCTCTAAGGAATGGGAGAATATACATTAAAATCAGAACTAAACATTTTGACACATGAAGTCAAGAAGAGTTTTGCCATCAGCTTTGGTGCAGCATGATTAAACTGTAGCTGGCCAGCTGCTAACAAGGTAAAAACATGTCCATCTGTTAATACATTTTCGTGACATCCAGATGTGTACATTTACAAGCCCAGGAAAGGGCAGCCTTGCTAATCTGAATTACAGTGTGTCTTTTCTAAGTTGACAGAAGTGTTACTCTTGCTGCGACTCTTTAATATGGGGCAGATCCTGTCACCTGCCAGGAGGACGTCTATTCCCTATATTCCACTGCTTATTTGAAATATTTATGTAGCATAATAAGTAGGGAAAAGCTTTGTCAGTAGAAAAACATAATAAACAGAAACATACAAGTCTGAAGATGCACATTCTAGGGAAAAGCCTAGCTTTCCTATGAAGAGAGCTTCACAGAGCAGCTGAAGTCAAATTATTAGAAATGTGAATGAATGAAGAGTTTCTCTCACTAAACTAGAGCCTACGCTGGTCTTGCAAGCCAGCCAGCATCTGATGGGGCATCAGATGCATAACCCTCCCACTGGAAAAGAATCAGATTCTTTCATGTCCTGAAGATAAGATTCTTTCATTTGTACATAGACTGTTGTATCACTTTTTTGGTGCCTTACAGGAAGAGTCATTAGGAGAAACTTGAATGTGGAGAAGGCTTGACACTCTGGGATGGGGAGGATAGGAATAATAAAAATAATGAATACGGGTGAGGAGATGGGAGGAGAACGCAGAAGAGATTACTAGAGTATTGATACTGCCTGCAACTGACAGCCTCAGGAAAACTAATTAGGGCTGAGGAAGCTGATGAATTCCATATGAGAAAATGGAGTTTGAATATTAATAGGCTCTGCTCCATTATTGTCCAATTTTAAATCCATTAAATTTGAAGGGGCTTAAATTTTGGGAAAACACATTTTCTCATTCTTGTGACATGATGAATAA
This sequence comes from Gymnogyps californianus, assembly GCF_018139145.2. NCBI lineage: Eukaryota > Metazoa > Chordata > Aves > Accipitriformes > Cathartidae > Gymnogyps > Gymnogyps californianus. The sequence continues at coordinate 131,864,007 of NC_059472.1, forward strand.
TGCAAGGATTAGGAGACAGTACTTTTTGCAAGGGTCCAAACCCATGTGTATACTGGGGGTTAGCATATAGCTAATGCACAACTGAAGTCCCACTTAAATAATTTCTTTTTTGAGGGTTTCTATGAAACTTAAATGGTGAACTGGGCTCTGTTTCTGTATAAGCTTGGCAATGTCACTCAGTATTTGCCGTTAGGCAAGGAAAAAGTGTTACACAGTGTATTTTTCATTTGTTTTGCTATTATGTTGTTTTAAGAATAATGATTTGCCATTGCTTGGTTCTGCGATTCATTTGATTGTTTTCCCTCATTTCAAGATGAATTGTAGTTTTTAGTCTGTTTGCTGTCATCTCTCATTTCACTGAAGCACACATATTGCTCTTATTGCCATGCAAATAGGTGCTATATAAATAAAATGTATTATTATGATCATCAGACTAAAAGAACCCAGAGTCATCTGTTACACAGTGTGCTCTTTGCCAGACTCGGTGCTCGCGCTCACAGTCTGTCTCTCCACTTCTGCTGGCAGTGCTCTGGGGACGTGGCGTTTCTGAGCCATACCAGCTGAGAAGCACCAGGGCAAAAGAGTAAATGGAAGTAATGGGGCAGATTTATCAGCGATACTTCCAGAGAATGACAATTTACTTTCCTCAGGCAGAAACCAGCGATAAGAATACAGCTCTGAGTTTTGAGCTCATCGTACCTCAGAGGAATGAAGGTGGCAGATTAGCACTTGGGTGGGAAGCCTCCCAGGAGCACCTGTAGCCACAGCCTGACAACCGTATTTCCATGTCTCTCTCCTGCACTTACCTGCTGGATGCTCTCCTGCCTCGGCTGCCTCCCAGAGTAAAAGCAGCAAGTGCAAAGGCACAAAAGCATCCCCCCATCTGCCTTTGCCCAGCTTTCCTTCCGTCAGGCAGTGCGTGGAGAAGCACGCTTGGGGATATGGGAAGCAGTTCTGGGGTGCGTACAGCTTGAAAGGGCTATAGGTCCTCCTGACAATATTGCCGTAATGCAGTGAGGGTTTTTGTTTGGGTGTTTGAATTGAAAACTGAACTCCTGGAGATATAAATGTGACAGCCAGCCATCTCTTGCTTTGCTCAGAAGGACAAGGACGCCTGACGTGTTCACTCCAGAATGACATCTGCTTGAAGATAAGAAACCTCAAGGAATATATTTTGGAGTGCCGTCTGCATGAGTGTGTTGGGGGGAGGAGGAAGAGATCTTACATTCTATTAATTAAGTTATTCTGCTATAAAACAGAATATATATTGTGCTAAATTAGGCCAAAAAGTTCAATGTGTTTCCTGGATGCCTGGGTAAAAGGGGCTGATCTATATCGGTTCCAAACACCCAGTGATTCATTGTATTCTCTGGACTCCTGTTAGCCTGCATTGGTCACATCTTGCTGCTGCCACTTTCTGTGCTGGCATGTAATGTACTTACAGGCTCTAGATTTCTTAATTACTTGTGTTCTTACTGCAAGCCAAGACTAGCCATATTTTACACTATTCCTGAGGGAATAAATATATTCAGCCTGTTGAAGCTGAATGCTCTCTCGCTTCCTGAAGGTTTTCTTATCATTTATCCCAGCCACCAGCTGGGGTATAGTGTGATCTGCTTCCACTGGACTTCTGCTAAGCATCCTGAGGACATCTGGATGCAAGGTCTACACCAGGGAGGTTGCACACACATTATGAGGGTATCTCAGAGTGGGAAGAAAAGCCTGGCTGGGTGTGGGGCACAGGGATAAGGAAACTGCCACACTGCAGTAGCTCTTCATGACAGGGAAATGTTATTTTAAGGTTTAGGGCAGGATATGTGGAGGATTTTAAAGACCGGTATATATTGTACTGGGCAGGGGAGTGTGGAAGGGAGGACAACTACTTAAGGAGACTTCATGGGATACAGTGGCAGGGGAATGGTTGACTCTGAAAGAGGAATTAGGAGCAGCAGGGGCAAGAGATGGCTGAGGCATCTGGAAAAAAGCAATGCTTGAGAGCATGGAGACTACAACATATGCATGCAGTGCCCTTTAACACCGACCTATACAGACACATGCCATACCAGTCTCCCCTTTCCTTGTAGGACTCTAACGGCTGCTGGTGGCACTATCACGCAGGGAGAAAACTCTCCTGAGTCCTGGCTGTGGTATCACACATCATGTCAGCAGCAGTGGCAACCAGTAACATGCAACGTATTTGCAGCATGAATGCAATGTGGAGGACTCCTCACTTGAGTGTACTGGAGGCTGACAAGAAGTGTATGGTGCAGATAACTCAGGTGACAAATGCCCTTATATACCTTTGTGGTAGTGTGAAGGGGCATGGGAAGCTGCAGAGTTGAGCTGCTGTGTGGACACGTTTGATGTGGGCCTGAAGCAAGCTCTGCACATGAGGCACTGCGGTGTGGACACAACTGTGTGAAGCCAATTGGCATGATGAATTTGAATGCTCACTGCTCCAAGCAGCATGGCTGAGTCACTCCCCACTGAGCTGCTCTCCCCACTAAGGCTGGGGGACACTGGCACTGGAGCTAGGGTAAGAAACAATCCAGCTTCTTCAGGGCTTCCTAACCATATCAGTACTGCCTCAGTTCTCAGTCCTAACACCTCTGCAGCTCAAGGATGGCAGATAAGCAACACTGAGATCCACCTCAGAGATAAACCTCTGTTCTTCTGGTGCATTTCTGTTCTGGCATCTGCTGAATCCCTGAAGACACATCGTATGATAAGCTGCAGCAGAAATAATAGTGTATTTTTAGTAGTGACAGCTTTTTTTACCTGGCTGGCAAGCCATCCAAAAACACCTCTGGATTTGTGCAGAAGGGTCAGAAGTGAAAGCTGCCAACTGACTTCCTTGACAGCCCTGTTCTTAGTTAACGTGTCCCAGTGTCCCCCAACGTCAGCCTTGTCTCAGTTTTTACAAGTGATCCTCTTTTTAATCCAGTTTTTCGTGGCCACCCTCAGGAGTTGTTGTAACTCTACCGGTTAACAGATATCAGCTCCACAGCACCTGCTGCACCTTCCACCTTCCCTGTCTCCATGCTCTGCCCCCCAGTGATCAGAGGGCAGTGGCTTTTTGCTGGCAATCTCTGCTCAGCAAGGAAGGGGCATCCCCAGGGCTGCCTTTTTAAGCACAGGAAACCCAAGACACCTATCTTGCTGGTGAGATGCTTGATTCATGCCAGCAGCATTCTGCAAATTTACTGAATTTCATTGATCTGTTGAAGGAAAACAGCAGAAAAAGTTGTGGCTTCCCTCATCCTAACAAGAAACTTCTCCCTCATAAGTAAAATACCAGGTCTTTTCCGTGAGCACTATCACTACTCGTTTTGGTGGGACCTTTAAATACAACCAGACAGCATTTGATGCAAGGTAAAAACTATCAGAGAACAAAAAAATGGCTCGGGATGTATTGCTGATCTAGACAAACCACTGCTGACTCATTGCCAGCTCATGTGGAACGCAATCACAAAAACTTACAATTTTAGCTGTTTCCTGGTTAAGTACTAAAACTGGAGAAGTTTTACACGTCCACTGAGGTGTGGTGTACAATGTCGAGGGACAGATCAGCGCAGCTCCCAGCTGCTGAGCACATACAAGGCATTTATGCTGGCCTGAAGTAACACTTTATGTCTCAGGAAAACCATCTTACATGCCGCAGGAATTGTCTGGGGATTCACTTTCTCAGGCTGGACTGGATTTTTTTATAAAAACTGGTATTTTTCATTTTGGTTATCAAGGAATTGAAACAAACATCAGCAAGAAATATTGAGGTAGTCTCAGAAACAGCCCACAAGAAGGAAAGCTGAGCAAAGAGGATTTGTGGTAAAAGTTATCTGAAGAAGTTATCTGATACAGACAACCCAAATACCCTTGCAAATGGCTCTGCTGCTTCAGAGCTGAGTCTCCAGAGCCAAGTGGCTTGAGCTTGATGGATCCGTGTGGACTGTGAGGGCAAAGCTCGCGCTTGTCTCTACATTTGGATTTTCCTGCCAGGAAACCAGGATGCTTTCTCCAAGCGGGAGGCAGGGCATGAGACAAAATTGGTGACAGCTGTAGACAAGCAGGGAATGTGAGGGAGGGAAGTGCAGCCACAGCCCCAAAAGAACATGACGGTGTGGGTGCACCTTCTGACCACCTCAACCACTGTGAAACATGGGACTTGCTGAAAAGATAAGGAGGTTTAGGCAAGGGAAACAGCTAGTTAGCTCTGGACTGAACACCGGGGAAGGAGGGCCTTCCTCTGTCACTTCACAGGTAATCCTGCCTCTTGATGAAAGTGGTTATTTGACAGTGTGAAGTCCCTTCCAAAATTTCCATTCATAACAAATTATCATCAGTATGGCTGAAGATCTTTTCTTACCAACAAACATGGAAGAAAAAGGGGAAAATTTATCTGAAGTTGTTGAACTTTCACTTACCGCTGAATCTTAAAGACAACTTCAAAACCACTGTGTTCTGACTTCCATGACAACTTGCTCAAGAACAAGGATATCCATGATGAAATAGATGCTCTAAAAAAATCCCTCTACAGAACTTCAGCTACTTCAGCTGAGCAATTCAGACTATCTATATCTCAGTAACATCTGGTATATGTGTTTGTTGCTCAGCTTTGGTTTGTAAATAAGTTTGCTCTTAGCGCCATGTGTTAATATAATTTTCCTTGTACGGGTGGATTATTTTCCACTGTGTGGCACAGTTAAGAATTTCCCATTTGTAACAACATATCTTAGGAGTTTTGCTAAAATATATATGATCGTTAAAAGCTAATAGGTAACTGGTATTAAATTGCACTGGATGTTGGTATGTTCTAGATTTAAGTAATCCTGAGTCGTGGCTATTGATTTTACTGAGCTATGAATGTTCAGCACTTCTGAGACCTGGGTCCATAAAGTGGTGTTGTTTTTATAACTGTCCAAACTAATAGCCTTAATGCCTAAGAATTATCCTTTCCTCTCTTGAAATTAACGATCATGTTCTTATTGTGACTTTTACACTCCCTGCAGATTTGTTTGCCAAAAGACCGGGGCAAATGACTGCAATCTCTAGCATACCAACATTTAAAAATAGCATGACAACACCAGTCTGTACATACTCTGTCTTCATCACATCAGAGACTGAAACTTCCTGGCAATTGGAGAAAAAGCCATTAATACTCATAGCTTTTTATTAGCCAAGCCAGATTTGTTTTAATTTTCCTTCGGCAATAACAGTAGCTCCTTCAGACTGCACAAGCAGCTACACCTGAGCAGAATCCAAAAAGGACACCTTGCTTCCACCGCAGAAATGTTAACTCTTGCACAGTGGCTGTGAAAGAGCTCCCGGTACTTCGGTGCCAGGGGAGTCCTCCTGACAGTCACACAGCTAAAACCGACTGTAACTCGCAATACAACCATTATTTTAGCCAACATAACTGTAAGTGTGAATATTCACCTAACCTGCACCACACGCCATTGCTGAAAAGCTTCTAGTGCTTTTCAGAGGCAGACACTCCTGGTTTATTCTGCTGAGGAGAGAAGACACAACGCAACCTCCAGATGCAAAATTCATTGGTGGTATGAAATCAGGGCCCTCCCTCTTGGAGTCAGTTCACCTGAACTCTTGGGTGATGGTGACTCCCCTGACATTTCCCTTCTGAAGGTGATGGCAGAGCTACCTTTAACCAGTCATTCCCCCCACCACCACCACCTGTTTTTGTATTCTGTTCTCATCTCAATTCTAGTGAGAATCGTGCTTTGCAAACTAAATAGGGGGAAAAATGCAGTACTATCTGCGTTCAGTTTTATTTTGTTCATAGTCCAACCATGCATCTTAAAAACTTTGAGCTTTTCATTTCATTTGAAGCCAGCACATTAAGGTTCATTTATACTTACAAAAATATATATGTTGAAGTTGTTGTCTTTGAGAGCATCTGATTGTTATTCTTTGACAGAGCTGTCACTAGAGGGTCCATTTTGAGCTCATTCATTGAAAGCCGTGGCAGCAACAGCAGCCAGCCTTAGCTCAGTTCTGCCTCCAGAGATTTGCAGAGAAGCTATTCGGAGTTTATCACACAGTTTTGCAAAACAGTACGGCCTCGGCAAGCTGTCATAAAGAGCCTCTCATTCCAACTGGGCTCGTTTACAAGTAGTATTTTATTACTCTCTGCTCTGTTTTACCCTGCACCTTGCAAAATCTTTCTTCACCTCTTTTACTCTGTTGATAGATTAAAAAATTCTGAAATACGACTCTGAAAAATGCTTGGTATTTTTAATGCATTTATAATTCAAGAGCTATCCAACTCAGACCGGAGCTCTTTGATGCTAAGGTGTTCCATGTCCCAAGCCCCCCTGGCCAGGGCCTGCAGCTGAAAGCCTTATCCCTGAGCAGAGCCACTTCCCAAAGCCACTCTGCAGGCCCGCGACTAGTTCCCACCCGTGACTGTGCCATTTGCTGACAATCAGCCACTTCCATCTGCTCTTTTTGTATGAGAATTTTTAACTTGAGCACCAAAAGCCACTGGTGTCTGAAAAGCAATGCGCTTTGCATCCCATAAGGAGGATATCAGAGCAAATAAAAAAATCCATGAGGCCAATTTCACCCCTGTACCTTGCCCTGTGTTTGTTGGCTCTGCCACAAATCTGTCTCCCAGGGGAACTCCACTGGGAGCATGCCACCCTTTCCTCGGCATAGCATGACAAGGGATTTGAGGGTGTTCCGGGTAAGAAGCTCAAATTTGGGGTTGTATCAGACTTGTCATCTTAAGTACACTAATCTGAGTCAACAGAAACCTAGGTGTGCCCTCCCCACCAACTCCTGGCACTCCAAGCAGCAGTGCTGCCAAATCTCACAATTTTATCTCAGGGCATATAAACATTCGGTGCTTTTCCCAAAGTCTCAGCTCCTCGAGTCAAGTGATTATGTGCACACACCAGCTTGTAAAGGTGAAGAGCCAAGTTCTTGCCACCACTCTGCCCTTTCCAGCAGAGCTAAAATGTCATGGGAAGAGAAGCAAAATGCCCCATTTGACAGGTAAAATGTAGTGCATGATACGGTCTTGCAAGCCAGGTGCACACCACAAGCACATCGCTGGGGCTCTGAGCCACATCCACCAGGAGCAAGGATATAAATGAAGGAGCTGGGTTTGTGCAGCTGCCCGGCCCCCCGGGGATGCTCCAATTTTAGTTCCATGTTTGATGCAAACCCAACCCACAATGCTGCGTTTTCTGACTGGGAGAGAAAAGCAGCTGCCACCTTAAAGTTGCTATTTTGCACATGACTGCCTGCTACCTAAGCTTCCCATCCTTCCAGTGCTTACAGTTAACTCCTGCTCTGTTTTCCTGTGTCTCTTAATCCTCAGAGGCGGTGTGTCCTCACATACTTTTCTAGTGGAGAAGGAGCTGTCTTCTCCCTATACATCAGTTTCATCAGTCATATGAATTCCGTATGAGACTTAAAAATCATTGGCCTGCATGGGATTCTTGTACCTATTTAGTGGCAGTAATTCAGGTGATTTTTCTCTTCCACTTCTTGTTCATCCACATTAGTGGGTGACAGCCCGTAACAAATGCATTCGTACCTGGCAGATAGTATTTATTAGCACAAATTCCAGCTCCTTCATGAGGTAATTAATACCAAACATTTCTGTCATTTCATAAGATCATAATTCTGAGAGCCATTCTTTTAACCCATGTAAACAATGACGATTTACAGCTTTGCAGATACGTGACTGAAACCAGCTCCTCTTTTTTATGCAGAGGGCTCTGTTCGATGTAAAATGAAGTTTTCTCAAAATCTGGTCTATAAAGCAGAGTCAACCCACATTCATTTATTTTTCCTCAAAGACTTTCTTGTACTTAAAATAATAACTCCTTTTAAAACCGTGTATTTGTGTCTCTGATGTCTGTTGATATAGCAGCAATTTCATGGTTGCCAGCAGTAAGTTTTCTGGGTGACCACACCAAGAGTTTCACCTCTCTTTTGATCAGAGGAACTCAGTTTCTTTCTCCAGCCCAGCCTGGTCCTTCGAACATTTGCATTCTCTTACCAAGATAAGCTTTGTTTCCACATAGCTTGAAGAACCTAGCAGGTAGGTCTGCTCTTTCAAATTGCTTTTCTGACACAAGAAAAAAAAAGTTAAGAATATCGTATCTGATTTAGAAAACGTTGCATACCCTCTGAAACCTAACATCTTGTCCAAGAACCCTGCTACTGAGGACTGCCAGAAGTTCAGCCATAATTGCAGTTAGTGATAGCATTAATCAGAAGGTTTGTGTTTCCTCTCCTTCCCTCCCCTGTTAGCAATTTCTGCCTAATGAGAAGCGTAACTGATGGTCTTGCTTGCACTTGTGAGAGGAAGGACAGCCTTCCACATGTTGCTGCCTGAAACCCCATCCATCTAGACGTGGGTTTCTGGATCTCTTTCCTCATGCCCTTACCAGATTCTGGGGTTGGGAGCAATGCAGTGCGGTGGTACACACCCTCTTCTGATACCCCCGTTGCTGTGAACCTCATGGGTGCAGCTCTCTTCTGCGGGGATGCACAAATCTTTAGGGGAGAGGTGGTGGGGACAGGCAGCCCGGGCCCCCTCTGGGGACCCCAAGCCTGTGTTACAGGCGAAGGCTGACGGAGGTCTCAGCTGAGGGCTGTGGGTGCAGGTAGGCAGGCACAAGACCCTCTGCCTGTTTCATGCGGAGTATTGAAGGGCTCATCATACAGCAGCTTTTGGTCACTACCCACTTTGGACGAGAGCCAGAAGCAATGACGTAGAGATGAAAGCTTCTGTATCCCAAAAGCAATCCTCTAAGCCATCCAAGTCCCTCTAAAGCTCTGACTGTTTGCTAGCTGAAGAGTTTTAGTCTGGTTATATGGCAAAGATAAGAGTGAAAACACTCCTGTAGAGAATACCAGTGCTCTTTTTATTTTGGATGCTCAGTCTGTTTCCTTTCCAAGTATTTGTTTGTTTGTTTGTTTATTTTTGCTGTACCACTGCCCTTTGAGAGATTCATGCCCGCTCTATAGTAAGGGGGATGTGGCTGGCTTAACTTCTAAAAATGTGCTACTTTGCATACCTCTTTTGTTAGTTCAGACAAAGGAGTCTTATTAGTATAGACTGTTCTATTTAAATTACATGTTTATGCTGCTTGAGTTTGTGGACTTACATTAGCTTTAATTCTTACACTGAAATAAGCAGTAAAGTAAAGCTGAAAAACATCCAGTGCTGCCAGGGTCACATTTTTCAGCTGAACTGCTAAGGGGATATTAAGCGTGCTTTGGCTTTTTTCGATAAATTGTGATTTCTCCTTCTCACAAAGTCAATGGAGGAGTAGTATTATGTGTTTGTTTCTTCCACATCTTCGTAAAACTCAGTGTGTTTTACAGTCTTTGCTACAGGGGGCCTAAGTCTGCAAAGCACTTACGCACATACAAAAAAATCCTCAGAGCAACTCCCGAAAGCAGCTGATTAAAATCAGACTGATTTAAGAGGCAGAGAATATTCTGATCTGCCTGATTTTAATCAGCCTGTTTCAGGAGGTGGCCCCAATGCTCTGTGTTATTTTCAAATGCTTCATCCCCATGCTACATGAATTTGCTATTACAGCAGGGTCAGTAAAGTGCTATCTCTGCTGAGATCAATGGGAGTTTTGCTGCTGGCTTCAGTAGAGTCATGATTCACCAGTGATATAGCTGGGGTTTATCTACTTTTGATTTGACTGCTGCAGCCTTCCCCCATTTCTCATACATACCAACCACAGATATTTATACGTATTTGCCATCTGTGGACATCATTGGCTTTCACCAGATAACCCCAATGCAAACACTAGGTTTAACCATTTAACCACTACAAACACTAAATTTAAAATGAACCTACTAGTGAGGGCGTAACATGCAAGTATCTATAACACCATCTGATTCTTGAGCAGATGAGTCCTTGTGAAGAGATTTGATGATCTGTATGAAGGTCGTTAAAATCACTATGCAGGATTTGAGCGAAACAGAACAGCTCACAGATCTGGACTTTTATGCAATGATTTAAGTTTGCAGAGCAAAAGGTACCCAGGAGCTCTTTATCAAAATTTCAGATGCACTTTTTTCCTAATCACAGAAATACTTAAATAAAATCACACGCCTTAGCACTCTTGCCACCAGATTACAATGTTCAAAAGATGCCTCTTCCAATCCATGCCTAGGAACATGCCAATTCACTGCTTGCTGGAGGAAGGAACCACACAGCTTGCTGCTAAACATCCTTCTCTGATCTTGGCTGCTTCCCAGTTGAATCAGGCTGGTATCGCATGCTGTATAGCTGGTAGAACTGGTCTAATTCCCTGGTGTGATAGTTCAGGGAGTTTAAAGAAATAATCCTGTACTGGAAAGTGTACAAAGATATAAATAATTTAATTTACAGTTTATATGTACAAGAATCATAAATAGAATTAAATTCATTAATAGAGTCATTTGGCTACATTCACAGCAATGTGCAAACCCATTAAAAGCTCCAAGTCAAATTCTAAATAGAAAGTTGAGGGTGGCTCTTCATTTAATTTAAAAGCATTTTTTTTTAACTAAGAGACTAACTGTGTTGTGGGCGGTGTGCTTCAACTGCTGAATAATTTCTGAACGTCAGAGCCCTCAGCACTTCAAAAAAGGTGATCAGCACCTCAAAAAACATGGACCTAACTCTAGCAAGCAAGAGAATTTTAATCGTTTAATGTTAATGAAAAACAAATTTCCAGTAAACATTAAGCATGCTAATGAAATTCATTCTAGTGGCAGTGGATTTATGCTCTATTTATTATTTTTTGTTCAAGCAATTGCAATTACCTGAAGAGAAATGGAGATTCACACACAAGTTATTAGTTTGAGTTGTTAAAAAAAACCCTTAAGAGCTCTATAAATCTCTTTGAAATTTCCTTTAACTTTAGATTCCTATCAAGGAAAGTATTTTAATGACAAAATGAAAGTGCAAGTATGTCATATGTGAAGTTTTAATTGAGTTTGTTGACGATACTCTAATAGCAGCAGCAGAGTGCAAGCAAGGACTTTGAAACAAAGCAATGAGCCAGCCAGTGGCTGAATGGCAGCTTATATGCAATTGAATACATATAGAATCATATAGAATATTTTGTCCTAGCTTCCATTAATAAGAAAGTGTGTGTGTGTGTGAGTGCATGTGTGCATGTGCGTATGTGTATTTTCAGCTTGAGACTGAGACTCTGGAACCTGCATCTGCAGCTGAACAAGTCTGGATGTGGTTGTGGTCCAGATTCAGCTGTCACTAATATTTATTTTTCAAGAGTCACGGTACACAGAGGGATCATTTAATTCAAGCTGCACCTATGGAGATGGTAGGAAGTCGGAGGGGAGATCGCAGCTGCCTGTGCTCCAGTGACTAAAGAGCAGTTTCTCCAGACAGACACCCACATCACCAAACTTGCACTCATCTGCACCGTACCCCAAGGTCAGAGGCTGCTTTTGACAATGTTTGCTTTAACTGTTTGTTCAGGATTTTTTACATTTGCCAAATTAAATGAGTATGTTAGCTAGTGCCGCAATCATCAGCTAGTAGGATATGGTGTCAATGGAGTAAGGTACACAACTAAAAGTGCTATTCAGAAGGGCACATTCAGCCACGCTTTTCTCATCACCCAGTAGAAAGAAATCTGAAAAACACGGCATGTTGTCTCTGAACATTGCCAGTGGTACTTCTCATGTACACACAGCCAGGATCAAAATAAATTACTGGAATTATCAAACCATTTACAAATATAAATGCTACTAACCAGTTGACTTACAGCTCAGTCAGAGAAGAATCACAGTTTTCTCACAATTCCGAGTCTCATGTAAAACATCAGCTGTTTCTGGCTTCAGAGTAAATACATGCTTTTGTTATTAGGCACCTGACATTTGCAGGATGAATCCTGTGTGAATTTTAAAATAGAGAATGAAAGTGAAAATCCTTCTCATTTGATGAAAAGTAAACTGAGTAATTCCTGGGAAGATCACAATTTTCTGCTCCTGAAAAGAAGTGCCTGGGTATTGTCAGGGCAACCTGACAATTGTCCGTTTCCAGCAGATAACAAGAAATGAACACAACAAAGCTCTGTTTGTGTCACCAATGCAGATCACAAATCTTTTCGATAGAATTGGGCATTGCTGAGATTACTCAGAAACAGACTTTAGTATAGGAGGAAATAAGATCCCTTTGAAATATCACGTTAAAAACTTCCAGGCCTACACAACAAGATACCTGAGAGGGAATGAAAAATAGCCATTTCCCAATTAATTTGATTTTTAAATCAGAAAACTGCAATGATACTTCAATCCTTTTGTATTCCTGTCCTGAGAGATAGAAAATGTTTCTGGGTAAACAGGTAGGATGAGAACTAGATAGCATGTAAATCCTGTTTCGAAGATCTCATGAATTTTACCTCATGGTCACCGTGGGTTTGAAACCATTGCCCATTCTTGGCACAACAGAAGGAACAAGTGGTTGAAAGTGCATTTCTGTGGGATGGGGCGATAAAGACCTACAGAGGAAAAATGTTAGCAGTTCCCTGATGATGTGACTCCACCGGTGTTAAGCCAGCAGAGAATGTGGCCATTTTTCCTTGGAAAAATTATACATTCCTGCAGAAAAATTCCTACCACACACAAGAGGCCGTATTTTTAGGAGATAGGGGCACCCCACTTTAAATTAGTAAAATCACTGTTAGAAATGGTATTTTTGGTACTGCGGAAGTTCCATATCCAACCAGAAGAATAACAACTACAATTAAACAGAATCAGATTATGTTTTGCTGCTATTTACCAGTAAAATTAGCGATGTATTAAGGCAAGACCTGTGCATTGCAAAAACTTAAGCCCTAGTGACCTGAGGTTAATATTCATGTATTTAGATTGCTGTCAGTTCCCAGGATTTAAGAAAAGCCTGAGATTTACCAGGGTGGTTACAGTAACCATAAGAGGCTGCTGTTAGAAACGCTGGATTGAGCTTGAACCGTCAATCACTTCTAAAAGTAATGTACGTACATAAACAAGATTATCAGGTGACCATGAAATGTCTTTTGTCATCAGCTAGCAAGAGCTTCAAGAGCTACAGGCTCTTGAAGTGGCAAAACTCTTGGAGGCTGGGTCAGAGGAAGGGCTTGGAAAGCCCTGCAGCTTCCCCAGCGTGGCCTGAAAAGAAACATCTATATTCCTGGCTGCTTCTGCGGCACATGTTGTTCAGGGTTTTTTTTCAGCTGGAATAATTCTTTAGAAGTGCCTATGTTAACAGAAGAGAGAGTCGTGGTAGGAAATCCAAGCTGCTTCCTTCATAGGAAGAACCGTAATGCAGCCATGCAGCTTCATGGGGAAGGAGGGACATTACTGCTCATATAGTATCAGATATAAAGCTTCATATAGATAAAGTTTCTGTTCTGATTGGCTCACACATCAATATATTAATAATGGCAAAAAACCCAAAGAAATATCAGAAAAAAATATATGGAGGAAAAAGTACTTGGATTTCTTTTGCTGAAGTACTGTACTAGAAGCCTCAGTATCAAACTGTTCCCTCTGACTTTGAGCGGGAGGCATGAAAACCTGACATAATCTTGGGTAACGGCAGGGACCGTAATTCCTCCATAGCACTGTCCCTGCATCAGCTGGATACAAAATAAGATGCCCCAAGGTATTTCAGTGGGCCTGGGGTAATCAGTATGGCGGAAGAGACAGATCAGGAGACCAACTCCTGTCTATAGCACTGTCCTCAGCTGACCCCAGGGATTTCCAACTGGAAATCAGAGCTACGGCTAATGCTGCTTGACACAGAATTAACCCTCCCAGGGCCTCCTCTTTGCTTCTGCAGAGCTGCCATGGAAAAAAAAAAATCTGAGTTGGATTGTGTACTCCCCCCAGGGTCATGCTGCGAGGAAGACTAGAAAGACAGAGGAGAAGCGTGAAAGGGGAATCCCTTAAAAGATCCATCTTGCAGCCCCACAGGATGCAGTCTAAGGGAGAGTCCATAGTTTAAAGTTATATAAATATCATATATCTCCCATATCTTGCCCACAGGAATAACAATGGTCTGCAGCAAAAAGCAGCAGGAGTTCTGTATCATCTTTCATGCTGGTGTATTTGGATAGGAACTTGAAAATAAACTTTGGGTTTCATCACCTTTTCAGACTTCAAACATATATATAGCACTGCTTTCTCTCTCTTATAATTGCAAGCCAAAGAAAGTGTTTTATCTGTTATAACCAATTTAGCACCACTCAAGAGCATAATAATGATTTCCTCCTCAATCATTTTATCATCTTACTATTTAGGTGCAGGTCATTGTTTCGTAGATTTGCTAATTTAACATGCACATATCTCTCCAGTGGAGAATGGTAACAGGACCTTTTACATCTGTAATAATGTGAAATTTCTCCAAACTCCGCACGAAGACATGAGAGAGACACTCGTGGCGTGGAGACCCTGGGATTTCCTTGGATCACCTCTGTAGCATCACTCCCTCCCAGGGAGGCAGGGCCCACATCACACGAGGCAACCCAGCCTCACTGGCTTCCCGGGCACAAGGGCCTCCTCCCAGACAAGAGCAGCTGGTCCTACGGTGTCTGTCATCAGGGAGAGTGCAGGCGGACAGGCATTTCTCGAGGTCGGATGGGGAATATATTATTTCAGACCAGAAACAGGAGCCCTTCCCAGAAGCCAGGTGGGCCGAGAGGTGTCAAGGAACCGCAGGCAGCAGACCCCTTAGCTGGATGTTTTCTCCCCTTTGCAGAGAGGCGGATGTTTTCTGCCCTGTGAACAAGCCGACAGCTATTTACCAGAAACTCAGTACAGTGCTGGACCTCCAGTTAACCGGAGCGTGTCAAGCCCAGATCAGCCCAGCGCTGCCTCAGCAGTTACAAGGGGTTAACCTTCGCCCATGGAGCCCCAGTTCAAACTTGTTAAAATTTGCAATCAGTAACGTAACAGCACAAATTCTTCCGCTGACGCAGAATGAAGAACTTCCGAGGGATGTCGAGCAAATCATGGGTTAGACATTGCCCTGGAAACACCCCTGGAGCTCCCTTCATACACTGCATTTTTTTCCCTCCTGAAAAAGGGGTTTTTGCAAGCCATGCAAACGAGTGAATTCAGCATGTGATTCCAGAGCAGTATGCAGCTCTTCTCTTGCCACATACACAGACACTGTTTTTAGTGCACATCATCACATGGTGATTAATGGCAACATGGCATTTACTCCAGGGAACACAGCCAGCTTAAACATGAAAACCCACATTGACTCAGATGGACAGACAGGCATATAAACTTTATTTATTTTGTCAGCCAAGTAAGCAAACTGTAAAAATAAGAATACAAAAATCTGCTCTGATGTTTGCTTTACTCAGGGATAAAGTGATCTAACAGAATTACCAACCATGATTTTTTCTGAATAGGGTTACACACACTAGCCTGTTACGGCCGCTGTAGCTAAGCTGCGCTCGGCACAGTACCAGATGCAAGAGAGAGAACAGAGAGAGGGACTTTCCATCGTCTCTTTATTCCTTCCTTTTGGTGTCCTCAAGGGATACAGTAAAGATACCAGCCTCAGGAACAACCTCAGTTATGGTCAAACCTAAGGGGCTGTTGCAACAGCAAGGGGTCACTGGCCTGTAGTAGCATTTACACCATGCTGCCTCCTCCTTGCGCGGCTGCTCTGTGGCGAGAGCTGTCACCCGGGGTCCTGCCAGGATGGAAAGGCTCCTCGGGAGACCAGTTATGTTGCTTTATGGCACTTTCTGTTACGCTGGAGTTGCAGAAGTGCTATATATATTGTGAGACTAACGTTCCGGTCTGATATTTGTATTCCGTATATATTTCATCTTTCATAGCCATCGGAGACTCTATCAGATGACAAACTGGCTCTCCAGATATTGAAGGTTTAGTGCCACTGATACAAATAAATGAAAAGGACAAAGGTTTGTGCTATAAATATGAAACACAAAGTGCAATTGAATTAGCTTATTTTTACATTTTAGGTTAAAATGACCCCTTCCCCTTAATTTTTGTGATTTTAGCTTAAATCTTTCAAGGTTAATGGTTCTGTGGCATAGTTTTGTGTTATCTGATATGCCCTTTCCTGATTTTCTCAGTGGTGTTCCTCAGAAGGATTTTCTCCTAACTTTTTCTTCTTCTTTAATACAGGATTTTTTTTCCTGAAATTGTTTCAAGAAAAGCAGATAGATCTCTTTTAAAAAGTGGTGCTTTTTTTAGAGAAAGGTTGCTTTCTGTCAGAATCCTTCCATGTAGCCTGGCATTATAATTCAGTTTTGCTAGCCAGCTACAAAAAGAAGCATTTGTGAATAGGGTTGAAAGGACAAGAGAATAGAAACCAGAAGTCTAATGCCATTCAAACGTACTACTTTATGTAACATATTTGTGATCATTTTCCCCTACTCTGTTGGACTAGATGGGAGGTTCAGAGGCTATAAAAAATATATATAATATACAAATATTGATATATTTAATATATAAATCTTAGCTAAAGTCCTTTTGATGGAACATAAAATCCTCCATTTATTTAGTTTACATCAGTTTACATGAGCATATCAAAGGGAGTAACACAACATACTCATTTCATGCTGGGAGGGAGGAAGGATCCTTCGTTTTCATCACCAGAGATATTTTTAAATAGCTGTCCATTCATGGCTGAATTTTAAAATATCGGGCATCCAAGGGAGACAAAGGCAAATATAAAACCCCTTGATTCAGGCATGCCCTTGCTGTGATCCATGCAAGTATTTGTCTATCTTGGATAATTTTTCTGGTTTGATGTTTTAAATCAAGCCCATGTAGAGAAATAAGACTAACCAAATTGTCACACTGTGCTACATTTCTTTACTGAAACACTGCCATAATTTTTAGTAATGAACCCAAGATAATAGGAAACAATAATGAACTCTTTTAAAATATAAACCCCACATTCTGTGCAAATTGCAATATTATCAGGAAGCCAAATTTCTCACTAATACGTTATGGACTTTTTTATGGACTCAGCTATTTGCATGCAGCAAGGGTATTAGAATGATAGTATTTTAAAAATAGACTCACATAACATTTTTTAGTGTAATCAACCATGGATGAGGCCCATCTGTCATATCTAGTCTGTATGACTAATTGTTAGTGGTTTCTAATTGAAATTTAGATTTATTAAATAAACAGAGATGCCATTATAAATGCACTAATTCAATATGTGGAGCAGGGAGGGCAGGATGTGAAACTGGGCAGTAGCTTCTAAGCATTGTTTATGTTTATACATATTCAGATGAATACGCTCCCATCTACTACTGGGCCAATCCCTCTGCAAGGCACATCAAAGCAGGCTGGCAGATGTCTAAATCATGGCAAACATTCTCCTCATTTTTCCACACTTCAAAGAGTGTTGTGAATGGAAGACAGGCTCAGGCTTTTTGGAGGTTTATATTTTCTAGGAGATCCTAGAAAAAAAAGGGTTCCTTGTTAGCGTTATAAAATATGGTAAGCTCCAACAGATGACCTGTGGTTTATATACACCATAAGAGTGGCCAAGGCCAGCAGAGTGTCAAAGAATCTGTATGCAGGCAGCAGATGGATCTGTTTTATAGACCTAGGATGAAATCTTAGCCAGATTGATGGCAAAACTCCTATTAACTTCAAAAGAGTCAGCATTTCACTCCTTGGACGTGAAATGCATTTCTGTGATGTGCTAAGCATCCTCAGCTGGCATCAGGTAAGCTCATCGAGGAAGGAGGTTGGTCAACCCCTGCAAAATTGAGTTCTTCATCACTAGAAAGCAAAGCAACATCTTCATGCTCTATGAGAAAGTGTTTTCAGAATGACTATATGGCTAATTTTTCTTCAATGAAATAAATAACTACTGAACATACACAGATGTCATCACCAGATGCAATTTCTCAGTTGGTGTCACTGTGAAAGCTAGAAGCAGAAAAATCACCAGTGAGCTCTGCATTGCTTTATTTTTGCCTTACGTTGTCGCTTATTTTAGCAACTCCGTATTTTCTCCGCTAATCTGTTTTATTATGGAGGTGTTTTATCTTTCTGTTTGGAAAATAAGGCTAAGCACCAGATTTAATCCCAAGGATATAAGATCATGCCTTCTGAGAGCCTGTAATTCTTTAATGACTGCAGCATCGGCATGTCGGGTATGTGCATGGGCAAGAAGTGAGGGATATTTTTTAGCAGCTAGTAGCTTGATCCTGCAGCCTCCTGAGCAGCTTTAAATTGCAAGCACTATCCTGAAAACTGATGGCACTCGGTGCCCTGCAGGGACTGCCAAGGATTTCACAGAACTGGTACTTTAAAAAGAGTGCAGCTCTGTGTGTTTTCAGAGATGAATTTTGGGACTTCTGCCACACAGAGGTTTTTTCCAGAGTTTTTTCTTGTTGTTTTGAAAGAGCTGCTTTTTTTAATAAGAACTAAACCCAATCCACTCCAAGTAAAAAATGCTCGTTTAAATAGATAACCACTTACAGCAGATGTACCAGAGAGCAGTGTCAGAAAAAGGCTGGCAATGCTAAGGCTATTACATAAGAGGTCAAATCAGACACTGCTCTTGGATTCGGCAGAGCCTCCAAAAACAGTTTATGACCAGAAAGGTCTCCCTTTTGCTTAGGTATGTCACTTTTGCTTCTCAGCTCTGCCTTGACCCTGTTTGTA
Source organism: Gymnogyps californianus (assembly GCF_018139145.2). Taxonomy (NCBI): domain Eukaryota; kingdom Metazoa; phylum Chordata; class Aves; order Accipitriformes; family Cathartidae; genus Gymnogyps; species Gymnogyps californianus. Next base: position 131,882,676 of record NC_059472.1, read on the forward strand.
TTGGCTGTGGCAGAGCTTCTCTCCAGAGCACACTTGTAATTAGGGTAGGAAATTTTGTGGGGCTGTTAGGAGACTGCAAGCAGTTTTCACGCAGAAATAAACAAGACCAAGAGCAACGTTTTGGAGAAAAAAATAGTATATGAATATGGATCTTGTGGTTGCTCAGTTGAGAGGAATGAGGAGCCACTGTGGGAAGAGAAGTCAGATCCTATCTTTGTCTAAAACATTAATGCCCCGATTCTGACTGCTAAACATAGAGCAGGATCCACAGTCGCTTCATTACCCATAAGGATAACGATCATGCCTGTATGGTTGCAGCTTAAAAGGATATTTTTGTATTCTGCTAAACATTCCCACCGTTGATGAGAGACATTCTTCTTTAAGTGTGAGCAACATAGTCCTTGAAGCTCAGTTATTGTATCAGGTGAAATCATGGATAAATCCTGTGCTCATTCCCACCTAAGCACATAACTAGAGAAGGACAGAGCGGCACGGGCTCTTGCTGAAGAGGAAGCACATCAAACAACTTCATTTTCCTGCTCATACCATTCAGGGCTGCAACAACTGTTTGTTTTATGGTCTAGCAGGCATTTCCCCCACTTTGTGACATGCAGCCTTCCTTTCAGTGCAGAGCTGGTAAGAGGCGTTGCTCTTACCCAGGACTGCTGAACTGTTGCATTTGTTATTCTGGCTGGAAGAGAGACGCTCTGCAGTTTTGGGTAATCTTCTGTACATCCTTCTCTGCATACTTCTTGTTGGCTTCCTACTTTATACATGATTATGCTTTTTCTTTCTAAGCCAGTGTCACAAATGTTAGCAGGCTAGGTCTGGTCTTCATTATTCTTTTGTCCCTTTTCCAAAAAACAATTTTCTCTCCTTGCTTCTTTATTTCTTTTATGGTGACTTTTACTCATATTTTGAATCCTAGGATTTTGCTTACTTTATGCTGGCAATCCCTTCTTGTGGCTTGCTGTAAATTACAAATTATCAAAACAAGTTAATATTTCAGAAAAATGTGTGGGATGAACAGAGGGAAGGAAGGATTTTGTGTTTCTTTGTTTTAAAAACCCAGTCTCCTGCCTGCTTTTACTGTCTCACTTTTCCATCAGGCTCTGCCTCCCTAAACCCGCGGCGTACTATTTTAAAAACCTTCCAAGTGACTCGGGAGCAGAACTTAAGGAACTTGAGAAACTTGAGCTGCTAATTTACAACAGCATTTGAAAATGTTACTGTCAGCCTCAAAGAACCTGCTACTTTAGCTGCTGTCCCAGTGTCAGCTCATGCGATCTCCTGCAGCGGGTGCATGCTAATGCCTTTCGTTTCGCTGAGCTGCATGCCACAAAATCCGTCCTCCTCTGCCTGCTGTCTCTGTAGGATCCATTCCCTCTCACCAATCCCCAAGCAGAGGCCAAACTCGTCTTCCAAATTTTGCAGACTAGATGGTCGGCTATGTAAACTGACATCACACTGCTGACTCAAAATCATAAAAGTCAGAAAAAAGCGTAATACTTTAGACCGAACGGTCATGTGATATTGATGCAGTGCTCCGGGTTGGGAAGGATCTTTCGCCTTATGCCTCAGTCCCTGAAATGTAACTGAGATCTGTTGCCTCAATAAGCCATGAATGAACTCTCTGATGCTTTTTTGTAGCTATTTTAAGTCCTTTTTCCCAAAAGCCCAAGCCTGGTTTGCTCTGCCCAAGCCACCTGCTGGGAAGTTGTGTGCCCTGCAGCTTGTCGGCTTTGCAGCCTGTCAATCAGTGTTCGCTGTCATAGGACATCAACATCTTGAGATGTGGTAAATAAAAATGAGGTCAAGCCTATAACATTTTCCACTGAGTGAAAATACATAAATGTTGCCACTGTGATTAAACTCTCTCTTTTCTCTGCTTGTCTTAGGGATTTATTGCTTACACGCAAGCTTATCAGAACTGTAATTCGTTCAGTTTTGCACCTATGCCTCCTAGTTTTTATCCAATTATTTCAGCTCCCTGGTTTTGTAAACTTTTATTTCTTAGGCTGTGCCCCTTCCCATCAGGAAATGTCTTCTGGGGTCAGTTTTGAAAGCAATGCACTATGATTTAGCCTCATGCTTGCCATTAATGTCAGTGGGAATCAGGCTGCTAAACCTCTGAACACTGTCTTTAAAATGTACCCCATAGTATTCAAGCTCTCACTGCATTTATAAGCATTTCTTTATAAGATGTCTCAAGTCAGACACATATATGCTGGCGGTCTAGCCAATGAAAATGCACTTTTTTTCTTCTTTCTTAATTGAACTGGCAGAGGAGATGAACGAAAGCCCAAGGGGAGCACAAATAAAAGGGTCAGGGTCAGACAAAGAAGGTTAATGCTTTCTGCAGAATCTCATCACAGGACTTAGGAGTGCTACGGCACAACTGTGGAGGAGATTACGTGACTTGGTCAGCAGCGTACACAGGACAACAACATCAACACTGAGCTAATTAAATGAACAGAAATTACGACAGCTTTCAGGATCAACAATTCTCCCTGTAGTGCGTGTTTAAAACTCATTTTAGATGTTACCAGAATGAGCAGCTCCATATATGATAAAGTACAAGATGTTTACAGAACTGCCTACTAGTTCCTTACATCTCTCTTCCACCAGTCTACACAGATTTTGCATATGAAAATTTACATAAAGCATTCAATTGTCCTTACTAATGTTTCTGTAATGATCAGCCTGCCCAGACATCCCGTTCCTCTGCCAGGGAAAGTTGAATGAGGGAAAAATACTGAATCAGAGAAATGTTTTAAAAGCTTTACATGGCATTTTTAACATCCCAATAATCAGCTCTGTAGCTGTGTATTTTATTAAAATCCCACATATATTTATTTGAGCTGCTGGATTCATTCCACTTAATTAACAGAAGAGAGGGAAACAAGGCCCTGCCTTAAATTTACATGCCCAGACCCGAATCCTGTAAATTCCTGTGCACCTGCTTAATTTTATACACCTGAATAGCCCCTCAGGGGCCACAGCTACCCAGTTGTGTCATTACAGAGGGGTACTCCACTGATGGAGATTCACACTGAAGTACCTGCAGGCTCTTGAAAGCACCCCAGGTGCATCTAAGTTCCCGACTCGGGATGCACTCGGCTCCGCTCGTATTTCTGCAGCTTTTGCGATGCTGGCACGAACGGGTGCCCTCCCGCAGCACTTACAGCCTGCAATCACGGGAGGTACACACAGTGCTTGGACAAAGCCAGGGAAGGAAATTAAGGTCAGTGGGATCGTTTGGACAAGAAAGCCTATTTAGGGAGCCACAGTCTCCATGGGGAGACAGCATGCAGCAGAAAGGGGGAGGACTTCATGAGGAGCCTTGATCAGCTCCTAGGAAGTGCTGGAGAGGACCAGATGGTTGTGGTCCATGTAGACAGCAATACTGTAGGAAAGGCAAGGCAAGGAGAGGGGAGAGTGGGAGAGAGGTGATGTAAGGTGCTAGAGGCGAAGCTGAAGCTCTGAGGTGCTGACAACGAGGATTTCTACAGTAGCTGTCTCTGAAATGCTCCTGGTACCCATGTGCTACCAGGGAAAGAGAGGCAGAACTTTTAATGCCTGGCTAAGAAATAAAATAAAGGAACAGGCATGTCTAGTCTAAGTGAAGGCATCAACACAACAGACGTCAGAAATACACTGGAAAGAGGACAGTAAACAGGACACTGTAATACCAAATATTCAGCAAACTTAGAGTAGGCCATGCTAGAATCAATAAAATTAACAAATGTACCACATCAGTGTGAAACACAAAATCTGTGTGGATTGAAATTCCAGGCCTAGATAGGAAGAATATAGTGCTATTGCTATAGCATGGGAAGAACATTGTGTATGATACTGCCTCTATGGCCAGGATGGCGACACCGACTGCAGTATATGGGGGAATTCTGAGATGCCAGAGAGGCAGGAAAGGCAATAATCAAATGTCAGACTTCAATTATTTCTGTGCAAATAGGCCAGATATTGTGCAAGGATGTAACATGAAACAGTCAATAACTATTTCATGGAGGAACTGGTTAGGACTATTGATCAGAAAACAGGCAATTCTGGAATTGGCTTGGAGGAGAAACATATATAAATGATGAATTTTGTTTAAAAGAAGCAAAATGGGACAACAAAGAAAATTAATTCTTTCCTGCAGGCAAGGAGTCTGCTAAAGGACATTGTGCTGAAAGCACAAGGCCAGTGCACATTATTCATCAAGTAGGCTTGAAAATGGGCAGTACATGGTAGCTTTGCAAGACAGCAAGATAAGGGAGGTTATTAGAAGAATAACTGCAAATCCTTCAAACAGCTGAAGTTGGATCCAAATGAATAAGTTAGAAAGTAACAGACACTCTGGAAGATTACATGTACAAAAACAATTAGACAGCCAAAAAGGAGTTTGAGTTTCTAGCAAAAGGAATCAAAACTAGCAATAAATCTTTTTTCCTGCACATCAGGAGCAGGAAGCCTGCCAGAAAATCTGTGGAGTCCGTTGATTACCAGGGTTCGAAGGAAGCACTCAGAGAAAATAAAGCTATTAGAGAAACTAAATGAATTGTTTGTATCACTTTGTCCACTGTAGAAGAGTAGATTCCCATATCAGAAACCTTTTTGGGATGGAGTGACCCTTATCAGCAAGCCTGCCTGAAATAGCTGTGTCCAGGAACCAGATCTGGGAACACTGTAACGAAATGAACCGCAACTGGTTGCCAAAAACCAGATGATATCACCCAGGAGTTTCAATGGACCTCAAGGATGAAATCACTAAATGACTAATAGCAGATTATAACTCTGTGCTTAAAACTCCCTTGATATCCAAAGAGTAGTTATCAAATATCAAGTATCAAATGTCAGGCCAAATTTTTTAGAAGGGTTCCAGGGGAGATGTGAGAAACAGCAGACCTGAAAGTCTGCAATCTGCACTAGGCAAATTAGTAGAAAATGTAACGAAGAACAAATTTCATTGACACTTCAATAAATTTGATTTACTTGGGAAGAGTCAGCATGACCTTTGCCATTTTTACGTATTAGAGATGTTTGATGAGATCAACCAACTTATAGACAAGAGCAATTCAGCTGATATAGTCTACTTGGATTTCCGAAGGCTTTCAGCAAATTTGTCCCTTGATTCCCCACTACAGGCATTTAAAAGATAGGAAACAGAGGAGGGGTCTAGAGAAATCCTGCAGGGCTGCATAGTGCAACCCTTGCTGTCAGGGTATTCATAAGGAACCTGGAAAAGGGAGTGAACAGAGAGGAGAGGAAGTTTGTTGGCAACAGCAAAATATTTATGTTATTAAGGACAAGGGCTGACTTTATGAGTAGTACTTTAGTAGTACTTTATGAGACTTGGTGACTAGACAATAAAATGGTAAATGAGATGCAGTGTAGATAAATAGAAAGTGATACACAGGGGAAAAAACCAATCCGTTTCACAGCTAAAATGACATGCTGTGAGCTGACCATTAGCACTTAGAAGCAAGATCTTGGGACCTGTTTGACAGCTCCATGAATGTGCCAGTTCAGCACTTAGTAGTGGTCAAAAAAAACCCAAATAAGATATTAGGGCTTAGTAGGATACGAGTAAAGAACAAAAGAGGGAAGAACATCATACTAGTGTGTAAACTCATGACTGACCCATATTGTGAATAGTCTGTGCAGTTCAGGTCTTCTCATCTCAAAAAGGGTACAGAAAACCAGAGAAAGTTCAGAGGAAAGCAACAAGTATGAACAGCTACAATGTCTGATCAGCTACAGAAAGCTTCAGTACAAGCAATGACTTTACCAGGACAGGATGCTCCAGTCTGGAAGAGAGACAACTTAATGAAAGCAGTCTACAGCATGAAGAGTGGCATGCTGAGGATGCTTAGAAATCAGTCACTCTGTCTTCTCCAATACAAGGGCTGAAGGGGTGGGGTGGTGTTAATACAGAGTTACAAGGAGCCACAATAAGTTCAGGCAACATTGGAGAAGCTCATGGATGGGAAAGCCTTTGGAAGCTAGTGAATACAGAGAAACCACGTCTATCTCAGGAAGTTCCTGACAGAAAATAGCTTGAAATTGGGAGAGTACCATTTTGCGTATCTGGGGGAAATGTCATGTATGTTCATCCTGCTTTTATTTTTCACCAGGCATCCACTTACGGCCACTGATAGAGAGAGGATACTGCGCTAGCTCAGTTGTTGATTTGAATGGGTGCGGCTGTTGTTTGCGTGCTTTTATGCTATCAGCTACAGACACACACAGAGTGTTTAGTCCCATCCTAGGTTGGGCTTTCCTGTGTGAGAGCCCACACCAGGAGGAGCATAACCTGCACCACGCACACATGCTCGCACAACTGCACCTCCATCCCTGCCCATCTCTCCCACTGTCATGCAGAAACAATGGCTCTTGGTATAGAGCCAGAAGGAAGGAGAGACGGGGATCTGCTGGGCAAGCAGCACAAAAAGAAGCGGGCAGCGGCTCCACAGAGCTGCTGAAATGTTAAAGCCTGCCTGGAGAATGCTGCCACAACACTCCCCCAGCCTTTCCCTTCCCCAGTCCCCTGTGCTATGCCGCAATCTGCCAGCAACCTCCTCCAGGTAGGTGGTGGCTTGGGGGTCCCTTTCTTCTGCCAGCAGCTGACAGCCTGCCTGGGAGTGCAGGGCAGTCCTTCTTACCCAGGGACATGATGAGTCCACCCAAAGGTTGCTGAGCCTGGAGGAAAAACATGTAATAAAACCTAGAAACATCATACTGTTGTCGAGTGTAAAAACCTTTCCTTACAGTGCAGCAAGCTGTACTGGCCTCACCCAGAGGCTGCTGGCAAGCATTAAGCCTTGAAAGCCAGCCCACTAGTCACAGCCCAATCCATGGGGTGTTCGTCTCATCAGAAGATTTAAAACAGCAACAGAAAATGTTTGCATAGAGGCTTAAGCCCCTTTATGGGGCCTAGACCAACTACTCAAAGTCTACAGTTAGAAATTATCTTTAGATCAATGCATCTTTGCTTTTTTAAGGCCAGTTTAGACCAGTCCCAGGCTTAGCCTTTTGAATTCACTCCACCTTTCTACTTTGTTTCTCTTTGGGCTTATAGAGAGTGCAATTTGAATACTTGAAGTTCTTTGTTGGCACTGTCTTACACCTTATTGTAACAAGTCCCAAAGACATCTGAGCTCCACACCCTACAGAGCTTTATTTGAAACTTAAACTTAAATTGAGCCAAACTGTCTCATTTTTTTTAAAAAAAGATATTATTCATTTTTCAATGGAAACAGAAAGATATTATTCATTTTTCAATGGAAACAGATACTGAAATGTGCAAGACTAGTTCCTCTGGGATTTCCATTCTTCCTGGAAGCAAAAAGTATGGGAACTCACACAGGAGTGCCTGTTCGTATGAAATCCTGAGCTTCATTTTCAGTCTCAAGTGGTTAAAACTAGTTATGAAGTGGTTCAGATTAGCAGCTGTGCTTGGGGTACTTATCTAATTGACCTAAGCTTGGCAAGCTTTTGATGTTCCCTCATCAGTGATACCGCTTTGCAGTACTAAGGATGTAGCTCAGTAATCATAGATTTAAGTAAACTGAAAAGTACTTTGTGTATTTTTTTCTCCAGAAGGATGAAGTCTTCCCACGCATGAAACAAAACTGATGACATCAAGGATTAGACCTGATCTAACGTTGGTTACTGAGGTTTTGTGTCTACATCCTCCTAAAGTACCTGAAAAGAGCCTATGCCTAAAACTGGACAGCAAACTTTTCAGAAACAATTATTTGGCAGCTCTGTCTCTCAGGCTGAAGGACTTTTCCCTCTTGCTAAAACAATACTTCCGATTTAGAGCCCTGCAGCTGGTTGAACTACAGCCTCTCTGAAAAGAGTGGATGAGAGGGCATAAATACACTCCACATGGCTCTGAGCCCTGGAGAGAGTTTATTTCCACTAACTGGCTGCCAAAAGCCTCTCTCCTGTCAAAACACAACAGATGAGTTCACAAATTCCAGATTTGCATTCCCTCACATTTGTGGGCAGGTGATCAACTGCAATCATCCTGCAAAAGGCTAAATAATAACCACTATGGCAGCCAACTCCTGAGCTGAGTATCCTTGAGCTCTCTTCTGTTGCAGCCCTCTCTTCTCACATTAGTAATCAAGTGGGCTGAGTAAGAGGCTTTGTGACAACAAAATTATCTTCTGTGAGCCCATAGCAGCTTCCTACCCCTCCATGCCCAATGTATCTCAGAGGTGGCTTTTTACCTTCCTTCTTCCTAGAAACATGGCAGAAGAAGAAGAAGAGTTCTTTTTGCTCTTAGGGTTGAAGACAATCTTCTGGACAGGGATTTCTTTCACTCTCTCCTTTGCTAAGACTACGGATGTTGCAGGCAGCGGTGGTGATGTTAAAGGGACTGTATTTTAATAGCAACAGATTTTTTTTTAAACTGAAACAAATATATTCTTTTTGTGAAAGAAAATATGCTCGCAATGGAAATGTTAAATATTTCATTAAACTCTGAGCATCCCAAAACCACAAAATGTTCATTTCTTTTTATTTTTTACTTGGTTGAAAAGTTAAGATTTCTCATAGAAAATAAAATTAAGTTATATACCAGATACATTCTCTGATCAGTCTTTCAGTAACAAATTGCTCCTTTCCTTCAAATGATGGGAAAAAGTATGATTTTTAGCTCATGCAAGTTTAACAGGTTGTAGGTTGCTCTGGCTACAAGTATAACTTCCTGAGGTTTTTTTCACAATACGCCTCATTTACTTCTCTTCATAAAGTGAGAAGCAAGATCCTCTCATTAACCATTCTTACGTTTAAAAGCATGTTATAAACATCGTAATGTCAAAATCATCCTTCTGAAAGTTATGTCTTTCTTAAATCAGTCTTTAGGTTTAATGTTCCTCTCATTCCCCTTCCTTAAGAATGCATTCATAGTTCTAAAAGGTTGGGAAGAAAATTGCTCTTTCAGAGGGCAAAGTGTGCGCATTCTTCTCTTTCCCTGAAAATCAAATACACAGCAGTATCTTCCAAGTGTTGCTCTTTCTTTTTCCCTTGATGAAGCTCCTGCATACTTCAGGCTTTTACACCCCTTCTGCCAAACCAAGACAGGCACCAGGAGTGATCCTGCCATTCACGGTTTTATTTGCTGCAATGTCTGCCAGGTTTTGTTCTTGCTTTTCTTTCTTGGCGAAGCTCCTGGGTACTTCAGGCTTTCTTGTTCCTTCTACCAGAAGGGCAACTCAGAAATGTTAGCTTTCAGGCAAAAGTCTTTGGCTGAAAACTTGGGTGGGTTGATTTTTGCCTGCAAAAGTCCACCAGTCAGGGGCTAATTCTGATGTGAAACACATGTTTTCATCACCTCTTTCTGTAAAAACAGAATGTGTTTTACGGCCACACATATCAAATCACATTTTTAAAGACTTTATCATAGAAGGTTTACTATATTGTCCATTAGTTGAAATTCTTCCATAGAATATCAGCCATGGGCAAACTAGGTGCCTGATCACTGCTTATTAGAAATGCAAGAGATTAGATAATGGGGTATCTGGAGAGGAAAAAAATTGCTAAATGCAATTATTTTAATTCTTTCAATTTCTTTCACCCCCACTTCTTATTGAATAGTTCCTGACTACAGGAAATGAAATTCTTATCTGTAAACTGGGTTTCTACGAAACAGATTTCCATACACAACTGGATATGTTGGCTTATTTTGCATTTATATCAGGAGAAGATCTGCACTAAATTTTGCATCTGGAGAAAAAAGTCCTTCTGGGTGCTGTATGAAAAGCAGCCCATGACCAGGAAGAGGATTTTTTTCATCTGAGATGAACTTATCTGAAAGCTAGGCAGAAAAGATACCGAGCTTGATTTGCCAGCCTGATTTGTGGAATCCAGTTATAGGTAAAGATGTTCCCTTTGCCTTCATTCAGATGTTTCATTTGAACCGTGATGGTGATTATCCTGTGTTCATCACGCAGCCAAAATCCCCCTGACTTCAGAGCGCTCCAGGCAAACAAAAGATGCAGTCAAGGTCAATGTAATTTTACCATGTGATAATAGTAGGCAAAGGTAGCTTGCTTTCTCCCATTTCAACCTAAATGCTAAGTGCCCCTAGCACTAAAAATTTACGTGTACTCTTCTACCGAAGAGGTGCCAACAAGGATAGCAAGCGCTTTGCAATTTAGCAAAGAAGCAGTGCTTTAGCAGGGACCCAGGAAAGAAGTTCGTGTTACACGTTCCCTGCAGTGGATCTGGCTCAATACTGCTCTGCCTGTTCGACCCTTCCATGGTCACTAAATTCAGCGATAAATCCAAAAAGCACTCAATGTTTGCATTTTCCATGATGAGAAGAGGAACCACAACTGGCTGGAATCGGTCCCTGTTGAATATCTTTGGATATTTGATATCCTTTCCCTATCAAATATCTTGGGAAAAATGTAAAAGTTAAATATCTCATTTACCCAAGTTCTAACACTGCAGGCTGCTGGCAGGGCTGGCAGCTTTATTTGGGCCAGGTGGTACAGACTAGAGCACGCTTACATCGCCCCATTTGAGTTAAATGATTTTTTCAAAAGTCACTGCACCCGTGTAATGCAATATACAGCCCATCAAAAGACCAATTTCAACAGCAGAATAAAACACAGACCATAATAAGAGTCTAGAAGAAAGTAATCTAACTAGGAACCATGAGAGATAGATACAGATACATAGATATGTCAATATCTCTAGACAGATGAATTTGCATATAGTTAAACACAATTAAGGGGAAAATGTCAGTGCAAGCTATGCAAGGGGGAGGTGGGCTGTGTCATTCCTTCACTGGGAAGAGCTGCTGCAACAAGGGGAAGCTGGAAAATGCAGTGCTCTTATATAGGATTCCTGGCCAGGGGTTGTGAATGGGCCATCATGGGCACAGCAAAGGTGGACCACAGTCACAGAGCACCAAACTTGTACATATTCCTAATCACATATTTAAATGCATCAAGCCATGCAAAAGTCTACTTATGTGGTACTAAACCCATGTAAAAACTAAACATCTCTGCCTTTGACGAATGAAAGCAGGACACTGGGGCTATTTCCTCACTGCCATGCTGCTCAGCCTCTGCTTCCCAAGCATCCAGGTCCCCTGACAGTGCTGCTGTATTTTTCATTATGATATTCTGCACATGCAGTTTTACCTAAAAACATATCACTTTGTCCCTGAGACTTTTGCTCTTCCCAGGCTTTTATTTGCTCCATCTTTTTTCTCTTTCTAAAACCAGCCGTGGCCTTCCATTCCCCTTCCTCTGCTCATTTTTTCATTCCTCCCTCCACTGCCCCTCTTTTTAATAAGATTTGGGTTTTGTTTCTGTGACCCATCCTATGCTGTTTGACCCAAGAGTCTCACAATCTTTTAATAAGTCTATTCTCACAACATGTGGAAATATTTCCCCTATTTGACAGATAAGAGGCTCAGGCGTTTCAAGGCTTGCGTGTTTAGACGCAGAGAAAGCTGAATCCAGTGAGGAGGTAACTGTCTCAATTCTTTCATGGTCCTGGGTTGCAGTGGTTTCCTTGGGACCATAACAAAGCATCCTGGGACAGGGCAGGTCACTGAAGTCTTGTGCTAATGGTGTCACTCTCCTTTCTCACTTTTCCTTAGCTCCCAGCCTCTCTTACTGTTTTTTGTGCTTCCTCTTGTGAAAAGGAAAAACAAAGAAGGAAAAAGGATGCTGTTCCCCTCCCCTTCCTTTTCATTTCAGTTCTCCTTTATGCACCTACAATAAGAAGAAGACGTATTTGCAGGCTGTTTAACTTTTCCCCTTTAAAAGGAATGCACCAAATGTGAAGTTGCTGGAGAAGGATTGGCTGCTCCAAAGGTATCTATATCTTGTGTCCCTCAAAATGGTTGAATATTCACAAAACAAAATTTTAATGAAACAGTCCATTACCCTGCACACACTCTTCTCTCCTGGAGAGAGAAGAAGCAAGCCTCATGGGACAGAAGGTAGTCGTGTCTCTAAAGGTGCTACAGAAAGGCACTCGCTACCCAGGTGAAATAAGAACGTCAAGGAATTAGACGCCAAGCCTACCTCCTCATTTATGTCAAACCTCCTGTCGTGTTGCAGAAGGGGATGGAGGCACAAGGGAAGCAAAGAGATGTCAAGCCTTGGAGTATGATCGCTCGAGAGTAATCTGTTCTGTTTCTATTCCACATGAAATTTTGACATAAGTGAGGAGATAGACTTGATGCGCTCTGGTGTTTGGGTAGACACTGAAGACTGTGTTTGATCACTTGTTTATTTTTTGTTGTTGTTGTTCTTTCTGAATCTGTACACAGGAGGAAGAAAAAACATATTTTCAATGGGTAGCAGTTGAAAGGAAGATAAATATTTCATATCTGAGCAAAAGAGACAGGAAGGTCCTGATGCTTAACTATAGGTGCCCCCTGCATAGCTTAGATCTTGCTTTTCTTACATGTACAAATCTCACTGTAAGTTTTATGGATGCAAAGAAAAGAAACCTCCAAATGCAGCTGCACTGCATTATATCGATTCTTCAGGGTCCCAAGGGGCAGCCTCATCTTCTCGGTAACAAATCATTGCCCAGGTGCTAGAAAACATTTGTGGGAATGAGACCCAGCTCCTTAAAACTCAAGCATAAATAGGGTCCTTCCCAGGAGTGGAGAGTTGCTGAGGTGTGTCTCTCAGGAAGCCCTGGAGGCTGAGGACCACCCGTTAGCGAGGAGGGAATTGCTGACTGGTCTGAGAGAGCAATGGGGAGGGGGGAAGGAGGTTTATTTTGGATTTTTTATTCATTGAGCTCTCTTAGCCTGGACCTGTGTGTTTGCAGGTGGACTAAAGCGTGATAGACGGCCTTTCATTGGCATGGCTTTAGTATTTGGTGTCTGTGGTTGGCAGGAGACAAGATCCGCCCACAACCATTACAGTATTTTTACACTTGGCTTGAATATCTGTCCCCAAAACCACTGCATAACAAACCAAGTCCTTCGCTAAAGAAGATATTAGAGCTTATTTTAAAAGCAGTGCAGTTTCACTGCATAATATTCCCTAATGGGATGAGTTGCTTAAGTTACTTGTTGCTTTAGTAACTGCAGCCACAGATGGGCTGAAGGAGGCCTCGGTGGAAGAATTCAGAAGGGACTCTCAGAAGCTGTTGGCATGTACAGTGATAACGAGGTGATAGCATTTTCAGACTTGACCTTGTTTCCATCATTTAAAAGAAATCCTCCCCGTGATAAAGAGACTTTTAGGAGATCTCTGTATCAGATAATTACATTGTAAAGCAGATGATAAGCATGCAACAAACTCTGTCTTGTCGCATGCTGCGAGTCAGACCGATCTTACATGAAAATCAAGATGCTTGGGCTGCAAAACCACTCAGGCTGTCCTGGACGACTGCATTTGTATTTTCCTTGCAACTTTATGAATATTTTAATAGGAGGACAAGATGATCTGCTTCAGCCTGTGTGAAAGCCTCTGTCACAGAGGCAGTGGAGGCTGTGCTGCATGGCCTCTCACCCCCACAGGAGCGAGGGAGCCGCTTTCTCCCCACACCACCCTGCAAAGGGCATGGTCTTCACGTCAGCCGGAGCCTGACTCACCTCCTGCATATTGGGACTGGAGAAAGGGTCACAAAGTCGCGGTGACATGTCTATCCAATTACACAAAAAAACACAGCATAGAAGGCACTGAGCAACCTTTGTACCTGTGGTTTGGAAAAACAGCCATGTAAGGACACCTTGTAGCTTAACAACCTGCTGTACCCAGAGATGAATTGTGAGCCTGAGCAAGGGTGCACAGACGGGGCATGGTCTTACTCTTCTGCCACAGGCTCCCACCGTGCTGTGGGTGCACCTTTCATCCTCTCCGCACCTTGATTTTCCAGCCATAAAATAGGATAGTGCTTCTTCCCTACCTCTCAGGCATGTTGAGAGGATAAACACATCAGAGAGATCATATTCAGAAACCACAGTGGTTGTGGGGGACAGTGGGAATATAGCAGCACCAGAGATAGAAACCTGTGGGCACGGATGTCTGTGTATGTTATCCCGTGGGCTGGTTACTCACCCCATGTGTTCAGACTCGATAGACACACACACACAAATTGAACACAGGCTGTTTGGTTATCTGCCCCACACTGGCTTTTGCAGACACCAGTTGCATAACCTACCTAGATAATGGTAACACATAAGACAGATTCACAGCTTTTTTTTTAAGTATAACTTGAAGTGAGAGAATAAAGTTCTCCTTGAATATTTTTGCTTTTCCCCCTTTGATATATTTCCTATTTAAAAAGCAAGGCTTGTTTTTTATTTTCATAAAATAAATTATATACTCCCTCTAGTGTCAGAAATTGTATATGGGCTTAAACCACATTTGATCAAATGTTGCTATAAATGCTAAAGTAAAGTTCAATTTAATTTCTCCACTTTTCAAGGTTAATAAGTCATAGTGATATGTAGAATTAACAACAGTCCTGCATGCTGCTGTTCTGCCTTCTCAGCACTGCAGCAACATAGAAAAGAACTGTATTATTAAACAGTGAAATAAAATAAGTACTTGTCTTATTTGTAAAGCCAGGTCTCTGATTAAGGCTTTTTGCCACCCTCTTTAATTCCAGTTCCAAACTGCCGCTTTGAAAGGGAACATCTGAAAAGCCAAATTGTGCAACAGAAATGTGCCAAAGGGGAGCGCTAGAATCAGAGGAAAATCCAGGGAAGGACTATTGAAATTCAGCAGAGAAGAAAAAGGGATTCTCCTCAGTGCCTTGGGATCTGTCATGGTTTCATGGGCTTTCCCAGATCTTCTTTTACCCTAAGTTGTGAGCATTTGGAGCACAGGTCTTACGGCTTTTGGAGCACCCAGGGCAGTTCCTGGGGGCAGCAAGCCCACCAGGTTGAACCCTTCAGCTGCACAAGGTGCTCGGTGCATCACTGCTTCCGCTCGAGGAGGGCCAAAGGCAGTCACACTTTAGGAGCCCCGTGCTCCCCTACCCAGCTTTTCTGAAGCGTCATTGCTAGGGTTTTTCCAAAAAGTCTGGGGGAAGCAGTGTCTTCTGTTGCACACAGGAGATCACTGCTGGCTTCCAACAGCGACATGTTGACCAGGATGTTGGATGTCCTCTATGGGTTTCTTCTCTGATGCTTTTTTTAAATCATGGGTAGAGGTAACACCCTCTGTTTCCCACTAATTGGAAAAAATGAATGTCCCTGGCAGCTGGGCACCTGCAGAGACTCTGGCCTTCCTGCCAAGAAAGGTCGCAGAAATGCATGGCTCGGTAGGGTGAGCAGTAGCAGGTGGAAATGAAAAGCAGGGGAGGGATCCCAGCTCCAGGGGAGGCTCAGTCCCTGTGTCTGGCCCTGGCGAGCGTTTTCATGCTGAGGTGCCTAAAGGCAAGCACGTGAATACTGAGGCCATGAGTTTGGATGTCAGCAGCTGCTGACCACTCACAAACAAAGCTCCTTTCCTCTCGCCACCTGACCGCTGATTATACACGTCTAATTTTATCCAGCTGGTTTGAAAGAACTATCATTACTCCTTGCCTAATCCTCCATCTAAACATCCTGTGCCGGACTGGCAGGCTGTGGTTGTGGGCAGTGCAGGGGAGGCAGCAGTCGTACATGGTGCGAGAACCAAGCTGCAGGGGGGCAGGGATGGATGCCCTGTCTTTGGGGATGGACTGTGGCCCCAGGTAGGTCTGGAAGAGGTCCAGGAGGTGCATCAGTGCTCACCTGGGATCCACATCTATCCAGATCTCAGCAGCTTCGAAGCCTGGTCTCAGGGAAGTAAAAGAAAACAGCAGACCTCAATGCTATTGATTTCCTAAAAATATACAAAGCTGTGCCCTGAAAATTGTGCCATGGCATCGCCAGCCAACCTTCTTACCAAAAATATACGCAGCACTATGCTGTGCATCCCCCTCCACACACGGTGGAGAGTGCTACCAGCCAATTAAGGGAAAGGGGAAAACAACCATTTGTCCTTTTCCTTTTCATGTTGAGAGACCAGCTAAAGCTGAACGACTAGGAAATCTTTTGAAGGCCTGAAAAACATTGCTACAATTTGGCCTGTTCGGATAAGCATCTGTAGGGCCAGATCATCCTGCCTCCTCTTCACCTGTTTGCTGCAGCCAGGTAACGTGTAGGGACAGGCAGCAAGCAGGGATCACCACCAGCTGGGGGTCCACCACCCTCTTTGGTGACCTTCTGGTTCTCCAGACGTAGCTCGCATGTCTCAGCTGTTTTCTGCTTTTGATCATAACCACCTCCTTCCCCTCAAAACAAGATTAATTATTTAAAGGCAGCAGGTATTGTACTGCTGACGGGAAGCCGGTGCTCTGTACTGGGCGCTCGCCCACAAAGCTGTGTGAGCACCCTGGAGTACCCACTCCTGCCCACCTTCAGCCAAGTGGTTAGCCTCAGTCAGGACCTCACAGCTGCTTCCTTTAAAAGGAGAAATAAAATGAGTGAGCTTCTTTGAAGCCATTGTCTTCCTTTACAAATCACCTACAAAATGTCCTTTCCCTGAACAGGGGAACAAGGACGGGTTTCTTTACTACAACCCCAACTCACTTTCAGCCAGCACTTGGCCCAAAAGCTTTCTCTCTCTTTCAGCGCTTTTTTATGTCCCTCAGGGATATGCTTCTACTGGTTATTCAAGTGGCATCCAGTGCCGCCTCGGTGTGTGCCTTGTCAAGTCTTCCTGCTGCTGTTTGTCAGACGTGGTCACACGTGTTTTCAGCAAACGCTCTTCTACCCCCACTGCCTGATACCATCAACCTAGAGGCTATCTCCAGCTATATGTGTGTGCCTGTATGTACATGTTTTGCCAGGTACCTGTGTTCTGGAGGGTGATATCTGTTGTTTCAACTACCTGATTTGGGTAAGGCACTCACTGGCTTCTTTACATACAATCTCCATGGAAAGGTGGCTACGGTATTCTCCAGCTTCAATAAAGCTTAATCAATTCTTAGCAATACTTGTGTTGTTTTAAAATTGAATTTAAGATTTTATTCTTTTTCACTTGATAAGTAGCAAAACTAGTCAGAGAGTTGTAAAGTATTACATCAAAATTTTGCAGTTATGATATTTGGTCCAGGTCCCACAAGCAGCTGTGCAAGCTTATGTTTTAGACTTTTTAATGCATACTCTTAACTTGGAAATAACTTGGCAGGATGAACTTCTTGCAGAATGAACGTCCCAGCATGAGACCAGAAAGTAATATCTGCCTCATTGTGCCAGGAGTACTACATCTAAAGGTATCATGCTTTATCTCCAGCGATTCACTGTCATTTGGGAAGGCATTTATGAACAAACAATATCCAGAGGTGACTGTGAATATTTTTTCCAATATTTCAAGATGATGACATTGTAAAGACCCTGAGGAACTATGGGGAATGCTTGGAGGTGCACAGCTGTAGGCTGAGAAGCAACAGGGAGAAGTTGCAACAAGGGAAATTCCGTTTAGATATAAGGAATTTTTTTTCACCATGATGATGGTCAAATACTGGAATATGTTGCTCAGAGCGGTCGTGCAACGTCTGTTGTGGAGATATTCCAAACTTAGCTGGAAATGGCCACAAGCCACCTGATCTATTTGAACCTTCTTTGAGCAGGAGGTTAGATGAGATGACCTCCAAAGGTCTCTGACCGAAATGATGCTATTATTCTGTGATTACATGCAATAAAATCACACAGCCACCTTTCAGATATTACGGTGAATGCTGTGTGTTGCATGGACAGCAAAAGCATTGACTAAACTAAAGATTCAATGTGTTTGCCTATCCGCACTATTATCCAGCCTTGGCTATTCTCTAATATACAGACTAATTATGATGTCTATGCAAAAAACAACTCTTCTATTATTGTCCCACTAGAGGGTGCTTTAGCAATATAAATCTTAAATACTTGATTTAATGCTTCATAACAGCCATCATGCTAGAGAACCACTTTGCATATTGGAGGCTGCCAATTCTTTGAGACATTCTGAAAATCTTTGCAATAATGGATCAAGGATGCTGCACTTATGCATGTGTGATAAGCATGCAAACAACACAAACAAATACAAAAAAACTGTTAGGGGTCGTTTCCTGAAAGCCAAGAAACTGGAAAAGTCTTTGCGCTCTTTTTCAATAGCAGCTGTCCTGCAAAGCGACTGGTTTTTTTTTTCTCAGTTTGCTGGTATCTGGTATCTTGGGTCAGCTCTCCACAACTAGACAGAAGAGCCAGTCTATATTCAGATTGTTTGAGTTGCTGTTGACAGGATTTGCAGGGTTGTTAACTTTTGTGATTTCACTGTGAGTGTCCTGATACTAAGAGGTTTTGCTTTTGTTACTGTTTTTAAAGGACAGCCCTTACAGCGTGCTATTTGCTTAGAGGTTAATGTTCCTCGGCACAAAAAATAATGAAAATACAGCCCCTCCGACACCATCAGCAAAATCCTTGTGAACATCTGTGGAACCATCACTGGCAGACAGGCTTAAACTGTGACTCTTAAATCTTCAAACTTAGAAGGCAAATACAAACAGGCCCCATCCTGATAACTCTTCTGAAGATCCTGGATACACAAGAATGGAAGGAAAATGTTCTCCTTTAGCTCTTGTCATAGGAGTGGTTGCAGATGTCATGTACAATCTTCTCCTGTTATGAAAAAATGTGATGGGTCACACAGAGTCAGATTGTTGGTGATGCTGTTTCACCCAAGCTCTTTTACTTGCCATTATCTGCTCTGTTGCTGAAACTCAACAGAGATCTGACATTTATCATCAGGTAAATATGGCAAGTAGTGGCTAGGGCATTGTTCAGGTTCACTCTACTGTAGCTTTTGAAATGCATGACAGCACGGTAATAAACCTGCAGGCAATTTTATTGTAAGCTGCAAATCTGTCATTCAGCCCCATGAGCAAAGCATTCTGCTGTTGGCACGTGGTAGTCCTGGCTTCAACAGTAAGAAGCCAGCTAAAACCAGCCTTGTTTTTGGAGACAGTTGTGAAAACTTGTTCAGAATTATATATATATTTATAAAATAATGTGAGAAATGGTGGAATGAATAAAAGGAGTAGGAACCTTACCTTCACTTTTTATTCATCAGCAACGGCTGTGTTTCAATGCATCCAGATGAGACCTGAGAGAATTCCACTTGAAGTTCTCTGGCGCATCTGCCTTCATCTGGCTCTCCCGGAAGCTAATCTACTTACCTAGTGGTGGCCTAAAATCATCTCTGACTCCATTTCAGAGACACAAAAATGTCTCTCCCTGGCTATGTCTCAGCTAATCCCTTTTTTTTCTTGAAAACACTTCCTTGTGTGTTAGCACCTTGTCCAACTCCATCAGTAGCACACAGTTAAGTGTGCAGGCATTGGTTAAAGGCAGGAGGCGGTAGATGAAAATGGGAAGGCAAAGGGCAACGTGCAGTGTGAGGGTGTTCACAACTCCTGCAAAAAGAAAGAGAGAAACTGATATTGTAAAAAGAATGGGTTTCACAGGAGTAAAAACCTACCGCAGGTAAGTAAAATCCTATTGGAAGTCTTGGAGGGAAATGAGCTCGCAGGACTTGGCATTTCCTTGAAGAAGCTACGTGAAGGACAGAAGTGCAAACTCCCTCCTGACAGAGGAGGCTGTGAGGCACAGTCACAGACCAGCACTGCCAGCCACAAGCTCTTCTGCCATCTCAAGGGAAGGAAGGAAGGAAGACCCCAGAAACCTCACGTTATTATGGGCAGATATAAAGGATAATTGTGCAGGGACACAACTATAAAAGCTCAGGAGCAAAACAAGATACAGCTCCCCAGGGACACAGGTAAACAGGATATATTAATACTTTAATAATATTGAAATTACTAAGGCAAGAGCCGTCCAGACTTGTAATGGGGCAGGAAAATTATCTACTGATTACATTGTGAAAAGTACCATCAGTTGTCACTAAAAGCGCCACTTGGGATCAGGTAGTTAATGTAGTTAACGCCAGAAGCTGAAAATAAGAAATCAGGCTACAGCAGGGAATGGGTAGATTGCCAGTGTTCATGCAAGTTAGAAGCTCTCAGACCCAGTGGTTCAGAAGTACCCAGTGGGATATTGGGCTCCGGTCACACGTTCCAGTTGAGGGGGCATTGCTCGAGCCAGGTTAGGTGTTCGCAGTCCCCTGCCAGCTCCCCTCCAGCTCGGAGCCAGGCAATCCTGCTGCCATGTCCCCATGAAAGAAAAGGCTGTTTTTCAGCCCGATCACAGTTCCTGGTCCAGCTCCCTGCTCAGCCGTGCCCAGTGGAGAGGGCGTAACAGGGCAGGGACCGATGGCTGTGGCCACAACCTCTACTGGGAAGTCACTCCGTAAAGCAAGCCTTCGGGACCCAGCCAGAGCAGCCTCAGAGCTGTTAGAGCGCTTCAGAGAGCTTAGATAATAAGAGATTTCACAGCAGAGGAGGGTTAATGCTGTTCCTATCTCTGAAAAGGGAAGAAAAAGAGGGATGAAGATGCTATTTACTAGTCAGCTTATCAGTCTCCTCTCCCAAATCCAGAGGAAATAATCAAGCAACTTGTAACCATTTAAAGGAGATAAATGACAGCCAACATGGATTTGTCAAGAATAAATCATGGGAAGTTTATTTCCTCCTATGACAAGGTAACAAGCCGTGTGAATTGGAGAGGCACTCACTGTCATCACTTTAGTACCTTCACTGTCACTACCCTCTCTTCACTGGCCTATACAACAGACTCATAAACAAGTGAGTGAAATGTATGCTAGCTGAAGGTGTTATCAGCGGTATATAACTGACTGGGGAACCCATACTTAGGTAATAGCTACCCATAGTCCACAATCAACACAGAAGGATGTATTAAGTGAGATTCCCCAAGGATCTGTCCTCCGTCCGGTATTATTCAATATTTTAATTAATGACTTAGATGATGAATTAACAAGTATAGTTTATTAAATTTTCAAGAAACACCAGTGCTGGAAAGGCTACAAGCACGTAGGAGGACAGAACTAGAATTTAAAACATTCTTGATAAATTAGGAAAATGGCCTGAAAGTGATAGGCAAAAATTCAATAAGGACATGCAAAGTTCTACATTTATTTTTCCAAATGCAGAATGGAAAATGCCTGGCTACACAGCAGTACTGCAGAAAAGCACCAAGCTTTACAGGCAATCACAAACTGATCATGAGTCAAAAGTATCACACAGTTGCAAAATAGGCAAACAGTATCCTAATGTACCTGAGGTAGACTTCTGTCTCTGAGCCAGATGAAGAAACTTCTGTCTGTACTTGGTAGTAATAAGGGTCCGGTTTTGGACAGCACTAGCTGTGAAAAATACTGGCCAACTGGAGAGGGACCGGAGGAAAATGGAGAGGATGAAAAGAAGTCTAGAAAGCACGACCTATGCTATGAGAAGAGATTGAAGAAAATGAGGCTGTTTAGTCCAGAGAAGAGAAGGCTGAAGGGAAATGATAACAGTTCTCAAATATGGAAAAGACAGCCAAAAATAGAGTATAAGTAAACTCTTTTCCATGTCCATCCTGAGAAAGACAAGCAACAATGACTTGAAATAAAAGGAATTTAGAATGGATACCAGCAAAAACAGTAAGGCAAGCAAAGCCTTGAACAAGTTGCTTAATGAGGATGTAGACTCTGTCTTTAGAGATTTTGAAGGACAATTTAGACATTCACCTATCAAGAATGAAACAAGTCTAGGTCACACTGCCTGGGGCAAGGGAATGTTCTCTTGCTCTTAAGGAAACCTTGTAAGCTCAGCTCTCTAAGACTTTTGACTGGTGGTATGAAAGTTTTCAATGAAAAATATTTGAGACAGCTAGAATTGGTTGAAACCTTTCTTCAAAAAACATTCATCACAAGCTTAAGGGAAGATACGTTGCTCTGCTCACATCACCACATGAAGTACATTAAAAAAGAAAGCCCCAGTATCCCAAAAATTTGGATCTGCAAGTTGAGAGCAGCTAATGTTTCATTCCTGCAGCCTGGGCAATGGTGGGATCCTTACATGCCTCCCCATTACCCTGCTTCTCCATACACTCTGAGCAAGCAGACATGGGCAATGCCACTTGCTGGTGTGCCAGAAATGCCTATCAAAGTATTTATCTTGTGATTATACCAGCAATACTGGCATAACCTGGCCTAACCTTTCTGACTGATTCTGGTGCAACCTGAGGTTTCTTCTTTTCTCTATTACACTCAACTGAAGGCAGCAGCATCTGGAGACTTTCCTTTGCTGTTTCAAACATCTCTTGCCAGGGAATATACTTGCGTGATCCCAGTGCCAATATGCCATCCCTGGCAGTTGTGTAACTCCACTGCTTGTGTAGGTATGCAACTAGATTTTTGTAAACCATTCAGTTAAAACTGATTAGTCAAGGTTAGAAATATCAGCTTGGTATTTCTGAGCTGTGCTAGGCTCCAGAGAGCTTATAGGAAGAAACAATAAATAAGTTTCTCCTGGTCACTAAAATCAGATACCCTGAAACATGTTCGCAGGAAGCAATCTCTTTGTATGGCGTTCATCAACAGCCCTTTTGCAAGTCCCTGCTGACCACTGCACAGGGGTAAGCTGCAGGCAGGTGCCGATGTGCTGTGCATATGCAATCCATTACGGCTTGGAGTCAGAGCATTTTTTTAAATATGCCACCGACTTGGTGAGCTCACACAGTCAAGGAGAAGTAGGGAGGTAACTGGAAGGGCAGGAACTTCTTAACCCTCTGGAGAAGCTTAATCTGCCTCTCCTTTTGGGAAGCTGCTCATTCCTCACTGTGCAAGTGTCATTTCCCAGGGTAGGTCCAGGCAAAATACATGTCAGACAAATCCTTTCATTAAAAGCATAAGTCTCTCTTCCCCGTAAACTGCTCATCCTGTTTGAACAAAGGATGGTGGAGCAACCAGATTCTGCAACCAAGTCGTAATTTTTCATGCATAATTATTTATCATGACACCACAGGTCCTGTCTTGCCTCTGAAAACAGGAATAGGTTCTACCTGATGTTATTTCAGATTGCTAATGTAATCCCATCTCATCAGAACAAATATTAACTCCCAGCCATTATTGGTCTTATTTCCTATCAGTAGTTTCTTTATTAAATTGACTTACTTTAAAACATTCACCTAAGACATCTGCCACACAGTAACCAAGAAACTGCGTTGGGCAAACTCTGCCAACATTGCAGAGTCCAATAAACTCCAAAACCAAGGACATGCCTGTGTTACTTCATTTTAGCATGCTCTGTGCATGCTTAAGATGATACAGCATTTAATTACAAGGTCACATACTATTTCTTCCATGGTACTCCTGGACAACTTACTGCCCTGAATGGACAGTGATCAATTAATGAGCAATTTTATTTTGTCTCAATCAGTATGTGGCCACATGCACATGTTGGATCCTGACCTGAATAAAGATTTGTTCATTTTCTCACGGGTTTTCTACGAGTGCTATCCTCTTAATACCTTAGGGCTCAATTCACCATCAGATTTAGGTGCCAAAAGTGGTCTGAGGAGCAGACTGTGACTGATGAAATTACCACATCTAAAGCCTTATTTCCTGTCACCCAAGCCACAGCACCGCATATTTTCTCTTGGCCTAAATAATTTCTTACACAAATAGATTACCTTCTAATTCATTTTGTTACACAGGTCAGCTGAAGTATCCAGCTCATCTGTGGGAAGTTCTTAACATAAAGCAGCTCAATCACATATGATAGGGTCAGCTTTACCAGGGACCTACTTACAGAAAGAACTGTAAGGGACTTTACAGGGACCTTTCAGGATGGGTAGGGAAGGAGATGATGGGATTCAGGGGTGCCTGGAGCAGACCTAAATGGGTCTGTGGTGTGTAGAAAAGCCTCTCCAAGGGCAGCTGGGAGAAGGCTGCCTAAATTATCCCTAGAGTTTGGGACAGATGCTATGAGGCAAGTGGGAGTGAGTGAGTGGAGTACCTTTTAGCCTCTTTGGCCAAGTACAGCATGAATTCATCTCCAAGAGACCCAGACATTTTGGAAGGGGGAATCCGTCTCTGTCAACGTCCTTTATCACTTCTGCATCCATTCCCAAACACAACAGACTGTGGCCTCATCCTTGCTGGCAGGACTAGGTGTGCTGTAATGAGGTTCGGTCACAACTGAATACAATAAGACCTTAATGAAAACAAAAATCATTGCATTTATTAGAGAAACCTCACTAGAAGGCTTCTTTGCTTTGAATAAGGTTTAAGTCTATATATTCTAATCCTATGTGGAGAGCTACACAGATGTGTGTGGATCACAAGAGCCTAGTGGTGTAGAGTTGGATCAGGGCACCACTATGCATGGATTATGAATACAGTGATTACACCAGGGACCTTGAATATGTTCCCTACAAATAGGAAGGGGAATAACAGTTTTCACTGTTGCACACTGTGAGTTTGCACATTGTGAGTGCAGCCTTTCAACATGTAAAAGAGTGGAATCAATGTGACATTTTGTTTGATAAACAGTGGAAGAGCATCGCAGTGTTTAAGCTATTGGCTACAATATTTTATAGGTGTATAAGTCGTGACCACTACTGAAGCGTGAAGAAAACAACATATGTCATTATTCTACCTTTTGTGTAAAGAAAAAAAAAAAGAAGCAATTGTTCAGCCTAATTGTTGTATTTGGTCGTGATTTCTATGCCTGTCAGATAGCAGTTAGCAGGACTATTAAAGTGCATTAGCTCTGCTGGTGTTTAATGACAAACAGACATGGTCCATATTCATCAAGCAATTATTTATATCACGACCTTTTATAGAGCTGTGAATTACCCTTAAGACTTTTGCAGTGAGTGATATTTCTAATAAACTGTTAATTTTGCTCCATAAATTGTTCATATTTTTAAGCTGGGAAACTAAAAACTGTGAAATTAAACCTACAGTGCAAGCTGTGCAAATGGGATCTATGAGACCAGGACACAGTTTCAGGTCACTCTAATGTAATAAAAGTGCATCATTACAACAGAAATTAAAGGGAGCTGCAGATATTAATATCTGCACAATAGACTTTTATGAGAATAAATGTATGTGACTTGCCAAGGTAAAGAATGTGCACAGATTTCTTCAGTGCTACCACTGGGACAGGCTTAGAGATGGCATCTGCATCAGACTTACCCTCAGACCTTCAGCTGCAGCAGCTCTGTTAGACACCTTTACCCCTCACCACTGCTCTGCCAGCTCCCTGCCATCAGGGTGGCACTGACACACATGCTCTGAAGCTTCCTTGTGTTAGCAACACATTTCTGCTGCGGTTCAAAAAGCAGAAGGAAATTTTGGGGGTCGGGCCATGCAATTCTCAGTAAGGCCAAATGTTCTCTGACACTAATGGAGGTGTTGTCCCAAAGAGGAGCACACGCTCCAGACACACCTGGCTCCTGTCACAGCATGCATGTCCCAGATCAGAAACTTGTTTAGGCTTTGTTCAGTTCTGCCAAGGGGCCTGATTTTACAGGTAGTTCACAAACTAATGTTGCAGACGGGCATCTGGCGAGCTTATCATGAGGGCCTTGGGGCTTAATTCCCCACATTAAGACACCTAAATGCTTTAAGGAAAAAAATCTGGTCCTAAATGACCATGAGTGGCTTTACCTCATTTTCAGAAGTGATGGAGGCCCTGCAGACTCTGCCCACCAGCCTGCAGAGAGGCACCTCCTTCCACCTGGGTTTCCCTGAGATCAGCCACGGAGCACCACCGACGTCCTCCAAACTACTGATGGCCATGAAGTGCCATTGATGTCCAAGCCCCATCTGCAGGGTGGACTAAGCCACATAGGAGTCCAGGTGCTACTGAGACTCAAACAGCCTCTGGCTTCTAAGGCTGGAGCCACAAAGGAGACTGACACTGACTGTCATATCACGCTGGGTGATACTCCCGTACATATTTCTTCCTAAACACAATTTCCTGCTGGTAGATGGTTGGGCAATGTACTAGTATAATGAGAAATTGAGCACTTATTATTTGGCCAAAAGCATTAGAATGGATCTTCAAATAATAAATCCTTAAATTTCTCTAACAGGAACCAAAACCAGAAGAATAAGGCAACCCTTCTCCAGCACTACCATCTTTATAGCTACAGTCCAGCGCAGAGTAATTTTTCAGGAACAAGGAACAACTTCCACAAATAGAGTTCAGAATAGAAACACTGATTTTACAGTTTTGAACAAGAACCTTATCATTCGTGTTTCTCATGAATGTTTTATATCTTGACAATTTTCTGTTCCTCAGCAATGTACACCACCAGAAAGCTTACCTCATTATGTGCTTTCTAAATGGATTTTCCTCTTCTTCTCAATGCAGTATTGCCTCATAACATGTGACTGATTTAGCAAAATACTTTAAAATTTGATGCAGGGCATGAAAATGTAGTTTATATTCACTCAGTGGAAACTAACTTCTTTTGTTACCTGTTGCCTTGTCGCTATCCAAATTCCAGACTAAGAATCTGCAACGTTTCAACAGTACCGGGGCACTGGGGCTTCCTGGGTGTTGAGCTGAAATAACAGCTAATTAATTAATTTTGAAGCCTACAACTCCTTTTGACAATACCCTCTGATCCCCAAAAGATACAGCATAAAGCAGGGCTCTTATTTTACCTTGCTTGGTGCCATCTAGCACCCTGGGAAGGGATGAAAGATCATGCTTCACCCTGTAGAGAAAGTACCATATCAGGCAAAAGCTAAGTGCATTTTATCTATATGCATGAAGCAGTATTCAGGGAGAAAGGTAACTGAAGCAAAGCACCTATTCCATCCTCTCCAGCTCACATAATCGTTTCAAACTGGCATTTATTGGTGAGAAGATACTGGCAGAGTTAGCTCTGACTAGTTCATTGCTAGCAATATGCAACCCTGAAAATAATGATTCAGAAATGTTTTTTTTTCTTCCAACGTATCCACCAGGAAAAAATTAGAGTACCACAATAAAAACTGCAAAACCAGGCTGTTATGTTTTCTAGCTGTCCACAGAGAAAGGTAAAAAGAATTTTTTTTTTTCCACAAAAGTGCTTTTGTACAATCTTGCAATACCTCACCATCTAATTTTGTTTCAAATCCCATCTCCGAAGAAAGTACCAATAAGAACTTATAAGAGAGTACAGTGCAGAGCATATTTCTGTCATGAAGAAAAATCCTAATATGCTTTCAAGGCTGTGGTGATTCTAGTTTTCGGAAAGAAATTGAACAATTACAGTACATGTAGTTTTGGTGCTGGGTAACTGGAAAAGATTAATACTTTTGTCTTACAGTTAATGGAGTGGTATACTCCACTTGCTTAAGAATACAGTAATACTATTGAACTCAATTGGTTTGTGATTGCTCCTTGAAATATGGGATGAAATGACAAAGAGGGAAAAGATTTCTCACTTTGAAACATCTCAGGTGGCTGAGGAAGTATCAGTAACATTTTGTAACTTCAGCTACTGATGTTATTTCTAAGTAACAGAGCCTTCATGGCCTTCCTGGTGGCATTTTTCAGACTGTCAACAGTACAGATGTTTGTGGACACAAATGGGAAGGTACATCTCCTTAGAGTGACATGACTTTCCAGGAATTCTTTTTATTTATTCAGGCAATTGCCATTTAATTTTTACACCAGTTAATGAGCTACTAGATAAGATGGTTTTGCTTTAGCAGAACACTGTTGGCTGCTTCTCTGCAGAGGAGCAGAGACCTCACACATTTATGCTTGCTGCTTACTATCTAATGGCCACAGTGACCGTCAACTGCAATCACAGCAGGAAATAGCTTGCTTTCAGAGCAACGGTGGCTGTTAAGTAAAGATGGCGTCTTCCAGATAATTTAGCAGTTGACGAAGCTTAAGGTGTCGTCTGGAGTGGGTTGTCATATAGGTGCTCAGTTCTGTATTTCACAGCCCCAGAAAGGACTTCGGTTTAGTAGCTGGCTAAGAGGCCACCATGCAACAAAGACCTGCATACCTGGCTCAGGGAAGGGAGGCACCAATGTTCTCCTAGTGAACTCAAGGATGGATAAGGATGGTATGAGTCATAAAAAACTAAAATAATTTAGGTTGAAAGGGACTTCCGTAGGTCATCTGGTCCAACCCTCCACTTGAAGGAAGAGCAACTTAGATCAGACTGCTCAGAGCCTTGTCCAGTCATACTCTGAATATCTCCAGGAGTGGAGATTTCACAGCCTCTTTGGGTAGCTTGTTCCAGAATTTGACTGACAAAAGATTTTCTTCCTGTTATCCGATTTAAATATTTCTTGCTACAACATGTGTCCCTTTCCTCTTGTCCTATACCTGCGCAATTCTGAGAAGAGTCAGGGCAGAGTCCAAAAGAGAGAAAATTGATAGACCACTTTGAAATAAAGGTATTTCTGATAAGATGCCTAGATAGGTACATGGTAGTAGGCATTTTGAAGGCCAAGAGATGCACATTTCCCTGAATGGTCAGGAAAACTGAGGTAATGTCAATTCTGAGTCTAAGCCAGTGAAAAGATTCAGGTTTCTAAGTCCGCTAGGCATTACCACCCTTCATTTTGTTCTGGCATTAAAAATAACCACCGTCATAAAACTTTGTTCTTTGTCTCTGAGTTGCAAGAAATTGAATTTTATTGCAGTCAAGGCCTACACAGAGTTCACTTTCTGCCAAACCAGGCTCTTCTGAGAGAAATTTCTGAGAATAAACAGAGCAAATGATAGATAGACTTCAGGGCACGGAAGACAGGGACTAATTCAGCCAGCCTCTGGCAGTGGTGTCTAAGATCCTGCTCTCTGTAATGATGGAGCATCTTTCTGAATGGAAGTGAACACTCTTCTCTCAGGAGGGATGTATGTAGGAGGAGAGGAGGCTTAAGGAGAAAGTTCATAGCTTCTTGTTCTGGTTTCCGCTGGGACAGAGTTAACTCTCTTCTTAGTAGCTGGTGCAGTGCTGTGTTTTGGATTTAGTGTGAGAATACTGTTGATAACACTCTGATGTTTTAGTTGTTGCTAAGTAGCACTTATCCTAAGTTAAGGACTTTTCAGTTTCCCATGCTCTGCCAGCAAGCAGGTGTGCAAGAAGCTGGGAGGGAGCAGAGCCGGGGCAGCTGACCTGAACTAGCCAAAGGGGTATTCCATACCATAGAACGTCATGCCCAGTATATAAACAGGGGGCAGTTGGCTGGGAGGGGCAGATCATGTCTCTGGCATCGGTCAGCAGGTAGTGAGGAATTGCATTGTGCATCACTGGGTTTTTTTTCCTTTCCTCCCCCTTTTTTTTGTTATATTCCTTTTCATTACTAGTATTAGTATTAGTATTAGTATATTTCATTATTACTATTGTTAGTATTATATTTTCCTTCAGCTATTAAACTGTTCTTATCTCAACCCACGAGTTCTGCCTTCTTTCCCAATTCTCCTCCCCATCCCACTGGGAGCAGGGGGAGGGGGACGGGAAGCAAGGGAGCGGCTGTGTGGTGCTTGGCTTCTGACTGGGGTTAAACCACGACACTTCTGTTTGTCTCTTTGGGGTGCCACCAAATGACGACAATTAGATAGAATTCTTCCTTAGGTGGTATCTTTCCTGGTTTTGTGCTGTTCTCCTTGCCACAACTAACAGTAGACTGAAACCGAGGAGCTGGCTACAGCTTTTGAGCCACAACACACATGCGTGATTCTGAATTTCTCTTGGTGTTTGGGAAGAAGATGTCAAGACACTAAGCAATGCCTCCAGACTCAGGTGTTTTGTGGACTTCCATCCTTCCAAGCCTGAGTAGGAATGTCCCATCAATGCCAGCCATGAAACCAGACACAGAGGCCCCTGCAGAGCAGCAGAGGTGCTCGAGGTCCTGGGAGCAGAAACACAGCCTACCGGGAAACCTGGGAGAAGGTTTGGGAAGGGAACCTCCTGCTGTAACCTTACACATGCTGTGTCCTTGCTAGTGTCACTGGGAACAAGTCTGATCAGTGTGGCCTGATTGTTGATCAGACACACTAGCACAAATCTGGTAATTCATTAGGTGGCACTGTAATAAGGCAAAGGTGTAAATCCATTTCCCAGAGGCATCCAAATATCTGGTGTCGTACTGGGATTAATAGCTATAGCTGCCAGGAACAAAGACCACAGGTGGCTAAACATAAACATGGTCTCTTCCGTAGAGACTTCATATCTGCCATCGTTTCTCTTAGCTGTGGGTAGAAAACAGGCTGCACTATAGGATCATGGTTAGCTCTAGATTTCTGTCCTGGCGTTAAAGCTGGTTCTGGCTTTCTTCAGAGGATGAGCATTTCCATAGCATGTACTGAAAAACATCCAACAGCCTCTGACTTCTGTAGTCCCATGATTAATTCTGTGGAGAGATTTGGCTATTTTAAGAGATCTTGAAAGATTTGTTACCAGTGTTTGAAAAGAATTTAACCCTTACAACTGACTGAGCTGTGAAGTTACTTCCAGGAAGGCCATTGCAAAAGCCAATGTGTCCTTGAAAGCTGAAGAATCCTGAGAGCATACTACTGACAATAGAATCAGAAGTGGAGCAAAAGAAAAAAGAAAAAAAGATACTTATTCTATGGAAATCTTTAGGAACAGAGAGGTCCATACCTCCCCACATGTCAGACAGTGTCAGGCATACTCTGCTTTATGTGCTCACAAACTGAGCATGAGAAGTAGGTATGAACCCAGCTTTATGGATACTGTGAGAACAAAAAAAATAATCTGGTCTTTAGTGATAGCTATTGAAGGCATATATACCTTCACAACAGGAATATAGCTCTGGTTTATCTCTTGAAAATGGAGCTGATTAAGCTGATACTGAAAATACCCTTCTTCTGAGATACTTTTCTGCATGGAAATTGTCAGTGAACAGAGTGGATGCCTCCAAATTTCCTCCTGGTTAAAAATATTTGAATGTTAGTTTGCGTAGATGATACACTTCAGACCCTGAATTTGTTGGAAACTGTTTGCTGGCAGGATTGATTCTCGTAGTCAGATTTCAGCTTTTGGACTGAACTGGGAGCCCCCCCATCCAGTCCATAGCTCTGTGTGGAGGTCTCAAGGGACTGTTCCTTTTCTTTGGAGTGACCAGAACCATCTGATTTTTAACAAGGAGTAAAGAAGACCAGTCTTTGAGCAATGGGCACCTGACAGATGGCAGAAATATCCCTGACAGATTGGCACCCAAAGTTTCGTTCATCCTGAAGGTTGGTCTACCCAAGAGGAGGTGAGTCTTTTATAACAGCCATTCGATTAGCTGTCATTGCTGAGTAGCCAGAGCTCCATATAAGAGGTAACAAGTCCTCACTGTTAATCAAACATCAACAGCAGCACAGCTTGAGAAATGACAGGCTTTACATAATATATCAAGTGGCAAAATGACATGTGCATTGTCAATCCTGTTGAGAAAATTAGCATTTGTGTTGACTGGACATTTTTACAGAAGAAAGTGTGACCTTCCTGTGACCTAGCAGCAGGTAAAACATCTCATGGTAAAATCACAAAAGTACTGTGCATTGATGGCCCTGTGCCTGTAAAGGAAAAAGAAACAAAAACAGTCAAAGCAGAATTATAGGATTTATAAATGTACTAATTTTGTATGAAGGATTGCTATTTTAAATGTACTAAACATCAGCCCTGGGAGAAAAGAAGTAGTACTACATCTATAAATTTATATATAAATGTCATGGCTTAAGCAGAGAATCATATGATCAATACAGAATGACCTGAGGCACTCAGATATGCCTCACAAATGTCAACTCTCACAAAAACTCTGTGATATAGAGAGAAACACCCTCATGTCCATATTATAGCGGGGGCAGTTGAAGTCCCTGGAGGCAGAGGCCAGGAATCACCTTCCTGACCATCAGGCCTTTGACCACCGTGTGACCAGTGCAGTGAGAGGCAGCTCCAAAGCAAGAGCTGGTCTTTTAAGTAAAAGGGGCTTTCAATGATGATGCTCTTCATTTAAGCATCTCATTTAGGTTCTTAATTACACCTCGTGAATCTCAACTTAAAAGGCTTTCCAAAGTGATAGGTGCATGGTAGTCCTACAAACAGGAGAACACAGTTGTTCCAATCTCTAATACTTTGTTCGTTATTATTTCTTTCTACAAAAAGCAGCTTCCTTTAGTTTTCTTCTTTTTTTTTTTCATAATCATGTTTCTCACCTGAATACAAAGCAGACAAACACATTTGGCATTTAGTTCTCCTCTGTTACTACTGTACAGACTGCTTGTTGGAATTACTCGTGTGAGAGTAGAAGAATGATTTAAACATTTGCTCTTACTAGTCTCTGATTTTTTCACAAAGTATTGGCTATGAAGGATTTGCCAGTGGCTTCTCAGAGAAAACATACAGGTCCAGAAATGGTGTTTTGTTTTTAACTTCAAGCTTTTGTTTAACTTACTTAAAGCTTTTTTTTAACTTAAAGCTTTTAACTTAAAACTTTTGTTTTTAACTTAAAGCTGCCAGCTTTAAGTTAAACTTCTTCAGGGTGTTGGCTTGGAAGCAGCAATGAACTGGGACCAGCCTCCAGTGCACTTCAGATCTGCTCATCTCAAACCTGCGTTTCAGACCTGCAATCAATGCATTTCTGCTGCTTCTAACAAGGTGTCATGGTTTAACCCCAGCCGGCAGCTAAGCACCACGCAGCCGCTCGCTCACTGCCCCCCCACCCCTGGGATGGGGGAGAGAATCAGGGAAAAAAAACCTCGTGAGTTGAGATAAAGACAGTTTAATAGGACAGAAAGGAATGAAAAACAATGATAATGATAATAACAATATGACAATAGTAATACTAAAAGAATTAAACTATACAAAGCAAGTGGTGCACAATGCAATTGCTCACCACTCGTTGACCGATGCCCAGTTAGTTCCCGAGCCGCGATCCCCCCTCCCAGCCAGCTCCCCCAGTTTATATACTGGGCATGATGTCATATGGTATGGAATAGCTCTTTGGCCAGTTTGGGTCAGCTGTCCTGGCGGTGTCCCCTCCCAGCTTCTTGTGCCCCTCCAGCCTTCTTGCTGGCTGGGCACGAGAAGCTGAAAAATCCTTGACTTCTTAGTATAAACACTACTTAGCAACAACTAAAAACATCAGTGTGTTATCAACATTATTTTCCTACTAAATCCAAAACACAGCACTATACCAGCTACTAGGAAGAAAATTAACTCTGTCCTAGCCGAAACCAGGACACAAGGAGGCCACATATGCTAAGACTAGGTACTGTTACTTTGGTAATGGAGGGGGGAGCATCTCTTCAAGAACAGCAGGATCCCCTGGAATGAGCAACAAGCCTCTTTTCAAATATCCCTGAAACACGCACATGCCATCATCAGTATTTTAAATGCATTTCATACTATCACAGAACAATTCAGGTTGGAAGGGACAAGGAAGAGGGATGCTTCTCAAAGGCTTTTCCTTGCAGAGGTCTTTGGAAAAGGGTCCTGGAATGGCAGGCAAAGGGCCTACCCCGGTATCCCTTTAGAGGCACTATGGACCACTCACTAGTGCAGACAACTGTGTGGCAAAGGACCTCTGGAAGAGTGTTTTTCACTGTTGGCAAGGAATTGCCTTGGAGCAATTTAGTCCCCTTTTTTCTTTCATTAGGAGTAATTGTAGTGGGAGTACAGAAGCAGGAACCTCAGGTTCCTCCTAAACCCCCATTCAGGGCATAGGCTTTAAGCCTAACAAAAAAATTTGATGGAAGGAGCATTAAAGTCAATTTGCAGCACAAAAGAGCCTTCCAGGAACTTGCAGTAAAACACATAATGCCTTAGTCGCAGGGATGCTTACAAAGATAGGAGGGCAACAAGGAGGTAAAATGGAGATTGGGATTGCCTTATTCTCTTCAACAATGAAGGGGTTAAGTCTGGATATAAAATTGTGCTGCACTGCCTCGTTCCTCATTTTACAAAACCCAGCTTTGTTGCTTTGATACTGTTTGCATGAGACTGGTTTCTTCCACTTTTTATTCTCTCTTTTTAAAACATGTTTTCCCTATGGAGTACTGAGGACTCCGCATTAGAAACTGAAGCTCCCAGAAGACAAGGAGATCACAAACAGTGTAATACCTCCACAAATATATCTAACTCCTGTAAAAGGCAAGGGATTTGATACGTTTTGTGGGTTAAGAAATACACAAGCATTCGTAATTGAAATAACCTGTGTAAATCATACTGCTTTCTAAAGGCTTGATCCAAAATTCGCAGAAGTCAGTGAAGTCTTTCCACCAAATTAATCCAACTTGGAAATCAAGACTAAGAGTTATTATTCCTAAAATAATTAGGAATAATTTGAAATAACTAAAATGAGTAATCTAAAGTAATTGTGAATAATTTGGAGATAATTAGAAAAGTTAGGAATAATATAATTATTCCAAAGATAATATATTCCTAAAATATATAATAAATATAATAATTCCTAAATAAGATGGTGCCTGGAATCATTAATTATAGCCAAATATAACCAGCTATAAACCTCTTTAAATCCTTCCCAGTCTTGTCAGGAATTTTTCCTCACTGGCGCAAATTATGGCCTGTTTTGGTGTAATTTTGTGGTTCACCAACTCATTTCATTTAAGCAATTCAACAGCCATCAAAAGCAACAACATCTGAATGAAGCGCATAATCCTCAAGTGAAAAGCAACACATGCCATTTTCAGCCTCCTTAGCCATCTGGTCTCTCATCACCAGATTATTTTTAATATTCACAGACCACAGCCACAAAAACTGCTTGGGGAATAGAGAAAAATATAATTAATTGCCATGACCTGAACTACTTTTTTTCTACATGGAGGACACTGATTGCTTAATTAACATTTTGCTTGATTGTTCTGAAGGGCTGGAGGGATTATTATCTGGACTTAATTACCAGCATTTCACAAAGCACTACATACTCCGATCAGAAATGTTTACAAATTGATGAACTGATGAAATACCTTTGTCTGGTGTACAAGTTTGTCACTCCTAATTAGATGTCCCCTGAAAAAGAATGCCAAAACAAAGCTTAGGCTGGTAATAACACAGCAGGCACTCACAAGGATCGACATAATAGCCTCTATAAAACCAGAATGACCGAGCATCGTGCCACTTTCTGCTCCTTTGCAACCAGCATGCGCAAGGCAAATGCTCCATCAGAGGGCTACATGGGAGAGAAGCGTGTGCACATGCATGCGTGTACGTGTCCAGACCACATGTGCTGCAGAACATCAGCCCTGCACCGAAAACGTCACGGGGCTGCAGAAACTGCAGGTCATGGGTGTGACGTTGTTCTAGGAGGTCCCCAGGGGAAAAAGCCCAAGGGTGGACCTGAGCCAGAAGTGATTGCCACGGGCAAAGCAGTGGTCACTGAGCGGAAACGAACGCCCAGGGCCAGCCAGGTTATGGTGTCACTGAAATACCTTCCGCTGGGCTGGGGCCCAGTCGTCTCTGGGCACACGCCACCTGAAGGGCTCTGTCCTATGAAGGGCATGGATCTCACCCAGCAAAACTCTTTGCAAGCCTGTGCACTTATGGCCCACCATCAGATGAAGAAAGGTGACCCTCGTGCTGATGCACAACCCAGGTTAGCGGTCCCTGACTGGCAGAGTGTGCGCCTGTGCGTGAGGGTGAGAAAAGGAGAGGAAGGATGTAGCAGCTCAGTAAAAAGCCATGGCACAGAGGCTGGAGAGGGCTGTCCTGAAGCGCCTCTGGTGCCCTGGTTGGCATATTGACCACAACCAAGATCTCACCTTAGGGCCTGAGCTGGTTTTGGGGCAGGACCTGGGCACTGTGATCGTCTCCCTTTGCCAGGCCTCCACAGAGGTACGAAGCAGCAGGCAACTACATTACTCAGTTCCTGGAGAGCCCTGCGAACCAGGGCTGGGGGAGTTTCCCACTGTTCCAAAATCCTCTCCATCTCCCGGAGGGCTCCTGACCCTCCTCCAGGTCTTTCCCTCGACAGGACACCTTCTCCTCATCCTCCAGGCTATGGCAGAGGCAAACTGCCCCTTGCAGAGGATGCAGTGTGCTCCAGAGATGGCAGTTATGCTCTTCGGAGCACGTGTGAGCCTTTGCCAGACAGTTACAGAGCAGACCTGGTGGTGCAGCACCGCTGTGCAGCTGCTCAGAGGGCGAGGGGCCAGGATCACAACTGG
Organism: Gymnogyps californianus; assembly: GCF_018139145.2. Taxonomy (NCBI): domain Eukaryota; kingdom Metazoa; phylum Chordata; class Aves; order Accipitriformes; family Cathartidae; genus Gymnogyps; species Gymnogyps californianus. The sequence continues at coordinate 131,918,739 of NC_059472.1, forward strand.
TGGGTGCAATCTTCAGAGGGGCAGAAGAGAGCAGAGGGGACAAGCCACAGCAGCTGGTGGCAGCTGAGATCAGAGCAGGCACCCGACCCGTGGGACATGCTCCTGTGGCCCGTGCTGAGCTGCTCGGAGGGTGTATGTGTTCAGTCGCATTGCAGGGAGTACGGCTACCATGGACACGTGTCCCTGCCAGCCAAGACCAGACAGTGTCGGCATGTTTGCATCCAAGCAAGAGCCCAGGAATTTGGTGCCAAAGTCTGTATGGTGGAGCTGACTGTCCCTGATAGCCGTCACATCGACAGCACAGGTCCCTGATGTTGCCACCTGTTCCTCTCCTGGGCTCCTGGAGCTCAGCAGCCCCCCTCGCTCCCAGCAGATGCTGCACACAGGGCCCCCCCATTTGCACAGGCTGCAACGTCTCAGGCTCCGCCTTACTCTTCAGAGGGGGACGGGGAGAAGAGGAGGAAGGGAGGCTGTCATGACTAGTCTCTTTCAAAATGCTATTGGTAATTTTGGGGTTAAGAGGAGCCCTGAGGAGGCAAATCTGAAGTCAGATGGGTTTCTTAATGAACCCTTGCGTGGCTTTAGTAAGGCACTTCTGGGAAGAACTGATCAGACATAGTAACTCCGTTTCAAATACTAAGATTAGACAATGATCTAAAGATAGCTATAGTTACAGGGCTCTGTGGCATATCAAAGTTAAATAAGGCAGAAAGGATATTTTTGTTAAAAATCAATATTATGACAAAGAGGTTAACCATAAATAGACTGACAAAAAGCTGTACAGCCCTAGGGTGCAGCGAAGTGGTTAGTAATCCGATTCCCTTCAGGGGGAAGGCAACAAAATGATTAAGTGATCTTTGAAAATATTAAGATCTATGGTCTGACTTCCTAGAATAATGTGATTAATACTTTTTCCTACTTATTATGAATATCTTCTCTGCCCTTCCCCCCCAAAAACTAGATACTCAAATTTTTAAAGCTAAAGAATAAAAAATAGAAGTTAAGAGAGCACACCTAAGGGCGAAGGAAGGAAGGCAAGCAGGCAGGCAGGCAGGAAGGAAGGAAGGAAGGAAAGGAAGGAAGGAAACAGAATTTGGGAAATGCAGAGCTGATGAAAGCAGGCCACCTTTTCTAGCTTTTCTCCAGAACTGCTGAGCATTCCTCCCATTGCTTTCTGCTGCCAACCAAAACCTCTTCTCTTGCACCTGGAGGAGGGGAATGGGAGCAGTTGGCTGCTAACCCAAAAGCAAACAAGAGAAGAAGCAAGAGATTACAAGATCAAACAGAAGCAAAAGTATATGTCCCTTAAATGCCAATAAAATAAGATTTACATGCATACATGCATGTAAGTGTGTGTGTGTATACAGATATATGTATATGTAAAACATATGCTTGCACACCTGTACATATACACACACAGAGCACAGCTAATGATCGGTATTGTATGTACAATTCTGATGTCACAGGTTGCTACACAGCTCTATACATGATCAAAGTTACATGATCACAATAAGAAGGTTCCTGCTTTTCCTTACTACCCTTTAAGAAATACAGCTTCCTCCAAAAGAAGATTTCTGGTTTTGCTAACACTCTTTCTGATACACCTTTCTGATAGTATGACTAATGGCTTCATTAGCACAAATAAGCCATGTTTTCTTTTTATGATGCTCTAAAACCAGTTCCTCTCCAGGTTGCATTTAAATTGATCAGTACGTGGTCATCTGTGTTTGCAGCCCTCTGGCCTGGTTTCATCTTGTGTTTGTTCACTCTAGTGGAAGGATATATGCGTATATGCATATAATCCCTTCTTCACTATAGGATTTTAATACCTGTTTACAGCAATGTTAAAAGTAGTTATCAATCAAGCTTATTTACTTAGATTCATTCAATTCTCTTCAGACTACTACACATCTGACAACCTGAGCTGCTGCATACCCCTCTCTGCTTTTTCTTTGTGGAAAATTTGCACAGCTTGACCAGAGCAAATCCTTCCAGAGTGCTTTTGTTTCAGTCAAAAAGGAGTGACTTTGGTTACAGGCAGCTGAACAATTGCTGTGCCCTAAGAACATCAGTGGGTCCCTGGTAACCACCTTTGGGCATGTTGGTACCCACGCGAGGTAGCTGAGAGGCTGCTGCGCATTTCCCACGTGCTGCAGACACAAACGTGCAGCCGGGTCATTGCTGCAGGAGGGCTGACATACTGCGAGTACACACCCTGCTTTACCTCACTGTAGCATGTTCATCTCTCCCTCCCTTACACTAGGTTATCTTAAATAAACTGTGGGAAGCAGCTTGCCCCGGTTCTATCAAGGAAACTGGAGAACTCATTTTATAGAGGCGCAGAGTTGCTTGACTGTGCTACCAGCACACACCCAGATTTCAGTAGATGTAATTAGTGATTTGTGGATAGATTTGATTGAAATCATACCAGTTTAGGTTTAGGTCAGTGTCCTGGTTTTGGCTGGGATAGTGTTAATTTTCTTCCTAGTAGCTGGTATAGTGCTGTGTTTTGGATTTAGTATGAGAATAATGTTGATAACACACTGATGTTTTCAGTTGTTGCTAAGTAGTGTTTATACTAAGTCAAGGATATTTCAGCTTCTCATGCCCAGCCAGCAAGAAGGCTGGAGGGGCACAAGAAGCTGGGAGGGGACACAGCTGGGACAGCTGACCCGGACTGGCCAAAGGGGTATTCCATACCATATGACATCATGCCCAGTATATAAACTGGAGGGAGTTGGCCGGGAGGGGTGGATCGCTGCTTGGGAACTAACTGGGCATCGGTCAACGAGTGGTGAGCAGTTGCATAGTGTTTTGCATATTCTAATTCTTTTCTTATTATTATTGTCATTTTATTATTATCATTATTATTATCGTTATTATTATTTTCTTCCTTTCTGTCCTATTAAACTGTCCTTATCTCAGCCCATGAGTTTTACTTTTTTTCGATTCTCTCCCCGTTCCCACTGGGTGGGGGCAGTGAGCGAGCGGCTGCATGGTGCTTAGTTGCTGACTAGGGTTAAACCACGACAGTCAGATATTCATGATCGGGAATAAGAGGAGTGCTTTAAATAAAAAGAAGACTGTCTATAGAGGAGACTGCAGCAGGGTAACTAAATCAGATCCAAATCACACATGGAGGCTTGTTTTTTTAATCTAGACCATAGTTTAACTGAGTGAAACTGAGCTGTAAAGCTGATGCTGGGCTGTGATTCACAGTTCTTTTATTAAAAAACTATTTGCCTTTTAGATTGTTACTTCAGTTTTCTTTTCTTCCTATTTGTTTCTTCCCTCTTCCTATTTTTTCCTTCCTTTGCTGCATTTTCTCCTCAGTGGCTCACTGATGGGAGAAGTGCTGTGCCAATTATCTAATAAAATTCTGGCAGAAATTCAATCACACTCAATATGTATGACATTTTAAAAAAAATCTAAATTATGATTGAAAAGTCAGGAATCTTGTTATCCCAATAGCAATCAAATAGCAGACTTCTTTTTCTTAACACTCTAGTCTTCAGAAGGGAGTGGGAAAGGACACAAAGGTGATTTGGGTAAATGCAATTATCCAAATATATTTATAAAAGACAGATCTTTTTTTGCCCACCACCCACCTCCTGTAAGACAACATATCTTGAGCTCAGCTTGTCAGTACCCACAGAGTCACTGCTGACAGTGCAGAGTACAGCCGTGGAACCCAAAATCGTTTTAAAGAGTTCTGCTCAGAAAACTAAAATTGCTGGTGTAACTCACTACTAGGTGCCTGACATACAGTGGTGAATGGTAGACAACCCAACGTTTCCAGGTAGCTGAGTCTGTGCCATGATGGGCACCAGAGGGAAGGTGGGATTTGCTCCAGAAAACATTGCGCACTCAAGTATTCAATCACAGATTGTCATTTGTACTTACAGAATACTTCAAGTACAAACACAGCTTAAATAGACCCAGCGGGTATGTCAAAACGGTGCAACTACCAGTCATCACAGCTTCCTGACACTAAAGAGGTCTTCTCCTGGCCCTGTCCAGCTCTGGGTGGCCCTGAGTGCAGGACTGCCCTGAAAGAGCCCTGCTTGGAGCCAACCAGGGGAGAGTGAACACTTTTCCAGCCCTCAGAAACCTCAATCCCACCACACCTGCCAAAACACATGACCCCAGACAACAAGCAGGGAGTTTCGCGGTCAGTGGAGATACATGTGGTGCTCATGAATGCTGGTGGTCCACCCGGTAAAGCAGAGAGGCTCCTCCCTTTGCTTGCGGCACAGCTCTAGCATGGGGACTGACGGCAACTTCTCTGCAAAGTGTAAAGCTGTTAAGAAAATGTCAGAAAAAGACAGCTCAGTGACCACATTTTTCAATCTTAACTGGCAAGTGAAAAGAAACATTAATTGTCTGTTTATGTCATCTCCTCCCACAGCTGACTGATGCAGAATACAGTTTAAGGTGGCATTAAAACGTAAGGTGGGTGTTATAATTTGCCTGAAGTACTTTAGCAGTTTTTAGGTTTTGTTCCAGAAATTATCTAAAGATTGGCATTCTACTGATGTCCTTGTAAGTCACCTACGTCCTCTACCATTCAGTACGGGAGTGTACAGCCCCGTGATTTACACAGCGTTTCCAGCAATGACAGTGCCTTAGTACACGATGTTCGTTGTTTTGCATAAAAAGCGTATCAGAAGCGGGTAAGTACCAGTCTGGTACTCTGCAAACCTCAGAGCCAAATTCTGCCCCGGGTTCATCAACGCCTCCCACCCCGCTTTCACTGCCATGGGAGCTGTGCATAGGCAGCGATGCTCAAACTGCACAGGCGGGTGCCTGCCATGCCTTTCTGGAGGTAGATTTCCAGATCTGTATTTAAAAACATAGGAACTTGCTTGATACTCCTTAAACAGGCATGTTTCCGGCTTCCTGGCTTAACCTGATTAGTTGAAACTCAGCATCTTGCTGCTTTTTTTCACAGCACTGATGGGTCCTTTGCAGCCTTGAAACAGCTTTTCCAAGGCCTGAGTATGGCCATGCCTGCTCCTGCAGCACTGAGATGCTCTGGCTGAGTGCCCCAAACCTGCCGGTGCCATGGTGAGTGCAGGAGGGTACAAAAGAGCAGCTCACAGCAGACCAAATGCAAGAGTGATCTTTTCCCGTGTATGAATCACCACTCCTGCCTGCACTCGCACAAAGGAAACAGCTGCGGCCACAAATCAGGCAACTTAACAGGTCATTGCACTCTCCAAGTATTTCCCTTCGAGCTTTTCTCTAAACAATACAGAAGAAACGTCTGATCACATTCCCTTCATTAAGGGGCATAAATGAAGTGAGTAAATCTGCCAAAATATGCCATCCACTCACTGGCCAGTGAGGTGTAACATCCAGATCCTGTTAACATCACTTAGAGTCCTGTCACCACCAAAAATGTTCAGGGTTGTGAACTGACTGTATTCTTTTTCCAGACAGGCAGCTGATAATGGGGGGATTTGCAAAAATCCTACTTCATGCAAACATGAAGACAATTAGATCTAATTATCTGGGTGGCAGTAGATACACCATACTGTACCCAGAAAGGGGGGGAGTGTTCCCCCTGAGGATCACCTGGTGCTGCCCAGTGCAGCGCTGACTGGTGGTGCTCTGCCAGCTGAACTGGCACTGATGGGCTGCATCTATTATACCCACCCTGAAGTTGTGCAAAATTTACTTTTGGCTCCCTGCTAGGCTGCCTTTCACCATTTCGCTGCTGGGGTGGGAGCCATATCGGCTTTGACAGTTCCCTGGCAAGTGAGCCAGAGGTCTGTGGTCTCTCTTCAAACAATTCCCACCCCAGGAAATGCCCCATCGTCCCCTTGTTTCACCCTGCTCCTCCAAAATCCCCCTTCTTCTGCAGCCCCTGAGGGGTCAGGCCAACTAGGAACGGAGGAGTGAAACAGAAATTTCCACCCCTCTCCACACACGCTCTTCCCTGCCTGCTTGTGCCCCTTACACTCGCGCTCAGGACCCCGCAGGGCAGCGGAGCTGTTGCCTCCACTGAGCACAGAGCAGTTTTAGGGCACTGAGCAGAGCAGGTCCAGCCTTTGGTCAGAGCAGAAAAGGAGTGGGTGTTGGGCCATCCCTGGTAAAAATGTAAAAGGAGAAAGCATCGATGTGTAAGTGAAATTCAAGTCCATAATTTCTAAGACTGGGAGTCCTAAGAGGTTCTTCCCAAGAAAACCTAAATCCACTACATGTCAGGGGAGGGGTTTTTTAAATACAAGTCTCAGGTATCCTGTTACTGAAACCTTTAGGTTGCAAAGGAGTTCTGCACAGCATGCGGTGCAGTCTCATACCCATTAGGGTCCAGCAGAATGCTGAATATTTGAGGGCATGTAAAATTATCATGAAGTGGCTTTTATATGCCATTACACCTGTTTTTCTGGAAGCATCTCTTCATCATGGAAATGTTCCCAATGCCATTTATGTTACAGCCCAGTGAGAGGTCAGTTTTATGCTTTATATTCTTCTCCTAAGCTGTACTTTTCAAACCAGCACTTATTAAAGCAGAGATGGGAAGAAAGCAGGGCCTTTTACACAGAGCATACACAGTATTAATGAAACTGCTTACCTAGGCAGAGAGAGGAATTGCCACAACAAGACTTACAAATGGTCAGTTGAATTTAGTGCTATGTCTCTAATAGCAGGCGATGCTAGATGGACTAAGAAAGAAGCATAAAAACCCTGAGCGGTGCCAGTATGTTTTCCTCTAGCTGATTCACTGAATGATCCCACTGGGGTTTTATTCTTTATTTTATTGTACAAAATTATTTTAGTAAGCAAACAGTAACATAAACAAAAAAAAGCAAAAATCCCATTATTTTACGTACCATCTTCTTAGCATAAAACCCAGCCACACGAGATCCACAGAAGAAAGAAATGCTCTTTTCAGAGCACACGTACTGATTATCTGGGGTACTGTGGCTTTTGCTTTTATGCTTTTCAGTACAGCTTTTCTGGTGACATTTACTTCCACACTGTAGGTGAGGATAGTCTAAAAAATGCAGGGACCCAAGGTGTGAGAACAGAAGTTGGTATTACCATTACTGACAAACCATAGGGATTCAGCAGCGGTCACAGTTTGCATGCCGAATGTCCAGGCTTGGCCAGCTGAGCTGTTTTGGTGAGGTGAGAGCTGTGTACAGCTTCCTCTCATGTGCTAACATGAATTTGATACAGAAAAATTTCTGGGGCCCTTTCTTTACAACTGACCAAAAGCGTACACAGGGGAGGGGGAAGAAGGCAGAATAGAAACATTTGTCTTCCAGCTGAGCACCCAAAAATCATGAATCAGCTCCCTTTTCCCTCTTTCCCCATTCACTATATAGAATTAAAAACCAAGGTATTTCAGCAAGTAGCAGGCCAGGTCTTTTTACAAGCCTTTCCTGACTGAGCATCTAGGCACGCATTTCAGTTTCCTTCACATGCAGCTAGAAATATCCTTGCTGAGAAAGGAAGATGAAACAGCTAATTGACTAGTGATGTTCTTCTATTCCCACAACATTCATAAATCCACGTGAATATAGACGCTGGTGCTACCTGGGCGCTGGTGGCCCAACCAAAGTGCGTGGGAGAAGGAAGAAGATGGGGGAATAGGGCAGGGAAGGGGCTGATACCTGTTGCTATCCCTCAGACCTGCCAGTGCCTCAGTGGCCACTTGAGGATGAAACCGCAGTTCATGTTTAGTCTTGTTTCATCTTCGATATTTGCTGACTCTCTTTCAATGAAATGTCCCCTCTTTGTGTTTACATGGGCAAAAAGACATGTGCTCCCCCAAAATCACAGGATATAATGGTTTCTTAGAATAATTTTTTACCTCTCTGTGAGCTCCAGCGGGGTTTGGTTCACAAGGTTTCCATGGTCAGCACAGCTGCTGGTCAGAGATGGGCTGTGTGTTGTGTTAAAGCTCAGAGGACTTTTGCCAGCCCCTGCCACAGTCTTCACTCTGAATTGCAAAGAGCTGCTAGCAACCTGCGTTAATCAAAGTTAACTGTGTACCTTTCCAGCGCCAGCTGCCTGAAATGTGTAATTCCCACAGGGAGACTAAGCCAAAATCTTGCTAAGACAGTAAGGCAGCCACCTTATGTTGATCCGGTACAACAAGGAGCTGATTCTCTGCTATGTTTGGCAACCATCACAACTCAGTGTTCACCTTATAAGCCGCTTCCTGCCGTAGTGAAAAGGGGCAAACACGGGTCCCTAATTACTGCTTGGTACAGCACACGAATCTCCATTCACTCAAGATCTATAGTAAAATCCTCTACAACCACTTTTTTAAAAAAAATCCCATCAATTCAGTCATTTCTGATATTTCCAAAAGACAATTTTTCTATCTATCTGATTTAGCTTTGCCTCACATTATCTAATTATATCAATTAATGGGAATTGTCATTACACTGCAGGTTTGACAGGGAGATGTCTAAGCAGAGCTCTGAAAGGAGAGGAACAATTGGGGGGGTCACAGTACCAGGGAAAAGCCCACGCTATTGCATTGTATATGGAGTAAGGTACTTCAAGTTTAAAGAACATGGCTTTAGCATACAAACCTATGTGGCTGGCAAAATCACATGATCAACCCTTCTCACTTCTAAGTAACATTAAAAGAGGTAAAAAACTGCAATAGAAATACACATTTTCTGTATAAAAACGGCTTGCTTTGTCAGCAGCCACGTGATGATGAACAGAGAAGGCAGAGCGCTGGGTAAGTGCAATGCCTGTAAGCCAGCCTCGCTTGGATAATAGCTATCCAGCTGGTGAAGAAACGAGAAACATCAATCTAAGGTACCTTAACTACATTTTAAAGCAGAAATATACCTGTAGACCCTCAGGTACACTTCAAGAGGAAGGGCTCATATTTTTTCACATTGATTGTTCTGCTGTAGGGCAGCAGACATTTTTCTGTGTGACTTGGCCTGGGGACAGCCAATGCCCCTTTGAAAAGCTTTTAAGTTTGGGGTAGGTTCCCTATCAAATGATATAAAGGAGAAAAAGAGTGTTAACAGTCTAGAAGGAGGGTGACACAGAGAGAAGCGACATTAACTGAGTGCGTGGAGTAACACCTGGTCAGGGAGAAACACGCTCAAGAAAATTTAAATATAGCAGCACATTGTCTCAGCCCATTTCCTTGACAGAACATAAGGCTGAACCTCTTTTTTGTTGCAGGTGATTTTCAGGGGGTTTGGGTATTTTTTTTTTAAAGAAGCTGGTAAATCAGAACTGATAAATGAAGAACAATTTCTTCCCACTTAAATGCAGGTCTGACTCACGGTACAGGAAATGTATTTTAGTCCTCGCAGGCCATTGTGACAGTCACCATGAGCGCTGAAGCACAGACACTCTGACGTGTGCCGAGCTGCGGCAGACCCAGTGTCATGGTTTAACCCCAGCCGGCAACCAAGCACCACACAGCTGCTCACTCACTCCCCCCACTCAGTGGGATGGGGGAGAGAATCGAAAAAAAAAACCTCGTGGGTTGAGATAAAGACAGTTTAATAGGTAAAGCAAAAGCCGCGCACACAAGCAAAGCAAAACAAGGAATTCATTCACCACTTCCCATCGGCAGGCAGGTGTTCAGCCATCTCCAGGAAAGCAGGGCTCCATCACGCGTAACGGTGACTTGGGAAGACAAATGCCATCACTCCGAACATCCCCTCCTTCCTTCTTCTTCCCCCAGCTTTATATGCTGAGCATGATGTCATATGGTATGGAATATCCCTTTGGCCAGTTTGGGTCAGCTGTCCTGGCGGTGTCCCCTCCCAACTTCTTGTGCCCCTCCAGCCTTCTTGCTGGCTGGGCATGAGAAGCTGAAAAATCCTTGACTTAGTATAAACACTACTTAGCAATAACTGAAGACATCAGTGTTATCAACATTATTCTCCTACTAAATTCAAAACACAGCACTATACCAGCTACTAGGAAAAAAATTAACTCTATCCCAGCTGAAACCAGGACACCCGGGTACCACCATTCGCCTGTGGAGAAATGTAAAATGTACTGCTGGCTAAGACAGATAAGGCAGCCAATTTAAGATGTGTTTTTAAGCAGTTCTAAATGTATTTCATCTTTTAAAAGCAGATTTAATTTAAGGCCCTGGTGCACCAACACAAAGCTTCTCGTCAAAAGTCAGTAATTTTCTGCCATTTCTGATTGCTGATTGGAAAGCAGCAAACAACCAAGGTCAAAGTTAAAATATTTCAATTACGAATGCATTAAAAGCAAGTTAACATTTCTGATTGATCTGATTATTTAACTTTGACTCTTCCTGCTTGGAAAAAGCTGACCATACCAAAAAGTGTCCAAGCCTTTGGACTATTAATATTCAATTAATAAAGTTTATTTCCTGGTTTAGATGGCTTAATTAGAATCCACCTTCAAGTTTTATAATGCAGTGAAACAAGCACTGGAGCAATTGTTTAAAAAAAAAAAAAAGAAATCTGTGCTATTACTGATGTAACAGGATTTGTAAAACGGTGTGTGGAAAGATAGTATTTCCAGCTGACTTCAGTGGGGAAGATAGCTGAACCGCAGTAATCGTCAGAAACATGGTAGAGTGAATGAATGGATAAATTCAAGAAAATCATCCTTGGCTATGAGAATAGTTTGCATCATAAATGCAGAATAACATCAAATTGCAGTCCTTCTTTTATTCCATGTAGAAGAAAGCAAACCAAGAACAGAAATTTAAAAGGTGCTTTTTAAAGGAAAAGAAGCTTAAAAATGGGACACAGGAACTTGGGGAAAGACAAATATGAAAGATCTCTTGAAAAGCCAGTCACCTACTTAGCACAGAGTCTCCTAAACCCTCATTCTTAATTGATACAAACATATTTCTGTGACTGACAAAGAGCGTGTCACACTCTTGTACCTCTGGGAGAGGCTGCTGATTTACAGCCTACCGGGAAAGTCGCCGTGGGCAGGCTCTTATAGCCGTGTTCAGTATTAGTCACCATCAGCTGTATCTGCAAGGACATCTCATGACTCTCCTGCTCCCATCAGTTCCACTTTTTTGAAGGTGGGATGCCTCCAGCCACATTTCCAAAGGTACTTAGACACCTTGAGACTCACACCTGGAAGGCAGAGATGTTGATGGCATCAGCAGCCCACGGCCCGGGACCCTCTATCCAGTGCACAGGAAAATGAGATTAACAAAGAAGTCTGAAATCTTCTAGGCTGAGCACCAATCTCTGTGTAAGAGTCTGTAACGTGGATCCTAAATCCACAAAGCTTATTGTGAATTTAGGTGCAATCATATGGCTTGAGGTGGCCCGTGGGATTTTCCCATGCATTTAAGCAGTCATGGACCATTAAGAATTAGACAACACGTTTAAAAAAATCCCCCTGGTCCTCCATCTGCATGTCTGGGCACATAAGTGTTTTTGACTGTCTGGTCTAGGTTCTCTTGTAATTCAGGAGTTTTGCTATTCTCGTCCTCGTTATCTGACCTGGCTACTAGCCCCATATAGGGCTCCAGGCAGAGATGCCACCTGCGGTCCCTGCTCTTCCCCCCTCACCCAAAGAGCCCTTGTGAAGAGCATTTCATGTGCACGGCAGAGCATCTAACAAATCAAGGACAAGAAGTAAGTCTGCCATCACACACTACAGACTAACCTGTCTGAAATGCAGGTCCAACCCTGCCTTAACCCAAACTCTAAAAATGGCCCTAGATTTAAACAACCAGCAATAATAATCTCAGGACAGGCTAAAAACAATCATGCACAACAGTTATCTCCAGCCAGTTTCTCCAATTCAGAGTAGAGCCAGTAACTACTACAGTCTGGTAGTGGTACTCTGTAATCAGCATTGATAGCCTGGCCCCAGGCTGAGGTTAAAGTGAGCGGTGGGCTTACCCTGTACCTTCAGGACTGGATTGGCCTAGGGTGTGTTTAAAATCTTGACTTTAGTCAGAGTTCAGTGGGAGTTTATGGTCTGCAGCTAGTGCAAGACTGGAGCTGCCCATCACAGGCACGTGGGAGCTGCTGGTAGGTCCAGGCTAAATACAGCTTGGAAGGTCTCTGGGCCTGGCAAAGACCTGGTCGTTAGAGAAAAGCAAATAACTTAGATGAGAAAGAGCTTAGCAAACACACATATTAAATGGAAACAAGATAATGTTGCACTACCTGTTTTATAGCACATTCTTAATTGCTGTAATCAAAGAGTCTATAAGGACAAGCCTGCAGGTGCAGTAGGACCACTATAACCTACTTACCATATTTATTTATGAGCCCGAGTTTTCTCCCATTTTCTTTCTTTGCATGTGGATGGAATAGCTCTCTAGTCTAGGCTTATTTTTTTATTATGGTCCTACAGACTGGAGCACAATGAGCCCCATATCTGGAGTCTCCAGGTGCTGCTGTAATACAGATAAATAAATGACTGATAACAATACAGCCAGATAAATAAAATACACTGGCCTGATATGAACTACTGCATTAGTTAGGCAATTTCCACTCAGTAGCAATTTCTCACTCAGGGTACTAACCCACCAAACAAAGCAAGAGGTTTTTTTAAATTTTCATTACTGTGTGTGTTAAATTACTGTTTGGTAATTTTTAACAGGAAACCATTATTAAATATTAAAATTAAACAGCCAGATCTGACATAATTTCAACTTGTGATGTGATAATCCAGAATTTGTGAATTATTGACTGGAAGCCAGACACTGATTTATAACCCTGGGGCTCTTGAGAAGTATCCCAGGCTCATAAGCTGTCCCTAAGTGATAGATTTTGCATTTAGTTTTCTGACTTCACTGAAATCCATATGGAAACTCTTTTTCTTTGGTCCGAATCCACCTATTTCATTCACACACAAGACATCCCAGCTGCTGTATAGCTGCCATAGCTTTGGTTTGCTTTTGAGATCCCTCAGGTTTAGATGGCAGCATGGCGACTGATATAAACCGCTTGCTTTTTGCCAAATCATATCTCCTTTAAGGGCTACGCTTTCACATCCATGAAAGGTGTTTCTCAGAGCTGTGTATCTACAAATGGGGGCAGTCCCAGGAGAAGTTTTACCTTTTCTTATTCCTAGATACACACTGTGCAGATCTCAAGACAGATTTGAACACTTTGATTAAAAAAAAAAAAAAAAAAGTAACTGTAAAATTAGTTTTGGATTTAATTTTAGAAAACATTCATTTAAATACCTTGCTGAATATCACTAGAATACTATCAACATCCAGCAACAGTTATGCTAAGTTTGTGAAACAGTTGAGTTGTGCAGAGTGGGAAGGAGGACGACGGCATCTTTTCCTCTCAGTTACCATTTAGAGAAGAATATTCTGAACTGAACCTTGAAAGTAATCAAAACCTGTAATGCTTTCGATTTCAAGCGAAAACACAAATTGATGAATGAAAAGATGTTCTAGGAAATATTTCTTAATAAGATTTTTCCTAACACTTGAAAAACAAAAGCCTTTCTGAAAGGAATTTATTCTTACTAGGTTTTTTGGTTGTGTTTTTTTAACCCAAAGGGTTCTTTGAGAAAAAGGGAGGGGGTGCTATAAAGCATCTGTACAAAGGAAAGTGAAGAGAACTCACGTCTTATAATAGCTTGGTTTGGAAATGTAAAGGAGGCATGTTCTCCTCTCGACTTTTGCATTACAAAGCCACAGCTGCTCATTCCTGGTATTCTGCTGTTTCTCATCTTCTGACCTCGGCTTTTCACAGGAAAATTTCACAAGACAAATAGAGAATCTGTCACACCAAATTCTGGCCTATCTTCTGCTGAATTTTGTTTTAAAATGTTTCTTGACTTTTAGTGGCTAACGGTCATCGGGTGATAACACAAGGGCGGGAAGGGGAAAAAAGATCCTGTGTTGGATTTACATCGGCGCTCCTGAAGGTCACGTGGCCATGCAAGAGCAGGTGCAATCCCACAGGAAACACAGAGCAATGGTCAGTTCAACTCAAAAATCCCGCTCCCACACGTGCTGAGTGCTGCTGGCACCTCACCCGCCGCACCAGGGTGAGGGGCCAGCAGAGCATGGGAATGTGGCGCAAGCCACTATGGAAAACACTTGATGCTGCAGCTGAAACTTGGTATTTATTTGCCAGCTACAAGGTAAATCCCACCTCACCCCAACACAACGCCATGGTTTTTGGCAGCGCTGCCCACCCTGAGGCACCATGAGGGAGCACTGGGGCTCTGCAGTGGGTCCCCTGCCGCCCTCCTCATCCCCATGCCGAAGAGCAGCTGCCTGCCTGGGGTGACCAGTGCTGCTACGTCCAGGGTCTGCTTTGGGGCCAGGACATCTATCAAGATGACTCGTACCTTGGCTGCCACTGTAATGTCATCAGCACAGCCCCCAACCCCCAAAATCCGCTGTGCCCATGTCCTCTCCAGCTCTATGCCACCAGCACCTCCCTGCTTCCTCGCATCTTCCGGCAGGTGATGGTGGAGGCTGCTGTGCGGATGTCTTCTCCTCCCTGATCAGTCGTGATCCCCCATGTTCGGGATGGTCTGGCAGAGCAAAGCGGCCCTGCCTGCAGAAGGTTGTCCATGCCCTCTTCAGGCCACCAGAGCAGGGCTTCCACCTCTCGGATGACAAGTGAGGAAAATTCAGCTGGACAGGCAGCTCTTTCCCCTTCACCAGGGAAGGGGGACAGCAGCTGGCCAGCGGGAGGGCAGGGCGCACCCATGCCATCCCAATTTGGTCCAGCACTAGTCACAGGGACAATGTTTTACTCCATGGCTAGGGAGAAGGGAAATACCCATCAGAGGAGGACTGGGGAATTTGTGTCTTTTGGCACAGAAGACTTTCAGAGCTGAAAGCATTGCAATGGGCTGGGTTTCCAGGGATGGAGAGAGAAAAGGATAAAGAGAATTTCCTCTCCTAGAAGAGAAAATACATGGGGTCATCTAGATCCCCTCTTTGGTTAAATCAAAGTTGGGCATAACTGAGACGTATATTACAGAAATTGCCAAAGGTAAAGTTGGACTGTCTTTTAAACGTTTTACACCTATCTATGTACATTCCTCATGATTTCAAACCCACAATAAATAAAGGAGAAAATACAGTCACCTACTTTTATGGTTCTCACTTCTTGTTGTTTTTCCTGGCGCTTCCTCAGACTCTGACATAAATTTCAGCCTTTGTTTTAGAAACAAGGCTCTGTTTCTCATGGTTAGAGAGACAAAGATGAAAAGGTTAACCCTGAAGTCAAAATGCAGAAGCCACGCCAAACAAATCCAGTGTTTATCTTCATCTCACAGCTCATTTTTTAAGTCTATCCTGCAATTTGGAGAGCTGATCCAATATGTTCAGTGTCCTGGCCTGTCAAGAATGGTATATGAAGTACACAAGGAAGGTAAGCACTAAGCACACTGGACTTCTACGTCAACATTGTGTCTGCCACAGAGAACAGAGGAAGATTTTAGAAAGAAAACCATAGCACAGTGTGGATAGATAAATATTGTGTGAGTGCTTTGCCTTGCTTCTGTCTTTGACAGCTGATGAGGTAATAAACCTGGCATTTTTTAGATTTTTCTAGCTTTTCTGTACAGATGGGTGTTCTTGAAGTTCAAGAAAACTCAGGTAATTGAGTGGAACAGCTCAGCATGAGCAATTAGCATGCACTAATTCTCCTTTAACTCTTTCTTTCTCCAGTAAGGCACATTTGTAATGATAGTGCTAAGCAACATGAGTTTAGTTTATCATCTACTGATTTTATCATTTACATGGTCATTTTTATATATATATAGATATCAGGAATTACCAGGAATTAGAGACATTATATAGCAGATACCTCACTAATTTCCAGTTTTCATTTTAATAATTATTCAAAGCAGAACTTTATGTGGACTCTAACCCAGCAGGTCCTGGCCTGTGGTTGATGGACTCCTGCTAGCCCCAGCAAGCTGTGGCCATCCGGCAGTCCCTCTGAACATCATCACTTACTGCCTTGGGTGGCAACAGTTTATACTGGGGGCCCCAAACATTTTTGTTATACTAGACTACTCTTAATCCTCACAATTTCATGTGTAGCACTGTGGAACCCATAACCAAGCCTGTAAGTGAAAGTATTGCTGCTGAAAGCAAAATTTGCCCATTCCAATGACACCCAAAAGTGTTTTATGAAAAGGAAAAATATGTTATGCTTTACTGAAGAAAGTGTGACCACAAAAGCTAGCATGTCCTGGGAACCTGGTAACGCTTTGCGAACGCACCCAGCGTGCATTTACAGAAATCTGGAACTTACTTGCACTGATGCATCTCTCCTGGGGGCAACAGCCATGCGGAAACATTTGAAAAGCAGGAATGAGATGTAAATACATCAAACCTTCTCACTGATTCTTTTCCTATTTGGAACTTTTTATGTGCTATATTACCCAGTGTTTAGTCACAGTGTCTAAATAAAAGAAGTTGTGCCTAAATATCAGGAACCAAGGACCAGCATTTGTGTCATGCCCAGTGTGGGTCCTGACCATATTGCAAGATACATATCTGTGAACTAAACCACTTAAGAACAAGTGTAACGTGCTGCCATTATACTATGTTACTTTGAATAAAAACTTTGAGGGTTTCTCCAGAGGTCCTTGTGTCTAAGTACCTCATTAGGCTAGTGATTAAATTCATAAAATTTAAAAAAAAAAAAAAGAAAATTAAAACCTGAAGACAGTTCCCCTTGTCCCTGTTCCAGGTACCTTCTCGTGGTGGAAACAGAAACCATGAATGACTCCAAATGAGAGAGGCACAGAATGCAGTTACCCAAAGGGTTGTGATTTATCAGTGTGCTCCTTTACAAGCCCTTAGGCAATGTTAAACATCTCTTTCCTGGCACAAATAGCTGTAGATTTGTCCTGGTTTATGAGTTACTTTAGATACTGTTTTCTGCTGCTTTGCATATTGCCAAAACAAAGATGTTACATCTGTTTCATTTAAAATTCCTAATTCAGGCTTACAGCCAAGCTTCAAACCAGTTTTGAGGAGTTAGCAGAATTAAGCAGTGACTTATTCCTTTGTATTTTGAAAACGCTATTCATTTTAATACATTTGTCAATGTAAGTACTAAGTAAGTTTTTAGTATGGTGATTCTGAAAAATCGCCTCCCAGAACACTGTTTTCCTAAATTATGTAGTCTGTGATAAATTATTTTAAACAGTTTTGTATAAATCAAGCAGCTGAGCCGAGTTTGAGGCTACCATAAATGATGTCTTTATCTTACTTTGCACACTAATTACTGTAATAACTGTGACACTATTGTTGTCCATACTACTTTAGACTGCAGGGAGGTTATAATTCATTTTTAATAGGTTAAAACAACTCTTTGCTATACCAATGACAAGGTTCCTTGTTTTCATTTAGTATGTTGTATTTTGTAATGCACAAATAATTTATTTAAATAAAGGTATATACAAATATGATGAAGGAAAAACTCTACAGAATTCAGTACAATGGCTGCATGCACTGGGAATGATGCTATGATTTGCTTCAGAGGCGTGGAGTATGAACTGAAAACTAGGAAAAGTTTTGATGGTGTGCTGAAAATCCCATCACCACATCGAAGGGTCTTCAAACCTAAAATACATATTATGAATAAAAAAAAGCATTAAACACATTTTAAAGCCCCTTCTGAAAAATCCAAAGTTAGAACTACCTAAAATTTTCATTTTAATAATAGCAGCAATAAGGAATGCACATGCATATTTGCAGTTGAAGATTGTATATGCAACTCCCATCAAAGCAGAGGCATCTTGGTTGGCCAAATGTCTATACTTTGGTACCAGAACTTGCCCCTCCATACTGCTGCCCAGATGGAGTGTTTTTACACCACTGAGACTCACTGCAAAGCTGCTTTATGCCATTAAGAAGCACTTAATGAAATTCAGCTAGAAAACTATGATATTTTGAAATACAAATAGAGATACTTTTTCGCTCTTACTCAGGAGTAAACAGTTTCCAAAGAGAATTCACTGAGCCAAAAAAAACCAAACAAAAAACCCAACCAAACACGTCATGCTGTTAACACCTTCAAACAAAACTGAAGTCCACAGCCACCATCCTAAAATATTATTGTGGTATTCCACTGCTCAATATCAAACATTTGAAATACGCATTGAAAGGGGTGCTGAGGGCAGGATTTGATCTAGAGGTCCTCTGCTTGCAAATAGCTGTTCTGACTATACAGCAAGTGAGTCAACAAGTGGAGAACATGGAGAGAGACTAGAGGAAATACATTTGGTGTAATTTTTGCCATCTAAAAGTTGGGCATCTAGTCTTCCTTCACAGTCACTGGGGAGACACTGACACCTTGAGAGGGCAATTGATCCTGCCCATTTTCAGATGGAAGGCTCGTTTTGGAGATAGCCATCCCTCCGACTGCCTGCAAAGGCAGCCTAGACAGCTACTTCACACTAGATGATACCTAACTTTTAAAGAGGCAGCAGTAGGGGAGAGGCATTCTGTTATTGAGTTTTAAAGGTTTTCTCATGACTCCACAGGCTCGACAAGATCAGAAACATGCCACATCACATGTTTTTGTCATAAGAGCTTATTTGTAGTCAGGTCAAGGTGCCTCCCTTTTTTATTCCTTAACTTCCTATATTTTAACTGATTTCTATAAGAATCTCTCTAAACTTTCTTTATATGGTCAGATATACACCTAGACTGCAAAATACTTTGGGGTATATATTAGTCAGCAAAAGTGAAATGTCAAACCAGGCCAGCCAAGCTGAATACAGTTAAGTTGTTTATTAATACCTCAATGTTTAGTTACAAAGTTCATGCCTGAGAACTCATGAAGTGTGTCTCTCACTGATTCACTACGTGCAAATTACATCTGCTCCGTAACTGGCTGCATATATAACTATTTCTAAAACATATGCTTCATTAATTTAAGTTCAGAATAATACCAGCCTGCCTTTCATTCATTCAGCCCGGCTTCCTCCAGGAGAAAGGCGTAGGCAGCTGTGTTGTACCTGGGCATATTTGCTGTGTGCCCAGCTGTCCACCCCTGCATGGCTCCCTTAACTTCCCCACCAACTTTCAAACTCTCTGGACAATTTCAGCCAAGTCAGAGAGAGGTACAGATATCTCAGAGCTATTAAGTTCCTGATGTGCCATGAAACACAGGACTGGGTAGAAAGAAGATTTAATTATGTCCTCACATGGAGGGAAAATCTGGAGTGGGGTTCAGAATCCATACAGGGTTTTATCCTAGAAAACATATCCATAGGAAACTAGACATCATTGTTCCCAGTACTCCCATAATTGTAATTGATGAATGACAAATACCACAGTCAGTTTAAAGTGCTGTTACAGGGGGTATGAAAAAAAAAAATCTGTTTCTCATCAATTCTTGATCTTAAATGTAGACTAGTTTGTTATTTTGCTCATTAGTTTTTGCTCCCTGGTGTGTTATAAATAGCATTATTGAAACAATAATAATAACCATAAAGTTTTGTTATGAAGGGGTGAAAATCACAGAGAGTATTAGACTTTGTACTACCCTGTGTGTTGCCTCAAATTCATGGCAGCGGAAATTTCCCATTATGTGAGGGCTCTGCCTTGTCATTACCAAACACAAAATAGTCTAATACATTTCACTGCACTCCATGCAGTTTTTTACATAAGCATCTGCAGAGAAAACTGCATCCCCACAGCTGCGGTTAGTCGTCAAACCATAAGTCAATGGTCTCCCTATCCGCAGAACCGCAAGTCTCATGGACAACCTCCCTTGACGGCAGCAGAAATTTTGGTCACCTTTCAGTGACAAGATCATGCCCTAAGTTCAGTGCTACAGACTATTATCCTTAAGTACTTAACTAGTCTAATTGAGCCTTTGCACAGCTGATGAAAGTGCAGAGCATTTGCTTGTAGACTCCTGAGATGCCTACTGTGTAAAGCGTTTATTTCTGCAGTAGAAGTATTATCAGCAAACTTCAGGCTATCAGTAAAGGCTTAAACTGAGCTCATTCATGCTTGATCACGAGTAAAATTAAAACCAAAACTTTCTTTCATGAACCAAAACTCCCCCTGCATCTTACTTTTTCAACATAGTTACTTTTCAGCTGTGTAAATTGTAGTCACTACTACGGTATCTTACATTATAGCTAAAGTGTCATTACCTAACTAGATAAATACAGTATGTACATTTGAAATCCCACTGTTGCTTGAAACACCACTGTTATTTTAAACCAAGTGCAAATGGAAATATAAAGGCCTTTTTTCCCTTTGTAAAATATTAGGTACAAACCCAACGTGAAATACTGTGTTTTAAAGACCAGTCATAGCCGTGCATTTGTGTATAGTTAACGTATGTGCACATTTACCACTTATACATCTTTAGAGGAAAAAATTTAAACCTGTTTGAGTGGCAAATGCGTAGAAATATGCCATTTTGGGGTTCTAATCTGTCATCAGGCATCAGCATACCATTCTGTGTAATAAAGCCTAGTAAGGGGCAAACATTGTGGGAATGCTTCCCTTCCTCCAAACAGCAGGTATGGCCTGCTCCTAAAATCAGGAAATGAGGAGTTTGGACTATATCATATCTGGTGAGGCATTTCTTGCATTCATAGATGGTGCCAGCTCTTAACGAAAAAGGAATTAAAAGTGTTTTTTCAGGACATGTTTACCCAGCTGTTGGTGGCATATGTTTTCTCCCTGTGAAACATATTTATTGATAACAAATGAAACTGTTAAATCTAAATGAGAAGTGAAAGCCACCACAAAACTTCTTCATACGTACCTGGATCTAGGAATATTTTCTGTGCTTTCCCTCAACAAGAGGTCTGAGATCAGTGTCTCTGGGCTTGATCTCTTTCCATATCTAAAGAAAAAGAAAAAAGTATGGTTTTGTATATGTCAGTTTTTAAAAAATGAAGACTAAGCATGGAACCATTAAAAAAATCTTTTCAGAAAAACTGACTAGAGCAAACATAAAGACAACTTCCCAGCAAGTATTTTAACTTTCCAGCATATCACACGGCTCACACTTAGCCATGTGAGAAAATGTTCACTCTTCAGTATTTCCCTGGATATATTTTTCCATAACCATGTTACATTATAGTATTGAGAAACCCTGAATATTTCTCAATTCGATGGCTGTTCCTGGATACTCTAAGGCCTTGCACCTTACTGATGTGAGCATTGGGGAAGGGGAAGGAAGCTGTGCATGACGTGACCTCAGAGTATGTCATTCCTGCCTACAAACCCAGTTCCATCATCTCATTAACTTTTGCGTTGTTTTAGATGCTACTGTATTGTAAATGAGGAGTCAATTTTATCTATTAAGTGAATAGAAAACTAACTCAGATATGCCGTACTATCCAAGGAACTAGCCAAGATTTTTTACGATACCTAGTACCTTTGGGGCTGCCCAACACATAGCACATTAGGTTGTAAAAACTGAGCTACCCCGAGGTAATCAGCACTTTTGAGCTACGTGGTCATGGGAGAGAAAACTTTCTGAATCCGAGTTCTTCTTCAATTAAATGGGCTATCACCGGCTACCTTTGTCCTGTATTTACACAGCAGCTGTCTTTCTATTGCCTTTTTTTTTTTTTAAATCCTGGATACTATACATTGCTCAACAGTTAAAAGTACTGCAATTCCTGGTTCTTGGGAAAGAATTTGCTCTCTTTTCCTGAGAAAACAGAAGCGACAATGAGCAGCCAGCTTGAGAGACCCTTCTTCACTATAAGGATTCATTAGTCTAAGAGCGATAACTATAAGCAAACGCTCCCTTGGTTGGAAAGAATTAAGATCATGGGGTTTAACTTGTGTATGTAATTAGTCTGAATCACAAAGTACATTAACAGATAACAGCCTTGTGAATGCCGCTTGAGTGAAATTCTCATTCCAGAGAAATCACAGGTGTAATTAAGGACTTCGATTTTATCCATTGCTATCAAGATGTTTCTCCAATGACTTGATCTAAATTTGGGGGAAAAAACCCAAAAAAGCTTCCCAAACTATATTTCAAAAGCTAGCAGTTTTACCTGTTGATGGCATGACTTACTAAAAAGTAGAAACATATCTCACTTTTCAATCATTTTATTCAACTTTTTGTAGTTTTACATTGCCTTAATCATTTCAGTACATCACCTGTGCCGCAGAAAGACAAAGCATCAGTTTCAGAATTTTAAAGTAAATTCCTTAATCTAAACTGATTGAAAGCAGGTATCTGAAAAGAACCAGCCAGACAGTAAAATGCTATTACAATAACGCAATCAAGCATGATGCTGAATCAAATACCTTGCACTCCATCACCACAAAGGGATTTCTTTCTTTCTATTTCCCTATTCCAACTAATATGTATGTGACCTGGACTTTGACTGAGGGGGAATCTAATTTGCCGTTGTTTTAAAGAAATCAATTTAACAAATCAAAAACTTGCTCCAGCAGCTTACACTTGGGCAAAACTCCCACTAATCTCTTGGAAAGTTTTGTCTGAACAAGAAATGGGTAGCAACTCTCCAGACTGCAGAGATTCGGACAAATCATGAAGACAACTGTGTTGGGGAGATGATACCTTTTATACGAGTCCCTTCAGCGCCTTGGCTAGACCAGTGCTGCTACCTGTGCTGGATGGACCCGCCATGTCCTCACACAGCAAAGCTGCACACGAGGCGACTGCCAACTGTGACCAACTGGGCTGGTTAAGGAGCAGCTGCTCTTCCTATGTCAGACACCTGAGCCTCCTGTCTGCCCCATAATTTTGCCACGGGGAAACAACCATACTACAGCCATAATAAAAAAAGGCCACGGACAAAGTCAATCTCTTCTTACTGAAGCAAATGCCTTGGGAGATCTTTGCTCCAGCTGCTTTGTGCTTTGCTCCCTGTCTACCCTGCCCAGCTCTGAGACAACGTGAATACAGAAAGCCAGGCCTTTATTTGCTGTTTGGGAAACACTTTTATCAAATATCATAGCTGTTTTAAAAGAACGAGGCTCCAAGTTTTGTGAAACTACCTAGTCAGGTTTTGTGCGCAGCTTGAGACATCAAAGCCTTTTTTTGGGCATGCTGATAACCCACAACTCCAGCTGAAGTCAAAGGGATCGAAGAGTAAACGTACTTATTCTGATTACGGACATAGTATCTCAGACTCAGTGAAATCACAAAGCTTCCTATGAAAACTTGGGTCTTGGGAGTCAAATCCCATTGGTGTCCAAGGCTGGCAATGGGAGCCAAGGGATCTCAGAAGCATCTTGTGGGCTTGATTCAGAAAACTGCCCCAAAACCCCAAGCTCTGAAGATCTGCTCCCTTCCCCATTAAAGGGTGTTGACATGAAGTGGGAGCATCAGTACTGCCTAAGTCAGACACACTTTCATATTCTCTGCCCTGCCTATGATTCAAGCCATTTCCAGCAGGAACAGCCTTACCATTTTGCTATAGCACAGAAGAGCCACAGATGCAAGAGCAAGCTGCAAGGGACAAAAGGAAGAGGGCCTGTTGGCAAGAGGGAGTACAGATAGTACCAAGTAGCAGAAAGAGGAGCGATTCAAGGACAGATAGGCTCTGAAAAAAAAACCCTGAAGAGTGCAGTAGAGGGGTATGAAGCAAAGACCACAGGATGGTTTTGAGGACAGAGGTGGGACTAATCCAAAGACACACAGACATCTGCAGGGTAGGAGTCTGCATCTGTGTTGGTCACCTTAGGCTCTCTTTATAGTCATAAAGATGTGGCACCTAAGGCACAAATGATCTCATCCAAAATGAGAAGTCTGAAACAGGCCTGGTGACTTGCGCCCTACAAATACCTGTTTCCCTCAGCTAACCTCAAGGGGTATAAAGCTGATGGGCACAGATGTCTAAAGCTAAGTGAGGTGGATCTGAAGGAGAAGGATCTCAAAGGAGAGAGGGAGCAAAGCAGCCACACAGACAAGGGCTAAAGACATGAAGAGAAAGATAGTCTGGAAGGAAGAAGCTTCATGGGAGCTGGGGTGAAGACCCTGTGGGTCGCAGTAGCTCAGAGGGGAATGACACTCAAATGCTTTGGTTAGGTCAGAAGCAGAAGCCAGGAGGATGAGCCAGAAGGTTATTCATAATCACAAAAACATCAAACAAGACTAGACAGATGAACCTGAATAGAAAAAAGGCATTGATCTCATCCTTTCCCAGCGTGCTCTTACTGCTCCATCTCACCAATTGCACAGTGAACGGCCTGCAGGCACCAGATCTGGTGGGAAGCCGAGCACAGCTCGCTCACACACCCTCAGGAGGAGCACGGCGAGCCTCCAGACCCCTCACCTCCCCGCTGTTACAGGGCTCCCAAGCAGCACCAAGCACAAAAGGCAGAGGCAAAAAGCTGAAACAAGACAGAAAGCTTCGAGCACCTCTGCTGAAACAGACCAAATGATTCTTAGACCAGTCCAAAATGCTTCAGAAGTTATTGATTCATTTTGCAAGTGACTGTGTCACTGCCGAAACAGGGAACCTCCAGGAGCTCAGTTAGGCTTTCCAAATGGAGGCGGCAATTACTTTATTTCTGTAGTGTTAATTCAGCACACAGTGGAAACAGCACACCCTTTTTTTTTTTTTTTCAGTTAACCTATGTAGTCAACTTTAAAATGCGTATCATGAAGTTGCCATTGTGGTGGTTTTTTTCTGCCAGCTTTCTTGTACTTCCAGGTCAATTCTGTTCCCTTTAAATATGAGGGGGTGGGTGGGAAATCTAGGTGAAACCTAAAGAACAAAATTTAAATCCTGCATTGTTTCATCCATCAGCAACAATAACTATTTTGATTCATTTCAGAACCCAAATCCATGCAGAAGAATGAAAGCAGTCTCACACTCTGAGCTGTATACTCACATCCCAGAAATGAGAAAAAAAGCTATACAGTCAACGTTAAAGCAAGTGGAGGTTGAATACAGAAGGAGTTTTCATCTGGTTGGTTTTGGGGCTTCTATTTGTTTGTTTTTAAATATGACCTGGGTTTGGACAGGAACCATCTTTGAAATCAGAGATGAAAGAAACAAAAGAAGAGATGAGAGACCAGCCTGGAGATCCCATCACACACAAGGGAAAAGGGCAGCAGGGGCAGAACTTGAGGATCAGATTAGTTTAGCAGTAATCTGGACCAAAAGTTATCCGAGCACAGACTATCACACAGAAGCATGCCATACACATGAACAAGTTGTGAATATTGCTTTAAAAGTCCAGGACAGAAGAACTGTATTTCTATCAGCCTCTTCATCTCTGTTATGCTATTAGTGCACTGGCAGACAATGTTATGGGTTTGCTGGGAAAGCTCTCAGTTACACGATAGCCTCCCTTCTAATTTGATTCTTCAGACTTCTAGAGGGACAAATGAAAGCCCAATTTTAGACCTCTCATCTGGTTTTGATATTAAACAAATAGATAAGTATGTCAAAGCTCTTCTGGGTCACACACTGTTCAGGGACCTCAGGGGAAACTTCTATTAATCACACAGTCTAAACTGGACAGATGCTCCCAAAGGAAATGATTTTTTATAATAATTTGCACTTTTTTCAGACTGAGCCTTTACCCCTACTTTAACAAGCACAGTCATCCCCAGAAAGCCAGTTTAGAGCCAGGCAGGTTCAGGTCACACTCTTTTCTCTTTCAGCTTGGGCTTGGGTTCTTGCTTGT
This sequence comes from Gymnogyps californianus, assembly GCF_018139145.2. NCBI lineage: Eukaryota > Metazoa > Chordata > Aves > Accipitriformes > Cathartidae > Gymnogyps > Gymnogyps californianus. The sequence goes on from NC_059472.1 coordinate 131,944,306, forward strand.
GGTCTTGAGAGAGTTTCTGTTAGGACTAGTGGGTTTTTTGGCACTCACAGTTGCATGAAGTAGCTGGTAAACCACAAAGCATCGGGACTACTACAACTCCTCAGCAAGGCTAGAGGGGCACTTTTTCCTCATCAAAATCTTCACTAGAGTCAGTGGCAGCAACAGAAGTGGGAAACTGCTCCTAATGCCCTGTCTAACTCTCGCCAGCTCCCAGGTTAGTTATGTTTTCTCTCCCTTTTGGGGGGCTCTCCCCATGCATGCTGCCCTGCGGTTCACGCTCCTGCCTGCCAGCCTGTCTGTGCCAGGGCTAGAAAGGGCTGAGAGAGCAGAGGCAGCATAGACACCCCTGCCCCTTCTGCCAACTTGGATGGTGGAAATTCAGCTCCAGACCCAGAGGCAACTCAGGGGTGCACGGCTGTCGCTCTCTAAAGGGAGTCCGTGCACCGCGTCTTTCTCCGTGTTCGTGGGGGAAGGAGGGTGAGACACCCAGGTGCGAGGGGGCACCCCACTTTCCTCCCCTGAGCCTCGCCAAGGAAAAAGGCAGCCCGGGGAGTGGGAAAGGGGGATGCTGGCCGGGCCGCTCTGCCTACCTCTGCCTGGTGATGAGGTTGATGTAGTGCCTCAGCGCCGAGTAGTACCTGGCCATGTCCTCTGCGGGGGCGTCCTCGCCGGGGCTGTCCGGTTTGGAGGGGTACGCCTCTGCCAGCGTCCCCAGGCAGACCAGCAGCGACAGGGCGAAAGTCAGCACCGACACCCACAGCCTCACGGTGCCCTGCATCTGCACGGTGGGGTGGGGGAGAGCCGCCGTCAGCCCCTGCCCCGACGGCGGGAGCAGCGCGGCCGCCCCAGCGCGCCCCGGCCCGGGCCGCCCGGCGCCCCCATCCCCGTCCCCGTCCCCATGCCCAAGCCCAAGCCCAAGCCCAAGCCCAAGCCCCAGCCCCAGCCCAAGCCCAAGCCCAAGCCCGCCCCGTCGCGGCACTCACGGCGGCGGCTGCAGCGGAGCGGCTCTCGGCTCAAGCGAGGCGCTTCTGCCCGTGGTCGGGGCTCCCGAGTGCGGGGCTCCGCGCCTCGCCGGTGTGTTTTAAGGCTTCACTGGCAGGCAGGAGGGGCCTCGGGCGATCACGCCTCGCCGGCTCCGGTCCCCCCCCCCCCCCCGCTCCGCCTGCCCCTGCCGCCCCGGGAGCGGCACCGCGGCCGCGGCCGGGCGGGGCCGGGCGGGACCGAGGGGGCGGGCGCCGCCGCTGCCCCCCCCGCAGCCCGCGCACAGCCCCCGCCGCCCCGGCAAATCCCACCCGCGGGCTCCAGCCGGGCTCTGCCCCGCGGCTCTGCAGCCGGCCCCGCGTGTCCCGGGTCCGGCCGTGGGAGCCCGGCTGCCTGTCACTGTGGAGCCGCCGTGCCGCCCGGTGCCCGAAGCCGGCAGGGGAAGGGGAGCGAGTGCGGGGAAGGAGTGTACCCCGCTCCTACGGCACCGGAGGGGCCTCAAGCTTCAGCTTCTAAGCAGGAGTGCTGCCGAGCATAAAGCCGAGGAAGCAAGACGGTTTGGGGCAACCAAACCCACCAAATCAGTGCCACAGGCTCAGACATCACACCTACTAAATGGGTAAATCTTGAGGCTTAACTCCCCAGGGGACTGGCAGCAGAGCTGCAGCAATGAAACTGCACCTCCCTCCATGCCCACTGTGCCAGGGAGACCCTCTATGCCCCTGCCCAGGGCTACCTTCCGAGTGGCTTTTCTAAAGTGACTTTACTCTGTTTTATTTCTGTGCCTGAGCCATACGCCACAGAGAACAGCTCACCAATGCCATGGGATCACGACAGCTTTTCCAGTAGCTGTCCTGACCCAAGGGAACCACTGCTGAATCTGGGACGCGGCAACTTCTCCCAGCAACATGGAACTACAAGGACTGATCAGGCCAAAGTGCCAGATTTACGTGTGTCCCTAAACTTGTCCAGACCTAAAGTCAGTGGGGAAGCATGGGCACCCTGACAGTAATCTGATCCCTCGTACAACGGAGGTCCGAGGTAAGCAGAGTGGGCATCTTCTGGCGACATACATACCCCTCTCCACTGATTACAGCAGCAGCCTAGGCAGCTAGGCTAGACTAGACACCTGACTACCAGAGTGCCTGAAGTTGGGTAAGATGAATCCAACCCAAACAAAGTTTCAGAATTTTTTGAAGAATTTGGTAGAGTTGGAAACTATTCATACATACTAATAAAATTAAGTTAATTCTTTAGAAACAGGTAATTTGATTAGCATCTTGATGACCAATGACTAATTCCAGTTGGAATGACAAATCATGACTCTGATCATACCTTATTTTTACTTTAATTTGAAGGTAAAATAACAATCACCCAAGTAAGAACATTAGACATACTGACAGAAAGCTTTAAGACATATTCTAAAATTATATCATACATATACTACTGTAAATGTAGTTATTAATTTCTATAGTTATTATCATATGCAGTTATTGGCTTAATAATAATCCAGCAGACTCTGAAAAACAATATTCAGTTCACAAAAGCAAAGCCAGAAATAATTTTCCTCACTCCAGAAACAAAATCTCAACATTATCTAAAAAAAACCCCTAGCAAATAAATGGCTCTTGTGGCGTGCAAGGAAGCTCACTGGATTATGTCCATTTCAAGCCATGGAAGCAAAGAAAATTCCAGAGCTCTTAACGTCAAGAGATATTTTGAAATCTTCATGACTCTGTAGTGCACTGGCCACAAACCTTACGGCAAGATTACAGGCTGCCTTTTATCACATACTGAGTGAAGAATTTTAATGTGTATGAACAATTTTCCTTGCCACAGCCAGCAACTCTAGCTCCTAATTTCAGCAGATCTGTGCATCACGTGACATCACGTCTTACAAAGTGGCCTCACTGCATCCCCATGCTCTCTGTCCTCCCACCAGCAGCACTCCTGCACATTCGGCATTCACGTTGTCCTCACGTTGGCTCAACAGAAGCAGCTGATGTGACAGTCTGATACCTGTGACACTGCAAATGCCCTAGAGAACAACTGTGCTCTGGCTCCATCCTTTTCCCTTTGCCATGCTGAATCCAATAAGCTGCCTAATCCAAAGCTTGCATTGATCCAGTTTATCAGCTTTTATGGGGTGTAGGGGACAAGCAGTGACAGCACTGGAGACTGAAGCATCTGGGAAGGTGTGCCACAACGACAGCTCTCACCAGCTTCAGCCTGATTCTGCCACAACCATCTTCCACCAGCTCACAGGACTGGGGGTGACTTTCTCACCATTAAAACTCTTTCACCACTGATAACTGAGATTGCTTCTCTCCCACTAGCACCACTATTTTTACACTATCAATCTTCAAGGCAGTTCAAAGAAAGAGGAATAAGCTAACAGACAAGCAAGCAGAGCAAGATAAACATGAAGTCTGGCATCAACACGCTTACTTGGGCTATAAGGAGGCAACGACATTCCCCCATCACGGGTATGTCTGTATTTCTTGACACAGCAGTATGTCACGGTGCCGCGTCTTGGCACAGACCACCACCCGGGCAGTCAGCTGTTGACATCTCCAGAAACCCTGGACGAATCCTTGCTCTTTTCCTAGTGATGAGGTACAAGCAGTAAGCTGCTCCCTCCAAGGAAATGATTAACAAATCATACCTGCTAAGTCCCTCTACAAAACGCTGGGTCTGGAGCAACAGCTCCCCACAAAAATAAGGTACGGACCACACTAACAGTCAGTTTGCTTCACAGCATGACGAGGAGTGAGGGAAGCCCTCTTGCTTTTGCAGGAGGAGGAATCAAATTTGTCTCCTATATGAGACAGCAGCTCCTGCAGCTGCAGGCTGCTTGGCAGGGTCTGGGGAGAGGTTTTCTTTCCCACGGCACCATGACCCCAATCAACTCATCTGTTGTGTCTTACCTTTGGATGAAGTAGCCTCTCCCAGCTTGTGCTGAGTTTGGACTCATGCCCCGACTCTGACTGGCCTAAAGGTTCATGAGATGTCAAACCTTACCACTCTCGCTGCCCTCCAGAATAACACTTCTTTCAGTACAGTTCCAGCATTTAATTTGGGAAACCCAAAACACCGAACCCAAAATTTTAATCACCCTGCTTTCCACAGTGCCTACTTCTGTAACAGTATTGAGGCACTGCTCAGCTCCAGGTGTGTGCTTATGCCCCATTTCATCATTTAAGATGAAGCATACACCTTAGAGCTTTCTTGAGTCCAGAAACGTTTATGTCTGGAGCCTTAATTAAGTTCTTAAGTAAGTTCTTATAAAAATTTCCTCTCTCTTCTTCTGTTCTGAAACACTGAAAATCCATACAGGTTGATCCAGTCCCTACCGTAAAACATATATTAAGTTTAAATAACATAGATAAAACATACTTTGGATACATAACATAATCATCAGTATAATCTGAATGCAACAAATACTGGCATTTTTTAATTGATGAAACAAACCCTATACCTAAAGTTACAGACATATATAGGCTTCAGTGTATCAGGGAGACTGAGTGTCCCTGGGTCGCAGTGATCTTAATGGGTGTTTTACAAGTGGTTTCCAGAGTCAAGGTCTCCTGCACCTTTGATGACGCCTGTTGATGATTACTCCACATGGATGCTTGCCCAGTGTTGCTGTCCTCGCACAAAGCAGGCAGGGATTTGTATTCTGGCAAATGGCAGAGCTGCATTTTCCACAAGCAGCTTTATGATGGGCTATAAAGAGGAACAAGAAGGCAGCGAGGGTAGTTGGAAAGAAATGAGGAAGACTTCGAAGAGCTGATGAAGAAAGTTGGGAAGAACTGAATGGAGTTAAAGAATGCAGCCTGGGAGAGAGAGCAGAAAGACACAGGCATAGCTCAAGTATGGCAGCACTTAGATATTCACATTTTTTCTTTGCCAAATACTATGGGCTTGCAGATGTGCAACTCCTAGCTACACTATAGCTAGGCCATCAAGAGCTTGAAGGGTATTTAACTACACACAGAGAGAAACACGGGAGTTTCAAAGCTCTGAGCAGGTATCAATATCAGGTCCAGCACTGATGGGAAAAAGTGAAAAGGAACATGACAGTCAAATTTTGACTATGTTTTAGCGCCATGACATTTAAAGATTCAATAGACACCTGTTTAGCCTACAAATTTCAGACTACACTAAGAACAAGAAGACTTCCAAGATATCAACGTATTAAAAGTAAGATGATATTGTTCTACAAGCAGCATAAATGTGAAAGAAAATTCAAGTCATTCATTAATGGTAATATATATGATTGCATTAAACAGGGGCATGATATTTGCCTGAATTAAAACAGAATTTAGTGTGATTAACTTTGGACAGAATATTATGTATAGCATGCTCTCTGTGGTAGGCACGGAATTAAAGCTGTTCTTTATTATTACAAATACACATAATGTCATTTTCTCACTGAAACAAAGTAAGGTTGTGTGCATCAGTGATCCTAAACTAATATTCCATAATAGCCCATTAATAGTCCTTGTTTTAAATACAAGAACAAGATCAATCTCCTAGTACATGGAAAGCGTTAAAAGTTGGAGCCCCAGGAAGAAAAGATATATGTGGTACTAGAGACCTGGAAATGGCAGATTTTATCAGCTGATGTTGCCTGTGCTCTTGCAGTTAAAATGTCTCACTAAAGGTTTCCATAGCTGAGCAAACCTTCCAGAAATGCTGAATCTTTAGGACTGGAAGTTCAGTCAGATAAGCAGTGTATAATTATTCATAGTCACATAAATTTATCTGAACTTATTTGGACAGAAAATGGGGCTGTTAATCTCACAAAATCAGGCTCTCACACACTTTACAGTATAGCTGATTTCAGCCTGCTTAGCAATACTTTCAGAAAAGCTTCTCATTGTGCTTTGATACATCACACCAGTACACACATTTCCAAACTTTAATGTGTCCCTTTCCGTACTTTTATTCACCTCCCCCTGTACATACACGTAAGAGTTGAACAGAACACCCTCTAATCCTCAAGTGACCACCCCTTCCCGTCTGCTCAGCAGTAGTACTGTTTTCAAGAGGCATCTTTGCGAGTCCAGCAAGAGTTAAGCAGGTTTTTAATACTCCACCGAAAAGGAGGGCTCTGCCTAAGTACAAACTACATGAAAATATAAGAGAAAAGAAAAACCTAATGGATCAAACCAAAGGCCCATCTATCTAGTCCTTAATGGCATCTAAAAGCAGATTCCTAAGATTGTCAGAACAGGAAAAGCACGTTACACTATTTTCCCACTATACTTTTCCCAACTTCTAGAAAATTGTGGCTTAGGGACTTCCTAACAGGCAGTTGAGGTTTTGTATACTATAGTAAATTTTGAGCAACGCCAGCCTCCTGTGGCAGAGTCCCACAGCATTCCTGCTGTGGATTACAGGACAGGAATGGAAGTCATCAGCTGGCACTGTCCCTCTGTTATCGCTTTGACGTGACTACCTGCTCCTGTATGTCCCCTCGCCCCACAGCGCCAACATTGGTACCTGGGAGATGGTTGTTATTCACACACCAAGGCGGTGAGTGCCTTCACATGCCATGGCAGCATGACATCGCAGGCACCAAGATACCACGCCGAGCCACAGACCCGTCTGCGTGGCACCTCCTGCCCTCCAGCAGGGAAAGGGAAAGGCAACTCTCCTTGACGTGAGCTACTTCTGGTGATGCACGAATGGCTCCCGTACAACTACTTGACTGTGAGCTGCAGACCCAAGATGTAATACAAATAAATTCTTTGCTATTTAAAGCAATGTTGTTCATAGCTTCACATCAAAGGCCCTGCAAGCATTTGACTCACAATCACAGCAGCATATGACTGGAAACCAGAAAAATAAAACCTGGTTTCAGTGGAATCTTATAATGAAAGTTGTTGTTTTTCTTTTCTGAAAACACAGCCAGAGAGACTTCTGAAATGCTGCAACAAGGTCAGAGGGGCATCGGCAATTGTCCTGAGGACACACGGTACAATGCACAGTTCTGACAGGAACACAACGATACTCAAATAAGCAACAAAACCAAACCCAGTATTTGCAACTGTAATGACATTTGTTTTGCCATACCTTCTTCCCTTTCCACTCCCCCAGGACAACAGAAAAACAAAGACAGATTAGTAGGATAGAGATCAGAACGCTACCTCTGGCAACACGTCTACTGCTGAGACCAAAGTCAGTAAGGAACAGCTTACAAGAAGATAGTGGTTTAAAGCAAATGAATCAAGTGCTTGTATCAGAAACAAAAAATTCTCCACACTGAAAGAAAGTGATTTTTCATGTGTATAAGATGAGGAAGTTGGGAAAGCTGTCATGACTTAAAGACAACCAGAATTACTAGAATTAACCATTCTCTGCTTCAGCGTACGTCTTGACTTCAATCCCGTTAAAGAGGGAAATAGGAGGAAAGGTGAGAGAAGTCCAGACAGGCTACGCTGCAAGATTGTGCTGAGTGACTCTGCCTGAAAATGAAACAAGACTTGCCTGAAACATAAGAGATATCAGAGGTTGATGGGATTGTGCCAAGGACTGAAGAAATCCAATCACACTTACATGGAGAACTGTCACCCATCTTACCTGCAGGGAGTAAATCAGAGAGGCAAACATAAGAAAGACATCTGCAAAGGTTTCTGAAAAACCCTGCTATGTGTATTCATTTGCAGAATATTACCACTTACTGATATGTGTACAGAAGTGAATTCATCTACACCCAAGGCACTGGAGCTGGAAAACATCGTTATGCTTAAAATGTGGATCTGATACACAAAAACATCTTCTCTCCTAGCAGATTCATAGTCCAAGCACAGTCAGAATCACTTTTGCTTCCTGTCCTGCAACACTGACACAGCTGAGAGTTAACTTTATCCCAGATGGTTTCATAATTTTGTATGTGTTGAATGCTTTATTACTTGTCATGGCATGCAGCACAGGAAACCTTAAGTGCCAAAGTTGCAGCATTTTTTAAAAGGAGATCTAAACTTGAAAACAGGGGTGATAGATTGATTAATTCCATGGTAATACAGGATGCTATTTGCCTCTGCTAGCTTTGGCTATCCAAAAAGTAGGCTCCTGCTTTAAGAATTGGTCCAGGCTCTCCTTATGATCAAAAAAAAAAAAGAAAAAAGGCAGGCAGCTGCAGAGCAATTCACCTAAGATAAATATCCATCACAACTGGGACCCCACCAGGAGATGCTCCTCTCTCCCTGTCATCTTAAAACATAGAGATCGTAGACTACCCAATCGTGCACAGTCAAAGAAACCAAAGAACAAACTGCACGCTGGTGACAGGGAATCCTTCACCATCACAAGGATGGCGATACCACAGAGGACCACAGCAGTCATCCACACTAGAGATCATTCTTCATTTATACCGTGTCATGCACATTTGAAATGACAGGCCTAGGATCTAGGAAAGGGTCATACACTTAAGATAGCATCGTACTGACTGTACTGGTCTCACAAATCAGGGACACATGGAAATGTCTTGATACACTCCTAAAAAAATGTCCAAATTGTCTTAGCTGTGCACTGGCCTTACGCAGTTTGACTGTATCTTAGCTAACGGCTTTTCACTCCTGCTAAATGGATGAGTTCCATCAAATAAACTCCATGTTCAGCCATTAATTCAATAATTCTGACATCAGGAAAGAAATGTTTATCCATTATTCTGTGTTTTTTTTTCCTTGCACACTGGTGCAGTTTGGAGCAAAACAGCATGACAACTGTAACAGTAAGGGCAGGCTTATTTTGTATATGACAAGCATAACAAGAATATGGATTACAAACTCTAGCATTGAAACATACCTTCTGAAGTTCTTACACTGTTAAAATTAATTATCTATTTTATATTTCAGTTCTTATCGTCTCCTCTTAATCCACTCACACAACCTTCTGTCAGGTGCTAAGGTCCTGGTAAAGTAAATTAAAATTCATGTTCAACAAACGTGACTAAAAATGGATTCTGCCTGATTTAAGCACATTTACTCTTTTTTCCTTTGCTTGCAGTTTGACAATATGTTCTTATTTACTAATATCATACGTTATTTTATTAAAATTAGCAGTGATATTATGTATGCAAATAGAAGCAGTGGAGCAAGATGTGATATGGTGCCCCTCATCCTACTGCTGTGCTGTCTGTAGCCTCACCTGTTAATTGTTGCCTGCTGAGAGACTGCATAAGTAAATATGGAGTTACCCACTTTGTAATCATCATGATTATATTTGAGTTTAAGATCTTGCGGAAATGCCTTTCTTTCTACACTCTCCCATGAGAGAAGGAACAGACTTAAATACTTTTGGCTCCCTTTATGCATTATGCTAACCTCCACCCAAAGCAGGAAAAGACAAAGGGCTTTATAAGAGCTGTAATGCTTGAATGGGAACCAAATTCTGGGAAGCATCAGCGTGGGTCGGATGAAGGGATCAGCTGCAGGCTGGAAGCCAAAGGTGGCATGCTGCCAGCCGTGCTACACGTACAATACCAGGGCTCTGCTGATAGCTGGAGGGATGGTCTACAGAGAAGACAGCAGATAGGTGTTGACCCTGCTCAGATTTTCAAAAGCTTCAAGCAATAGCTTCACGGGAGAATATTTTGGTACCGCTTTTGGCCTTTGCTCTGCAAAATGCACCTGGCTACACAGTGTGTCTCATCCTTTGAATCCTGAAAGGTCTGGATGTGAGATAGCACTGTTGTTGTTTATATAGGCTTGATCCTTTCATTCCCATTTGTTGCCCATGTGTGTTTGAAGCAACTGATGTGATTAAGCTGTCATTTGCCTGCACTTTGCACAACCCCCCCCAACAATTTCCTGGCCACCTGGTAATGGGAGACTGTCACCTCACTGCTGAAGAGTCAGCGCTCATTCACAACAAATGTATTGGCACAAAATTCATAATTTTTACACAGGGATCAAAGTATTATTAGTCAAATAAATATAATCAGAAATCAGTGCAGAACTGTATACTTCATTGAGGAGGAGGAAAGACATCCAAGATACCCACAAATCTGATTTTTCTAAGAAGGTACCCATCCCCAGAGTATTTGTCTGGAACCATACAAAGTATCCATGTCTGTGAAATTATCTGTATACCTGTTTCTGGGCATGTAAGATCTTGCCAAACCTGTGATCGCTTCCACACTTCAATATGTTCAAATGGAACCAATAAAACATTGTTCTCAAGAAACAAAATCTCAACTGCACAGCACAATTCCCCAAATCTTATTTGTTTGTTTTATAGCAGACTTGATAGATATTTGTAAAACCAGTTGAAATTTCTCCAGTTATAAGAATTGACATGATCACTAAATATATTCCAGAGATTGTCTGGCATTTGCTTGGATATCTGTTCTGTATTTTTCTTACCCTCTTAATTGTTCAGAGCAGTTCCCCATTTCTCAGAAGTTTCCAGACAATTATTTTTTTGCCAGGCAGAAGAAAATCACATTCAAAAGATGATCCATTATTTAAAGGTGTTAGATCAAACCAATCCCTACTGTAACTTTCTCAAACTCAGCGGTGCTATTGAATTGTGCTACCTTCACCATTGTGATGAATCACCACGTCTGCTTTTAATGTATTGACCTTGCAGTGCAAATTTAATGGTATTACTTTTGCATTGTCATGATGATAATATTATTGAGTTTATATTCCCAGGTTTTAGATTTATTTTTTTTTTTTTAGTACAGGTAACAGCAATATGTGAGCAAAAGTCAAACAAAATCTCCCCCAAACCCAACCAGATATTTGGAAGCACACAGGAAAACTTTTGGTAACATTGGCTTATCTTGGCGTTATAGCTGCTTTCGCTACTGGAAAAGGCCATACTAATTCATCTGCCACCCAGGCTATATAACTACTAATGGAAATAGTTTTAAATATGTTGCAACAGGACATGCTAGCCTACTTAATTACAGTGTGGCCACCTGCTCAGCTCTTATCAGGGGCAGGACTCTCATCAGCTATGTTTAAGAAACAGTCTCAGATATATTTTCAGGTGAAGCTTTAATCTTAGTGTTTACTGTGTTTGAAACCAGTGTTTTCAGCATGTTTCTGCCTCCAGAAGATCTTAACATGCCCACCCAGTCATGAGATGGATGATAAAAGTACAGTACAGGGAACAAACAAAAAGAAGACTCTTGGAGGCTGATTGCCCAGTTCTGCCTATTTTCTAAAAGTCATACATTTATAGAATTGGTCCTTGCCCTTCTAGGGAGCTTGAAAAGAGTAAGATGACCCAAGTCCAGTTATGTACTGAAAAGGATCCATCCAAAGGGGCAGTCTCATTACAGTGTGGCATCACCATACAACTGGGGAGCTTTTTTAGTCCTGTGCAGCTTTTAGGGACAAATTATTCCCATGATGGGCTCCCAAAGTCTCATTTATCAGCAACTTTGACCGCTGATATGATATAACAGTGCTAGTACAGGTCAGACTCACTCTGGGTGTATTTCACTGAAACCATATTTGTCTGTTAGCTTGTCTGTGCTGCTCATTACTGAAGTATCCAAGCATCTCATAAACAGCAGTGAATTCACCTCCACAGTGCCCTGTGAAGTGGGAAAGTGCTGGTCTCGTGTTTAGCAGAGGAGCGACTAAAACCAGGGGAGATGAAGAACTTTTGCAAAGGGAGCCCTGGCATGGGTGGGAACACTGACTCTGAGTGGTTTAATTTGCCAGGGAGAAATACAGCCCCACTCCCCATTAAAAGCAAGTGCCCTAACAAAGTCAATGAGCAGTGCCTTTTGAGCAAAAAAATTTGCAGTGTCTTCTGTAGGAGTTCAGTAGGTGTCCCCTGCTATACCACCTTCTGCGTGGACTAGAAACTCAGCGCACATCACCTGAAGCGGTTGCTACATGAGTGAGTGGTCCCCCAGGAATCGCACAGCCTCCAAATCTCACTCAATGACTTAGGCACCCATATCCCACCTCAATTCCAGTTTAGGTGGAACTGAGACAGTATGACTTTTGCTTTTTTTAGTTTGCTAAATTAAAACTACTCCTGAGATCAGCATAGGCGCCAGGATCAGATTGTGTTGCATGTCTCTGCAAGCATGAACATTGAACAGACTAAATCTAAGCTAAGATCACCTCAAATGAGGAGCTGCCTCTTCCTTGTAGCTCTGAGGGGCATTCTGCAATTTCCCTGTAATTTCAGATTTCTAGGGGACCAGGTTTACACTGTGGTAGGGCTAGTGTAAGAGTTGTACCTGTCAGTGATTCCAGAATTCCTCTCAGCTGGCTTCAGCACTGCTGGTAAAGGTGTGCTAACTCTTGTCAAAAATACATTTCCATATGGAGGAAGTTGAGTCCACTAAATGGAAAAAAATAGTGCTACTGCAGAGCACGCTGTAAAAGAAATTATCCTCCCTTGGAAAGTGTCTGGATGTCAGTCTTACATCACTTTGTGTGAATTACCTATTTTGCAAGTTTTTTTAAAAGCATAACACATGCAGTTTGCAATGGTTTAAAAAATTATCATAGAACACAGTTGAAAAAATATCTATGTGATAGTATGGATGAAGATAATTCTTTTCTCATTGTGTTCAGACTCCAACAGTATCGAGCTGCAACATAACAGACAGCATCCCAACGTACCCTTCCCCAAGCCATGGTGTCTGTGCAATCAACCACTAGCATCTGGTCCAGCTTTCCTTGTTGTTTTTTTGTTTGGGTTCTCTAGTCATTTTTGACTCTGAAATCCCAGGCTCTTCTAATAATTCTAACACAATTCAATGGGTTCGTGTTTCATTCTTAAAACTAAAACAGTTATTGCGTTATTTATGCCAGCAAAAGCCTGTGCCTGGACTTGATCAGTAGTCCCCAGGAAGGTGCTGTCTTTATTGGGGTTTAGCCTGGGCCTATACAACTTTTATTAAAGTATAACATCACCTACACGCATGCTCCCATGAAACACTGATGAACCTGCTCCGGGAAAGGGGAGAGGGCAGAGGAAGGCAAACTTCCATGTTGCTTTTTATCTCTGCCTTTACGTTGGTAGTTTAAATATTGTTGAGACATTACCAAGGACTCTTCTGACAGAGAAACTGCATCAGATTAAGTCTCAAGGTTAACCTTATTTTACAAACAGGTAGAGAGAAAAAACACAGTAAGCTTTAAAAAAACCAACCCTGCTATTTAAAGTTACACACACATTTCCGGAGATAAATTCTGGCTGCTGTACTGGAACAGCAAGGACATGGTCACCGCAGAGTTTCTCTTCAGACATTAGCTAGCTTGGAGGTGTCCCTATGAATACGTCAGGCCTTTTGAGATCCACTGAGTGCATCTTTGAGAGTTGACTGCCCATGATTTGTGGAGGTGGGAACATGCAGGAAAATGACATACGGCCATGTAGCAGAAGTGTCCGCATCTGTGTTAGCAACTGCAATGATCCAGGGCAGTTCTCTGGCCATGAAGGCAAGGTGCCAGCACAGCTTTTGTTCACACAGCTAAACTGTTTTCTCATCCCTAAAACACGGTAGTCTTGCCTGAACAGCCTCTCTCTGTTCTGGTCATCTCTGACAGGTGCCACCTCTTGGAAGCGTACCGTTTACGGAAGTCTTGGCTTTTATTTCATTTACTGTTTCATTTATTCATTGGGATTACTTTTCAAGGAAGTTGCTAGCCCTCATAAGTCCAAATCACTGCGGATAAAAGGATCAATGGGCCAAACGTGAATGACCATTTGGAGATGTTCAAGACCACACCAGCTACAAACCGATTCTTGCTTATTACAAAAGTGAAGGTCACAATTTAAAAAAAAAAAAAAAAAAGCCAAAAGAAAGAAAATGGATGATTATGTAGATTTGAATATAGATTATGAGCTAGGAATTGTAACACAAGAAAACTGGAAAGTGAAGCAAAGGGATGCAAATCTATGGTAAATAGGGCTAACAATAGTCAGAAAGACATTTTGAACATAAAAGGAGCAAAAGGAATCCTAACAGTGGAACTGGAAATTATAAAATTGCCAAAAATAATCCAGAAAAGGCAGAAGTGTTCAATAAATAACTGTTGTATATTTGGCCAAGGATCAGATGATGTGATCATTTCATAAGAAAATCATGAAACAATTTCCACTCCAACAGTGCATCAGAAGGACGTCAAATAAGAGCTACTGATTTTAGACATATTTATAGCACTAAGTCTATAAAACAAGCATATGAGAGTTTAAAAGGAGCTACATGAAAACCTCTCCAGACCATTAGTGTTGATTTTTCAATAACTCTTTTAATACCAGGGAAGTTCCAGAAGACGAGAAAAAGTGACGTTAACACCAGTATTAAAAAAAAAAAAAAAAATTTAAGAGAGAATAAACTATACAACTCAGGTAATTACAAGATTGTCAGACTGACTAACATCAATCCCAGGCAAAATAAAAGAATGGCTGATACAGGACCCAATTAATAAGGAATAAAAGGGAAGCAGTATAATTATCATCACTCAGTGGGGGGGTTTGGCAAATAGATCCTGTCAAACTAACTTGGTATCTTTCTCTGATGAGATTACAAATTGGCTGATAGAGGTCATGGTGTCACTATATTTGGGCTTCTACAAGACATTTTATGCAGTCAGTACCATATATTGCAAAAAACCATTGATTAAGAATGCTATGAATCAACACTGCACACATTAAATGGATTAAAACTGGCAAGTGGTTACATACCAGAACATCACTGTAAAGATGTGTCTTTTTGGTGAGGTTCAGTGGGGATCCAGTCCTACATTAGTTAACTTTTTTGCCTGAGATGCGGAAGGAAGCATAAAGTCATTGTTGATGAGAACTGTAGATAACACAAAGACTGGGTGAGAAGTATATAATTAAGATGATAGATGGCTGATGCAGAGGGATTTATGGTGCTTTATGATGCATCAGAGGTGATGTATGATATTACCGCACATCAAAAAATACACACTTTCTCCCACGTATACACAGACCAGCAGGAAGATGCATATAATGGGGAACATAAAAGCAAACATTCGATGCTTAGCCAAATTTTACCACATGGCAAGGTGGACAGAAGAAAAAAACATGGTATTAAGACCAGCTGGTGTTCATATGTCTAGAAACAAAGGAAGAAGGGCATCTCTGGGGACTCAGTTTGTAGAAACAGCGTCCCTTATGAATATAAGATCTCATCCAAGTAGGAACATAACTCCCAGGAAGGAACATGTGTTCTCAGTTCAGTTCTGTGGCCAAAAAAGGAGCCTCAGATCTCCTAAAAAGATGAGGAGCTGGTCCTGCCTTTGCACTGAACATTGATGTAATCACGACTGGAATAGCATGTCCTGGAAAGGACATTGATAACTGAGAGGGATCAAGGCAGCACTGAGAAAGATTAAAGAACAAGAGGAAGCATCTGTTAGTAACACTGCAGGAACTCAATCTATTTAGTTAATGAAAGAAAAGGTTAAAAGGTAATTTGATGAGTTTGTAAGTACCTATGAGGGAATACAACTTTGCTAACGGGTTATTCAGTTCAGCAGACAAAGAAAAGCAAGTAGATGAAAGTTAAGGCTAGAGATATTTATAATGGAAATGAGATGCAAGATCTGCTTTTGGTAGAAAACAGTCCTTGAAGCACATTTTCTGGCAATGGCAATTTTTAAACAAAGACTGAATGTTGTTCAAAAGCCAGTACACTAGATCAAACACAAATCAACTTAGGAGAGTCCTACAGCCTGTGATACACAAGAGGTCAGACCACAGGACCTACTTCTGCCCTTACTACCTATTTATGGGGTAAAACCCAGTATAACTGGCGTAGGGATGTCTCCCTGAGTCTGCAGAGAGCCTGAAATAAGAAATCAAAGAGGTCAGCACTGCCACCAGGCTCAGTAATGTTAGCACCAAGGCTTGCTGAGCTGGAGTGCCCAGTGCAACATCAGCAGAAGGTTGTAAATCTGACAGTAGGAAAGAGAAGCAGACAACCATGCTCCTGCATGCGTAGTGCAGCTGGCTGTTGAAGCAGTGAGCTGCTGGAGACCAGTGACCTACCACCCCAATGAGGTGATATAGTCTACTGGGGAAAGAAATAAAGCTGTAGAATGGGATTCAATGATTCCTAAGACCCCAAGATGGTTTAGCCCTCCCTGGAAAGTGATGCTACAATGGGGCACTCACCCTCACAAATTCTGTTACAAGAACTGTGAATTCTGGATGCTAAATCCTATGTCCTTACTATCAACACTACCCTCATAGCACAGGTATATAAGGAAGGGAAAATACTATTAACCCTGTGAGAATAACATGCAGCAGATAAACAACGAGGAAGAAATCAAAACCAGTCTATAAATTATGAAAACATTTTTTGTACCTATTATCAAAAGGTACATGCAATGAAACGTAGAATGATGTTTGTAGAAAGGGTGTGGACACAGGAATCATGGGAAGAGAAACAAAAAGAAGCAGTAAGAGGAGTAATTCTTAATAGAAGCAGTTTGTAATAAAAGGAAAAGCCTTATCTAAGACTGCGTTGTGTGGTATATAATTCAAGATTTAATCTAAATGTACCAATTTCCTTCACAAAACAATAGGTGATATTCTAAACTGTCAAATTAAATGGAGGGAAAATATTATCTGCCACCCACTGCTTCCTGCATTTTGATAGTTAAAAACCTTCACTTTGCTTGCAGAGTGGTTTAATTTGAGCCTTATGTTTTCAATTTCTCTCAGATCAAGCCCCTCATCTCCCTGAATTCTCCACAGATTCGAGGCTGGCGTGAGAATAACAGAGGCAATCACTTGTTGTTAACAATGGCAAATACGAAATAAGCAGGAAAGACACACACTCCTTGCCAGGCCTTGTAATTACAAATTTGGCTTGGCTCATGCAAGTTCAACTCAATCCAGATTTTTCTGTAAATGTTGAGGGTCCAAATCCAATAGAGAAATGTTGCTGGAATTACACAAAGGATGAATTTAACCCAGACAGCTTAACGCCTGTGTGTTTCTCATGTGCATGTCTCTGTTTGGTTTTGTCATGCAGGAAGTGAATGCACAGATTATAAACCATCAACAAAAGCATTTTATGAGGAGCAGCTGGAAATTTTTGCCAGTTCCAAATACATTGCAGGTATGAATCTTTTCAGTCAACGCACAGACTTTTTCAGCTTTTGTGCTAAATGCTTCAGTGCATGGGCACAATCCAGTTATACTTTTTACTTCTTTCCTTTGGTTCTGCTTGATGAATTATTTTTTTGCAGCCCCACCACAGGGAAAGCCTCCCCGACCCTTGCCGCAGCAGTGCTCAGTGGAATGGCCGATGTGAGCAAAACGATCACTGAACTGGTGTTCACCAGGAAGAATTTGATTCAAAAGTAGGTGGTAGATACCCCAAAAAAGGGAAATTTCCAGAGCAGTACCAGACTCCAGAAACATACAGAGGATGAGGTGGGCCAGAGGTATCCTCCAGCCCAGAAGTGTATGTCACCATGGCAGACAACCTTTTTCAGCTTCAATTCAGGATGTCTGGTGTTGCAAATGCTTAGGTGCAAGCAAAAATACAGCCAAGATACAAAGATACAAAGTGAATACAGGGTAAAATCAAGTAGACTTTATCAATCATATAAAGGCAAAGCCAACTTTAGTCATGTTAAATTTGCCTATACCTTTGCTAGACTTGGACATTGCACGAGTGTGGGCTTATATACACACTCTTTAGCACAGTGTAAAATTTCTGCTGGACGCATCAAAGTGCCGTGATTCCCTCCTGTGCACAAGCTAGTTCTTTAGGCTTTTTCAGATCCTTTTTGACATCTTTAATCTTTATCTTTGACCAAGAAGAAAAAGGAATTTTTTTTCTTTGTAGCACTTATGCATTTGGTAGAAAGAAACTGCATTTTTTTCTAGCCCAATCAAGCATATAAATTACCTCCTGGCTGAGAATTTTACAAAATCAATTAACAAATAATTATTTTTTGACTAATAGTACTGTCTCTTAAACGCTTAAGGTAGGGGTAAGAAAGGCTATGATATTTAAGGAAGTGATCAATTTCCACAGTATTAACTGGTAACTCAAAGGTGTAGTTCAACTCCTTCATAATCTGGACAGGTTTGTTAATGCTCTGGGAGTCTGAGGACTGATTTGGCTCTGCGTACCAGAGTCTTTTCTTAGAACATACGTGGTCCTCGGTCGCAATTCTATTCCATTCAAACTTTGGAGAACTTCTTTATCACTCCTTTTTCAGGTGAAAAGTGTCTATAAACCTCTCTGTGGTCTGTTAAGTCTTAGAAAATATGAATGTGAAACAGGGAGGGAACTTTCTTTTTTCTGTTTTTGCAGCATACGAATCTCCTCATTTTAGTTCAATGTGGGTTAGTCAAACCTTCTCCCTCATTTTTTCAGAAGGGAGTGATTTTGAGTAAGTCACATCCTTCAGGTCTCTTGCTAAACCAAAGGCTGGGGAGCTGTAGATAAAGCTATAGTCTCCCCATAGGAGAAGTATCACTGTCTCTATAGCTCTACTGAGCTCCCCTATAGTGATGCCACCCTAGGACTTCATTATCCACCTGTGGCTGAAAGCAGCCCCGCACCGAGGCAGATGGTAAGCTAACATTGCAGATTTCAGAGGCCACAACCTCAAAAAACAGGGTAGTGAGTGCATGGACAGCTCCATCATTACAATGAGGGTACCTAACTGATTCTGGGAAATCATATTCAAATATTTAAACAAGACTCTTACCATCCATAATGACCGTAAAAACCCCTATAATGAAGCACTACCCACTTGTAATTGCTGATTATATGCCAGGGTTTTCAACTGAGGCTTTTTCCTTATTTGCCTTATTATCACAAAATTGGGCAGAGATAGTTAATATAATGCACACAAAAAAATTAGACCTCGCACAGAGCAATCTGTACTTTCCTTCCTCATTTTTGGGTTTATTAGAGATAACACTAAGCAATTTCACGTTAAGGCAGAGTAAGGCATAATTGAATACATTTTCTCTCATGGTGTGCATTGTTTTACGTAGCAAAAAATACGAAGAACAGGTTTTCATTGAACAAAAATAAGGATCACTTCATTAATGTCTTAAAGCCATTGCCAAGCACAGAGGCATATGTGCACCTGCCAAAATTCTCTGGGTTTTTTGTTTGGGTTTTTTTTTTCCTCCTCATAGCTCAGACACCCACATAGTTAAGAAAACAGCTATGCTTGCAAAACATCTCCCCTTCCAGGACAGAGAGCTGTTTACATTATACTAATACTTACCCAAACAAAGTTCTGTGACACTTCATTAAGATATACAGCCATGAGCGGTGGTATCCTGCCATCTACCTGCAAGATGAATGAAGACAAGGCTGTGGTCCTGGTGCTGCAGGAACCCACTTTCACTCTTACCTTTACACGTTGGCTGTCCCGCTCAACATATCCTCAGTGGCTGACTTTCAAAGGCAGCCTGCAAGAACAGAGAGGAGGTACGTTTAAGCTTTTTATATCCGCTTGCTCCCAGTCCTGGCTTAAAGGGTCTCCATGTTCTTTCTGAGAGACCTGTGGAGTGCGAGGCTATGGTAGAAACCACAGGCTCCCCATGTGCTTTCTTCCCGGGACTGAATGTTACCCTTTTAATCAACTTCTTAATGACAACAGTTGGATTCCAAGGTTGCAACTGGCAGCCTGCAAGCTCTTTCTGTTCCACAACAGTATCTGCAGGACAGATGTTTTTGGATATAACAATACCAGAACATATTTTTAGTGAGTGTTCATGAGCTGTTTGCTGGATGGTAGCCCAGTGTGTGTCCAGGTTCAGCTCAGATAAAGGAGAGAAATGGGGTGCTTCAGCAATATCCACAGAAAAATGCATGAATGGCTAAATCCTCAGCATGAGAAGTGAGAAGAAAACACAGGCGTTTGGTCTTAATCAATGTGTTTCCATTGGGAGCTCTCTGCATCATTGTCTTAGCTGTCCCCTATCTACTTTGACCCCCATCAAGTAGCTAGAGAGCAAAAACCTTCAACCCGAACGAAGCCTCTGTGAAGCCTGGTCCAAGCCTGACACCAAGCGCAGCCCCCGCTCGCTGGGTGGCCCTTTCTGAGAGCCAGCGAAGAGGTGCAGGCACAAAGCAGGGAAGTACAGGTGCTGTTTCCCTCCAGTCACTAGTCATGAACTCATGAGTAAAAGAGGAAAGGAAAGTTCCCCCTGACAAGGGCCGCAGTAACTTGTTTTTCCTTCCTCCTGACTTGAGAACGGAGGACCTGTGCCTGAGAGAAAAGGCTGAGACAAAATGGGTAGTGTTTGTATGTGGATGAATGGCAAATAGATACCTTCCCTCTTTAGGACAGGCAGTTGTTTTGCTGGCTTGTATTGAGTGTCTTCGCTGGACAAAACGATTAGTTGAAAGGGATCCTCAAATGCCATAACCAGATGTGCACTGTGTGTGCATCTTCCTGAGCTATCTCGGCTGGTTTTCAGCCTCTTGTCTACCTATTCTTCTTGATCTCTCTCACCTTTAGCTGCATAAACAAACATGCTTTGCCAAACACTGAGCATGATTTCACTTCAAGGAAATATTTCTCATATGCTTCCTATTGATTGTGTGGAGAAAAAGAAAAGACTCTGTATTATTTAGTATCCATGCACTGAAAGAGTAACTGAATTCTTCTTACAATTTTAGTCGAACAAGTATTTTGAAGGCTGGATAAGACTCTATTGTTTAAATTACTTAAACACTAATGCATTAGCATACTAGTATGTCTGCATTAATAACATATAGGAAAAAAACAGTACATTCGGCAGTAAAATGTTTTAGTAAGCTGCTAATAAAAATAAATTAGCATAATGTAGCCATTCTAATTTAATAATCTTCAGCTTTTTATGATATACAGCAGAGTAAGTAAGCCTCGTTTGTTGCTTACACGTACCCATTTTATACATATAAATATATTTGACATCAGTTTATATGCACAGCTATGTTCTTTCCTAAGGATTCATACATCAAATGATATTCAAATTATATCTGGCTCCAAAAAAACCCTGCTGGGATATTCAGCAACTAAATGAGTTCATTCAGAACTATTAGTGATCATTTTCAAACAGGAGTTACAGAAATAAGGGAATACGCATTTTTTGTGTGATTAATCGGGACATTTTATCTGCCAATGCTTCTTAGAATAGCTAATTGGTTTTCCAGCATCTGCGCATGGTACATCTTGGTTAGCTGTGCATTAACAAAGGGCAACTCACTGACCTTGCACAGTCAGACATCATTATTTTCAATCAGACCAGTCAGTTTCTAGGGTAAATTACAAATCCATCGAATATTTCTGTTTGTTGTGCCAGTCAGGGAGCTCATACATTCGACTCAAATGGAACCTCACTCGCTTTCTGGCATTAAGAGATAAAATTGAATTGAATTTCCTGTTTGTTTGATGGTGTCTTTTAGAAAAATTGCTGCCTGCCTTTTTGTTTGGAAAAAGTCTTTTCTTCTTTTTTTTTTTTTTGGGCTTAAAGTGAGAAGAAAATACACCTCTGACAATACCTGCAAGTATCGCCTTACCTCTCAAAAAGACACCACTAGAAAGGGCAAACTTAGCCTTCACTAGCTGACATATTTGAAATAAAGTATTGCTCTAATCATCTCTTTAAAACTTGGTGTTGAGTGAAGTAGGTCAGGAATAGATTCTGGCTTGGAGCAGGCATGTCTGCCTGCAAAAGTGTGTGAAGTCACCCCTTCCACTTTCAGGTACAATTTTGGCTCAAGTCAGTAGAAGTAAGTGGATTGTTTATGTTTGATCTCTTCCTAGGAGCAAACAAGCGGAGGAAATTAAAACATCCTTTAAAACCGTTCAAGTCAACAGCAAACCTCCTCTTTCCCTCCCTCTTCCCACCTTCCCCTCATTTCCTCTCTCAAATAACAACCAGGGAAGAAATGATGATGAAGGCAGCTATTTGTTAGTCAAGAAATGACCAAAACCTTCTGTTTATAATGCTAACCTTGAAATAAAAATAATAGTAATTATGTGTTTAAGAGTCAGCTATTTTTCCTCAAGCACCCGGTATGTTTTTTTCAACACTTGGTTTAAAGTATTTACAGATTTTCTTTGAGCATATCAAGTAACCCTTGGAAACAAAATGCTATAGTATGAGGAAGACAATGTTGGTCAGCAATCAGAAGTCCGGGAACACCCAAGTGAAGGTTTTGCTCTCTCAGCTCAGGCACGTGCAAGGCGTTCCCTTCACTTTCTCCCATTTCACAATCAGCGTAATGCAGGTGTTTGTGGCAAGGTGCAATGCCAGTGTTCCCAGGAGTCAGGACACGAGCATGCTTGCTATTTATGGACCCTTGAGGACAAGAGAATCAGAAATCTGAACTTTGAGTTCTCAGTCAAAGAAGAGACACCAAAGTATTTTGACTGTTTGTGGATGCCTCAGCCATGAGGTTATGTGCAGCCACGTGCTGCTGCCATCTCTCCCATTAGTACCCCAGAGAGAGCTACGTAACACACCAGGGAAAGGAAAGACATATCACCAGCATCGTAACTTATGTAGACACCCAACTCAGCCACCGAGATGTCTGTGCTGCAGGAGCCTTGTCCCAGCCACGCAGTGATCAAGAAAGGCCACGTGGAGAAAGGTAGACACACCTCTGCAGATAGTCAGAGCCATCCAAGTTAAAGGTTCACCTCTCTCCACTGACTTTATAGAGAAGTTAGCCTTGAGGCTGTCATCTTCCAGCTTCAGGCAGAATTTAAGGAAACTGGACCAACCCAGCTTATTGTTCTAATAAACCAATACTTCCCTCTCCTTCACCCTCTTCATTGAGGCATGTTGAGGATTACCCACCTATGAGCAGGACACAAGGCTTCTTATGCCAGGACAACCTCTTCCAGGGCTTTTAAAAAGTTTAAGTTTCTTCAGAGCCTGTCTTCTCAGTGTAGGCCAGGAGAAGCTGCTGCATTAGAGATGGACGTTATTGGCTGTAATATGAATTAATTAGAGCCAAAGGCCAGATCCAACAGTTTCCCAGGGAGACAAGATGGCCCAGTTACCTGGGCATCAGCCTGGGGTTTAGGACAGCTGGTCTTCCCTCCCCATTTCACCACAAACCTCCTCTATGCCTTTAAGCGAGCTGCTTGATCCAAATCAAAGGAGTTTAGCTTCCTGGTTTTCAGATTCCCATTGGTAAAATGAGAGTCATGGCTCTTCTCCACTTCAGAGGGATGTTGCAAGGATATTACATGAAAAATTGTGAAGCACTACAAACATGAGCATTTAGGAGAACATCAGAAGGTATAAATCTCTCCCTGCTCCCAAACTAGTGTGCTCTTTCATGTTTTTGTTGCTCATCAGTTGAAGTAGAAATTGTAGCTGACATATATTTCCCTTAACAAGGTGCTAAAGCCAGTTCTTTTAGAATGATGATTCCTACACAAAACCCATTTCCAAGCTCCCAGCTCCAGATCCAGGTGCAAGTCCTATTTTTGTGACTGAATTTCTTTGGGGCTTGCAAAGACACTTGGGACTCACAAAGGGCTATAGCTCTGCAAAACCACTCTTACTGGAAAGGTTTCCTGTTCCTACCAGGGAAGGAAGCCTTGTTTAAATGCAAATATTAATTTCCAATAGTACTGGCAGTTAAAACATTGTGATATTAACACAATACCACAAAACTAACAATGTGACATTGTTTTTCAAGCAAAAAGTTAGGCTGAGCAATAAATTTGAGTTTTAAAATTACCTCCATCAGAATCTAAGTCATTGTTAATAAAAGATTAATCAATTTCATAAATATATAATTATTAACTTTTCCCTCCCCCTTTATCAATATTTAAAGTTGTCTTTACATCTCAATCCAGTTTTTTCAGTCTAAACATGTTCTCCCCCAACACTTGTAGGACTTAGCTCTTGCGTAGGGTCTTACTCACCTTTGCCAGGGCTGTGCTTCCCTCCAGTGACGGAGAAGGTGGCCTACTCTCTCATACTGTTGTATATAGGCATTAAGTGAAATCAGACTGCTTTTATGACCTATTTTTAAAACACTCCAAGTTATTTACTGTTGTGTTTATAAAACTATGAGTAACAGGGCACATATTTTGAAAGAAGATGAAAAATAAACAGGCTTGTTAGTGGACAATTATTGTGTATGAGTTTCTGGTTAGTTGTTTCTATTTCACAGGCACATAGGATGCACTTGAAAGCTTCAGCATCAATTCAGCTCCAGTATTGGTACAGCAGATGAATATTTTCAAGGAGGGGTAGAAATGTCAAGTCCACTAATGAATTTACAGTACAACATAGTGAAAGAGGAAAACAGTGTTTATGGATTGCTTTCTCCAACATGGTACTTTTTATCCTGCAGAATAACACTTTAAAGGCACATTGACAAAATGTTTCTCTTCTCACTGAACAGTCTTTATTTTTAGATTAGATGCTTATTCTATACGCGTGTTTACATTGATCTAGCAAAAGTACGTAGCAAACTACATTGAGAAAGCGGCAAAAGTGAGGGTACACTGAAGAAAGCAAAACAGAGTCTCATCCTCTAAACACAGTTTGTCCAAACCAAGGTTACCAGCTCGAGTCCTCTCTCAGCTGTCTTGTCACCCAGCTGCCTGCAGTTTTCCACACTGGCTGCCACTCTCCGGAGCAAGGGCTGTCTGCTCCGATGTGGCAGGACACGAAGCAGCTCCAGACCGAAAGTCGGATAACTATATGCACCTGCTACATCTCAGGCATGATGCCGCATATTTGCTTGGGCACGGTGCTGCACCCACAGAGTATGGCTCCTGTACCACCCAGCCAAGGTGGTGCACGGGCAGTGTTCAGAGTAGAGCCTGAGCCCAGGGACGTGCCCTGCCATCACACTGCGCCTTCTGGCCGCAGGGCTCCTGTTCTTGATCCAGGTTCCTACACCAATGGTAAATTATCGAAGCAGCAGCAAGTACAAAAAACAGAGGGTGGATGTACTCGGAAGAGACGAGCATAAGTAAGCCCCTTGTCAGGAATGACAGAAAACATCAGCCAGGTCTCTCCCTGCTCTACAGGGTAAGCTCCTGCATCTACCCGCTCAGTCAGCGAGCCATCACCTCAGCTAGCACCAGAAGAGACATGTGATTCAAGCCCCACAAAGACCCTCAGAATCCAGAATGAGTTTGTCCTTGCAGGGACCTGATGCAAAAACTTGTTGCTCTTCCAACGCACAGCCTACGTTATCCTGCCGAAACTTGAGATTTGGACAAACACTTGGTAAATCGGCCATCTAGGTTTTGAACATGAAAGTGTGCTAGAGAAACAGAGCAAAGAAATGCAATCTTTTGAAGTCCTCATCACATCGGATTAATATAGCAGGCCACACTTCTGTTCTGTTTGCGTTATCACAAAGTGTTTGATTGACTTTGACATTAGAGTGAAATAGATGGATATTAATAAAAGGATACAGATAAGGAGCTAGAGAGACAGATACTGGGATCAGATTGTTAATGCTTTTACACTCACACTTTATACACATGTCTATATATAAAAAATCGCTTTTGCAAACATCAGAATGTTCATTACACTATTCAGAAATGGAGGTTTACTGTGACAATCTGCTGAAAACTGCCTCTGCGATGATAACAGGAAATCAGTCACTTATTTTGCTGGATTGTTCATAAAACTGACAGGCAGGCTCCGACTGAATCCGAGAAGCCTGCACCTGGTCAGAAAACTGTGAGATCTGACAACAGTCTCTCTGTTGCTAATAATTATGCACCAGTTTAATCACCAACCTCATGCTTAGCAAAATGAAAGCATAAAACTGGGTAAATGATGAAGCTATAGGTATTTAAATCATACAGCAGTTTTTGTTCAATTGGCATGGTGATGAGTTGCTGCTTTTTTTTTTAAATTCTGGATGATGCTGACAGTATTTAAAACTGAGGTTAGAAATTACAGCAGAAGAATCTGACTTGTGACACATGTCATAGAATATGTCATTTTGCCCCAAACCAAATATAGATTGTTGATCGCTTAAATCAATAGCTCAAAACACCTGCAATGCAAATAAGATTAAAACTCTATTTGTTCTTTCCTATGCACAACGGTCACTTCTTTGATTCCTATTTTGCATTCAAATTAGTTCAGCTGAGAAACACAGAGTACAGATGTAAGTTTGATTATATCATTAGTAAAGTTGTCCTGGATCAATTTAAATCTATTACTCTTCAGAAAGAATTAAAAGAGATCTCCGTGGGAGGATAAAAGGTATTTCCAGGCACAAATCTCATCTATTGTCAGACGTGTGTGTGTGTTTTGGTTTTGGGGTTTTTTTGTTTTCCCCTACAAGGAAGATGCACTACTATTTCTTTTAAAACTTTATGTTCTTTTAACCATATTACTCCATCACAGCAAACTGTCTTCACTAGCATCATGCCTCGCATGTGACTGGCTTTTGGCACTGGCAAATAGTCATAGAAGTGAAAACTTAGTTAAGTACACTGAAAAAGAAAGTTTAAGGGAAAAAAAATAGGAGAACATGAGGCTCTTTTAGGAGCAATAAGGACACTGATCTTACTTCAGTCTCAGTGTTAAACTAACAATAGCAAGTGTCCAAGCACCACTTGTAAGTGGCTGATGGAGACACCAGATTGCTTTGGTGCATGGTACATAATGCACTGTGAACTGCTCGTGCAATTCCTTTTACTGTAAAACGCAGAGCTCTGCTAACAGAGGCTGGCCTACACTTCAGCTGCACCCTTCCTTTGACTGTCACGTACGTGGTATTTCCTGAGTTCTGTGGGGTGCTCCACATTTTGCTCTCCTGGGGTCCTTGAAGGGCCAGGTGAACCTCAGTCCAGCAGCTCCCAGGAAGGAAGGGGATGAGGAAGGAAAGACAGGAGACCTCCCATGACATTCACTGCTCCTGGAAAGGATTGGGGGATAGCTGAGCCAGGCTTTTCCTGCACCAGACAAGGGTGAAAAAAGGAATAGCAAGCAACGCCTGCTGGTGGCACAGGCTGCCTCCAGTAATAGTCCCACCTCCCCCACCCCACCACACACCACAACTTCAAACAGCACCGGCAAGCCAGGGTCTGCTCTGGGCTGGGACAAGCTGGACAACATGTTCAGCTGTCCTAGCAGCATTTTAAAACAATCTATCAAGTTGCTTAGTTTTATTCCCTCTCCTACTATAAGCCTGTCACATACACAGAACTGGGGCTATTTAACACATGTACAGAACTGGCACTATTTGACATTTGACAGCTAGACACTTCGAAGTTCTGATCAGCTAAAATATGCATGCCAAAATGAGACTTGCTTTATTTACCTTAGGCCTTCAGAATACACAAAATAAAAACTTAAACCAGATGAAATTAAAATACATCTGTTATCATATGATAAATGCCTAAGTTTGCCTGAAGGCAGCCTACTGAACTGCCTTGCAGGTGACTATCCAGCTCAGAAAAGCTACTGGACACAGAAGGACTATATTTAAGAGCAGCTGAGATCCATCAATTACTTTAAATTACTCTCATTCTTCTGCAGTAACGTTCTCCCCTGTGAAAAGAGGTAGGAAATGGCTGGAGCTTTCCAGAGCAGCATGTAAGAGAGACAGAGACCTGCTTACATGCAAGAGTCCAACTTGAGCTAGAAAGGCACACCATTGCCACATGTTAGAAGGACGCAGAGGTGAGATGCTGCCCAGGCACTCGGGAAATGAGGGATAATACTAAAGAGCCTCCCATCTCTTGTTATTTTCAAAGACGTGTAATTCTCAATGCTTTAAGCATAATGTTTTTGTGGCACAGAGATATATTTAATTGCCTCCTTTCTGTTCTGTTCTGTTATGTCATTACCAGCTAGGTTAAACCAACAGCATACAGACTCCCCAGCCTAGAAAATTCCCCAGGTAGGTGTCTGGAGCGATGGATGTGTACACTGTAGGGTTGGGGGGTTGGATGCACTGAGAAATCTCTGCTGAGGAACAAGTCCATGGTGGATGATTCTCTCCTGGTCTTAGGATGCTCAACAAATACTCTGGGGTTGAGAGTAGATCCTGCAGTCTCAGTGTGAGAAACAGAAATTAGACTAAGGAGGCTTCTCTGTCCTGGAAATATGTGAAACCTAGAAACCAGTCACATCAAGAGATGACTATCCAGAAGGGCAGTGGACTGTTTTTTACCCCACATCTGCAGTGAAGAGAAAGGTTATGATGTTGCACTTAACTGCTAATGACTAATTTCCATCTGGTTCATCCTTGTTAACCACATCATCTGCTAAATATATCAGAACCAAAGAGCACTAAGAGATGTTTAACCCCATTTTAGTAAATACATATTTTTAGAACATGGGCAAGACCCAGTGAATTTTGCAGTATTCACTATGTTTCATGTTATTAAAATCTTCATTGTTTGGGGGAAAATATTGTCAGGTTTGGGAAAATCACAAGAGTTCACACAGTACATAGTACATTTTTTAACAAACATTATCACAACAGGTTCAGCATAAGACTTTTACAGATTTATAATGATTTACTAAAGACAAAGTTAATTATTCTTATTCATAATTATAACTATTTAGGATCTGTTTTAAAAGGGATGCTTTTGTTTTAAAATCAGGCAGCTCTCCGCCCTCTGCACTTCTATTTGAAAGTTATCGTTAAATGGCCAAATAAAGTACTACAGTTAACTTTAAAGACTTGCTGTTCTATTAATTATATTGCAGTATATAACATTTCTGCACAGGGACCTTCCTCTAATATCTCCTAACCCACTACCTCGTGAATTTTAATTATGTGTGGCAAAGAAAAGCCCACATCATTAAGATCATAAAAGATGTATTATATTAGCCCTTCTTGTAATTGCCACCACAAACCAGGACCTTAGAAAAGCAACCCCCTCTCCCCCCCAATTAATTAAACAATCAGTATCTCCAGAATTATTCTGTTATCATCTGGTGGCGGATGATAACAAGCAAAGACAACAGAACAGCTGGGTACTCATGTGAGAGATGTCGCAGGCAACACTGCCCTTCCTTACGTTGTTTTCAAATTATTTATGGACACCTCCTTTGGAAAAAAAAAAAAAGATAATACTTTTACCGGAAACTTAAATAAGAGAAAATCTAGGATATACACTCTGAAATGGAAATGGGATAACAATACATTGAAATTATTCCTTCAGTTTTGCAAAATCCTCTCAAAAAGGCCATACTGGCATCATCAAAAAAAAAGAAGGCATTTTCATCCTGTAGGATGTTTACAGAGACTGCAGCATATGACAGAAAAACCTAACAAGAACGAAGAGTCCTTTCACTTTTCATCTGCAACAGTATTCATTTATGTATTTTAATGTAAATTCCTTTCATAATTTTAATAACCTTGCCCTCTTATACATTGGTATTTATGGATAACTATATTATATATACCTCTAACAATTTCTGTGAATGAACTAACTACAGGCAAACAGCCAAGGAAAACCACGTGGGGTTCTTTTAAAACAACAATATCGCCTACAAGCTTTGTCCTACCTCTTCCAATGGTTATTTATAACTATATTTTTACATATTACCCACAAAGTGTTACTGCCTTCCCTCTTGGGGATACTGCAGAGTAATAGCTTTGTGAGCTAGTTAAGATGAGCCCATACTTCCAGGATCTATTTTCCCCATTTTTATTCAGTCACATAAGCACAAATGTGCGTAACACCAAGAGGACAACAGCTTAAGCGTGACCAACAGTATCATATGCAACTGCAAAACGCTGCACCATCTCATGGATGGAAGTTTAAACAGGGCTCTTAAAATTAGCACAGAGTTTTTTATTCACACACACTTTGGGGGTTTTTTTGCACTAATGTATCTGCTGCCAGGTGTATTAGTACAGCATAGAGATGTCTTTTGGCCTCTTACCGCCAACTGCTGCTGCTGTTGAAGAAGTGCCTCCAGAAACAGCAGCCAACAGAAAGGCAATTCAGTTCTGCCTTCCAGCCTTCACTCATCCATCATCAGTTTAGCAGTATTCTGCTTCATATGACACTTATCAGATTTTTGCCTCTTGGCCTGAAAAAGGAAGCAGAGTTTGTGAAGAGCCTGAGAAGAACAGACTAACTCATATGTAGCTAGCTGACAGACAGATGGGCAACATAGCGAGTGTAAATCACTGTTATCAGAACAGTTGACGCAAGCTTGTCTTTACAAGCACAAATGTTTCACAGAAGGCGCTGTGTAGGCAAGCTACATTGGAGATTGCTAAAAGGTTTTTAAACCTTAAAAATCTATTGCTTTTCTTCCCATAATGGAGGTGTAATGTTTTCTACTAATAGTTCCATTTTGCAGTTCACAGAAATTAAGTGTATTCAAGTTCCAGATAATTAATTGTATGGCATATTATAACCTCTTCAAAAGAAATAGGTAGTAGATTTACTGCCTGGATGTTTAATGGATTAATACTTTGCCACATTACTAACCTTGGCGTGCTTAAAGTTCATTGATTTAGTGTTTAATGAAATGAATGAGAAAGGAGCAATATGGAGCTCATCTGGGAAGAATTGTACAGAGATAATATACAACATTGCAAAAAATGAGATGGTACCCTACAATTATGAAAATTACTAACAAAGGTAGAGAGAAAAAGTGAGATATACTTTCACTCAAGCAGATGCTGGAAACCGGCACGTTAAAATGTAGACGTAATGAACATTCATTATTTGAATTAATTTTTCAAAAGGTCTAAACCATTGCCTTTCTGAAAATGAAGGTGTGTAAAGACAATCTGAAATTCACCCTTCTTTTACCCTGTATCTGGAAGTACAAGGCTTTGAATAAAATCTTATCTGAAGCATCAATACTATTTGCTGTGCAATTACACAGAGCTGCACAGAGCCAGTGAGAAGAAGCCCTCCCAAGATGCTTCTGCTCTAAAGCTGGGTAATAGGAGTCCTAATCAGCATCAGCCCGGGGGTTAAATGTCTGCCCCATAAGTGATAGCCGTTATTTACAGCATGCTGTAAGATCTGAAAAGAAGGTCTTAATGTTCTTATACGACTAAGAAATAAATGCCATCCCAAGAGTTCAGAATCAAAAAGACAAAATATTATCATCTCAGTTTTTTAAATTAAGCCATGATTAAATGAGGCTATAGCAGATCAAACTGGACTCTGAATCCCTCCAGCCCAAGCTCAATGTCTTAGCAGCACATCCATCCTTTCACAGCAATGAAAAAGGCGCCCAGCTGGAGAAATACAGGGGATGTGCAGAGATTTAGCTCCAATCTGGCAGCATTTTTCAGAGCATGATTAAGAGGTTTGCTTGATGGGGAATACAGTGCTCAGCACTTTCTAAGTTCCAGTCTGTAACTACTACTTTGAAGAAACAAAAAACTATGGAAGGAAAAAGATTAACAAGTTGTAGGGCTTAACAATTTACAAGCTGAGTTAACGGATGAAACTTTCCATGAAAAGATTTGAGTGTTCCAAGGAAAATTTTGGTAATGCCCTGAGAAAGTCATCTTCTTGTCTGTGGTTACAGCTCCAAAGCAAACAACCTACCTTGGTGTGCTCAGCCCAGCTCACTCTGTACAAGTCCCTCAGAGTGAAGGGCTAAAACGTTCGTGTTTGAACAACTCAGTTAAGCTACTAAATCCATGTTTTGTGACCTTAAGCATCTTTACGTGCACCTTGAGCTTCTATGGCATACAGCAGAATTTCTAAAGAAAAGTTCATTAAATGCCATTTTATGCATCTAATTATAAGATAAATAGGCAAGCTTGCAAATTATTACCTTCAGGAGCTTACATAGCATAAGCACGGTCAAGGCAGTGAAAAGCATAAGCCTTGGCATGTATGTCAAGACAGGTTCCAGTCAAGGAGCTCATTGTAAGTGCGTTGCAGGAAAATCAAGAAAGAATAAGGGCTTAAGTTAATCAAAACCGAGCAAATATCTGAACCAGAAATTTCAAAGAAAAATCTGCATTAGCAGGATAAGGATGGCACTGAAGAGTTGCATGAATTCTCCTGACTGAATAAAAAAGGCCAAAATATTACACAATATTGTATTAATTTCAGTTCATTGCTTTGATTAAAAATACCATAGAATATTGGAAAAAACCTAAATATTTCAAATAATTATTTATATAACAGCATTTATATTCAAGGATTGGTATCCTGGCTTCTCTCTTTAAATACAAAGTCATATGTGAGAACGGTGCTTATTGTCAACACTGAAGGAGCCAGTAGTTCTTAGATGAAACATTCAGATTAATTATTTTCTTATTTTGTCCCGTGCTTAAGCTTGGCACACGTGAAATTTCCAATAGGCTACAAACTCAGGAAGGTACCTCTGGGGCCCCATGTTACAGGACTGGAACAACAGCGTGATTAATTTTGCAGAGTACGTATTCCGCAGGCAGAACCATGCCAGGTGACAAATAGGAAACGCTTTACATATTTCCCTTCCTACAAACTACGTTTCAGGTCCAATCTGCCAGTCCTTCTTCATGACAAATTCCCTGAGAATTTACCATTTTACTTGCAGACTGCACAACTGGAGTTACTAATAGCAGCAATAAAAATAAAAATGCTATAAACCTCACAATTTTCATTTTCAGTTGTCTTCCCAAACAGCAATTAATCTCCACAAAAAGAAACTATGTTTTCCCCACATTGTTAGGCTCCAGAAAGACTTACCACGGCAGATTTCTGTCATGGTCAGGCTAAAAAAACTCAAGGTTTATTCCAGTGGCCCAGAAAAAAGAGCTTTTCAAATCTCCCATGGTAGATAACTGCAACACGATCATAACACAAAATAACAGGTGGATCATAGAGCACACCTTGCTCCATGTGCAAAACACTATATGTGCAAGTATATAGAGTTAACTTTAAAATAATGCTGGCTTCAGTAGAGAGGACTGCAAAAACAAATGTTCCTAAATTTGAGGCAAACTGGGTTGCCAAGCAATTATCACTAAATGTTCATATTGCCACTAAATCTATCAGTGAAGCAACAAGAATCTTGCATTTTTAAAAAACATACATGCCAGTAAAAATAGAAAGGTAATTTTAAAATATTTTCCAGACTCTGTAAGCATTGGTTTTTACTCCAGTGAAATAATCTGGCTTCTTTGACTGTTTGAGTGTTAAATTTGATCAATAAAAATCTCATTAGACATGAAACAAAAAAACCCTACAAACTGTGCTAGTGTTTGGTTTTGGTACATATTCATGTTGCTGAGTTCTGATATAACTGCAACCATTCAAAAAAATAAAAACAGTTCTCTCTGTATATTCATTTTGTAAAGCTTTGTTGTATTTCCAGATGCAAGAGATGAGATGGCTATGGTCATTCAAGATAATCAAAGTTTGAATGAATTTTCAAATTTACCAGGTTAGAAGGGTTTGACATAACATCATTTTGCACAAGGAATGACACCTGATTGTGAAGGGAAATGTAATTTTTTTGGAAGTATTTCACTTAATGACTGATAAGAGACTTTGAACATGTCTTTTGAAATATGCCTCCCGTATTGGATGGAATACAGACGTCATCTTATATTGGTGAAGTTATGATACTTTCTCATTTTAGCAGTATTTGCAATTATCTATATAAATTCTCTCCTGTATTACATGGAGAAAATGACTCACGCTCACTGCACTGAGGTGGTGACATTGGTTCACATGAGCAGTCCCAGCTCTTGCAGAGGTAACATCTGACTTCTCCCAGAAAACCCTCAATGCTGCCATGCGATGAATAATCGTGTCTGAAAGTAGAGATAAGTTACCTACAAGTTCTCCCTAGGGCAAAATAAGCAGGAACATTTCATTTCTGGCAGGCTGCAACTCCCGAGTCCCACTACACATAAAGATCTCACTTAAGGTTTATGAAGCAACGATGAGACGGCAGGAGAGACAGAAATCTCCCAGGATACAATCATTCACTTCCACATGGACTATTAACGAAGGGTCATTCAAAGCAAGTATCTGCAGAAACGAGGCAGGACAGAAATTCCTTCCAAATCTCCGTAATCAATGCAATAGCTGTTTCAATTTAATCTCTCATCAAAGTAAATTGAATACAGAAAATTGGTCACACTCCCTGTCTTGAGATCTCTAGCATCATGTCCATCATTTATCTGTCAGGAGGCTTCAAAAACACAGATCCTGTGTTGCTCTTCAAGTGATCAGGTTTAATTTAACAGATTATGAGGTCTTACTAAAATATCAGGATTGCAGCCTGTAGGAGTTGAGCTGTAGAAGCTGAGCAAAAGCGAAATATTATCACTTGCATTACCCCAGAGAGCAGAGGTCCCAGTCAAGGGAGTCCCGTTGTGCCAGGCACATCCAATCTTTGCGTGTACAGCCTGAGCTACCAAGCAATTTCTGAAGGAACCTGCCAGCAGTGCCAGAGGGATTTTGGAGCACAGGTAGGACCAGTGTCCTAAACTCTACGTTTTTGTGAAAACCCTTTTCTATAGAGAAAAGCCAAAAGGGTGGGAGAAAGCAACGCCTTTTTACAGCTCTCCTTAACCACAGAGCAGTTTGAGTGAAGAGCAAATTGGATCATCTTCCACCTGGGGTGTGAGCCCACCACCACACAGAGTCAATGGGAACAGCAGTTACAACGCCGCAGCTAGGCACTGCCCATCAAAGGCAGAGATTAATACTTCACCCAGGTCTCCCCAGTACCTGTAAAGAAAACTGGAATATGGCAGCAGAGAACAACAGCCCAGCTGAGCTGCTCCTTGCTCTCTTGATAGCAGATGCCACATGGTCCCAAAGCTCAATCTCACTTGCAGAGGACACATCCCTAAGTGACTTCAGGAAATTCAAAGGATGCCTGTGACAGGAATCCAGCACAGCCTTCAGCCCAGTGGGCAAATGGGGCTTGGGATGTTAAACACGGCTGCCAGTTATGCTTGTCTTTAAATGGCAAATTTCCATTGCTGGATTATTATTTATCACTTTAGTTCCTAGGGAACTTAGAAGCCAATTTTTCCAGCCAATTCCTTATTCAACCTTAAGATTAGCTGCTATTTCATGACTGCTGTTTTCTATTGAATTGCTGTCCACAGTTTGATGATTTTTTTTTCTTGAGTAGTTACCATTAATTTAGATCCCTATCATTCACATGGGTAATTCAGACCATAGATTTGTCCTGTCTTTATTCAAAATTAATCTTCATCTATCATAAACTTTAACTGTCACTGTGATGCCCAAATCACTCAGCCCTGGTTAGGTGTCTAGAATTCCTCGTATTCTTTTGTAAATTCTACCTAAATAATATTATACCCTCTTCAAAATAATGATACATCATCATTTACCCTCTGCTAAATTATAAGAATACGAGGCATCAGCTTTCGTACAGACTATTGAAGCTTTCCTCGTTCTCACTTGTTGAAAAGCTGAACATTTTTTGTATTTACTCCTGTTCTTTTACTATTGCCTAGCATACTCCAATTGAGATCCGATGACCACCCAGCGTGGCCTTGTCCAGTGACACCAGGCTCCAGAGGGGGAGGACTGCCCGCTGTGCACCGGAGCTCTGTAGAGAGCTTCCTGCATGCTGTAAATACACATCATTTGGGATAACTGTTAAACCAGCTGAGCAACTCAAGACTGGTCATCTGGCTGTGAGGAGCAGCACTTAATTGCATGAAACACCCAGATGTGCTACTTGGTCTTAAGGAAACCACCCCTTCCTTTCACGCTCGATTCAGAAGTCAACTCTGACTTGTCTTATCCATCTTAAGTTTTGCAAATCTTTGACTTCATTCACAGGAAGGACTGGGATTTAGCTTGGCTCTAGAAACAAAATCGTGGGGTTTTTTTCCCTAATTTTACATCCACTAGCACTCATACAACCAGCTGATTCCTCTCAGCGCTGGACTACAAGGCACTCCAAACACTCCTTCACTTTATTGTAGAGCTCCTCTCATTTCAAGAGAGCACTCTACCAGCGAGTTAGTTGTAAATTACCAACCTGTAGCCCAAAAAGCTCCTTTGCAAACCCCTTGCATTGCCCAGCTCTTCGAGTAACTTCTTCCCTCTCCATTTTAAACAGTATTATTTCCTGTAGAAGCAGAGGAGAAACGGACACTGATAAAGAGCTAAGGTGAAGAGTTCTTTATAGAACAGCGTTTTAATGTTTATTGAAAATAATTTGCATGAAGTTGTACATATTTAAGCATACTGTCGGGTGGGAGTTCAATGACGACGGCATTCCTGCCCTAGCTAATGGTACAGAAGCCACTGATGCTCCTAGTCCCACAAAAGCATTTTTGTTCCTTTAGGGCTTAATTATTCTTGTACAAAGAGAGAAGTTTCTTCTCTCTTTTCACCCATTCTGTTCACTGAAAACTGAATTTAAAAGAAAGTTTACTGTATGTTTCTGAGAACACTTGGTTTTGAATGTTGGAGGTTCCTTTGTTTTTAGCATCAATAAAGGTCAGCCACTCCGTGCCGTCATTGACAGGCTCCTGTTCCATTTGGCTAATACATTCCACTTAGCATCACACACAACAATCAGACGTATTCTTAATAGTAGGAAGTTGCACAAGAACAAAAGGCATGTGTGTGCTATCTAAGATTTCCTTGGAGTGAATTACACTGGATGAATTATTTGGAATTATTCAGAAAAAGAAATTGTTTACTATTCTATCATAACAGATGCTCCAGACAAAGAAGAGAGGAAGCTGTTGCAGCCTCTGACTGAGCCATAGCTTTTCACAGCTGAACATGGTTGTGCAAATTAGCCAGTAAACTTTATGGAAGAACCCAGAAAGAAGCAATTAGAATTACAGTGCCGATTAGAGAATCTGTAGTTTGTAATCAACCAAAATTGTGCAGTTTTCCATATTCTCTGCTGATAATGCAAATGTAACCTTTGAAGGAAACTGCTCTGTATGTAGCACATCCTGAAAGCAAGAAAACACATCGAAGTCCAAGCAAATAGCTTTGAGGACAGTAGGTTGTATACGTCTTGGTCAAGTCATATATGGGCATTACACAGGTAGTGAACAAACTCTACAAAGCATACGTTTTAGTCATTGGCACAAGTAACAGGGCAGAACAAGATCCTGAGAGCAAAACAAGAACTATGAAAAAACATGGACTGGCTTGAGACCAGGGACTAGAGAGACCTTGAGGAAAAAAGACTGTAATCTGCATTGTTCAGTTTAGAGAAGACTCAAGGGAGACATGACAACGGCTTTCAAATATGTGAAAGAATGCAGTAAGAGAGGAATAAAACAAACAACACCTCAGGACTCTGGAGACAAGACAGAGAGCAATGAATGTGAAACGCAAGCAGAGACAGTATGTTAATATTAGGAAAAATCTTCTAATAGGAAGAACAGATAAGTATCAGAAAGGATTGTCTAGGAGGACTGTAAAATTTCAGGCAATGTGATCATACAGTGGATCGTATTTGCCAGCTCAGAGTTATGTAGAGGAGGTCCTCTATGCCACCAAAGTGCCATGGAGTAAGCGGATGTGTGAATATCTTACAGATCTCCTACAGATTCCCCTGTTCTATTTTCTTGTGTTGCACCAGACAAGGGGAAGAGAAATCATGACTGAGCTTGTCTCGCTTCATCCCTACTGAAAATACCCTACTGAAGTTTTATCTGAATTTTGGTTTTGTGCAACATCTTTGTTCAAATTCAAGATGGAAAAATTGACATGTGCGTAGGCCCTGCCTTGGAAGACAAAGATAATATTTAAGGATAATTTTCAATATTTTCTAATAATTAGGCTATACTTCCTTTTACACACACTGAAGTTCAGTTGTTGATCTGATATTACACTGATCCAAAGCAACTGGCTTCCCATCACAGGAAGCATTCTCACTCTTCCATCTCTTACCCTTGGCCACATGCTGCTGGCACATTTCTTGTGTAAAATCAGCTGATTACAAGATCCAGTCCAAGGTAAAGAGAAGGAATGGATGTTTGATGGTGATCTGGTTAGTGGAACCAACCCTTTTGGTATCAACTCAGCATGACATGCAATTACATGTAACATGACGCTGCACCTCAATATTAGCTGGTAGTACTGCAAGATTACCCATTTGAAAAGCTGTCCAAGGCTACTGAAGTTCACAATCTGCCCATTAAAATATACTGCAGAATTTGGACACTGGAAGTTCCTAGAAGTACAATGTAAGTCGTGCAGTACTGCTGCAAACTGGCTAGGATTTCCAAATAACTCCAGTGGAGAAACCAGATGGAGATCTTGGACTGAGTCAGAGCAGCGCGTGGCTCCACTGTATCATTTTAGCCACACAACAGTTTTGACCTCTGCTACCTCCAGAGCCCATTCTGGAGCAATCAACATTTGACTGCTACTACTTACCTCAAAGGGATGAGGGCAGATTTAATTAGTGTTGTCACCTGCTTTGAAGCCCATTGCTCAGCATAATGCATAATTACTCCATGAGTAATTATTATAGAAAAGTAGGGTTTTTGTCCATACTAAATAGCTTTCCAGGTCATTAAATTAATCGTCAGAGAGTTTTTCAAGACTCCACCTTACATCATTTAGGGGTTCACTTTGCTTTATCATAAATTAGTGTAATCCAAATTCCTGTCCTTATACCAGGGACAGATTGTACCATAATATTTATCTGTCCTCCCAAGATTTAGGATTTGTTTGGTTTTTTTTCTTTTTATATGATTGTTCTAAACTCCAGTTTCTTGGTTTGGTTTAGGTCCTATTTATTAATTTTTACAAGGTTTGTTCAGTTGCCCAGAGTACCAGTCGGAAATTTATAAAAGGAAGTGAACATTCAGCTACATTATATGGCACAGAGATACAAGCTTCATTGATTCCTGAAGCAAATTAAATACAAATAATTGCTTTCTTTTTTACTGCCACTGTTGCAAGCTTTTTCCCCTCCATGTCTTGATGTGTGTTATTGGATGCAACAATATTTTTCAAGATGAGGAAGGATAAATGTCAAACATATAACGATGAAAACACATAAAGATGTTCCACAGTTTTAGTATGCGTCATTGCTTTGGCAAGGAAAGAATATTTGCTATTAAAGTATATTGCCAATACTATGAAAAACTGACTAGTCACTAAAACTTTTTATTATTTTTGAGAAATCTTCATTAATACTGTATACAGATAAGTTGCAATAGGAGGCATATAACCACAATTCCAGCTCTATGATATGGATCAGCAAAACAGTCATAAACAAAATTTTTCTGTAGTCTGGGCCTCCAAAGATTAGAGACACATCAGCATAAACAGCAAAGGCTAAGCTGGCAAACAGTCAACACTTTCTGTTCATATCTAATTTTGCTTGCTATACCCTACTGCACATAGACCAGTCATTCCCTTAGAAACACAGGTATTTTGTTTATTGTGGTAGGTTTAAGACAATCCTCTAGGGCTTTCTCTCCCATTCTTGCACTAGCTGCAAAAGAAAGTCAAAATTATAGAATATGTCCAACAACTAAGATACTTCAGTAGTTCCACCACTTCCAGAGGCAGGCCACTACTGCTTCCCACACCTTACCCCAGGACGGGTGTGCTCTCTGGAGAAGTCTTTCAGTAACATCTTTCTTGTTCCTACTGTTAAAACTGCTACCTCCTATTAAAACTGCACCTGTGGGGTGGCATATGAAGCTAAAAACTCTGAGTACCTCTTCTACAAACCTCTCCCATTTCCCTGTTCACCCACATTTCAGAAAAGCCTGCCCCTGTTTACAGCATCTGGGCATTAAGATATCAAATGCCAGTAAGGGGAATAATAATTTCCTTCCCCATGCTCTTTCAGATCTCTTAATTAACATGTCTATTGTGCTCCTTATTTTGCACATCTCTTCTCTGCCTGGCTTCTCCTGTTACAACCTGCACAACACAGCTTTAAAAACATCATAAATCATGCATCTTGGGGAACAATAATTTTTTAATCACCTTACTGCACTCGTAACATTAATTTTCCTGAGAGCTTAATTTAAAAGCTAAACATGACATAACAGATGTCGAAATTGGATTTAGATGCTTAAATCGAATAAACACAACCTAATGCCCCCAGCATGTTTTGCTCATAAACACTGGTTGTTTTAGGGTGACCCCATCACACTGACAACACAGAGGTAAGATATCTGTTTGAACTGTCTTCTACACCACTCGATACTTGGCATGAAGGAATGGAAATAGAAATTAAAATTTTAGTTACTTTACATCTGATTTAAGGCAACTAGCACAGCATTATAAATAAATATTGTAAAAAAGAATGTAAAAATCAAGGTTTTCTAAGAATTCTTCAATGACAATGTCCATTATCTTGTTAGCTTTGAGTTGTAGAGTGGAAAGCTTTAAAAACATGCAATTAATCAATACGAGCACATCTTTTAGCTCAATTCCAAAAGATCCGGAGGAAATATCATAAGAGACACAAGGAGTCTGCCGTGGCAGTGGTTGAAGCTAAATTGGGATACAGGAAACTTGGACACAAGTTTTGGCCAGGATCAAGGTTCAACCTTTTCCTCTCTTGTTCTAGACCAGCAGTTCCCAAGCAAGGAGGTGAATCCATGTCACAGGAGGTACCCAAGGAGGAATCAGCAGTGCCAGTGACACAGGAGGAAGGCAGGCTCAGGGGATGGACTGCACTGCACAGCTTCTCCGACTCCATCCTCCCTCAGCTGGGAGAGGACCAGCACTGCCATGGGAGGCACACGGGGTCCCAGGAGCCCTTTACGCTCCCCATCCCTGGAGCGTCATTAGCACCAGGCACATGCTGGTGGCAGGCTGTCCACTCTCTCTCATTAGCACGATGCACACTGGCACATCTCCCACACAAGAGTGCGTGATTCCCGTGACAGAGTCATGATTGTCCTTCCCCCAGCTGTTGGGGGGTGAACCCACTCATACACGCAGTTGTACAGTTATGCCAATGCAGAGCTTGTCTCACAGGTAGCCATATCCAACCCGTGTTTCCTCATGAACTTCCCTTGTGGTTTTATGCACATAATTTAATGGAAAAATCTTAAATCCTAGCCAGAAATTTCCCTGCAGTCACTGAATACCCCAGCACAGAAGTATTTCATAAGTCTGCTGCTGCACTCCACAGCAGTTGTGCTGTTGAACAATCTCAGCATATAGCCACATACTTTACAACCTCCCAACCTGGGCTGGGCCCAGCTGGGACAACATCTGTACTGAAGAGAAGCATTTCAGCACTTGCTCCAAGCAATGCAGAGAGCACTGTCACTTCTGTTACTGCTATGATCAAACGCTTTTCCCATATCCAATTATCGCCTTGCACGACCAGCAGCCATATAAAAGCTGCAGTCTCTTCTGGCAGCTTCCTTCAGCCCACCAACACCACCCTTGGTACTTTATCCAGATTATACTGCACCTAATGAGCTCAATGCAAGCCATGAGGTGCTAGTTCCTCCCCAGCCCTGTTAGTCCCACAGCTGTGGGGACACCATTCCTCTCGGTTTGTGGCAACTCATCTCT
Source organism: Gymnogyps californianus (assembly GCF_018139145.2). Taxonomy (NCBI): domain Eukaryota; kingdom Metazoa; phylum Chordata; class Aves; order Accipitriformes; family Cathartidae; genus Gymnogyps; species Gymnogyps californianus. Next base: position 131,985,687 of record NC_059472.1, read on the forward strand.
CTTGACAAACTTTCTATTTGGTCTCACATAACCCCTAATGAATAAAGGAGTAAGAAGAGAGAACCTCTCAATGCCTCGTAAGGCAGATTCACTGCTCACACCAACTGTCTTCGCATCATGAGAAGAGGAGCAACCACTACCTCCTGCACTCCACAGGGCAACACAGCTCATTGCTTATGGTATCCCAAGTCCAGACAGATGAGCAGGGTGCAGGAAACCTAAGGACTTTAAAAAAAGGTGCTGATGGCCAGGTAGCCAGATTGTCAGCATCAAGCACTGTTGGCCCAAGGAGTGCTCTCATTACAGTATTCAGAAACCATTGGCACTGGTTCCCTTCCCTCACACATGGAAAAGAAGATAATCTTAAGCAATAATGGGTGTACTAGCAAAAAATCTGAGGGTATAGGTCACATATCATTATGTCTTCTCATCATATGACCACGGCCTCACTGAGAAATGGGCACTGCATAGGTAGAGTACATTCAATTCACCCCTCTAAGTATATGGGGCTGTTTCCACAAGAGGTGGCAGCTCACCCGGAGCTCAAGCAACTTCATCAGCAAAGCAACATGAACTTACTTCACTGTAAAGAAACCTTCCTTCTGGAAGAGAGCAGAGACAGCCAGAGGTACTAGGCCTTCAACACCTGAAACTGTTCTGCTGTGACAGAAATTAAATATCTTTTATTATTAGACAGAGACTAAAATATCTTCTATAATGCGGGATCCACAAAAAAATATATGCACTTCAGAAGCAGTTGGTCTAAGCAAGAGGTTTTTATCTGTGGCTTTCTCTTTGCTTCCCTTTCTCATCTTCTCTGCTGTAGATCATGCGCAAATTGCTGTGACCTGTGAAACAGATCAAAGAAGAGGAAATTTAGGGGCCAGCATAAAGGATAAAAGAGGACACAAAATTATGATGATGCCCTACTAAACCATCTAGAGAGGTCAAAGTGAGAAGAACAACTTTATCCTTTGAGGCTGCTTGTAACCGCAGGAAGCTCCATTAACTCCTGACAGTGCCTCATAAAACATTAGCTCTTGCGCTGTGGGATGGATGTAGAGCAGGCTCCCGCCAGGAGAGACAACGGACGTTCTGTGACAACGGCCACTGTGCGACAACCTTGGCACTGCCACTGGGGCACAAGGATGCTCAAATTTATCAGCAGAATTTACAGTCACCTGGGACCGCATCGGTTGCAGAGGCAGGCACGAAAGGCAGAGTTAATATCAAAGAACTGTCACGAGCAGCAAAACGCCCTGTCCCTTGCAACCATTAATCTCAGACTATTCACACATGCTGGATATGGCAACACTACTTATCCTGCGTTTGGAGCTCAGAACTGCTGGGACGGGCTGCTAAGGTCTTCATAACTAACTCATCAAGACCTCTCATTACAAACCCTTTGGTTTAAATCTAAGACATAAAAGAGGCTGTAACAACATCTTTTAGGAAAGGCATCACACAGGCTTCAGCCTGTAGCTGTGACAGTTCACAGCATATGATTAAATAAATTCTCATTCTGGGAAAACTGATTATCATAAACTGAACCATAACTAAAAATTCACTGAGACAAACACATCCTTGGTTTCCTCTACGTTTCCATAAAACTCCTCCAGGGATTTTTTGAACGTAAGATCTTCCAGTATTTCTGTTTAAAAACTGAATACATGAAAAATATTTTGGAACAAACTGCACAAACAGGATACATCTAAATTACATCAATTTGTTTTGATGTTGAGCAATGACAGTTTCACAGAAATCTGCGTTACTGAATGTCTGGCAAGCTCTACAGGAGATGCAGGTATATTCAGATAAATGTCTTTGCAACCACTTCCTTCAAACACATCATCTGCTGGGTTCAGGAGAACACTGGGGCAGCTGTGGTAAAAAACTCATTAAATATACTGTATCAAAAATGCCTGAAGATTTCGATCGTGGTCACATTTCAAACACCCCTCTGGTATTTTTCCCTCATAACATAGCTCTAAAATCATGCAAACTGTCTTGTTAGCAGGCCACAAAAGCAAGACATGCTGCTTTTTTATTGGTGAAGTTTAACTGCAAATTCCATATAGACCAGCCCTGCCTGTCTTCGCAGCGGGGTATTTGTCATGTGCCTCCTTTCAAACATTTCCTATTGACAATCATCTTTTCCATATACGGGCTCAAGAACTAAAACAGCACTTCAGAAATTAAAAATTGATTTTAGCTCCAAAAATCTGACTGTGCATGAAAAAAAAGAGTAAAAGAAAACATCCCTATCTCTAAAGGCTGCTTTAAACATGAAAAGTGTTTGGAGCTTTTTTTGCTTGATTGTTTTCACATCGCTTACGTCTCTTCATGGTTCTCGGGATGACGACAGTCACTTTTTGAGATATGATTTGTCTCACACTGACTGCTGGGTCTGGCTGCTAAGGTCTTCATAACCAACTCCCCGAGACCTCTCATTACAAAACCTTTGGTTTAAATCTAAGACATAAAAGGAAATTAGTTAGGCAGATGCAAGATAGAGGTTAGCCACAGCTTATTAGAAAAATATTTTTTAGTAGTCTTGATAGGAATAAAGTTCGTTATTTTCTAACCCACAGATGTCATTGGCACAAAGCATAAAGGGTTATAGCAGGGTTACAACAGGCTTAGTTTCATGTTTTTAACTGGGTTCAATAAGTCTTTGTGTGGGGAGGTGTCAGAGAAAAATCCAAGTGAGGTTTAACTTATATATTTATACTGCCTGTATGTTCCCATTATGATAATCAGCAAAATGGATTGGTTGGGCTATAAAAGTTGTTTAAATTACATTTTATGATATAGTATTAATGAAAAATACACACCAGAAATAGGTCATTTTTATTTTATAATTCAAACAACATTAGAAGCAGGATTTAATTAGCTATTTTTAATTTTTTATTTAAAAGGAAGCACAGAGTGATATGTTCACTCACTAATCAGGGGGTGAGGTTACTAACTACTCTGGCTTTATACGACTCCAGCTTAGGAGTCCCCAGACCCCGACTCCATGCAAGTCCTCGCCATCCTGCAGCGAGGACTCCCCGCACAGTGAGGTTGTCCCAGTCACACACAACCCAGATCTCCGGTCCTTCCACGCTCTCCTTGACAGACAGCCACCAGCTTATATGAAAACGGTGATGACAAAAATTTTCAAATGTCCAGTGATTTTTGGAGTCTGCGTTTTCTGGGTGCCAGTAAAGTGTTTCAGATTAAGCAACTAAAACTGGAGGCACCCAAAATTACTGGATGCCATCCAAAATGACAGTCTTACATATCTGGATCCAAATACTGCAAAACTTTCGAGTCCTCTGCCCTCCCTTCATTTCCCAAGCCCTATCCCCAGCCTCCACAGGGTTTTACAAAACCCAGTACTTTCAGGTGTTTCTGCCGGTCACTGGGCAGGACTTGGCAGCCAGGGGAAGAGGCACGCTGCCTCAGCTGCTGCTGGGTGCTACCTGCTGCGTTATCGGAGCGAGGATGCTGACTTAGAAACACACGGGCATTGCCTCCTACCGGTAATTACAGAGCCGTCTTCCCCTTGCAACAGCTCACCTTCATCTGTAACAAGTCCTTACTCACAAATATTAATTTCCTCTAACAGCTTCTTTCAAGTTACCTATTACTTTGCCTTAGAACATTTGTTTTCCTTTTCTTTCCAAAGAAAATGCCTCAGGAACTATGATGTCAGTTGAGGATTTATGAGTTATATACGCTTCAGCCTATGACACTGGGACAATTATTTTTTCCTTACAGGCATTTCTTGGAAGGTACCTGTCTCCCTGAGGACTGTATGAAATCTCGTTAATACTAATGAGGTAGATGCCCTAATGGCAAAAGGGAATAAACAATACTACATTAGAAGATTAAGGGCACTTTTCTTTCTTTTCACTGAGCTTCTTTGAAGTCCTATTGTTCAAAAAAGCCTGCAAGAAATTCATATATCTCTCCCACGAGAATTAGTCAACAATTATTCCGCTTCCAAGAGAAATTTATTTTGAGTCAATGTTTTTAAAATCTATCTGTTCATCAGGCTTACTCATGCATTAAGGATGATTTTCAGTGTTCAATAGAAACTCCTGAAACAAGGAGCAATTAGAAACATCTGATTTCATGATGCATTTTCCCTCCAGCAAACCAAGCAACTGTTTCCACAAGGCAAATGTAAAGACTCTCCGTCTTCCAAGCAGTTATTAAGTGTACAGCAGAAACGGCTAAATTTCAAAAGCTGAAATACAACAATAACTTGGCTCGCAATGAAAGTTGTCAAATGACTGAATTTAGTTGTACGACAGTAGAATAAACATAAACATTAACTCAGCTCAACTCAACTAAGTAAAAAATGGCTAACAATACAAGCACCAGCACCCAGCCAAGAGCACAGGTCAGAAAGTCCTAGCTTTGCCCTGGGTTTCTTGCCTAAATTCAGGCAAGCTCTGCAATTGCTTTGCTCCTGTCCTGAAAACCGGTGACGGGGCCCATTCCACAGATACAGCTTGCAAATTTACTAGATAAGCTCCGGGTAGTGTGAAACGATGTAAAGGGCTGCTGAGTGTTATTTAAGAATGAACATTAAGAAGTTAACGGCACCTTTTACAGGTGCTAAAAATTAAGCACATATTTAAGTGTTACACTGATGCAGGGACTTAGGCCTGCTAGAGTCAATGGGCTGCTGCCATGAGCCCATCTTCTGCCTCTGACCCTCTCCTGCAACCTGTGGCCTGAGCGCAGCAGAAAAGGGAGAAACACGCAGGTATGTGGGAGTTCAAACAGCACCCTCTGATACGGATCTAAACATAGGAAATGCCCAGTCTCGATGGCAGAAAAGCAATTTGTTCGGCCTTTTTCTTTTGCAGCCAACAATCAGCTCACCAGCTTGCCAAAGTTTATTAAAGATCAGCGATTAAAGGCAATTTATAAACAGCTTCTATCCCTAGCAAGAAAATAAAAGAAATGTTAATTAGTACTTTCACCAGTGTTTCAGGTGGTAATAGTTAAAAAATAAGCAAAACAGGTCTCAACAATATCCAGTCTTTTCTACATACTGGTTAATGGCTTCTGACAGTATAATTTCTTAGACACAGTCTGTAACTAATAGTTATAAAAACACAGCTTTTATGTCAAATTACACAGCACAGATGAAAGGGAGCTAATCCACAAGGCTACACAGATACCACATTGCACTTTCCATCGAAACCATGAAAAATGCCCTGGCTAGGAAAAGTGAAAAATGAAACACCATGGCTTGCTTATCTGTTCTTTCTGCTTGCCGCAACAAGGAAAAAGATGCACATGGGGCAAAGGAAGCAATCTCTAGTGGGGGTCTTGGAAAAGCAGTTCTTACAACTTCACCTTTTTGGCTCTGCCACACAAACAGATACAGAAATGTTATGCCACAAAATATATTTACTTCTCCTATTTTCTCCTCCTTGCTTTCTTTTGTGATTTCATTTCATTTCCGTCTTCTGCAGACGCAGAGAATTGGCCCTGTGGACACATTGAGCCAGGTAATGTTCATAGGCGAACAGTCTTTCTTGCAGTAGCATGGACCAGTTTTCTCGAGGGGGAAATGTCAGCATAATTCACCAGCAAGTACACAAACAGGACTAACGGGCAAGGACTAAATGCAGTATGTACTTCCTTCTCACCATCACTAAGAAAAAGAGCCAAAGGAAGGTAAAATGGAAGCAGGCAGCAGCCTAGGGTGCTAAAATAAATAAAATACTTTAAAATAAAAAGAGAGAGAAAGAGGGAAAGAGAGGAAAAAAGAGAGAGAAAGTTATTTCAAAAACTAAACTGGAAATAGGATTATGTTTACAGAGAATCCTGAACTGGGATGTGCTCCATCTGAACACAAGAGTGGAGTATTAAGCTTCCTAAATTTAGTGTGGAAACGTTCAGACTAAACAGCTGAGAAACAGCTCCATCAGCAGGGTGTAATTCCGCAACAGTTACTGCAGCGGGAGCAGCGAGGGCAAACATCTTCATCGGCTGGTGGGTGGAAAATGAGACACTTCTCAAAGCCTCCTGTGATACGGCTACTGAGAGCACCCATGGACTGGACTCAAGAATCCCGGAGAGCTTCTCCATTCCTGCGTCCTGGGAGAGACCAGTGCTCAACTGTTCTGCATGTAGCACCGTGGTTATGCATGTTTAGCATAGCAGCATCCAAAATGAACCAAGGCTTTCCTTACAGGACAAAGAGGAAGAGAGAGCCCTCCCGGAGAGTTCATGATCTATACGTGTGAGCGGTGCTGTGGCTTCCCAGCTTCAGCAAGGGGAGAGTCATCCACCACTCCACAGTGAGTATCATCTGCCTTTCCAACTGACATTTGCTGCTATTGCACCATATTCTTTATATTCTGGGAAAGTCTTAATGAGCCTCAGGAAAGCCAATGCTTTGCCCCTTAATTACTGAAAGAAGTAGAAGGGACTGTTTTGCCACTTAAATAAAATCTCACGTTCTATGACTAAAATACATTAACATCACCTAGAGTCCTTCCACTTGTTTGTATTGCTTCATACGTCGCTGACCGGCTTAGTATCTGGGCATTTCACAGGAGTTTAACGAATTTGCCACTGAGTTAGGGAACCAGAAACATCTCCAAAGAGAACTGGGACACAGAAGTGTTAAATGACTGGTTTTAAGATGCATGGAAGTATGTGGCGGAAGCCCAGTCTCCTGAGTTATAGCCTCATGTGGTCACAGCACTACCGCCATGTGACAGCAACTGAGTAACGACATCAGCAATGAGGTCATGATCTTCTAGTGATTTTTCCCATCTCCCACACGTGGAGGCCCTTCCCTGCTCTACTCTTCAGCCACCGTACATACCCCCACCAATAACTCACTCTTCTGACAAGTTCCGCAGAAAGGGAATAAACAGCATTGTTAATCATTGGAAAAAATATATATATACACAATAATTTATTCTCACAGTATCACTCTGTTGCTGTCTCACTTAGACTGTAGGCTCTTCAGAGCTGAACCAGACAGCATTTTCTATCTTATTGAGCACACTGTGGGCACCAGTAGAGATGTTTAAAGCCTGTTGCAGTGTTCAACCAGATAGCAGCCACAGAAATTAAGGGGAGTTATGCAGCTGAATCCCTTAGTCATCCATTTATGCTTTCCCTTCCTCATAAATCAAAGGACAGGAAAGCAATTTAATCAGAAATAAACACAGAATTAGCAGTACAATTCAGCTCCTTACGCTCTTTCCTCAGTGCTTTTGATAAGTAGAGTCAGCAAACAACCAAACAGCAAAAGAAAAAATAATGAAAAATTAAAAACGCTGCTAGTATCACTGTGCTGCAGATTTCATGAAGTCCTATTCCAGTCTCAAATGGAATATTCTTCTAGTTCAGTGCAGTCTGGTTAAATAACTGGATTTTCAATTTCTTAATAAGGATCTGATACTAGTTGTATTACTGCAAAGCTCTGAAATTGCAAACTATACTTAAATATTTGTTTTATACAAACATGCAGTCCAATCGCAATGATGTGGCTGGATCTCCTGTACTCAGCATTCTGTTCTGATGCGATATGTAAATATGCTTGCTAAAGGACATGGCCAGGAGGTCACTGCAATAGCTTAGTAAAAACGTAATAGAAACGGGCAATGGCAACAAATGGAAAAAAAGCAGGGCAACTATAAAGAATATAGTAATTAACGCATAAAGCATTACTGAAAAGGTTAAAGACTCCGCTGCCTTAGAAAACAGTGCTTCTCTATGGCCCTCCCATCTTGCAAAAAATGCAGTCAAAACAGAATCCATCCCGTAAGGGCAAATAAAACATTTAGGAGCACAGAAAGCCTCTAACAAAGGGTTGGAAAGATCAAAAATATTCAAAGAATAATTAATGATAGACAAGAGATATGTGAAAACAACAAATGCCATGAAATTAGCCCTTTACCCTCACTGAAAACATAAACAACAGGATATACAAATAAACTAATAAAAAGTAATGTATTCTATGGGGGTGGCAGAAGGTTTCCCATGGGACTATCTTGGGGAAGATGCTGTCAGAAGATACCATAAAGGCTAAATATCTTTAAAGGATTCCCAAAAGACACCATTTTCACAGAAAAACAGAATCCTTTAAGTAATATTGGGCATGCTAAAATATAGATGAGAGATTAAAAATTTTTTTTTTTAAAAAGTATTTTACTGGATAAGCCACATAGTAATTGCTCTGAATTAGAAGGCAACTTCCCCTCTAGGAAGACTATTCCATAGTGTCTGTCAGTGGGACAAACTTTCCCCTTCAGCATCTGCCAACGGTCTCAGCCAAAGAAAGAACACCACGCTGGTCTGAACCCCCCTATTTTCTAGCAAGTCTTAATAACTGCCTCTGGCAATTGTACTCCTGGGTATGAAAAAATGATGAACCTGCGTCACAGTTTACACCAATGAGATGTAAACAACAGGCAAATTAAAATATACTTCGCAAGAGGCTTGCGAAGAAGAGCACATGTGCGGTGCTTTCGGCTGCCAACGCCAGCCTGACGGGCCACGGGGGCTAGCTCCAGCGCACGTGACATCTCTGGCAAAAATCACTAAGAGCGTTGGTTGCTCCTAGAGCAGCTCTTTGCTGTCCCCATGCTCTGGGATGCCGCTCCGCACTCCTTGAGAGTCAGTATCCATCACGTCCGACTCCGCAGAGCCCTCTCCTGAAATTATCCTATTACGTCTAACACACTTAAAAATTAATTAATGCTCCTCTGCAGTAAGATGCCATAATTAAACTCTCTCTTTTCATTTAAGACTGAATTTAAATGAGGGCTTGATGGCACTACAGTACAGTAACATTCACAAAGGCAACGCTGACCTGAGACCTTTGCGATGGGTTTTGGCCACATAATTGCCAAGGGCTTCCTAGATCATCAAGATTTTGGCCTTCAGCAATATACGTTTATAACCACCCCAGCTTTCAGCAATATTGGCTGAAACACATGCATGGGTGATGATAGAGATCTCCTCAAGGAGAAAATATAAGTCTTCAGGATTTTCTTCCCCCAAACTGAGCTGTCTATCTCTCTCTCACACATGCCAAGCAGTGACCCAGCCTTTATGACTGACAATGGAAAAGAATAAGATGACATTTCCTGACCTTTAAGAAGCATTCACTGATCAGCACTAACTGCACCTTTTCACTCATCTTGTTACTTATTAGCTTAGCTATAAAGAAAAAAAAGTAAGCTGAAATTCAGTGTATTTTGCTCTTTATGGAATACTACAAGCACTGTCCTGTTCTCAGTGCCATGACTATGTGTCTTCAAAAGAAGGGGGAAGCCCTGGTCTGCTGTTTGCATTCAGCTCCCTCTGGAGACAGGACAGCTGAAAATATCTGACATCAGATAGGACGTTAATGTACATACACTGGAGAAGTGGATTTATTAGCTAGGTTTAAAGAAAAAAGATCAGGTTTTGGTCAGAATGGACAGCACATTGTTTTTTTTAAATTAAAGCCTGAATAAAACAGTAGTTAAAAGCAGATAGTCCAAGAGTAAAATGGGTTCAGTTTGACTCCATATACGCACTGTAAACATATCCGTAGAGTCAGCCACACTAAGAAAGTACGTCTTCAGTGCAGTCAGAGCATGGGACTGCAGTTTACATGCAGGCATAAGAGAGCTCTGAACGACCTAGTGTAGGTCCTGATCACGCTGTGGCCAGAGCAAGGTGGACATCAGTACTGACTGGCTTTCCAGGTATTCAGCCAGGACCCTACGCAAGCTTTGCAACTTGCATTAAACCCCGCATAATCACAGTTGATTATCTCCATACCCAAATTGACAGCTCTGGGCCACTCGGTGCATGCACTGATTCACCTGGACGTAAAGGACCATCTTGAATTCAGCATCCAAGAGGGTACTAATACACTGAATCTCATTCAAGGCACTGGTATGCATTCAACTTACTACAAAGGAGTTTTTTGGCAGTTCAAGCAAAGAAAAAAGCCTCAGAGAAAGTAAATGACTAATTTCTTTCTCATGAAGACTAACTTCAGCTGAAGATGAAGCTCACTGGAGATTACTCCCAGTTGCTCTCAGGGAATGCCAGTTCTCTCAACGCTGCCCTTGAGCAAGTGAGGTCTTGTGATGGGTCTTTTAACGTCACCATGGCACTCACCATGCTCTAGGCGTCCTCTCAGCACTTCTTGATACAAACAAATGAGAAGCAGTTTGTACAAAACACCAAGCTTTAACCCAAACCTTTTCTGCACCGCTGCTGCCTGCCAGTATCGTATGATGATTCATAGCCCTGGGAATGGACTCACCCCAAAGATAGCAATGCTTTCAGCCTGCAGGCTAGAGAAAGAGTTAGGGAGAAAAAAGGTCCAGCTGGGTAGGATGGAAGAGCATGACCTGATTTTTTTATGGGAGATACTGGGGGTGGGAAAAGGAAGCAGGAAGGTCCTCCAGTCTCCTTTTCTGGGCAGCCATGGGAACGGTGCTTAAGGGAGTGCATTTTGTCTTCCGTCCCCAGCTCTTCTCTCTCACATGTATATCTGGATTCTGACAAGAATAATTAGGGGTTTGTAAGAGTTTGGCTTGACCGGAATATTCAGCTCCTTTCCCTTTCTGGTGACCACTACTACCAGTTTTTCATTATAAGCCACTTCCACAGGCAGTGTCATTCACCTACACGGCTCTCACGGGGATGGCTGCAAGTGGTTTGCAGAGACAACAATTTACACAGGTCAGAAATGGGGGGTTTCAGCTATCCCAGTAAGTGTATACTAGCGAGACATCCCTATTATCAGTTCTGATATCAGGATCATTAATTCTAATTTTTCCATATTTTTAGGCCTTAATTACTCCACATCACACAGTTCCTTCAGTATAGACAGGCTCTTGTCTTTTACTTATGTCATAAATTTTACATATATATACACCTATACACACACACACTTTTTTTTTTTTTTAACATATGTCACACATTGATATATTTTATGTATCTACTGTTGTATTTTAACCAAGCAGCATGCCAGGAAAACCAACATTGGTGGATGTTTGAAAGTACAGAAGCAATGTTGTGGAAAATTGAGAAATAAGATTCAACTCCCAAGCAGTGGGCTGAAATACTTGGGAGTGGTATTAACAAGTATCCCTGCTCGGGAGCTCTCACAATGGGAGTATCCTCTTGCAGTTAAAGATATGTTAGACACTCATACTAGATTTGCAACAGGAAACCCAAACCAATAATAAAATCTGGGGATTTACAGTTACTTTTCAGCAGTTCCGTCCTCTTTTAAAATCTCTGCAGTTCATTCTTAAAAGTCTCTGTTGCCATTCCTAACATCCCCTTTATTCACATTCTTAATGAAAACAAATGCTAATGGGATTTATTGCTGAGTGAGGGTGCAAAGTCACTGTCCTCAAGGAGCCAAAACCTTCTCTGGCTGTAGCCCTGTCAGAGCAGTCTTACACATTCTGACCGCCTTCCTAAGCAGACACCTAGAGAGATGTACGTGTGGGGCTATGCTAGCCTTCAAAACCCACTGGCCTCCCTGCTGAAGCTGTCAACACAATACCAACAAATAAGCATCATTTGTGAAGGCTGTTTCAGTGACTATTCACTGTTTCATTAGGCAACAGACCGATCCAGTGAGGATCTCTCTTCCAGGTCTGTAAGAAAATCACATCTATGGATTCATCCTCTTCTCTCAGTATCATCGTTTTCTGTTTTCTTCCTTCCTCTAAAAACATAATAAATATCTTTCTCCATCTTCACCCCTTCATCCCATTAAATTCAGATCACCAAAGATTATTCTTACACTTCTCAGATGCACCTAACAATACTTCGTTCACAATATTTCTATTAGCTTGTGTCTTAACAAAATGGTTCATGTAGTCAAAATTGGTTTTTAATCAAGTGAACCAAGAAAACAATATTTGGAAAAATTCAAGACTTTGCACTACCTGTTCAGCAGATGACTACTGCATTTATGGCTTAATATTTATGTTCACCTATGCCATGCAGGTTTATTGCCTCTTACATGTACTACTACTGATGAAATAGGTATGCAAGACTTTGTTACTTTTTACACAAATCAGTAGAAACTCAGAGCCTAAATCAATACGGAACTAAGAGAGAAATTATATTCCTACTTCATGGTCACACAGACTGGAAGATAAACAAAAGATGGGATTAACAACCTTAAAAACAAGAAGCTGGAGGTACTGTAAGTAGCACAGGTTTCAGATGGACTCTCAGTACGCAGTACAACACCTCTGACTCATGACATCTCTCATAGTGCAGCATTCTAGAAACACAACTGATGGGAGGGAACCAGAGGAGTGCCCTAGAAATGCATAGAGGGAAAATTAACAGAGAAGGCAGCAAAGAACACAGATATATAACCTGTGGAAAGGAAGGGAAATAAAAAATTTATTCCCACCACTGTGACAATTACAAACCATAACCAAGGAACAAACCAAGGCAACATAACTTAGTAGTGTCACTAGCCTGCCAAAACCACGAAAGCCGAGATAACGCATCTCACCTCACATTAGTGAGCGACCGCTGCTCCTTGGTCAGCTGCCACAACCCACTGGACACCACAGCACCATGGCAAGATAGAATGAAGTTTCTGAGAAGTTACTGAATTTCAGCAGCGGAATTACAGTTCCTATTTCTCCATTCCTTCATTTCTCATGAAGCACTAATATCCTGAGAAGAAACTTTTGCATCACACTTCTATCCTTGATCTCCTGCCTTAGCTCAGCCTGATGGCTTTTCTCCAGCATTAATTATTTCTCCCTCATTTTTTATTTCCTTCTTGTTCTCTGTGCACAAAACTATAAATTACTATTTTGAAATAGACTGCATTACTTTTGCAATACAGCTTGATCCCACAACTCGCCTTGAAATCACTAGGTGTACTCATTAAACAATGCACTTCTCAGCCAGAGCAAGCATACCATAGTCTGCCTCATTTGATGAGTCTAATTAAAGTTTTCCAAGTGGGATATGCAAACTGATTATCTGCTCTACAAACGGAGTTTCAGCAGGAGCAGAAGGTGTTTAAATCTCCTGAAATTAGACTTATTTGAGCCAATGTCCAAATCGTGCTTCAAGTATCTTTAATTTCCCTTTTTTAAAAAACAAAGAACACATGGCTTGTATTTTATTCTCTTTTTTACAAGTTGGCTAGATTATTTTGTAACTATTTGTTCTACATAAATATTTAAATAGGGTTCTCTATCTTCTTCCCCTCAAAAAAAAAAACATTAAAAAGATGGCTTGGCCCCTGTGTACCAAGTTAATTCCTACATTCACTGTCAAAGGAACTTGCCTTGTCATACTATTTTTCAGCACATTCCTTTTCTTCCAAATTTTCAAGACCTGAATAAAAATGAGAAGCTATTATACAGCACAGAATAAAAAGAGATTGCTCTGTAAATTTTCTTAGAAATGACGTTTCATGCAAAACAGCACATTTTAACAAACAGATTTGTTCTTCAGCTTCAGTGTGTGTAATTTGATTCCACATCAGCTTGTGGACATTATTCAGATTAATCTCCTGTAATCTTTTGGCCACATCATTTCAGTGTACAATAAATATCACAGTAAAGCTTCAGTGCAGTCTAAGGAGTCCCACGAGGTCATGGCTCTCCCCAAAGAGCATAATGCAGATCTAATTTCAGAAGGAACTAGGTACGATTTACATTTCTGAATGTACATATGACAAATCTGTGGCCATTCAAGAAAAATCCTGCAGACTCTTCCAGCAGTGTTTTGTCCCAGTTGTGCTAAAGCATCTTTATCGCCAAGATACATAAGCAATCAAAAGGAAAGTTTAGGGTTTGGGATTTTTTATTTGTTTCTTTTTTAAACACATTGTGTGTATTCAACCCATTGCACACTTCTAATGCCTTAGAGGAAAAAGAAGTTTTCTCTATTCTCTTTGTCTTCTTCACCTTTTTTCCTGGAGTTTCTCAAGGAGAAAGATTTCCTCTGCTGGAGTAAAGACAGATACAGTTACTGTCTCAAGAGTGCTCCCTGTTTGCATGCATTACTGTAAAAGACAGCATCCCTTAAGAGAGATAAGACTCCAGGCTATGAATCTGATGCTCTTTAGAGCAGAGGGTGTCATGCCTCTGACACACAGCTTGGTTTCAGCTACTTTTCCCTAGATCATAGATTAAAAGAAAAACACAGCAAACCACTAGCCTATCAATGACAAGTACGTCAGTGCCCATAAAACACTCAACTACCACTGCCTTTCTCAACTGCTACATTTCACAGCATTCGTGCCGTACATATTCCTCCTCCCAGGCTCAGATATATTCCCCGCTACTTCCAACCCCACATCACAGCAGCTTTTGTTTGCTTTTCAGAGGAAAGCACCGGGTGAGGCAGAGCCACACTTTCATCCTTGTTTGATTGTAAAGGACTGAAACCTTTGAGTTTTCCATTTCCTTAACTATATACTGATGAAATATTTTGACAAGGCCAAATTGAACTACGGTTCATACGCTATGGTAAATTTGATCTTGATGCCATCACTGAACTCTCAAAAATTAATATTCTTATCTCTAAACCACAGAAATATGAATTAACCAGATTGTGGAGCATTTACCTTATGTCAAGATGAACTAGCAGTCTGAGCAACAATCTTTCTTCTTTTGCTACTAACACACATAAAGATACCCGTTGACCTGGTATTTAGAGCATTCTTCATTTTCTACCTGCCAGTCGCAGCATTCCTTGGAGACTCTTATTTGTCATTATCATTGAAAAGTGATTTAAAATAGCTCTGGAAAAAATGCCTGTGCGAAATCCACATTGATGTAATGATTCAATACACATATGTTTATCACACAAAAGTAAAAATTTTACTTATCTGCCATTATTCAGTTTTAATCAAGACTTTTTCAGGAGGCTGAATGAAGCCATTTTCTGTAAAACTGCTTTTGCACCTCCTCTTTAACAAAAGTTTTACATGACAATACATTAAAATACAGCTGAAAATGCTGTATTTTATTAGAACTAGATGTTTAAAGTTATGATTAAGCATAGGCTTCCAGGGAATAGTAGGAGAGGGATGTTAGGCACCTTCATTAACATCTTCCAGTACAACACACCAAGACATATGAAAGTGTATGACAGCGCAGCTGTGCTGGCACATCACTATTGCATAGATAAATTACTCCAGCTAAAAATGCAGAACTCCAGGCACTTAGCCAAATTATACATGCAATATCCACCTGCTACATATTTGCATGTATGGACACATCTGCATATAACGCACTTTAACAAAATCTTTCCCCTAAAGCTTTCCATTAGATTTACTGCCAGAGAGCTGCAACGTGACTGCACTGCAGCCGGCTGCTCACACAGATGCAATCACTCCAACACTGATGGTTTAATCAGAATCTCTAAGGCAGGAAGGTACTTCTCGATCGTCTAGACCAACCTCCAGCTCAAAGCAGTGTCAGCTACAGCAGGATACTCAGGACTGTGTCCAGTCAGGTTTTGAGTATCTCCAAGGATCTCCTCAGCCTCTCTGGGAGACCTGTTCCAGCACTGACCACACTTCAGTAAAAAAGATTTTTCTTACATTTTAGTGGAAACTCAGTGAACTTCCTGTATTTCAGTGTGCCCATTGTTTGTTGTCCTGTCACACGACAAGAATGAGAAGAGCCTGGCTCCATCTTCTTTGCACCCTTCCTTCAGGTATTTATACACATTGATGAGATCCTCCCTGAGCCTTCTCTTCTCCAGGCTGAACAGTCCCAGCTCTCTCAGCCTCTCATGTCAGGTGTTCCAATTCTCTCATCATCCTTGTGGCCCTTTGCAGGACCCCCAGGATCTTTTCGACAAGCTGCTTGTTCATTCATGCAGGTCTCCTGACACCTTTGCTTGATTTCCTGCTTGTCAGGATGGACCACTCTTAAGCTTGGAGGTGATCCTTGAAAAATCAACCAGCTCTCCTAGACTGTATCCCATGGGTTATTAATGCCATTGCCAGTCCAGATGCACTTACTCCTCTGACCAAATCACCTAAGACGCTGGCAGCAAAGACTGGCCTGCTATAAATGCTGTCTTAGGAAGAGGTATCAATCTCAAGGTCCAGCCCTCTGGGGCCATCAGCACACCACTAGAACAAAGTCATTAACCCTCAGGTGTCCTGAGCTATTCTGAGAAATCTGACAGTAAAGCTGATGTGAAACTTACCCCACAGATATCATGAAATTCACACAGCAGGGTACATTCGAAGCCCAGATAACCTAAAATGAATCATGTATGATGTGAGGCTATCCATTATTGCCATAGAAACCATAATTTCTGCATTGTTTGATGCATTCCTGCACCTGAACTGTTCATTTTCACATTGGACACAGCACTAGCTGGACTGATTGCTAGATTTGGTATAAAGACAGCTACACCACATCACACAAGAAGCCTATTCAGCCCTGTATCCTCCCTTTGGCAGTCAGCAGCAGATACCGAAAGAATGTGAGAATATTCTGTACGTGTCCTGGTTCTTCCTGAAGATGTTCTTCCCACTTCCTGCAGTCAGTACCTCAGGACCTTCCTACAACCATGCTCTTGAGAAGCAATGAATAATCACTTGCCTTCTCCACCCCTTTATTATTCCATAGAATTTTCTCATTTCTTCCTTAGTTTCTACAAGCTGAAGTCCTAATTCAGTTAGTCTCAAGAAGAAGCTATTCCATGCCCTAGGTCATTCCTGTTTTCCTTTTCTGCACCCTCCCCTAGCTCAGTTAACTCTCTTTTTAGATAAAGCAATATTCAAGATATGAGGTCAGCATGTGCTTATACAGTGGCAAAAAGATGTTTCCTCTTCAGTTCTCACCCTCCTTCTTAATTAATTTCTAACAGCTTATTTTCCTTTCTGACCACTGGAAAGCACTGAGTTGGTGTTTTAAGAAAGCTGGTTAGTATAACTGCTAGTAATTAGAGCCCATAATTGTCTAGGTACAATGTGGATTCTTTTTCCTCGCCTGTATTACTTGGCATTTAGTGACCTGGAGCTTCATCAGTCAGCCAGCACTTCTCAACTTTGCCCCTGATCTGGTGATCCTGACTGACTATATTCGGCTATTCTTATAAAAATACCTTGTGAGGTGTTTCGAAGCTATTGTAGCTGTATGCTTGATGACCACCAGCACCGGGGAACTAACTGTCCATTCTCATCAATCTCCAGATAACAACCACCTCTTTACTATAGCTTCTGGTAGTTGAGGGAGACCACCACAGGGTTTGGGATGCTCTGGTTCACCATGGAAATCACTCAGTACCCACAGAATTACCGAAATTACAGGGAGCACGACTTGGCAAAAGTCAGTCTGATATGGCCTGTCCCCATCACCATGTGGGAGGTTCCTCAGCCAGCTCTAAGGACCCAGACTGTGTGCTCACTTGTATGTTTTCACAGACCCTGAGCCACTGGAAAGCTAGAGCTGAATTAAATATTATTCCTCTGGTACTGCAGCAGCAATTTATTTCCCAAATGTTTTCATAAGTCTTGTGTGCAGTTTAAAAATATGTATCTTTGCCTTTTTTTTTTTTTAAAGTATTCAGAGCTCAGCAGACCTTCATTAATCTCATACTACCTCACCTTGCCCTACAGATTCCCCAAGTACCTGCCCTGTTTAATCAAGGATTTTCACAGAGGCTCTGGGAATACAAGTTCAGCTTCTTTACAGGCAGACATTTCAAAACCAGAGATACACCTGCACCCTCACAGACATACATGCACATACACACATGCACACAGCCATCACTATGTAACTACAGTGCTATATATACATAACTATATAGCAAGTGATAAAAACTTCAGTATTTAAAAACACATTCTTGTCTGCACAGTTTTTCTGAGTGTGCCTTATGGAATGTAATTCTAAATGATCTGAACATGAAGGGAAAATCTCCAAGATTCCTTCCACTTTCTCCTTCTCTTCTCCAATTAAGAAAATTCCATTGATGAAGATATTTTTTTCATGGTCTCTTCAGCAAAACAAGATTGCATGGACTGCTGTTTATTTGAAAATCTGCTAAGGAAACGAGCAAGAAATTTCCCCCTAGAGCTATCACAAAAAAAAATTATCTCCATATGGGGAATTTCATGTTTTTGTGAGCTCATAAAGAAGTACAACATTTACTCTTGTACTCCATAATGTTTACTCTTGCTTTAATTTTTTGCCTAAGTTTAAAATACTGGTTTTGATATTTTACCTCAAGAAAGTGTTGCTTAGTCTGCCAAAAGGGAACCAGCATTAGCTCAGGTTTTATTGGGGAGGTGAAATTTTATTGTGCTTCTCCCAGCTTTAAAAAATTCTGTGTTGTAAAATCTGGCATTCAACACATTATTGTATATTCCAAATTCCATATGTACCCAGCAAGCTTATCTAAGACAACGCAGACCAGGTAGGTTTTTAAGCAAAAACTACTCCTGGAGCAAAATCTGACAGGTCTGCACAGCTGGAATAGGTTTGAGCCCTGGCTCTAAATATTTTGGAGAGCTTTTCTCTCTCCATATGGACTCTAAGAACAGAAATTCTCTGGAGTTGATGTAAACTTCCAAGACTGGATCCCTGAAATTTCAGCAAAGAGGATGAGAGCTAATAGCAAGAATTGTCATCCACAGTGAAAGGAGTTCTCTGGGACTCCTTTGGGATACATGTATATACACATATATATATATATATATATCCCCATATCCATGAGTATGTGAAAGGTATATGCAGAGTGGAATTTGTGGCCATTGCTTGTGGTTTGTATCGAGTTGGTTGTCTACAGCCAGTGCCCTAAAATCTATGCCTATACTTAACCAGCTTTCTTCAGACAAATGTCTCTCATCATTTACTCTATATCCCTGAGCATTCTGCATCACCTACTGTCTTTTGTAGTATATTTGGTTACTATTCAGTAAACCTCTCACACTGCTTTGCTGCAAAAACTACTAGAGCCCTCCTGATTGTTTTGTGGCTAATGTAGTAAAAACAGCTCTTTTAAAGCTTAGGAGATTTCACAATGCGACTACGCCATCTGTATTAACACTGCTGGGAGTCTCTTGTTTTTGTCCAAAGTAGAAATCCACCCCTTCATTAATGTACATTATATTGTCTCTGAACACATCCCACTATAAAATACAAAGCTGTGAAAATCCAGAATCTGTAAGACTGCAGACCCATATTGCTCTCTCCTTTTGCACGCATTCACTTGGCCTTCCCACTGTGCCATCTTCTGTCCTAACCCTTCTAGCTATCAAGGAGAAAACACAGGGTGGAAAGCCTTTTGTGTTTCACTGTCTCCCCAGATGACACATTACTCCTCCTTAGAAAAACAGCACCTTTAAGGAATACGTTTCTTCAGACAGTGTTGCAAAAATAATCAGTAGTGTTGGAGTTTATCTGTGCAATCAGCATGTAACCTGGGTCAAAACTGGCAATCTTTAAATGGTAGGGCTCCTCTTCTCCTATGAAAAATGTCAGCCTTCCAGTCAAGAGTTAGAACATTTCAGATCTAAAGGGCTTCTGTAAATGCTTCTCAGGAACTTCAGTTTGGGTGCCCAGTGCTCCTACCCTCCTTTACCAACAGCATCCTCTGGTCAAATTAACACTCCAGACACACATGAACCGCCCATGAGAGCCCCACGGCCAAGGTGCTCCGTGGGAGATAAAGTCCTATTGGTTACTTCCACCTCCAGAGGAGACCCCAGAGTGCTATAACCAACAGGAAATATCATAGCTTTCAGCCAGCGCTGGTTTTGACAGAGCATTTTTAACCCACCCTATGGGGAGACCTGAGCCCTGCTGCCTTGCTGAGGCAAGCAACTTTGTTGACTCACCCTAAGCAGCAAATACATGAGAAAAACCTTCTTGAGTGATAAATCTAGAGCCTGCAGCTGGGCAGTACCCGATGTAGAACATCTGGAAGAGCTGTGCTAAGGCCAACGCTGGGAACAGAAAACATCCAAGCCAGCTTACAACACAAGGGCACTCACAGTGCCAGCCCTCCAACAGTACAGAGTTAATGGAAAGCTGTTATATGCTGCTTCTGTCTCTTTTTTGGCAGTCCCCCAAATTCATAATTAAGAATGATGCAAGTGTGATTAGAATATTCAGCAAAATCTGAATAGTTTATGGTTTCTACTAAGTTATTTCCCATGAATCCAAAGAGCTCATAAGATCATTCTGAATAATAAAATAAGTTATTCTTATAGGGACAAGGTATCATTATCTAATATTCATCATGACAGAATATAGCCATCTTACAATTTATGCTGCAGTATCCAAGGTATTATCTAACATCCATTATCAGCTATGTCTTGAACTGTCTATATTAGGTTTATTTAAAGAAATTCAGAGAGGTGAGATGTTCTACAAAGACGCCATTTTCAAACACGCAAATGGGAAAAAAGGCGTTGACTGCTATAAATGTAATAAACTCCTACTGACGTCTCAAACTCGTTACAGTTCACTAACAAGTATAAAGGCTGATTACTATGATAAAAGAAATAGAGAGAAATAGCTTCCTTTCCTTTATAGGAAAGGAAGTACAATATCTACTCTTCATTGCGCTGATCCACCTGACTGGTACTCTTGGCATCTGCCCAACATGCTTCACATCCTTTTTGTTAATGCTACATTCATGAAATAACCCTTTTTTCTCCCCTATTTTGTAATGCCAGGCTTTGAACACAATTTAAGATATAAGGGATGCAATTTGCAGAGCTATACTTACTATTTCTAGGAAAGCAATTTAACAGATTATTTCTTTTTCAAGTCCAAAAAGTTAAAGAAATGATACAGCACAGCTGATATGCCAGTTCCTTCCTCTGGCTTACTGATAATAAGATGCCAACAAGATGAAATTCAGCATCATGCAACTAGGCAACTGGGTACCAAACAGGTTTTAAAAGATTTAATTCTGACAAAAACTGTGCATAGAAATATAAAATCCACCAGGTATGTAACCAGTGGTAGAACAGCTAGATTCTTCTATTGAATCATCCTCTCAACACAAACTAGCACTAGCCAAAAACACATGGCTTGTTTCCCCTGTGGAAAAAAGCTATTTTGGAAGAATAATGGTTAATATCTGTCAGTTCAAACAGACAGGATCCTGATGTCAAAATATGTATCTGGAAAAATTTTTTTTGTGGTGACTTCTCCCATGTTTTGTCCTTTGCACATCATCAGGATTTTAGTCTTGCCTGAAATTTTCATAGCCACATTCTTACTGATGATGTTAAAAAGACAAAGTCAAACTTGGTAGCACACAAGAGAGGGCGAGGTTTCCCTGGAGCCTGGGAGGAGCTGGGGCAATTCCTCTCGGCCCATAGGTGAGCTTCAGCATCCGTACTGGGGCTGGCGAAGCAGGCAGCGAGGCTGAGCCCTTCCTCCCTTCTCTCCTCTCTACTCCAAAATCCCTCTACTGCCACTGTAAAGCTCAATTTGCCAGTGATGCCAAGATGCGTGAAGAGCAAACAGGGCAGATGTCCCATGATGAGCGCATTTATTCAGATTAAGTCTTTCTGGTTTTGTTTTTTTTAATTATCGAACAGCAGAGTGGAGTAAGTGAAAAAGGGACCTCAAGACACTGCTGCTGTCAGCTATCATTTAATGCTTGCTTTCCTCAAGACCAAATATATAGCTTGATATTACATACTGCTGCTATAAATCAATTAATAATTTGATACGTAAATGATTATTTGCTCATTTAAAGATTAGTTTTCCTTACTTTGATCCCAGTTTGATGGTGAGACATGTGCAGCAGGTCCTTCTTAATCTCTAGCCACAGCCATATTAGAAAAAGGTTTTCTAGCCAGAGAAGACTTTTTCTAGGATTTTTCTAAGCCAGAGCATATGGAGTCACGGACCCAATACACGGGTGACAGTGCATCTCAGAGTAGCCTCATCTGAAACATTAGCCTTTTAGCTTTCTCCACTGAGTCTAAGAAAAGGAAAAGAATAATAAAAAATAAAACATAAAAATAAAAAAAAAATCACAAAAGCAAGAGTACTGGGGTCATTTGAAGCACTTCATCCCCTTAAATTTATCACAATGAAATATGTACACATGGTTTTATTGATTCATCCCAAATCTGGCAATAAATGGTCCAGAGGAAACACTGGACTGAATTCTTGAAGTAGTGTGAAAATCTTCACTTGCCTGTATTTTGCCCTACGGAAAACTAGCGTAGTAAAGAAAAGAAAGGGTCTTGTGCAACTCCCTCTTCTGTTTTCAAATACAGCATACGTGGCACACACAATCAGTTTACCCACCCGCATGACACCACCCAGTCAGTGGTGCCCCAACGCTCCCACTGGTGGCCTGGCAGCCCACGCCAGCCCGCGGGACGTCTCCGCCAGCTCCAGCCCCACCTGCAGCAGGTGCCTTAGAAGGAGACCTGGATGCTGTGGGCTCGGGGCTGCTGAAGGGTTGGGAGGTCAAAGGCAGACCTCCATGGCGCCTGTCCTGCCTACAGCCTCCTCGTGTGGTTTCCTGGACAGCCCTGCTAACTGCTGCCGGTCTCACGTGGAAAGAGGCAATTGCTTCAAAACCGCTCGCTCCAAAAGACTCTTGGCAGCGCCCCAAAACCGGCACCTGGCCCAATGCCCTGGAAAGGCCACGGGGCTGCTGGGCTGCCACCACCACCAGTGCCCCACGCGCTCTGAAGCAGGGATGGTCCGCCACTGCTTCCAAGAGTCATCACCAGGGGTGGGGAGCAACAAAAATGCTGGTTCTGCTTGGCCATGAGATAGGGCTTCACGTATCTCACTGAACCGAAGAGAAAAAATGCTACAGGGGGTGCAAATGAAGGCCCCAGCCCCACAGAGCTTTGCACGGTGGAGGTCCTCTGTGCCCACAGCGCAACTTAAAGGACTGAGGTCAAAAAACATTTAAAGAATCCCTTTCCCCGTTAATTCAAGCCTTTTTGGTGCTGTTTGCAATTAAGGGATAATGCATTTAATTGCTAATTGCACCAATCAGTCTTGACTTCCAAAAAGCCAAGGGAAAGTTACTTTCCCTGAATTCCACTCACATAATTGGCATGCACAAGCCAGTGTGCAGACTGAAACAGTAGAAGCAGTGGGTTTATCTGTTGGAGTCTATATCCTTCTTCAACTCCAGGCTGCTTTGATGACAATGATTCTGGCTGGATTTCTGGTCTCTTGCTGCACAGTAGTTCTATATTGCAAAAAAATAAAAACAGAGAAAACTTTGCAAAGCAAGCTTTTCTTTTATGAAGATACCATCCTAGCTTTAAAAAAAAAAAAAAAAAAAAAGATAAAAGCAAACATGCAAAAGAAAAGGAAAAAAGGTTCAATCTTTTATATACAAGAACAAAGACCCAAATCCTAGATCTGTAAATTGTTTTGAAAATATGTGATGTAGTTCAAGTTTGGCTATAGCACAGGAAGCTAGTCACTCTTGAGGAGAGATGCCAACAATTTTGCAGTGAGCAATGTCATTCAAGTCTTCTGTGTGAGCTGCAAGCCTGACAAAAAAGCCTCATGGTGGTTCTGAGCTGCTGTTATTATTAGGCAACAGCATATGTATGCATCCTTGACACATTCAGCTTGTCAACACATTTCAATCTCAGGAGGACTCTAAATAAAATCTTTGCCTAGCATGTTCGTTAATAGTCTCAAGAAGAAAGAAGGACAGAGGAGGGCAAGATTACGGCATACAAGCTACGGAGATCTTGGATTTTGAGTCACCTAAAGCAATGAGAATCAGCAGTGGCTTGCTTAATCTTTTATTTCCTTTCCATAATGAGCCTGCCTCTATGAATACAGCTGCCTCTCAGCTGTTATCTGCCACTTCATAAAGCAAACACAGCTTCAAATTCGACAGTTTTCTTGTTGTTAGTCTTTGTTCTGAAACCAACTCTCCTGTTGATCTAAAAACCCAGCAGCTCTCAGCCCCATCCTGTCCTGATTACGGTCTTGTCTCTCCAGTGCGAAGACTTTCTTCAACTTGTTTTTTCAATGCTTTATCTCCCACCCCACAAACTAGAGCATCTCTACTAAACCCTACCACATTTGTGTTTCTCCCTTAACCTTAATACGGGAAACCAAAGCTAAAAATACTGCAGGACAGTAACACTGCATCCTACAAACTGTCTGGTCTACAGCTGATCAGAAATTTTTCTGAGAAAACTTCAACTGTGAAGAATTTTGCAGGACAAGGACAGCCAGTAACGAATTCTACCAGTCACAGCAGCATTACAAACACCCACAGAAAAATTGCTTGCTTCTTCTGTCAAAAAACTTCTGGGGGAAGACACATTTTGGGAGTTGTTGCTTCTTAAAGTCTGCAGCATATGAGCAACGTTAGCTAGGTTTGTAACATCTTGTTGGAACAGCTATATTTAATAAGAACAGCCGCTCTGGATCTGACAGAGGAGCCGTCTACCCCGCATCCACACAGCGATGAGCAGCAGATGCCTCCGATACAGAACAAGAACTGGGCAAGTATGCCATGATACCTCCCCCAGCGCAACTTCCCTGCTTCAAAAAGCCTGAAGTTTGGGCACATCCTCAAACAAAAATATGATCTACTGCTTAGCAGGCAAAGGATTTTTCTTCTTTTACTTTTTCTATGGTTTTGGGCACAGATAAACCTTTGGGATAAAGCCTTCTGTAACAGTGATTTTCACTGTGGCCAGATGCTGTGGAAGGAAGGACCTCTTTTGGTTCATCTGCAGCCTTCACAGACCAGTTCAAGACTGCTCATTCTTGCAGTATAAAAAGTTGTAATGGCAAGCATTCCCTTTTCACTATACCACTGCATTGTTTACATCATGGTGTATGCATCATTTCAGAACCTGAGCATTTTTTTCTTTTACTCTTCAACTTCAATTAATTTTCAAATTCATACTACTAAGCTCAGCTGAAGAATCCTAAATTTTCATAAAAATGGCAAACCAAGATGTGCAGTCAGTTTCCAACTTTATAAAATTCATGAATAGTTTCATTTTAATCAAATCTTTCATTTTCTTTTTTTTTTAAATAGATAAGAGGAAGGAGATGAAGATATTTATAACACTGCAAAAAAAAAAAAGCTTTCCTTTAAAAATCTTTTTACTGAAAGAAACTTCTGGATTCACGCCTAGAAGTCAAGCATTCAAGAAGGATCTAAATATAAGTATTTTAGCACTGGTGACTGGCCACCTAGTTTCATGTAGATCTGCTCAGGTGCAAAGACCACGATGAGAAAGCTTTCTGGCCATTCGCTATTAAACAAGGCAGATTTTGATGTGGCCCATCAGCTCTTCCATACATCATCTCCTCTGCAGAACCTTGAACTGCAGTATTGGGCCTGCTCCAGACACAGTCACATGTGTTGAAACGAAGGGAACATAAGAACATATGGAAAAATCACATTTAAATGTGGCAAAGTACTCAAAGATGCATTTTAGACACTTAAGAAACCCAAGAAGTTTGTTTAGGGCACTAGCATATTATGTAAAACCCAGAAAACACTGCAGTACATACACTCAGAAGGCTCCAGACTATCCAGGGATGTAGACTGAAGTAGGGAGATGCAAACAGATCAAGCCAACAGCCTTAAATGCCTGAAAGGCTACAGTCTAAGGATTTTCCTTTATCATCTGTCATTCTTTGCCTGAAGCAAAAACAGGAAGGTGTTGGTTAGACTTAATTAACTGAAAAACACCTGAATGTTCAATGCATGGCACCTCAGCCTTCTTCACTCAACACTAAATACTCCAGCAGACTGCCTTTGCTATCATTGTCCTTGGCCAAAACCTGGAGATTTCAGTTAAGTATCCAAAAATATCCATCAAAGTACAGTTATACTTCCTTGTTGACTCCAGCAGTTACAATGAGAAACCTTAGGTGAACCCAGCACTACAGCAAAACCCAAGTGCAGGTGAGATAAGCCACAATGACACAAACACAAGACACAGAGCAAGCTTTCTGTACAGATTTACTCATCTACACTTGGGGTTTGCTCTTTACCTTAGGGTAAAGTCCCAGCGAAGGCAGAGCCAGTGTCACTCTTCCCTTACTCCACTTCCCAGGTTACTCAGCATACACATCTCAGTACACCGGAGTCAAACATCCTTACTCCCTGAAACACTTGTCTATACGGTTGCTTCTAGCTCCAAGCAACTGTCACTAAAGTAGGGTTAACAATGCGTGTAGCCCATTTGTGAATATACACTCTGCAAAATGCTTCAAATACATCATCACTTGTTCACTTTTTAGTGAAGTAAGCAGAGCCATGCAAACTACTCCATTTGGTCATGCAAGTACACATGGAGAGACAGGAAAAAGGTGTTAAGAAAATGCTCCTAATTCAAGGGCCTGATGATGAGACATTTCCAAGCAAATAGCATTTGGACTTCAAAACAGAGAAGCGAAAAAAGCCTCAACTTTAACAGCATTAACTTCAGTAAGCTTTGGTAGAGAAGCATGGCAAAAAACACTGGAGACATTCCAATATTTACAGATGCAACTTTCTCCCTTTAAATTAGCAAGTTAAGAAAGCTAAAACACAAAGTGCAAAATCTTATTAAAAATATCACATAATGAGACTAATCAAAGCTTAATCATTAATTGGTTAAATTCACTCATAATCATTAAAACTGTAAAGCTTGTTACTAGAGTGGCTCAGGTCTGGGATTTCCCCCCTGACAACAGTACCAGCAGAAACAGTTAAAAAGCACTCCATAGCAAAGCCAACTGAAAGAAAAAAACCTTTCCAGTGGTATAGGAGGGGTGTTCAGAGGGGGAAAATTACTGCTTACAGTCTTAATACGTAAGGGGCTATTTTG
The DNA here is from genome assembly GCF_018139145.2 of Gymnogyps californianus. NCBI lineage: Eukaryota > Metazoa > Chordata > Aves > Accipitriformes > Cathartidae > Gymnogyps > Gymnogyps californianus. The sequence goes on from NC_059472.1 coordinate 132,012,490, forward strand.
AGTGGCACTATCTGTTCCCTCTCTTTCTCCCACACAAAGCAATTGTTCTCACGATGAGCAGCGCTGCCGAAGTAAACAAGGCAGATCCAAACAAACTTGTTGTTTGTTACCTGACAAGCCCGCAGGTCCAGCAGATCGGTCTATCCCCTCCTGGTGCACTTTCACAGTTGGATGAAGATGATCTAAACCCACATTGTCACCAGAAGGGGTAGAGCTGCCCCCAGCCACACGCTCCTGCCCTGCGCCACCGGTCATGCTCACACGACCATCTGGCCGGCCAGATCCACGAGCTGACACGCGGCTGAAAATTGACCCTGAAAAAAATAAGGTTACTGGCTAACTGAAAACAGTTAGCCAACTGTTAGTTAGTCAACTCCCTACATGGTTGCCCGTAATGCAATGCTGGCACAGGGAAAGAAGCAGAAAGGGCAGCACTAGTCATTTCAGAGGTGGCACAGGCTTCGATGAACTTAAACTGTCGCCAAACTACACCCTGAAATCAATCCCTGCATTGCTCGTGAGGCCCCATCTCCCAGGCATGTGGGTTTGTGATGTGTTTTGCATCAAAACACGTTTTTGAAACAGCCAGGGGTACCTACCCAGGGAAGTGGGGGACAGAGCTCCATCTTCCACCTGACTATCCCCTTGATAAGTCCTATTCAATCTCCTCTGCTCTATGTCCCATCCATACATCGTGATGATACTTAAAATTATCTGGATCCCTACAGATTAGCACTTGAAATAAATCACTGTTGTAAAACTTCTCAGACTACACAAAAGCACAAATCCTCCTTTTCTTTTGGTGCAGTTTCTCTTGAGGACATTTCTTTTAGGATCACATTCAGCGGAATGAATCAAAGTTCTCCTTGCTCTTTCACAGTCTACCTTCTCTGGTTTACCTGGTTTGATGTAACTGGGACATCCAGCACAAGTTACACAAGTACAAGTATGTAAGATTAATGTCAGGAGATGATAAATGAGGCGTGAAAAATCATTATCTGAGTTGCATTTATTATCAAAAGACTATCGGTTGGTCATCAACTCATTAACTAATGATTACTGTCTTCCACCCCAAAATCTCTTGAGGTTCTGCCTGAAGACCAGGGTTCCCTTCTGGTTAGCAGACAACTTTTTTAAAACTTAAAGGTACAGACAGAAGACAAATAGCAGAAGTTGGAAGAAAGCTGTAGTTCAAATCAGACACTTCAACCACCTGGCTTCATCACAGTATGTAGCAGGTTGATCACAGCGAACTCCCACAGAATCGCACACCAGAGATGCAATTACAACATATACAAAATGAGGGACAGTCACTGTGGGACCACAGATTATCTACAAAACTGTTTCCTTCCAAGGTCTTTTTCAGTGCTCAGGGAACAACCCTAGAAGTGAGTTACATGGGATGAAGTTCTCTCCAAGGAAGGGAAGGTCCAAGAACCAAACACTATAGGAATATAGGCACTTTGTAAGCCATTTAAGTCCCATGTAAGCATCATTTTGGAGGCCTGATGAGAATAAGCATAGCGTTGGTCCTTATGTGAATGCAATAGACAGAGAAGATGCAAATTAGGTTTAAGATTATATTTTTATCACACTTCAGGGCTGTAAGAGCTCCACATAATGAGGTCCACAGGATATAAATAGCAGACAATTCAAAAAGCCAGAGAAATATTATATTTTCCAACTTCTGAAAATAAAAATAATCAGAGAACAATTATCAAAGTTTGAGGTATTTTTTCCCTTTGAAAATAAAACAAAGCAAGAGTTGATGAGTGAATTGTAAAAATGAATGATTCAGGCTATAACATGCCTCAGAGGAGGTAAACCTGAATTTAAAACAGTTTTACAAAAAAAAGGCATGAGGTTGTCAGCCAATCAGTAAGGGAGGTTTTGCCTCTTACTTGATTACTGGCATGAAAGTCACTAAATCCCAACTCTCCTGATGAATCACTGAGAGTGGGTTAACACAAGCCACGACTCTACATTTTTTGTTTCTTCAAAGTTACGCGTTACGGTCTGATAAACAAAATTTTTCTTGAGTCATCAAGTAGTTAGATATCAGCATTAGATTTATTCTCATTTGCTGAAAAGCATTAAGGAAGAGCCACTGTCACTTAAGCCAAACAACTTTGTTTCTGCTAAAGTAAACAAGAAATCTAACTTGTTCTAGCAACAGAAAAGGGCAATTTTTTAAAGATATCATACAACATGACTGCTTGTGGTAAAAAAATCAATAAGCCAAAATCCTTTCTGAGTACCCCATTCTCACAGCTTCCAGGAAAGCAGTAAGTCATCAACACATCTGAATATCAGAGTCTGAATCTGAAGGGATTAATTTCCTTGATGATATGATTTATAGCCATTTATTACCACAGCTTGTAATCTATACCTGTTTGTCTATGCCATCCATAGCGGTACATAGTGGACCAACAGCATCTATACAGATTTAGCTCTACAGGGGATTTTTGATAGCTGTCAATATCCTATAAGGTAATAGCATTTCCAAAACAATTAAATCCTAGAGAGAATCTATCACTAGGCCCCTGCTGGAAGGGAGAGAAGCTATTAAACATACATCAAACCAGCTGCCATGCAAACCTAAAATACAAGAAAAAAATGTATAAATAGATTTATAGAAAATGTCAGTGGCGAGGGGGGAACCAAACCCACCAAAACCCAATGGCTCAAGGCTAATAGCGACCACAGTTTTTCAAAGTACATTCACATGCAATAAACAACAGCCTTCACAACTGACAGCATCTGCTCTCTGGCCTTTCACAGTTTAAAATGAAAGTAGGTCCTTCAGAGTGAATCAAGGCAAAGAGAGCAGAAACATCTCATAAAAGGAATAAAACAGTCTGTAGCTAACACTCTGTTAATCACTACTACACTTAAGTAGGAAAAGTGAAAAACTAGCCCTTTTGATCCTGATACACTGACTAAACTGGGGCCATTTTTACCAGAACGTACAATTTGACACGAGAAGTATGCAACCGATCTGGGACCCAGTTCTCGAAGGTGAAGATGCACCTTCATTTTCATGCAAGATGCATGTCGATGGGAATCAGGTGTGTTCAGCACCCTTCAGGACTGGGAGCCCAACTGCAGTCAGACAAGAAGTACTTCTCTCTCCCATTTCTCCTTTCATCCAATTTACTCTGTGGGTGCTTTGTCAGAACTCAGCCTTGGTAGGAAACATGTTCTTTCTCACAGATGATCAGCTCTTTGCAGGTATTACCATTTTTGCATTAGTCTATTCTACCACTGTTCATGGAAAGAAAGGGCTCTCTTCAGAAGAGCTACAAGTGAGGGAGGCTGTGGGAGTCTCCCTCCTTGGAGATATTCAAAAGCCATCTGGACATAGTCCTGGGCAACTGGCTGCAGGTGGCCCTGCCTGAGCAGGACCAGATGACCTCCAGAGGTCCCTCCCAACCTCAACCACTCTATGATTCTGTGATGTGCAACCTCCTCTCAGGCACCTGGAGAGGGATCTGAAGTTGTGAATTAGAGAGAAAGGCTCCCAGTACAGAGTTAACTTCAGAACAGCAGTCAGAACATTTGAGGGACTCATCTAAGGTACACAGCAAGGAAATTCTGTCTTCAGCCCCAGTCTTTCCCAGGGTTTAAATACCTGTATCACTTTGGGATTCACACCAGATTATTTGCAAAGCAGAGCTGGAGCCATTTCACACCTTGCCTGCGAGCAGCAACAGCCCCCAATCTTTGTACAGTAACATCACTGTCCGAGCATCCTGGCCGTGCTGCAGACAAGATTTCCGCACACCCGGCAGTCAGAGAGGATTCAAATCCACACACCTCTGTTCCTAAAGCTACTGGAGTTTTGCAGATGTTTATGGGGAGGAAGATTTTTAGCCTGCCAGAAGGCACATTGTTGGACCGGAGTTTTGCTTGTTCTCATGGGTGAAAGAAATCAGCAATGTTTTTACATAGACGGGAAGAGCCATTCCCATTTCAGCATCATTAGAGCAAGGTGCTGAGAAGGAAATGGATGGCTGGTTCATGCCAGGTCTATCATTTCCCACAGATGTATGTCATAACCACCAACCAGCTCCACATACTTCGGGACAGGACACCACTACCCCTCTCTTACCCATCTTTTTGGGCAAGAATGTCTATGACCACTATTTCCAGCAGACCTTTTACGTACCAGCTGCTGTCCTGCAGACACAGGGACTGACAGATATGACGGAACTTCTACGGCCCACAAGCACACTCATCATTTAGGTCCCAGAGGAGGTTTGGAAACATCTGAAAATTACCTTTTAGGACTTAGGCACCTAATTTTGCTAAATCTTAAACGACTAAACCTTTTTGTAGTTCTCCAGGATACGACTGCAGGTAGGGACACAGGAATTAGAAGGGACAAGAATGAGAACAGAATATTATTAAACAAGCAATAGCGATATAGGAGAATATGCATTATGGAATACCTGATAGTTTATTAACTCACTTTCTTTGGCATTCTGCAGTGATAAATCATGAGGAAAGATACAACAGACAAGACTCTTAGTGCCATTTGTGGGCCAAAAGTTTGAACAATTGAACAAGATTTGTCATGCCTTTACAGAAACCAGTATTTCTGCATGTCACTGTTCAAATTCGCCGACTGAAACAGGTAAACCTACCAAAAAGAAATATGTAGAGTACTGGATGTTAAATAATGGCCTATTTTTGCAATTTATAAACTCTACATTTAAAATTGACCTAATTGCAAGCAGAATACAATCTCCCCAATGTATCAAATCCTAAGTTTGTCACTAATAATGAACAGTATAAATTTAATCTTGACTCCATAAAATGTTCTTTTTCTTAGCAATGTCCATAAAGAAACATCGTGCTAATAGAGGTAGCAAGATTTATTTTTGAGGATGGTAATACAAAGATGCTGCTCTAGAAGCAATTGTAATATTTACCAAAGGCACCCATAGATTTTTATTTCCAGACAGGAAGATTATGACTATATAGTCTGGGCTGCTATGAAGCACCAATGACAGACAAAACAATTTCTGCGTCAAAGCCCATAAATTCCTGTTCAGACACTTCCTCACTTTCAGAGGGCTATCTTGATTTACAGTTTTTATATCATACCACTATGCTCTTGTGTGACACAATGGCTATTAGCCCTTTCTGTTAAATATGTACCCCATGTGCATAAACAGTGTGTCTGCGTAGACTCGTATATGGATTGCAAAAACGGCTATAAATTAAGAAATCTTACATCTTTGAGGAGAATCAGTTGGGCCTACACTGAAAGTCTACTTGAAGACTCCTCCTCTTCCCCACCCCTCCCAAATTGAACCAATCAAACCCAACCTTTTTGTTACCTGATTGCAAGCACCTCATCATCTGGGGCAACATTCTGACTTCATCTTCTCTGTAAAAGCTGTATCACAACTCCAGGACACAGGCCCAGCCCAAGTCTTCATTAATCTCCATTAGGGCACTGTACCCCATAAATCAGCATTTTCATTGCCATTAAGATATCTGTGGGTCCTAATACCTTAAAGGACACAAAAAGATGTCTTTCCTAGAAATGTAACTGCAAAATCAGTCTTTGCTTCGCTATGGCAGGAACTTACACTGAAACCAGCAGTGATCTTGTCACAGAGTAGACTAGGTATGGGCTTAGGGCTCTCTCTAAGTAACATCCTTTGGGTTGGACCATGAGCTGCGTTTAAACTCCAGGCTTTCCAGAACTCAAGGGGAGATCAGTCTTCATGAACAGGTGTGGTGGGTTAGCATTGACTAACAACCAAACGCCCACCCAGCTGCTCATTCACTCCCTACCCCCACAACAGGACCTATTTACAGAGGAGTAAATAGGAAGAACAGAAATGAGAAAGCTTGTAGGTTGACATAAAAACAGGGAGATCGCTTACTGTTACAGACTCAACTTGGAGAAAATTAACTTAATTTATTGCCAATTAAAATAGATATTTAATTACTGATTCGGGTAGTAGGAAACAAAAAGACAAATACTGAAACACCACCTTTACTCCCCCCTTTCCCACACCTAATCTCCTTCCTTCCCTCCTGCCTCCTCTACCCACTCCAAGAGGTATGGGGGTAGATGGGGATGGGGGATTATGGTCAGTACACAGCAGTTGCTCTCTGCCACTCGTTCCTCCCGACATCTTTCCTCTGCTCTGGCATGGGCTTTCCATGGGCACCTCCTCCTCCTCCAACCTTGCTGTTGAACCCTATTGTTTCTCACTCTTTTTCTTCCCTCTTCCTCTGCCTGTCCAGTGTTTTCTGCCCTTTCTTGAATACATTTTCCCAGAGGCACCACCAGCTTGGCTGATGGGCTCAGCTGTGTCCTGCAGTAGGTTCATTGGAGCCGGTCGTGTCCAGCATCCTCTCCTCACAGAGGCCACCCTTGCAGCCCCGCACTGCCAACACCTTGCCATGGTCACCCAATACAACAGGAGGCACACCAGCACACGGAGGTGTCCCAAAAGGCATGGGTCACATCTGCACATTGTGATCCCACTCAGCACAGAGAAGCCAGAGAGCAGCAGAGCCAGTGGCACTGTCGCAGCAGCATAGGGCAGGAGGCGGCAGCACCACGCTACCAGTTTCTGCACCAGCTGCCTGCAAAGACCCTCTCTGGGTGTTTCGGTACATACCAGATTGAGCATTCATTTCTGAGATGTGCCATTTGTGAGGCACTGGAAACACAGGCAGAGCATGAGGTTTTACTACATAAAGCCTTCTAAGAAAGAAATGAGTGAGAACAAAGGCATCGGATTTGCTGTTATTTGGAGAGCACATCCTTGCTGGTTTCAAAAACCTGCCATGTAACTCGGAGAACTCCAGCCTGCCTGCGCAGACAGCAGAAACACAGAAATGAGCTGGTGAATCTGTAGTGTCAGGAAGGAGAGGAAATGTTTTTTAAAAAAAAAAGATGCAAAGCATCTTAAAAGAGTTTTAATAAGTCTTTGAAAACTTATTGGCACTTCAGTCAAGAAGATGCAAAGATTTCATTTTAATACATTTTAATGGTTTTGCAGTGGTACAGCATGGAGCCATCAGGAATGCATGTCCCCACATGAGAACAGATGCCTAACTGTGCAAGTTACATTTATCATCTATACCTGGAATAAATCCCCTTTCAGCGTCTTCTGTCACAAGGAACACTGAGCTCCACTGAGGCTTTTGAAGGCATCAGCGCTTCACCAGGTGAAATCTGGTAAATATTACTGCTATATATAGCATCTACTTGATGGGAAATCCCCTCATCTTGATATGATCATATATTCTGCATCACAGCAAAAAAAAAAAAAAAAAAGTCTGAAGAACAAGATTGAGATGGCAGAAACTGATGGAAGGACTGCTCTGTATCCTGGAGAATTAGACCACGCGTTTATTACAGAATTTTCTTAGTCATATGAAAATGCCACACAAGAAGCTTAAGTTCACCCTGGTTTTCAGTACTAGGCAACATTTGAAGACATTTCAGGCAGCAAACTTGTGGAATGAAATAAAAAGGAAGAATTATTGGTCTAGGATTAAATCATTAAAATGTTGCAGCTAGAATCCAAATGATTACTCTGCTCACTTTTGAGCACCTTTGTAGGACGTGCAAAAGTCTGGCCACAAAATTCCGCACTTCTGAAGACCAGGCAATTTTCAGAAGTATGAAAATACTCAGAGAAAAATAATCTGTTTCATCATCCACAGGCAAACCAGAGTCTAGATTTAGTAATCTTAAAACAAACAAAAACCGAAAAAAACCCTGACAGAAAAGGCCCTCTCCATTTTCTAGCTGTAGTCACTTTCTCTCAAGAAAATCCAAATGAAGTATTACTGCACCAGTTGCCCAAAGGCATTATTCTTTGCTCTACCCTACTTTTTATTTTTTTCCCAGACCTGCCACCAGGTTTTTCTTCTTTATTCTCATCATGGTTTTGTGTAGCAGTAGCCTTGCTACAGCAAATTCAAATAGCACTCCTGTTTCTCAGTCAAAACTGAGAAGGTATCTAACTACTTTAAGCTCAAGGAAAACAGTGACTCATCAGTGTCGGTGATGTTCTGGAGAGCACCCAAGTGGCAGGTCATCTAAATCTGATCATACAGAATAAAATCTTTCCAGTCCTCCTCAGTGCAACTCCATACCGATCAGTGTTCACAGAAACACACATGTCTTCTTCCAGTGCCGTACAGCCTGATGGGAAGCAAAGATACCCAACCCTTGGATCACTGACTTGTATCAGCACTGAATCCCGAGAGATAATTTCAAGAATAAACACACAGAACCATAACATTTGCTTCTAAATACGTTTCCTTTACTACCTGGCTGGAAGTTACAGTGTTTGTACTCTCTTTCTTCTTCATTTTTAAATCATGAGTAGTATAAGCAAGTGGCTTCACCGCTTTGGGCTCAGCAAGAACAAGGTGAGCAATGGATACAATTTCAGGATCTCTGTGGCGTCCATTTAATCCTCAATATGTAGGTTTTGGCATCTGAAGTCAAACAACATTTCTGAGATTAGGCCCTGGAGAGGAGGAGCCGAAGAGGAAGATAAAAACCTGAAGGTTTCATCAGCACAAAGCCAGTGGCGGGTGAAGGTAGGTTTCTGAGCAGTGTGCTGTTTTCTTCTAAACGTCTGCTAAGACTGAGGGCACTGACTGAATACAACTGTGTTTGAACTGCTGCTCTGACTACTACAGTAATTAGTCCTACAGTTGCTGCATGCAGGTGTTTAATTATCAAGGTCCCACTAGCTACATGTTTTTATTAGATTGGCTTTTTCCTTTTGTGGCCTTCCACTGATGTGTGTTCAGACTTGATGGGGATGGTACCCTTGAGAGAGCAGATCTTTGATCTTCAGGGTTTATTTCAGCCATCCAAAGCAAGCAGAGGGAAACACAAGCGGTCGCAGGCATGCGTGCGCCCCAGGCTGAGCGTCCCGATGAGAGCAAACAGACTGTGCAAATGAAGGTTACTCACTAAGGCACGTCCTGGGAGAGGCAGGGATCCCCGTTAACTCCTGTCTCCCGGGACACACATCACCTTTAACTAGGCATGCCAAGATCGGGAATACAATTTTCCCTCATTCAGGACAACACCTAAACCATGTGCACTCTGCCAAAGCCATTTTAAAAATTTGGTTGTTATTTCACATTAGATCAAAACCTCCAGAAGGACAAACTACACCAAAAAGATCTTTGCTAGTTTCCATAAAACAAGCTTAAACGTACAATCCTTTGTTTTACTGCTTTAAACCATCTCTTATGTGTCTTTAAAAATCTTGGAGCTCCTTTTTAAACAACCATTTGTAGTCAGCTTCGCGTTTCTTTCCAGGAAGCACAAAATTCCCATTTCAATGTTATGAACAAAACAATCTCCATGCTGAGACTGACAACTAAGTGGTTAAAGACTGGCACAACCACCTTCACTTCCACAGCAAAAATAACCAATTGTATGTGGTTTGTAACTCTCTCCTCAGGAAGGCAGGTGATTTGAAAGAAACAGAGCGTAGATTTGGGCCAATGGAGTAAGCAATATTCTTAAACATTTCTGCAAATGAAATCCAATGTTCACTGGCATCTGTGACCGCCCTTTATTTGCTCATCCCTCCTTCTTTCCTTTCTATAAATGTTGCCAGTGACCACAACTGAACTCCTGAGAGCCTTCCTCAGGGATTTATTCCCAAAACCAGCAGGAGTACACTTCCCTGAAGACATTCACACCAGAAGTTCCAGCACGAAACCCATCACTTCCATCAGAAGTACAACACACATTTTATAAAGACATTTAGCCCTGCTTTAAATTATGGCATATCCATCACACCCAACAGTAAGCTGTCTCCTTAATTACCTTTGCTGTTAATCTTCTGCACCACACACACTCCCAAAAATCTATTGCATGAGATGGCACCTCAGCATGACGTTATCCTCTGAACCAGCCTCCTCACTGCTACAGGCTGAATGCTAATCTTCAGACCCAGTGCTCTCCTCCTTCTGCACAGATTCAGCAAAATTGAGCACCAGCATGGTATGAAGCATTGAAGCTCTTTCACAGTTTGCAAGTTGGCCAAATAGCTATTCCTGCACTCCTACGTGAAGGCAAGAGATCAGATGGAAAAGCCCAGTGGATCAGATCTGGCTCACAGATACTCCTGTTCAGCTCCATAAATAAGGGACAGAATAAAGTAGCTTTCTTGCTGCTGGAGGTGCCACTGGTGTGATCATTCCCACAGGGGAAACACTACGAGGAGATGCCCCCCGAGCACATCAGACACTAATGCTGACTCTCAGCTTGCCCTTCTCCACCTTTAAAAGCATTTACAGCAAAGTTATGAACCCCCCTCACCATGTGCACAAGAACATTGGAGGCATTTTTATCAAAGGAAGGCTGTCAATCAAGACCAGCTCTTTATCTAAAGGATGTGATTTAATCAAATGGGAATTAATCCAGAGAAGCCTCAGGAACTGAACTATGAAGGAGGCCAGACCTGACAACTTGGCACCTCTGTCACTGGTGTGAAGTTGGACGCAGAGCTCTGAGCACCTGAAGCCCATGATGGATGGACACGTAACCTACACCCCCATTCCCACTGCTGGCAGCTTCAAGGGTGCCCTGGGATGCCAGGGACAGAAGGCTCTTCTGGCTGCCACAGTTTGGCGCTCAGAGACCTCAGGGAGATGGCTAACTGAAGCTGGGGTGTAGGTGTCCTCTTGACAGCCATGACGTTCTTCAAAGTTGTTCATTCAAAACCTACTGCCAGAACTACCCTAACCATAAAATAAACAAAAACCACAATTGTGTGTATAGTGTTGGCTTTACAAAACTGCAATGGAAGCACTGAAGGCTGCAGCTCTCGTTTTACTCCTTGCAAAACAGAAATATCATCTGGTGCTAGAAAGGGCAGAGTACACAGGCATGACTACTCCCATGAGACTGAAGCACATGCCGCCACAGATTTCCTCCATCCTCACCACTCAAATTTGTGGACATACACAAGATACATGCGAAATGCATTTGTAGAAACATCAGGATTAATTCTGCAGAACACACAAGAGTAGTGCTGGGTTTACACCTCCGACCAGCCCAGAAGGTGCTTTGTGTCTCCTCTTGTTTCAGCGCCAGCCTTCACCCACAGAGGGATGTCCAGGCACAGTCTGTGGCCAGAGGAGCCACTCTTGCAGAGGCCCAGAACGAGCATCCCTTACACCACCCCTGTACCCACAGAGCATATGCTGTCCATGGACAGGGCTGAGAAGAGTGGTGTCAGACACAATTTGCCTGAAAATTGCTTTCCGTTGCAATAAGCTGCACCACACGAAGAGATTTGCCGACAGAGCGCAATTGGAAATCTGAGCTGTCAAAGGGCTGAGCAAGGCTCACTGGACAACCTCTCATCCACGTATGTGGTCACTTCCTTAACGTAAGGATTTTAGATGACCTCTGTCTCTCCCGATGAAAGCAACATCTCTATCCACAAAGCAGGACCCTTGTTTTTATTCATCAAGATTTCAGAAACAAAAATATAGGTCTGAGCAATTATCCTCGTAGAAAAAGCAACAGCAAAACTGGAATGCATTAGCCATAAATGAGGCAATTAAGTCTAACCTTTGCTAACCTGGCAGGTCAATGGTACAAACAGTATGCCAGGAGTTATTTGGGTCCTATAGATGCCCTTTAAAAAGCCAATTATCTGGAAATGAGTGACTCTGTCAGATGACAATACAGCAGTCCTTCAGAAAGTGCTGGGAGGGCAGTGGGGGGGGGTCTCTCCGCCTGGCCCACATGCAGCTTTCCAGTATAATTGAATAGCTCTCACTGTTCAGAGGAAGGCAAAGGTTTCTTTCAGCGTAAGGTCTTTGGAGTTAATTACACCGCCTCTTACCGGGGAACGGTAGGGCACGTTTGCTTGGATGCTATGTCAACATATGAGTAGGTTTTTAAGAGGTATGAAAAAAAAGTACAAAAGCAAAACAAAAAAGAGAGGGGACGCAGCAAGCTGTATAAGAGTGCCAAGTCTTTCAAAAATGCCAGGATGAGATGAAACACAACCAACTGAGCTTGAGTTACTTAAAAAAAAAAAAAAAAAAAAGTCAAGCACTAAAATGGCTGTCAGGGCACGTATGCAAACCATGGTTACAAAGCAGGTAGGACAGGCATGCCCATCCTAGGACAGGCACAGAGGGGGAAAGGAGGGCCTTGATTTCAGTTTGGCTTTCAGAACTAAAATACTCATCTACACGCTATTTCAGAAAGAGCAGCGCATCAATCCCACCCCAGGGACTTCTCCAGGTGACACAGCTGGCATCACAGCAGGGATCTTAATCAAGGGATGGGATTCCAGGTCCCAATATATATTTGGGCTCAATTATTTTGCCTCAGCCCTGATTATATTTTTTTAAGTCCACGAAACAAACTAAACCCAAGGAAGCATTACAAATGTGGTTCACCTACATCCCTGACCCAAAACTACACCGCCCTTCTCAGACTCAGCAAGAGGGAACCAGGAAAACCTGAAAGGAAGGCAATGAATGACATTTATCTGCCATCTTGTATCCTATCTACTGCTCTCTCCTCTCTCTGCTGTCCCACTCACTCCTGTCTTGCCCCATTGCCTTAAGCATCCATCCCATTTGTCCTTCACTTTCACTTCCCAGCATCCTTAAGCAGCAGAGGCTGTAAACGAGCACCAGAGAGCATGCTCAGGAAATGTATCCACCAGCAGAAAAGGAACAGGACAAAAATCAATACCTGCAGCCCCTGCCAGCAGGAAGCAAAACCCTGGAGATGAGCAAAAGCCTTGCAGAGAGAGCCTTTTAAAGCTCAGCCTTCAGGGTGGCCTGGCCAAACGCTGTGGAAGGCAGGTCTCTGAATATTACATCTGTGAACCAAGATAAGCCCTAGGGCCCACCCAGGCAAGCACTATTTCCACTGAACTGATGAGGCTGCTCGCAGTCATAAGCACTACAGTTATTCACACTGTGGCTGGCCACTCTCCCGCACCGTCTCAGCTCCAAAGGGTGAGCAGTCTATAGCCTACAGTCTCCCCCAGGTATTCATCCCTGCTGCTCCGATTACGTCACTGTAACATAAAAATCAGCACTATTTTTAACCATTGCAATACAAAAGGGATCTGCAAATTAGCAGTATAGATACCACCGGCAGGACACAGGCTACTGTAATGCAATATGCAAACGCTGCAGGAACAGCAACATGCCTCCTGCATGTGTGCACAGTCAGGAACTTCGCTGCTGCCACTATCCACGCTAGCACCGGGATGCAAGCCAGCCAGGCCAGAGCACACATCCCTAGAATATTGCTGCTGCTTGTTATGGGACAGGCCCTGACTATCTGCATTATGCACTGCTCTTGAGGACTCATCTCCAGACCACTGCTCTTCTGTTTGTGCAGGATGGCAGGCTGGTTCACACTGGCTCCAGTGACACACAAGACCCACTGCACGTGAAAAGCCTTTAAAGCAGGAAGAGCATGATGTTCTCCGGGGTTTGGAAATTATGTACAAAAGCACTGTTGCTAGTGTAGGCTCCTGCCCTTGTGTGTACTTGTCTTCACAGGCCAACAAGAGAGAATATGAAAATCCATAAAACATTAGCAGAGAGCAGGGAGCAATCGGAAAACATGAGATCATAAAACAGTGAAGTACTGCCAAATCATTATATGCTCAACTTTGACACACAGGCTGTATGACTACAGCTTTGGAAAACAAAACATGACTATCGCAGCACCCAATGAAAGTAAAACAAGCAGCAGAACCAACCACATCCATCAGCACTGTAACTATCCCATCAAGCCCTGCCCCCAAAACCCTTTAATAAACATTTATTAGTTTCTCACCCCAAATTGAGATTTACAACAGTAGACTATTTTCTCCCAGGAGTCCTTTACAGCACACTTCACTCACTCCCCAACAGCTACTGGTCTGTAACAGCAGCTGCTCTGTATGCCAGACTGTTACATAGGTGAGCTGAACAAAAAGCATCTCCTGGGGTGTTGCACTTTTAATGAGCTGGGATCTCTTAACAGAAGTAAATTTACAAATTTTGTATTTATTAGAGCTCTCAACATAAGCAACTGAAATGCACGGACCATTAGTTAAGCTGCTTTTTTGGTTGATTACTCTATGTTATCAGAACTCTCCATGGTGATCTCACTACACATTACCCTATGTTTAATGGCAGTACCTATTGGTATACCTGATCTGACAATCATAGAGCTTTACAGTTTCTTTTCTAAGAAAAAATATCTCCAGAAAAAGTGACCCTATGGTCCTTTCAATGAATCGTAAGACAAAGAGCACACTGAGCTCTTCTCACCAACACCACTCTGTTATTAACTTCCCACTCAGTCCACTTAATGCATGCCCCACTGACACTGGACCTAGCAGCTTATTTCTTACAAGTGCTTAAACAATGTCCTACCAATTCAACTCTGTTCCCATTGCTATTTTTTTTCCATTTCATTAACTGCTTAGGTCTGGTTTTTCCCCCCATTTATGTTATCACGGCGGTAGTTTTCATACATCTCAAGCCACCTCCTGCTCAATAATCACCAAGGTCTCAATGCTGCTACTGGCTCCATGTTGACTCAAGTCCTGCTGAGACAGCCCAGGATTGGGTCTGCTCGCACTATGGCCTGGACATGTGCTGCCATCAACTTATAATGGGAAAAGCATTAGTACAGAGGGTAAAAACCTTACAATCTCTGCTTAGCACTTTTGAAATCAATAAGAGCTCTCGCTCAGATCTGACCTTTAATCAAGCAACACAGGACAACAACAAAAAAAACCCCAAAGCCCAAAGACTGCTAACAAGCAGTGCTAGTAAATCTCAAAAGCCTAAGAGACGCTCTTTGCAAAACAACAGAAAATGTAGCGGGTAGACCTAACCTAAGTATTTGGCATCACTGTAACACTGCACTGCAAGCTCAGCAGAGCAGACTTTCTTATTTGCGGATGACACGTTGTAAGTCACCTCCTTCTACCATTTAAGCTTTACCCACTTCAAGGAACCAGCAAAGAGTTGAAAGGAAGAAGGCTCATGGGTTTTCCTCAGAAAATAAAAATTGTGTTTGATTCTCCCTCAAATTAGTTGCTTCTTCAGCACTTGGGAACAACTCCTGTCCTCCTGAAGTCACGGCAAGGCTTTTACTGACAAGCACCATAAAGATGGCTTTCACAGGCCTGTCTTCACACACATGCCTTCTAGTCTGAGATTTCTCCTCTTCCCTCTATTCTGCATTCAGTTCAGCTTCACTTCACATGGCAAAAGTGACCACGACGGTTTAGACACACCAGCAGTCTTGTGGATGCACATGTAGTGTCCAGCCACAGTTCTCACTAGATACCATACAGAGATAAGCTTGATTTCTGCCTCTTCCGAAGACTAACTTCTCAGCCTTCGTACCACTGCTTCCCAAAATAAATCTTCGCCCGCAGCACATGCCTCCGCTCCTATTTTTGTGGTGCTTCATGTGATGTTCAGGACCTTGCAGACCCTCAGCATCCTCTCTCTCTGCCGATTCTACCCATGCACAACCAGTGCCTACTGCCCCTCTTTCAGAGTCTGGACAAGTCATCCTGCTCAGAGACATTTCTTCAGCACCACTGTCCATCCAAACTTACCATCTCATGTTTAACCATCTGAATTCCCTCAAAACATCCTCTATGCTGTCTTTTATTACAGTCTACCATAAACGTTTTTCTCCCATTTTGTCCAGGTCCTTAGGTATTACCTACTCAGGAACCTGACCAAATCCACGCTGACCATACAGTCTTTCTCACTAGTTTAACCAATTCTCATTGTTCTGTGCATATTGTTCTTTCACAGCTCATTTATCCCATTTCTATGTTTTTAACCTCTGGTTCTGGCCATTATCAATCCAAATAATTTTTTTTTCCTTCTCCTTTTAAAGGTTTAAAATATTCTTTGTTGATTAATTACATGTTGTTCTCAGTTGCTTGTGGCAAAAGACTCAAATAACAAGCCAGAATCAGCACACTGTAATATCATAGCCTACCCACTCTTCCTTAGCTTGTTAACAGGACTTCTCGCCACCACCCTTTCAGTGTACCAACCCCATTCCCCATGGTAATTAATGCCCATTTGGGAAATACTCCTACTGCTTAAACTCCAGGAGGACTGTGTGTCAAGTCAGCGCAAATGAATCCTCCAATCCAGCTGCACACGACTGCCAGAAGGTGCATGGACACTGGTGTTAAACACTCTCATGAGTGAACAGGTTCGACCTCTCCCTGGAAATCCCACAGCTTCAGGGGAACAGGTACCAAGCAGCCCTGCCACCTGGAAGTGTTAAACACATCACTGCGATGGGTAGCAGGAGCTACCTCAGGTACCAGGAGGGAGAAAACTGTGGCAAAGGGGAATAGCACCAAAAATAGAAACCACTTTATCTGAAAGACCCTTACTCAAAAGCAACCCTTAATAGCAATCCCCAGAAATCACAATGCTCCTTCAATATAATGTTCATGGTGACAATTGGACTGAAGGGAAATTCTTGATACAACATTTGAGTTTGGAATTGTAACAAACCTTTGCATTTAGGTCTATGCTAAATCCAGTTTGCCTTCGTTCATACAGAAAAAGTAATCAAGGAATTACGTCTATTCATCTCTTTGGGTTATTCTTGCCTCACAGTGCTGGAACAGACACTGAACTCCCTATTCATTTTTCCCAACAAAACCAAATGATTGCCAGTTTGTTTCCACACTCACACCTGAAATAAAAACAACGATCCCACACACTCCTTGTGCAGCCTCTACAAAGTGACTCTTTTTCTCGAACAACTTACAGTAATACGGACCTTCTTAGGCAGAGACTAAGCAAACAAAAAAGCAGCAAGGATTGTGATATCCTTTTCTATTTTATGTCCTGGAAAGTCAGCCCAAAGGGTTTGTTTTGTTCGCTGTAAGACTTCTTTTTGTTTAGCACTTTTGTCAACAGAATTTAGGGATGTCGGAAATGTTCCATCTTTTCTCCAAAACAACCCAGAAATACCAGATAGGAAATAGGGTTCTGAATGTTTAGTATCAACAGCTTTTCTTCCATTTGCCAGGATTTTAAGATAAATCTATTTTACAACCTACAAAAGAGAACTGTAAGCGGTCTTAAAACAAAGAATCATGCTGCCTCAGTTAACCAGATTCATTTGCTTATAATTTATGATCCTACTAGTACTCTAGTCTTTCATAAAAAATGGGGTAGGCAAGATAATTTTGTAATATGAAGGCAAAGAAGCAAAAAATCTAGATGTCATTCTAATACATCTTAGAAGAGTAACAAAAAGTCCAACTCTTTTTCCCTTTTGCAAATGATTACATCAGTCACTTAGGAGCTGCACCATCATTTCCAAATGCCTTCTCTACTACAGGAAGTTTCAATTAAATTAGTTATTAAACCCAATTAATTAGTTGCACGATTTCTATACAGATGCACTTGTTTTTGTTTAAGGGAGTCTTACTTGCTCTCGGTCCTCTTTCTAATCAACCTAAGCAAAATCAATATATGAGAGTTGATACAGCCTGTTGGTAGTGGAAGGATGAATTCCAAGTCATTTAGTTACAGTTAATTTGGAAAAACTTTCTCTACTACACAAAGCCTACCCAAATTGCCATTTTCTCTTATCTGAGAATTGATCATTTGACTTGATGACAGGGAGGGGTGGGGGGATACATCCCTTCACTTTACTGTATTAAATGACTAAATAATCCTTTCCAGGTAACATTTTAAGTGAGGAAAAGGAGAACTTAGATGATAACAACTTGTCAGAGCTTCAGGAAAACCTCCTGTCACACAAAATGGCCACAGCTGTTTAGCCAACACTATGAGCTCCCACAAGCTGCTCCACACAAGGCCTAACACGAAAAGGTTTGCCGTAGTTTTGACTCATCTTCCTTCTCTTCCCACTCACATCCCACTAGCTTTTCTAAGTGTTTTTCATTTGGTTCTTCCATTCAATACTTCCTTCAGGTTTTTCTCGTGTCTCCTACATTCATTCCTTGTCCCCTTCAAATCCTCTCTTGTCCTTCTCTCCCTTTGTCTCCTGCCTTCTCCCAGTTCACTCCTCCCATTTTTTCCTCTCCGAGTCCATTCCCAAGCACTTGTAAATGTGACTGCTCAGCAGTCAAGCAGAAAGGGAAAACCCAGGCATCAAGGGAACCTTACTGCCTAGGCCTAACCTGAAATAGACTGACACAGGAGCAATTAGAATGCAATTTTATGTAATAAGATGATTTATTCATTAGTACAAGGCAGGGATAAAAGCTTACAGCTGATGAGAGAAGCAGGTTTGTTACAGCTGTCAGTTTCACCAGCAATATGTATTAGTCATTTAATTTCTTTTTTTTTTTTTAAACACCAAAAGCATCCTATAATTACGTGTATGTGCCCTTCCTTATTGAAGGAGGCTTTGCACAGAGTTATTTTCATAATGAAACAGCAACAATTAAAGTGTCATGAGATGATTGGTCTGTCAGTGAGTTTGATTGACCCACGTATTACCAAAACCCGTATTAAAAAAAAAATAATAGTAAGATATTGGACTCAAAATACCTATCTACTTCTCCATAGTAGGAAGGTTAATAAGCATCAGGTACTTCAAGCACACTCCTAGCCAAGAGATCTATACAAAAATTCAGATGGTTTCTTTTCAAGGACAGCTGCATTAACAGGAGTCAGCTCTCATTTCTTTCCTGCTTTCAAAGCAATTTCAGCATAGAAGTCTGAGTACCAACACCTAAAGCACTTCTAGAGTTGGCCTTCCAACCAATACTGGTAAGTCCCAGCAAAAGATCACCATGAATAACATCTGCACTATTGATGGCATGTGGAAGAGAATGAGAACCTCAAGGCTTTGGTTCATCATCTCACACACTAGCCACAAAGCCTGAGACTCTGTCGAAAGTAAAGACTACTCCACTTTATCTCTCAGTGATCATGACAGGAGAGCACACTTCCTCCTTTGCAGTACCTCCTAGGTAGAATTCACGTTGGATGGGAGCACTCAAAGTCTGTCCCATTCCTATCTGCTGGAGAACAATGGGAACACTTAGACCTCAGCAAAACCATACCTGAAGACAGACTCAGCACTTAGTGCAACTGAACTGGCAGGAAAAACAAGCAGAAAGGACCCTTGCACAGTACCAAGTCTCCCGGGTCATTCTACCCTCCCCCTACTTCCCATCTGCCCTCCGAGGACTTTGTGTTCTTCAGAATATGAAATCATGGACTAAGCACCAAACAAGGGTGCTTATCGTGGAAACACTGGTGATGGTTCACTTTAAGCAAGATTCTCAACCTGTATGAACCAGACCCTGTTCCTGCTATTCACCACCCAGCAGTGGAGAGCATGAGCACCACCATTGTACTATTATGGGGGGGTTTGTTTGTTTTTACATGTCAGACCTCAGTAATTATATTAGCATGCATGGCCCTATTAACATTTCAGACAGTGAGGTTAAACCCCTACAACCCAACTTGCAATAGAAAGGAAGGCAACTGGTGATTTGTGGAATCGACTAAGGCTGGTAGAAAGACATCATACACTGAACAGAGTGAGGCTTCAGACCAAAAAAAGTGAAGTTCCCCTGGGAAACGAGGAAAAACAAGGAAGACCACACTCTGTCCATGGATTTCTCTGTGCAAGAAGGACAAGTTGGTAACCCCCTCTTGGATGGGTTTTGGACTACTTTGATGCCTGACCTAGGTATATTGCTAAAAACAATCTCATCTTCAAAAGAAGAGTGTGAAGTCTAACGTAATCTGCAGAGCAGGTGCTGTGTTTGCAAAAAGAGCTGTGCTAGGTGGGTTATATCTAAAAAAAAAAAAAAAAAACTGTAAAGAACTTAAACACCTCCTTGATTTGTTTAAAACAACTTCGATTATTGAATTCTGTCATTAAACATGCTTTCTTCATGCTCCTTTGGAGAAAGAAAGGTGTCAGAAAAATAAACCCTTTCAAAAAATATACTAACATCTTCCCAATGTTACAAATCCCATTCACAGCAGCCCTTCTTGCAAGGACACCTCATTCCTCACTGGAAGGAAATAATCCACCACTATAACATACCAACCTTGTGACATTATCGAAGCAGGAGGTACACACAATGGTGGAAGGGGTGTCAGCCTCTATTTAAACCGCAGAAGCACTACATAGAAAGAAATAATGAGGACTAGTCATACAGCACACAAGACACTCTGTTCTGTACTTTATGAGAAAGCATCAATTACAGAAGGGAAGGCAGCAGTATAACATGGGAATAGACCGATGCTTTGCACAGACCACAGCGAGCAATGTGACCAATAGCCCAGACAGGCTACAAGGAAGAGATTTCTCAGAAAAATTCCCACTCATTTCAGTTTGGATCTATCTTTCATCATGGCTGACTCTATACCCATCACTTAGAACAGCACATCCAATGCGCTCTTACAGTGCATTGTACTATTTAGAAATGGAAAAGTGTTCATTCACATAGCTCACCACAGGCTTTGTCCTGAAACAAGTTACAGTCCCTAGAGATTCATCCAGGCATGTCCTAAAACCTCTTCCCAATGGATGGCTGACATTTCCCTTGCAGCAGCTGTGTCAGGTGCCTTCCACTCTTCCATGCAGACTCTACACAAGTCTCCCAGTTACAATGAAAACAGTGGCTACTTCTCAGTAAATAGGTGATGAGATTTTAACTTTAAAATAATAGCAGGTCTGCCCTCAGTTTCAACAGTACAGCTACTTGCTTACACTCTCTAACCAGCTTTAATATCTCATTTTTCTCCCCATTTGCTTGTTTTTAGCTTACAATGACTTCCCAGATACATTTTCTAGTTCCTACATTCTTCTCTAAAAACCTCTATTTGACACTAAGTCTTACTGGCCAGGACAGAATACTACCATACAGAAGTGATTAAACAAGACCCATACACAAACATGCCCACATCCCTCAAATACTAAATGACAGTTTAGTACCTTAATCTCACTTTCAGATCCTTCTTAGCATGCACTCCTCGCCTTCTAAAGAGGCAAGTGCTAGCGATGTGTGCAGGCTGGAAGAGTGGAAAGGCTGGGGCTCTTCACCTGAGAACACCAACTCATGGCTGTAAATAACATACTACAGAAAATATAAGTGGGAAGGATCTGCTCCACTGTCTCATAGCACACAGCAAAGGGAATACTTGGATTCAAGGTTAGAACCTCAGAAGTTGTAAAAATCTTTTTTCCATCCAATCTCAGCTTTTACCAAAGATAACAGAAGCCAGATACAGAACTAGACACAACTCCTAGTGAGCTGAAAACCAGGAATTAAGTGCCTGCTGTTTCCACAGCTCCTGAATAAGTTTCATTAGAATGCCATGGGATTCTCATTCCATAAGCAGTTATGACTTTGGGTTTTTTGCTCTTTCCTTTAAGACCAGGGCTCTAGATTCAAGCTTTGTCGCCCAAGACTTGAGTGTCTCAACTGGAAGCCAATGTGTTTCCATTGGTTTGGTACAGAAATGGAAAGTCCCTTTGGCAAAAGCATTCTGCTTCTCACAATATTTCAGAAACGATCATCTGCTCTATGAGGTGCAAAGCATCTGGCTTCTAATTCAGCAGGTTCTGTGGCAATAAACTGACAAAACAAGTCATCTCCAGGGTCAGCACTGCTGGTGCCTTTCTGCACAGATTAGCTGTGCATGCCTGATGGTGTCATAACTAAGGACAATTAGTGAGTTTACAGCAGCCTTCAGCATGTTAGTCTGAAGATACAGATACATGAGTCATAAACAGGCTCTTTCAGGAAGACATCAGTACCAACATTTCTGCTCTCTATATAAAAAGCACTGCTGTTTAAAGGTTTAAGGTGCTGATACGCACCTTAAGAAGTGATAAAATACTGCACTGAGGGTGTACTGTAAGAAATAGAAAAGATACTCTGCAAACCTTTGTGCCAAAACATTTAAAAATCGAAGAAAAATCCAACAAAAGCAGGACCATGTCATGCTGGTTCCATAAACAAATTAATAGAGAGAATTACGTGATATACACCTTTGGATAGACTTGGTTTATTAGAAATCTTTGTTCCAGTCTGAAAGATTTATCTCCACTTCTCTCACAGGCAGTAGGAACTGGCATGAAAGCAAACATTGCTCCTGAAGCAAACAGGTGACATGCTGAATTACACTGAGAATGAACAGCTTCCTTCAGCCAGCAGGCAAGAGTACTGTACAGTTACTGATTCAACTGCACAGAAGTTTTCAGTACCTGTGCAGCAGGCAAGTGACTGAGCAGACTGAGGCAGCATCCAGAGGCTCCTCTCAGGCTCTGGGCTTTGTTATGCCATGGAAGAAGTTCACACAGGAAAACCTTCTGCTCCAATTTTTCTAAACCAGGTGAAATAAATGGGTAACAAACAATAAGCAAAGGGAGAAGACAGACTGAAAATGAGATATGCAATTACAGGGTCTCACTGTGTATAAGGCAACAGCAGCTCCAGATTGGACCTAAAATGCGCACATGAAGCCCATTATCTGTAGCTGCTGCTCAGTCTGGCCATTAGCCCAATTTCTCACGGGTATCACAGAAAAATGGTACTGTAAATCTCTGCACTCAGGTTCATTACAAGCACCCAAACGTCCCACTGAAATGTCCACATCAGTGCCTGTACATCATCCTTTGTCATTCAAGTGACAAAAGCTTTTTCTTTCAGTTTAACCATATCAAGTATTTTCAGACTCATACTTTCCACCATCGGTTACCAAGATCACACCATTCGCACATGCAAAGTACTTACACATCCACACAGCTCTGCAGGTGCACAGCAGTACACTCAAACACCTCGTCCTAGGCATCTCGTGAGGGATCTTTCCTTTACTGGGGCAGGGGGAGAAGGACCTGCCTGTGCCAGCTGAAAGACCATCGCCAGCAGGTCGAAGGAGGTGATCCTTCCCCTTTACTCAGCACTGGTGAGTCCTCTGGAGCACGAGGTCCAGTTCTGGCTCCCCAGTACAAAAGGGTCATGGACATACTGGAGTGAGTGCAGCAGATTCATGAAGACGGATACATAGACTGGAGCATTTGCCACACGAGGAGACGCTGACAGCTCAGCCCGAAGACCAGAAGGCTCAGGGGTGATCTTATCAAAGTGTACAAATATCTGATGAGAGGGTGTAAAGAAGACTGAACCAGATTCTTCTCAGTGGTGCCCAATGAAAGGACAGGAAACAAAGACCACAAATTGAAATACAGGAAATTCCATTTAAACATAAGAAAAAGCTTTTTTTATTAAAGGTGGTCAAAAACTGGAACAGACTACCTGGAGAGGTTTGCAGTCTCCATCCTTGGAGATATTCAACACCCAATTGGGCATGGTCCTGAGCAACCTGCTGTAGTTGATCCTGCTTTGGGCAGGAGGTAGGACTAGACAATCTCCAGATGTCCCTTCCAACCTCATCCACTCTGTGATTCTGTGATATGCCGGTTCTAAGTGTCTGCTGTTAGTCTAATATTCAAACAAGCAAGCAGCACCTCAGTCAGGGAGAGTAAGCACATAAATGGATACGCAGGCTAAATCAATTTATGACAAACTTTTTTCTTACCTTTTTTTTTCTTTTCATAGCATGTGTACATCATATATCTGTCTACCCACACACTTGTGACAGTTGTGAGGTCTGCTTTGGCATGCCCCGAGTTGTTCACATCATCTTGGGGAATATTAAATTAAAATGTCAGCTTTCAGATTAGATACATTTGAATGCCTTTCTGTATCTTTGTCAGCAGCAGAGTTAGGAGACGAAGATCTTGGATGCAAACAGGCTTTGCCCTAACTTTTACTGACTCCTGGAGAAGAGTAACCGAGCTGAGTCACAGCACAAAAAAGAAGTGGATGCAAGCGCATATACACATACACACACACACGTGGTTTTTAATCATCATGCCCAGGAGGTTGCACTTATTTCGCACAGCAACGCTTTGAGAAAGCATGAGGATGCAAACCCTTCCTCCTGCATGAAAATCAACAACTACAAACAAATACAGTTTCCAACATGCATTGTACACACTTGTTATAGAAAAAATTTTAAAGGCGTCAGCATCTGGAGAAATTGAATCGCTAACTGTGGCTTGATCTCTGTCAAATGGTGCAGATGAACCATGGATCGGGGTGGCAAGCTAAAGGCCCGATGCTGTAATGAGAATGTTCTGCATCCTTTAAGTGACCTGTTAAAGAAAGTAAGGTTTGAGTAGACACCTGAACATGAACAGAGAAGCCTTCCGTGCTGCTAGCTAGCATCTGAAGTGATGCAGCCCTGTAAAGTTGCACTCAAAGGAAAAATACCCAAAGACATGCAGCAGGGGCAAGGGATTCAGTGCAGAGGAAGACAAGATTAAGCAAGACAAGATGCACAAATTGCCGACTGAAAATGAGATTGAGATAAATAATTACATTAATGTAAAGTGGAACAACTCCTTTTCCACCCTGCTCCTGCACAGAGCAGAACGTTCCTTGGCATGGAAGAAACTGCACAGCTGATGTGAACTGATCCATTAACTTCATCTGAAAAGGATGCCTAGATGATCATTTTCTATGCCAATACAGAACATTTTTAATGGGAAAAGATAAACCTCAAAATTAAAAAGGTGTCAGTAATACAACGGAAACTCATTCCAAACAAACTAATTCCCAATGCATTTGGATATTTTGCCATAGTACTGCAGTATGAAACTTGGCATCTCACTCTGGAATTCAGAAGAATTTTCTCCTCACTTCCGCATTTAAACCAGCCCAGGAAAAGAACATGGAAAGTGTTCAAAAACACAACAACAACAACCACCAAACCACAAGAAAAAAACCCCAAAAACCCACTGTCAAAACACCAGCAACTGTCAACTCTTTACATTGTTTTAAGCGATTAAAGGTGAGATTATTTTTTTTTAACTGTTTCTTTTTTTTCTCAGGATTATCTGGCATATGAGCTGTAAACTGTGAGGTGAGATCTCACTCCAGTGCTGGAGAACACCGTAAGGAATATATGGACTATACAAAAATTATTTAACAGAAGACAATTTTTTACAAATTTTTAGTTGTAAGAGAACTAAAAACCGTATTTGAAAAGCTGACAGCTTTTCATAAAATCTTTTAATAATAATTTCAGAAGTCAACACTCCTAGATATTTTCTTCTGATCTTTACTTAGTCCCATAAAGTGATGAACATCAAACGTTTGAAAGCAGTTTCAACTAATCAGATGAACAGTGAACTTCAGAAAATAATCTACAAAACCCCCAAGTATTACCTTGCTTTTTAAAAAAAAGTCTGCATTTAAACTGGTCTATCCTAAAGTTTTCACAACTCTAAATTAAAATGTATAGAATTGCTTTCAACACTCAAATTGGCATTAAATAGATATATTCCCAGAACAACAAATAAATAAGCAAACACATACACAGTTTGGTACACCAAAATATTTCATGGCCGTGTTTTGGCAATAGGGTTCTTTTAATATGACTGATAGTAAACATCTTTTGAAGCCATTTCTCAGATCTATGCCCTGCTTCTAGCACAACTCAGATCTGTCACAGATAGTCCTAAGTCAATGCTAGCTTAGTAAAAGACATCCTTCTCTCCAACACCTTTAGTGGAAGGCTGTCGTGGTTTAACCCCAGTCAGAAGCCAAGCACCACACAGCCGCTCCCTTGCTTCCCGTCCCCCTCCCCCTGCTCCCAGTGGGATGGGGAGGAGAATCGGGAAAGAAGGCAGAACTCGTGGGTTGAGATAAGAACAGTTTAATAACTAAAGGAAAATATAACACTAACAATAGTAATAATGAAATATAATAATACTAATAATAGTAATGAAAAAGAATATAACAAAAAAAAAGGGGGGGGGGGAGGGAAAAAACCCAGTGATGCACAATGCAATTGCTCACCACCCACTGACCGATGCCCGAGCAGCGATCCACCCCTCCCGGCCAACTCCCCCCTGTTTATATACTGGGCATGATGTTCCATGGTATGGAATACCCCTTTGGCTAGTTCAGGTCAGCTGCCCCGGCTATGCTCCCTTCCAGCTTCTTGCACACCTGCTTGCTGGCAGAGCATGGGAAACTGAAAAGTCCTTGGCTTAAGATAAGCGCTACTTAGCAACAACTAAAACATCAGTGTGTTATCAACATCATTCTCACACTAAATCCAAAACACAGCACTGTACCAGCTACTAAGAGAGTTAACTCTGTCCCAGCCGAAACCAGGACAAAGGCAAAAGGGAAGAACCCATAGGCATCGCAGGACAGGTAAGAGCTTCCGGAAGACACAATGTAGAATTACACTGCTGGGGAAATAACAGCTAACTGGTTATCTTGCTAACTGGCATCGGCAAGCCCCAAAGACACAGCACAGATGGGGAGACAGAAAGGACACAACTGAAGCAGGCAACACGAGGACCCCAAGTGCTTCCCCCTCTACCCACTGCACCATTTCAGGCTTCTGTTGGACAGAAACCCTGGCACAGCTAACAAACTCTGACAGGGAAATCCTTCCACTTTACTGGCAAACTTTGGAGTCATTTACCATGGCTTGGGGGAGTTCTCCACAAGCAACGGGCTCAATTGCATTGAAGGAAAGAGTTTGGTTTCCAGTCATCATTTGCATTGCACTTGCTACCTAGAGTTAGCACTTCTTCACATTTAGTGATTGTCAACAGTTTAGACATTTACTGTCATACAGCTGGCCCTCAGTACTGCAGAAAGGCAGTCCAATAAAAAGCAAGAAGTTAGATCTTGGCAACTGCTGTCTGTCGGGGCTATTGCGAGAACACCAACTCTCAAGAATTTCTCCAAACACCGAAGAAAAATTCTACTTCAGATCCAGGTCCACCATACCTATGTGAAACTCTGAAGAAACCAAAACTGAGTCTACCATAGCGACTTGCTACAGCTCTCCTTGGAAGTGGAGTGACCACTGTTGTTCTGTAATAGAAATCTCAGTAGTGCATACTTGCAAGGACTGCACTCCTGTTTCCTTTAACTTTGTCACTGGCCCATTAAGTTCCACTTCCATGAAGAGCAAACTCTCAGAAATCTGCCCCAAATTTAACAGTAGCTTCCTGTTTCCTTTTTCCCTTTGATTTTAGATGCGTTTCTTCAAATGCTTGGCTTATCTCAAAAGATCTTTTTTCATATCGTGTAATAATGCATACTTCTTCTCCGGGCCTGTTGAAGGCTGTCCTATGTCAACACATACCACGCGGTAACAGTTACATCAGTAGTAACTTTAGAGAAGGAGTCTTTCAGTCCTAAACACGATGCCCCCTGCCTCTCACTCCAAACATATACTTTTCCTCCTGTTTTCCATTAATGGCATATAAATTTCCATCACCATTTCAGTTAAACTTTTTTAAAAAGACTAGAAGAAACTTTACATGAATACCATTTCAGCTTTAGTTCCCACCAAGAAACACTGGATGACTAACAAAAAGCCACCAAATTCACATGACACATTGCCCAGATATTGCCTAGATATGTCCGTGCTAGACCTACATCTTTCCTATATATTCAGGAGAAACTGATTTTAATATTTTGCAGGAAATCACAAAGTCTTTCTTGTGCATATGTAATTTGGGAATTACTACAGGCGCCATATGTTAATGCTGCAGCCTAAAAGAAAACACACATGCTTTCATCCATACTGTTCCACTCTGGGTCAGCAACACAACATGCATACCATTCCTGTGCAGGAATCAAAACACTCCCAACACCTTTATCCTCAACCAAACTTACATGTCGTAGGTCAACACGTTGATTTAAAAAGCAAAAGAACAGAAGCTAGCTAGGCATTAGACCTCCTCATCACACAGGAGTTGCAAAGCTTTGAGTACAAAGCAGGGGAAACAGTAACACTGGTCCAAGTTCATGAAACCACTAGACAGTTGTTTCAATTCACCTCCACTCAACAGCATTTAGACGCAGACCTGATGCACTTTCTTGATGTAAAATCTTTCTGATGAGGTGGGAAAATACTGCACATTCAGAAACAGAGAGCTGGGAGACATGGGAGGGATCAGTCTATACCTTGAGCTCACTACCTGTGGTGGACTTAGAGCAGAGGCACATACTCTAAACTCAGAACAATTTCTAGGGTCACATCAGATGACTGAAAACTCTTCAAAGATAAACGCTACCCTGATTGCATGGATGCAGTGAATAGAAGAACACTCATTGCCAAGACTGTCTCAACAAGCGAACTGTGAGAGAAGGGACACTTCGGTTTCTATTTACTCAATTTAATCATTGCAAAGAGTGAGCTGGGTTTCTTTACCTTCTCCTGGTTCAGGATTCCCCCTCGACCTTTGATTTTCAGGCTTCCTGAGAAAGAGGTTAATAGCAAAAATTCAGTATGAGCTAATGGTCTAAAACATTCTACAAACTGAATCTCTTCTGCAATGCCTGGCATATCACTCCCTTTAAAAACCAAGTCTGCTTGCATCATACTCTGTGTATTTTTTTTAATACTACTCCTACCAGGGACAGCTGAACAAAAGCAGGAGGTGTATTTCTCAGAAGTTCATCTCCTTCTGCTGCTTATTCCTCCGCCTGAAGGCAACTGTGACTAGATCATCGTAACTACCTCTGCAGCAGATATGCCAAATAAGCACAGCAGATGGGGAATCAACAGCAGATGATGACCTATATAGAAAGAGATCCTGTTTTCATCATCAGGTACCATTTGCAAAAAAAAAAAAGAAAAAAAAAAAGAAGAGGTACAAAAACAGCGGATAGGATTTTGGTAACCTCTCAAGGGACAAAGCCAGTCCCACTTTGAAGCAGATAGCTGGGAGGCAGGGGGGTCCCATATGAATACTGATGTAAATGCAGCAGTCTGCCCAGCCCGATCACAATTTACCAGTGGTTGGTGTGTTATCTAGCAATTTTTCCCCCATAGCAGATTAGACATATAGGCAGTATACTCTAAATAGAATGTTTCCTGACAGGACGAGACATGTGTTTTCAGCCCTGTATCCAAACAAAGTCAGTATCTTACTAATCATATACCCATAACATTCTGGCCACAGAAGACAGTTACTGCTTCCAGCAATGCATTTGACAACTAGCTAAGGACAACAGGCCTTTGTATAAAATAAATTAAAATGCTTTAAAACTGATTTAGAGACGTACTGAACAAGACTTTACAACTGATCAAGCCTTTGCTGAAGTCACCCTTGCAGGCAGAACCTATTACTTTGAGTGCTGCCAGTCTCTGCAAATGTCAAGCTGCCTTTGGTACAGAGCAAGTCATGTGTGCAGCTTCCAATAAAGAGAAAAGGCCAACCACTTTTTAAGCTTCCTAGGGCTGGAACTGCAGACACATCTCGACTGCATGCAGTTAACCTAGGTCTCCTTTCCCTACCATCTGCAAAAGAGAGATTCTGACCCAAGTTTCTACTTTTTAATTTACCCAATTCAAGGTACTCCAAGTTCACATATTTTTTCTTGATGAAACCAACCTACCTGATAGTGATGCCTTAAGGCAAAGTGATACATTAAAAAAAAAAAAAAATTACAAAAGACAGAGCCAAGTAGAACAGAAAAAGAGTTAACCAGCCCATCTTCCACCCCATAGTAGTTATACATACCTATGCTGTTCCTGCCAGACAGTTGCCTTATCTCACTACAGTACTGGAGCCTTCAAGCCTCACTAAGCCATACATTGCAGTGCTTAACTATGCTGAATTAGAATCAATCTTTCCCTAATGTCTAACCTTAACTTCCTTTGCTGAAAAATCAACCCATTAATCCCTAAAGGGCAGAAGTAGTAATAACTCTATTTTGTTCACCTCTGTTCTAGGCTTTTACCTCTTTGAAGACTTAAAACCCACCCTTTCTTTACCCAAGTCTTTTTTCTAGCTCGTAGATCCTGGTTTGTAGACCTTTGACTTTCCCACACTCCTCCCTGAACTGCCTCTGATGAGTTTTTATTCTTCCTTGATGCGTGATGTCCAAGTCTGGAAAAAGTACCTCGGCCAAGAAAAAGGGTATCCCCATTATTTTACAGAAAAGACAGATAGTAGCACTGAGGTCACTGGAGATGTTTTAAGTCTCAAAAAATCCTGTCTTCTCCAATTGATTTACCCTGAAGTTGCTTGGCATTTAACTTGCTAAAGCTAACTTAACCTGGTTTTGAGGCTAGTAGGATAATCAGTGCATGGTCAAAAGACATGATTTTGCATATTCTTTAGAAGTGACCCAATCTTACACAGCAACTTATGCAAATGAAAGTGAGTTACCATACTAAGATTTATCAAAACAATGTAAAAAGCAGAGATTAAACAGTGGCTGACAATTCATCGATCATTCCAGAATTAACATAGCTCTTCTAATGGCACAGTTGAACCACTTATTCACAGAGCCCCTCAGAAAAGACATGAGCGAATGAAACGAAAGCTGGAAAGCAGCAGTCCTAGAGGAATCTAAATACAAACACCAGAATGCAAACAGATATGCATACATGTATAGGACAGTTTTATCTGTCCTGAACACTGGAAAGACATGTTGCAGAAGGGGAGCCTGCAAGCATTTTATAAAAACAAGGTTTGTTTCAGTGTTCAGTCCTTAGTGGCACACTATGATTATATTGTTACTTTGTCAAGCCTGTGCCTGGAGCCAATACCCCAGCACTTTAGGTCTATATGACATTTACCTTAGCATAAGCTTGGAAGCTTAACAAGAACCAAGGATACTGATTTTATAATGAACAACCATGGGTACAAAGCTGCTGGTCATATATTTATACGCCCATAACTTGTTTCTCCTCACCACACTGATGCCTGAAAAAGCAATAAACATTACTAGAGCAAATTTATTCTCCTGAATAATGCAAGTTCTGATTCAGTAATGCATCTCTACCTACCCATCTATGTAAAGACTGATCCTTTCTGTAGAGCTTTTCAAATTTCAAAATGAAGTTAATAGGTGGCAGGTACTGTTACTGGCACGGCACCTAAAAACAGGGGACATTCCAAAACAAATCACACCACTTAAGGATTTTAAACTGAAAGTGAACCCACAGAGAATAATGAAAAGATTACGTTTTCTCTAATTAAATTAGAGACATCAACCATTCAAGGGTCTGACAGTACTTCTGTAGTAGCACAGACTTAATATTAAGCAAATGTTGATTGCTTCCTGCTTAAGTCAGCCCAGGATCACTCTGTTAAGTGTCTGTGCACTGATCTATGGTGGCAGGTCACCTTCAGCAAACGAGCAAATGCATTTCAAAACAATCTGAACAAAGTATAAATTTTAGGTTGAGGTAGCGGTCATTTGATAATCTGAATGGCTTAATCAGCAAGTGCTCCACTGAAGCATGGGAAGTTGTTTTGCAGATTTAAGAGGTCAGAGGGACAGATTTACTACGTATACGTAGGAACAATCAAACCTGCATTCTCTCCTACGACTGGGGTGAGACAAGACAACTCTGCCACCTTACTGTTGAGCTATTTATCTGATGACACACTAAAAAAAGAAACTAATAGACTTATGAATCATAAAATGATACTAACTGCAGTGGATGATGAAATTCATGACTCAGGCTACTAAGATTACCATGTTCCAAATTATACTACTTGCATTTCTTTTATTTATTCCTTTGTGGCTAGTATAATTTGTAGTTACCATCAATTAAATGACAGTCATAAATGGAACTTCTAAAAGATAAGAAATGAATCGTGACGTTGAGCCAAAAAGCAAATAAAAATGTCAAAAGATTAGCTTCATAAATGCCCCGAGGTATAGTATTAAGATATTAACACAACATGCTGGTCTGACAGTACCCTTTCACTAGAAAATGTTTTACATTTTCAATAAACCAAGTTCAGCATTTTGGCCCATCTAACAGCACTAACAGGTTGTTTCCTGCCACTGTGTTCTTGCAAAGGACTTAAAGCGGTAACTTCTTGCAGAGTTAGGACCAGCGGGAAATAATACTGCCACCTATGTTTTCAAATAGCGTATGGGTGGTATGTATAGACACTATCAAGTACTCTTCAAATATACTGCTTAGAACAAGTTTCAGTGCACATTTCTTAAGCTTCCTATCAAAACCTGTCTTTTTTTTTTTTTCAGAGACTTTCACTGAAACAGAAATACCCAGGAAGGAAAAAGTGGTGTTCAAAAAACAAGTCATTGGCATCCAGTATCCCCCTGAGTTCCCCACACCATTTCTGTCTCCAGCAGCAGGAGCAGATGACTACAAATAAGAGTGAGGGTTTTGATCCTATCTCTCAAAATTAGCTGCTTCCCTAGTAGAACAGTGGGACAAGATGCAGCACACATCCAGATGAGGCTGGAAGCCTATTATTAAGTTGGAGGAAAAAAGGCTGCTCCGTGACAAATCACTACAGCATACCCAAATGATCCGTCTCACAGTTTATGCACATTAGCAGTCACGTTACTTGCAAATGGCACCATGAAGTAAATAATAGTGTCTCCAAGAGAACACCAGCACCAAACCATTCTCGCCCCCTACAACAGTGATGTTTGTAGAGACCATGTAAGGAATGAAGTACTGAAATACAAAGGCTGTTGAATCATCGTGACTGAACTATGAGGCCCTGATAGCAAAAGGTGTCCCAAGAATTTAACAGCTTTGCAGATACATCACTGTAATAAAATAAAGTCAAGCTCTGGTTAACAAAATATTTCAAGAGTGTTAGGAAAAGGCCATTAATGTAAACATGCTGTCATCCAAGAACACCTACTTTGAGATGTTTCTTTCTTTCTTTCATGTGATGTGGTGGAAACTGTGGCCCTAGCTGCACCTGCAAGTCACACACGTATTTTCCCCTGCTCCTTGAGCATCCTACACAACCAGGTACAAATACCAGAGCCTGCCCAAACAAGCCTCAATTCTTCAATGCTCTCCAGTATTAAAAGGAGGAGGAGCTGCCACCTCTGGGAAGGTAATGACTGTACATGTCCTTTCCAGAGGAGAGGTTCACAGGCCATCCTCGTCAAAAAACATGCGCTATGTTCTATGTGAAACCACTGGAAAAAAGATGTCATACAAGAACTTAGAGGCTTGCCTCTCCCCCACTCCCTTGACAGAAGTTATTACTATCAAGAATATCTTGCATGGGTAGCAGCTGGGATTGTTGAGCAGCCCTGTGGAGAAGGACTTGGGGGTGCTGCTGGATGAAAAACTGGATATGAGCCAACAACGTGCACTTGCAGCCCAGAAAGCCAACTGTACCCTGGGCTGCATCAAAAGAAGTGCGGCCAGCAGGTCGAGGGAGGTGATTCTGCCCCTCTACCTCACTCTCCTGAGACCCCACCTGGAGTACTGCATCCAGCTCTGGAGCCCTCTGTACAGGAAAGACATGGACCTGTTGGAGCAGGTCCAGAGGAAGACCACAAAAATGATCAGAGGGATGGAACACCAATCCTATGGGGAAAGGCTGAGAGAGTTCTTTAGCATGGAGAAGACTCTGGGGACACCTTATTGTGGCCTTTCAATACTTAAAGACGGCTTATAAGAAAGATGGGGACAGATGTTTTAGAGGGCCTGTAGCAATAAGAGAAGGGATAATGGTTTTAAACTAAAGGAGGGTAGATTCAGACTAGATATAAGGAAGAAATTTTTTACAATGAGGGTGGTGAAGCACTGGAACAGGTTGCCCAGAGGCTGTAGATGCCCCATCCCTGGAAACATTCAAGGTCAGGTTAGACGGGGCTCTGAACAACCTGATCTAGTTGAAGACGTCCCTGCTTGCTGTAGCGGGGTTGGACTAGATGATCTTTGGAGGTCCCTTCCAACCCAAACCATTCTATGATAACTTGAAACGTATCCAGATGCTACAAAATTCAATATGCAAGTACAAGAATTGATCATTTCACCAAAAAATTTACACAAGGGTACAGAGAAAACAGGTAGCCACAATAGCCAATCCTTGGGCCAATGGAGAAGTTAAAAACAAACAAAAGGTTCCAACTAGGTTTAAAAAAAAAAAGAAAGAAAAACACAACTTTACAGAGGAAAGGTGACAGCTGGAAGAACAAATGAAAAACAGCTCCACCTCTTGCTGGCAAGGACAGAGGATAAAAATTACAGGCAGACTGATGAGCTTACAACAACTGCACACCCACAACACGAACATCGGCAACAACCAGCCTTCAAAAAGAGGTTGGCATTGCTTTTGTGGAATCATCATTTTGACAGTTATCTTAAATTAGGAGAAGGAAGAAAAGTTGCTATGAAACAGATCTGCATTTCCAACAGCAGACTTCAACTTTAAACAAAGTCCTGGGGGAGGGGCGGGTTCAAATAAAACCACTTCCAATTCCAGCAGTCTCCACCTGCATCTCCTGATATCGAGGTCAGAAGGCTTTTACTTTGGACTATTCATCCAGCTTTCATCACAGTAGCTGGACCAAAGCATCTTCAATCTATTTGCTCCAAAGGAATTCTCCTGTTTTCTCTCCTGATGGAGACTGCTATAAACTGAAAGTGAGATACTTGTACACGAAGAAATCCTCCGAGTTGTGTTGGCTATACACACTTAGACTGCATGTGGCTTTTACACTGCACAAGGCTTCTTGCACGTTTGTTCAGTGTTTCAGCTGGTAGTACTTGCACAGCTTGCAGGCACCCTGCAATTTATCATGGTTCATGCAAACACAGCATAAAAATTTGAAGTGTGCTAATTACCACTTAAAAACCTTCTACTGAACATCAAGATACCCGAAAGACTATCTACTGTGTACATAACTCTTATATTCTCCTTCAAGAATTGCCCCTGTGTCTACTCTACTCCTGCCTTGGCAGACCAAGGTGGGGGAGCCGGCAATAACTTAACCCACCACAGGGTACATAAGGCAACACTATTAAGAACTTGCATTTCACAGATTTTCAGGTTCTAGTAACACCGCAACAGACTGTCTTTGAGAGCAGCACAGAAACCTTATTACCAGAGCGAGGACAACGAACAGAAAAAAAGTTCTCAAGAAGTTGGTTAGAAAGAGAAGCTGCAGCAATGCGTGGAGGACTCACTAAGTGATGGAGAGGACATTATAAATGTTCCCTCAGCCCTTGGAACTAAGTACATGCAACCGTGTACTCATTGCAAGGCCGTTAACATGCACTTTAACAGCACAGGCATCCTAGGCCACATCTGGAAGAACAGACAATCCAAGACACACCTGGTAAGGGCAAAACCTGCTGTTGAGTCATCTAGAAGAATAATAATCTTGCATCTCAAAGCCCCAAGGCTCACATGCACCATCTTCTTCCACTTCAAACAAGGACTCTTTCTCCAGAACTGTCAAGTCTGCCAGCATCCAGCATACTGACACCAGGCGGTACAGCTCTTGGCTTTTCTGAAACACCAGGCCACAGAGTTGAAAAAGGAGATCATGAAGAAGCCAGAGGGCTGCTAAACTGACAGATTAAACTCGTAATACCACACTCAGGATACCAAAAACTTCTGGTCCACACTGGGACTGTCGAGATGAGACAGAACAGATCCAGTCTGCTTGACTATGCTACCATCATCAAGATTTCAGGGAAGTTGAACAGCTGGAAGTTCACAAGTGAACGTGTCAGGGAGTTTTGGCAAGCTTTCCCAGCTCTGCTGTACAGCAAGTGGAAGGGAGTCCTACCCACAGACCTCAGGCAGCTAACAAGCTACTGACAACATGGGGGTAACAAATACAAACCAACATCACGTCTTCACACAGCAGGGCAAATCTTGTTTCTCCCCACCTACTGGTAACATACCTTGCAGCTGTAACACACAGATGCCAGACAAAAGGGATAAAAAATTATATTAAAAAAACCCATTCCAATTCAAATGGTTTTAACTTATAAAGATGCTTCTACATGGTGTGATCTTGATGTACTGCAGCCCCTGAACCTAAAGCTGCCAAAACCCAACTCCAACACCTGAGCCCATGTGCCCCCACCACAGCACAGGCTGACGCTAACAGAACAGAATTCTATGTCGTAACAGCAGATCTGTCCTTTAGGGTTGTGGACAGGACAATTTGACAATTGTTTTCAGTCTATCTAGCCATGGTGTGTCTGCTGTGAAAAACACTTTTCAAGACAACTGCTGCAGGAGCTGCAAGTGAGGTGTGGCATGCTGCATAATCTTCTTAGTGCCTGCCAGCACACACCCAGAAATCTGAGGAAAGTTTTCACCAGTGTTTTAAATTATATGAATGAAGATGTGGCTCTCAAACATCCACCATGGTCTAGAAAGCAATCAGCTTGCAAGCTACTAGACTCCCGATTTGAAATCTGGATGAATTCATACCAATTTCCTTGCAAGATGGGGAAATGAAGTGACTGCAGATGAAATAAGTCTTTGCCCATTTAGGGGAAGTCCTTGAGACAGTTGCCTATGAAGGAATATAATTTAACCTGCAGGCTATACAAACTTGCAGCCACCATCAGGAAAAAAAAAATTGTTGAAATACTAGTGAGTGCTGATAAGGACTCTGTAATAGCAGAAAGCTATTTTGAAGTACAAAACACCCCACCCTTCTCTAAACTACACAGGCAGAAGTGTTAAATACTAACGGAGTGAGCAGCAAACTACTCAGAAAGACGTAGTAATGTTATTATGGATGTTAGGGTGGGCATGAAGATTAAGAGGCAGCAAACAGAACAGCAGGAGTCTCCAGAAATGACCGGAGGCACAGCATTCAGAAACGAGTAGTTCCCACAGCTGCACCCAAACCATGGAGATAAGAAACGATAAATCAGTATTCTCCCAATCTGCTGAAAGAACTCCTCTCCCAAAGAAAACCAGTCCTATCCCAGGTCTGCAGGCTAGGTTAGGTAAAGCCAGAGGAAGTGGTTGTTTGCAGGTGCCTGAAGAAAGCATTTCCTCTTAGGTGACTTTGTTACTGGATCTACAGCCTAGAAGGCGATTGTAGTAGCTGACTTGGGTATGATGTCCTGAGCAAAAGCTGAGACTGATACTGACACACACTGGTGGACACCAAGGTGAGGAGTGCAGAGAGAACACAAGTCTGAACAAGTAACAAAGGTAACAGTCCTCATGAAAGGAAGTTGTCGGCACCAAGACCTGGAACTGCAGGCTCACCATTAGAGGCCCTAAGAAGATATGAATGTCTTGGGCCCATGACAGCAACTGAACTCCTTACTTCCCAGTGAAGCAATACTCAGCCCCTGAAGGTCCCCCACCAACCTGGTCTGTGCCAAGGACACTGCTCAAAACTGCAGAATGCTGGTACCAGGGAAGAGTGAGGTAAGTTTCGTTTGGGCTTCTTAGAAGCAGCAGCAAGTAAGGACACAGACCGTTCCTACAAGATCATTTCAACCTCCCTTCTCTATCCT
The DNA here is from genome assembly GCF_018139145.2 of Gymnogyps californianus. Taxonomy (NCBI): domain Eukaryota; kingdom Metazoa; phylum Chordata; class Aves; order Accipitriformes; family Cathartidae; genus Gymnogyps; species Gymnogyps californianus. The sequence continues at coordinate 132,049,837 of NC_059472.1, forward strand.
CCAAGTACCCACCTTCTAGCCAGAAGAGATGCAGTTTAAAAAGGTGTGTCTCAAACTAAACAGCAGGCAGGCCATTATCATGGATTAGTATTCAGCTTTGGCAGGATAGCTGTGCAACGTGACCCTGAACCAACCTATTTTCTTAAGGCCTCCGGCAAGTAAGAAATGAAAAAAAAGCCACAGCTACAAAATTACCATAGAAAAGGTTGAAGTAGAAACAAACAGAACCAGTGACACTAAGACTGTAATCAACATTTAATTCAAATGGAAAGGCTGTATTGTCTAGTACCCTGACACTCATATGTACCAAAAGGTTTCAAAAGTTTTATAGCAGGGTTGGTTGGTTGTTTTTTTTTTTTTTTTTTTAAATCCATCTCGTGCTAGGTTCCACATGTAAAAATCATATTACTTGCAGCTGGTGAAGAGATTTTGAAGAGAGTGCAATTTTTTTAATCAAGCATACACAGAGACTTCTGGTTTCAGAAAACCAAGAAGGTTAGCAATTTGGAGATTTAAGAAGTACACTTTAGGTTGCATGGACTCTGGAGCAGGAGAACTGGGCAAAAATTTATTCTAATACACATGACAGCACAACACAAACCATCAGGTTAGTCTTCTAACCTCTATTCAGTGTTTAACATTAATTAAAGTTAGCCTTTTTTTAACAGTGAAAGACTGCAATCAGTATTTGGAAAGCATCCCACAAAATCGCTAAACTGTTTATTTTCATTGATAAAAACAAGGTATTATTATTCTGTGATTTCAGTAATGAAAATATTTCACATTAACCAAAAATTCTACATAAAAAAATATTTTTAACAAAGGTTTTGCTATCATTGGTTACATACACATTAAAGAAATTAAAAAATCATTATCATTTAATGAAAAAAGGATAAGGCATCTTACATGCTACTCCATATAAAACAACTAATTGGTTTAAGGATGGAAAACCAAGTCTAATATCAGAAGTGGATCTGCCAGGGTGGTATCTTCTATCCACTGTGGACTGTATTATTGTACCTGAGGGCTCCCCAATTCCCCTGGTGCTGGTTCTTGCCCATTACATACTGCATTCTTCATCCGACAACATGCAGCTTCAATAATTCCTCTACAAAATACTAGTCTGCCAACAGCGCTGTCCAAGAGCAACACCCAGAGGCTAAATAAACTGCTACAGCAACTCTGCACATTTTGACTTGTTTCTTTCTGAGAAGAAAGGAAAACCTTCATAAAGATAAGCAACAATTTCCTGTAAAAATAAAGAGCTGACAAAACTCTTTCAATGGTAACATTAACAGCAAAGTGTTGCAGGCAAACAAACCCGCTCATGAAAAATCACACCTTTATAGCTATTGCGAACAACGTTTAAGAACAGATGATATACACACATGCTTACGTAGAGCAAATAAGCAGTAGTTTTTGCAAATGCGTGTGTATAGTATTTTGGTTGGCAGCCGCACTGCAAAGGAGCAACTAGAAGGATGCTTGCTCTCTAGAAAGCCAACTGCATTTTTCAAATGCAGAAAGATAGAAAAGAGGCAGGCTGCTCTCCATTTCCTTTACCAGTTGTCAAAGCAGTACTTTTTTTTTTTTTCCCCTTAAATCTTGAAGGCAGTTGCTGTAGGAACATCTTGGCTATGCAATAGCAAAAAACCTCCAGCAAAAAGGTAATACCCTAGAGCATCTTTAAGAGGAACATGTTATAAGGAATCACAGCAAGAAGAGGGATAGAAAACTGGATACAAAAACAAGTCACTAAAGCTTCATCTTAAAAGATCTCTGGCATCTAACAAGACTACTCTCTGTAAATTTAAAGCCTATATAACAGACAAAGAAAAAGGCTGATGAACTAAGAACACAATCAGTAACACCACACTTATACCCCTGAACACTTACTTAGAATAGAATGTACTTAAAAGAAAATGCAGTGAAGATTGTGTAATCACAAAACATCACTGCACCTACCAAACCTCTTATATTTTGAGATTTCAGATCAGGACAATGATTTCAAAACCAAACAAAAACAGAAGTCTCAATCAAACACCTGATGGAAAAGTTCCTCATCTATTGAGTATGGTTTGCTCCATTCTCCTCAGTTAATCACATTTTTTTTTCACCTGTCTTCTCAGAATCATGTTCTTCACATGGCTCATGCTCTTCACCTTGTTGTGGTGAAACTGGAACCGCATCAACTATGAGGAAGCAATCATGCCTCAGCACCTGCTCAGCGGTCAGTCTGTTACAGCAGAACAAATTCAGGAGAAGAGATTTAACTTTATCTTCCTACAAACAGAGGGAGAAGGATTTCATCAGTAAGCAAAACAAACTCAATTACAAATAACAACCAAGTATTTGATGAACACATCTTCTAAGTGCTTAGGGCCCAAAGCCCTCATAAAATGTTGTACCATAGCATTCCCAATGGTCAGCAACACTTGACAGTCATAGTGCTCATTAACAACAAAATCAAAGCAAGCGTTCAGCACCAGGTCTGTCAACCTGGTGTCAGCAAATTTCACAGAAGAGCGTGAGTTATTATATTTTAAAGTATCAATTCACTGAACTACTATAAATTAGAGAAACTGAAGTTGGTCTTTCTACTGAGAAGAAACAGAACAGGTGCCATTCACCTTCTACATCTCCATCTTTTAACTTTTGTCATCTTGCTTTATCTCTCTGCAAGAGCACAGAAAAAAAAGAAAACCAAAGTAATGGGCTCTAAATCAACAACAGCTATTTTGCTATTAACCCATCACTTACCCTTAGGCTCTTTGGATTTATCAGAAGGGATTACGTGCCTAAATGCTTAGCACATTAACAGTGCTAGACTCCATACACAAAACATAAAAACACAGCTGCTACACATATGCATAAACATCAGCTGTTGAGGGAGGAAGAGCACACACTGGATTTGGACAAGCAGACTGCAAGAAAGACAATCTCAAATGCTGATCTAGAGATCTAGATTACCAAAACTCAACGGGAACAAAATCTTCCCATAAGAAGGCTTGCTTGTTCACAGTCTCCAAGCCAGCAACACCTCTGACCAGGGTCCATAAAACAGCAAAGCACAAGATACCTGTACATCTCTCACCTATCCCCATTTCACCCAGACAGAAGAATCACTGCAATGCAAAGGAATGTACACAAGTAGTCAAAAACTTGAAGACAGAAACAAGCAGACAGTTTCCAACTCTGTCACTAATTATCAGAGTGACTCTGGAGAATTAGCCACTCCCCAAATCATCTGAAATCTGGGTGAAAAGATGTCATCTGAAAACTGTTGATCTTAGAAGCATAAAGCATTGTTAAATGTTTATAAAACATTTAAAATGCTCAAAGGAAAATCTCTAGTTGAGGAGATCCAAACATGTGCAATGAAATACAGGAGTGAACCATGACTACACACTTCCTCTGCAAAACTAAGTGAAGAAAGTCTGAGCATTTAAAGAGCTTCAAAAGCTTTGTATTTGTGTATTTGCATTTCATGATACTATCAAATGTCTGTCAACAACAAATATCCCCTTCTCACCATCTTATCACTACTAAGGAGACTGAAAATTGATTCCACGAGGAATACTGCTGTACGACAACATTTCATCGTGTTTACTCCATTTCATTTCATTGTGTTTGCTCTTATTTACTTTTCTTTTTTAAATACGCAAAACTGGATGCTGAAACACACTGAACACTGAAACTTGGCATGGCTAAATGAGCAGCTACAAGATCTTAGCTCTAAACTTTGCTTTTCCTCAACAGTTACCTAACATTAATATCCCTGTTTTAAAGGTTAACGTTATTTTCCTGTGGCAATTTTACATTTGCTGAAAACAACAAAAATTTACCAGTTGCAAGTGTGCAATTCCTCTGGGCACGAGACTGAGATGGAAGGGAAATTACCAGCCTGTCAAGAGCCTGCAGATGGGCATGGAGATTAATTCTGAATAAGCTGATTATAGATAAAGCACTTAAAAGCAAAATAGATTTTCCCCAAGAACTGGGACAAGGATTAACAGCCAGAGGTCTAAAAGATTCCCCAAGAAACAGCTGAAAGGTATTTATTAGTATTACATTTCTTAGTAAAACCCTCATGTATGTTTCTGTGCACTGCAGGCAACACAGACTGCTTTCCAGTGGACTTCGGTGGCTGGTGCACGTGCAAGCACACGCATTCAGGATGAATCCTTAAAAACTGCCAACAATATATTGATTAGGACTGTATCATCTGACAAGGTCAAACTCAAATGCTGCTTCTTTTCATCAGGGAAAAATGTTAAAGAAACTTGGTCTTATTAAAAGCTGTAAAACAAATTAATCCCTGCTAAGAACAATAATGGCTAAATTTATTAATTGTCCTTGAGACAAAGGCAGCTGTTCGCACTTCAGAAGATACCTGCTACAGAAGAACACAGAAGTATAATACCCTGAAACTGGCCATTTCAACTTTGATTTGCATACTTCAGACCTTATTTGTAAAACACTATTACAGCAGAAATTTTATGGAAAACAGAAGTGAACCAACTCCTATTTTTAATGTCCCAAGAAATCTTTTCTACTTCCTTGAACAATTAAGTTTCCCTTATGCATGAGAGAGAGTTAGGTTTTTCAGTATCTAAGGATTATTATGCATAATCCTGAATGACACACTGGGCAGACGGTTCTGTACAAATTTTGTGGAATACATTTAAACCCCCCTAGTTAGCCCTAATGGTGAATCACAAATTACTGAATCTTCTTTCCTATAGTATTGTGTGTTTCATGAGATTAAATTAATTTTTAATAAGAAACCAAGCAACTATAATGCACGATAAGAAACACTATTTACAGGATCACCTCCCTGCTCAAATGCTGCGTGTTTTATTCTTGTATTGTCCATGGTAGTGTCACACTGGAAATAATTTTGCAGAGGGATTTGGTAGACAGTCCTGTGCTTTATCAGTAATGCTTTCATCACTGGAGAACACTGTTGAAATGAAGTTATTAAAAGACATACTGTAGAGGATAAGAGTCATCTAACAAAACAAGATTATTTACAGTACTGTGTTATGCAGTGATACACTACAGCTGTGTTAGTCTGGTACTGTATCATGACAGTTTCTTAACCTAAACACAGCAAACAGGATACACTAAGCTCGTAAAGAACACAACTCTAGTAATTTAGCCCCATGCTTTAATAGTTATCTCCGTAAAACTGGCAAATAACTAATACACAAGTATAACCAATAAAGAGGGATTTATTATTTATTATTTTTTTCTAGTTTTTTCCCCTTAACAAAACAACCCAAATTTATCTGGCCAACAGCAACTCCACTGCTTTGTTTTCTACATTTCTATTTAAAGTATTTTTCTACTTTTCTGGAAAATATGGGGATTAACCTCTAACTCTTTCCTATATTCCTTAGAAAATTCTATCCATAACCTAAGACTTCACTTAAAAGCTAGAGTCACCTGCTTGCCTTTTTTTTTAAATAACAGTGTAAGGCTTGATTTAAGGAGTTTCATGGCCTTCTCAAATCTAGATAAAACTGTAAGCTCTCACTTAAAGTAAGATCAACAGAATAAGCATGATAGGAGAAGTAGTCCATATAGATTAAAAAACACAAGATGGGAGGCACACAAGACAAGAATAAAGCAGTCAGTAACTAGACAGGCAGAAGCACAGCAAAAAGTATGAAGCAGAAACTAGTCTGGGAAGGCTAATGATTTGAAAAAGGTCCATAAACTTCCCAGTGAATTTCTTTAAACTATATATGGTGGCATGTCTTCTGTTATTCCGACTTTTATAAGGGGGAAAAGGAATTGCCTGTAGCAAAGGTAGAAGAGGTTGAAAGCAGGCAAGAAAAAAGATCTTAACTCCTAGCCAGAAGGCTGAAAGCTTATGGGAAAGAGTTACACAAGAAAATAAACCCAAGGAAAGACAAGTGTTCAGGTAACTAAGGCACACAGAGAGAAGGCCATAAAATTATCTGCTTATGATTAACATCCAGGAGATAGATAAGTTAGCGAAGGATCAACTTCAAAGTTGGAGACCTAAGTTGGGAAACACAAAGGCACGCAGGTCTACTTATTCTCAAAGACACACTGAGACACTGGGCAAGGATAAGCTTCAAAAAAGGGACTGAAAATAGAGTTCAAGGTGACAACAGTTGCTGGCATACAGTAGACAGAGAACAACAGTTCAGAGTAGAAAGAATGAAAGCAGCAACACAAATTCGTATCATGCAGGGTCCACTTATATCTGTGCATTTGTTTCAGAAGCATAGGAAAGTTTGTTTCACACACACAAAAAACCAAACCAAAGAAAAAAGGGCACAATACACTTTTACAACTACATTTAAGTGATTAAAATGGAATTTGGCTGTTTTATTAATGCTCAAGCACTGCGCAATCATTATGTAGGAAGACAGATGAATAAAGTCAACTTCCTTGACTTCAGAAAAGATAGGTTCCTAATTCAAATACCTCCTTTGAGGCTGAATCTCAATGACTTATTCCCCAAGTCTGTAACTTGGTGTCATTCAATTAATAGTTATCTGTGAAGAAGTTGCTCCTCCTGAGGTTGGAGTTATTAAGAAAACTCCGGGATTTTCTACCTTCTCAAACATCATTTTATTTGTGCATGCTAGTTAGAATTATCCAAATAGTCAATTAAGAACATTTTCTCAATCCAGCACTTACAATGAAATGTTTGACTTCAAAAAAATATCGAATAACCACCTCTGAACAAGAGCAGTCTAATCTTCCTCATCTGACAATTAACATACCATGACAACCACATCCACCTCAGGTGTTCCATCTTCTTTTATGCCAAACTCCTGGTTTTGAATGCAAAGCTGTAAATGAAGATACATAATGCATAACACTGGTAGGTTTTTTCCCTTTAGTTTAACAAAACCAAACATCAGTCAAGGAGATTCCAGGTTTCAAGTGAAAATGGATTGTTATGGGAAAATGGCAGGGAAAAGCTTTTTTCCTAATTTCACAGTAGGGTAAAACATGCAAGGGGCTCAAGTTCCCCTTACACAGAAACAAGTGGAAAAAATTTAGTATCAGAAGAAACTTTCAGAGGTCAAAAGAAATAGACTTTTAAAAACATGACTCAAAGTCCATCCCCAAGCCGTACATTTAATTATATAATCCTCTTTAAGAAATGCTGAGGAGTAAGCGTACTTTAACAGACAAATGTGAACCCTGTGCCCATAAACAAAGTAAAGTTTCCCCAGTCTTTACTATTGCCTAGAACCATGCCTGAGTACAGCATTTTTCAAAACCCTGCCTGCAGGTTAAGCTGAAAATGCCTCTATTCTGAACAATTAAATAGACAGCAAAAGGAAGCATGTGTTTAGTCAGTGCTGGGCTCTTGTGACACAGATCAGCAGAGAACTTGGAAAACCACTGTCTCAATTTTAGAAGTGGCACTGCTGTTTAATGAGGGGGAACACAATTTCAGATGCCCAACATGAAACTGGCAACTGTTGAACATTATACTAACACTTGAGCTAGAGCTTTCCATCAAATGATCAATACACCACCAAGTCCACACTGAAGATTAATTACATGTGGATTAATCTGAAATTCAGCTGGCAAACTTGGATGAGGTTTCTGCTGATCTTGCTGCATCCCAGATATTCTCTTCAAGCAGAGCCAGCCATTTGTAAAACTGGCTTTGGTTTTAGGGGTTTTTTACTGGGTTTTTTTTTTAACTCACTTCTACTTGTAGAAACCTTTTTTCTAGAAGAGATGAAGATCTGAATAGTGGTACTGAAAGTGTTCTGACTAAACCGTACCATGTTAATAAATTATAAACATCTATGATATTACATTACACTTTAGTTCCATCTATTTCAGTAGAAAAATGACTTAATTTTAAGCAACTGCTTCCTAAATTGGGAATAAAACATAACAAAGAGTGACTTTTATATGAACCAGCTTCATCTTCTCAGCACAGGTAACTGACAGTGGCTACCTATCAACTTGCAGTTTACGTCTCTGTTAGGAAGTGGTTTTAAGATGCTACAGCACAGAAAGGATTACTGAAGCCATCACTGTGCAGCTGATGGAACTGCCAGTGTTTCCCAGGAAGACCCCCATGTACCCTGGAGCTCCAATTGGCACTCAGTGAACCAGTTCCAATATATCAAGCGCTCATGCAAAATCACTGCCTGGGAACGTCAGCACTTGCTGGGTAGCTTGTGGCTTTTCAAGTCTGGGAGATGTGAAGTTTTCCCATTCAGAACACATGGCACTGACACCCTGAGTTGGGGAGGCAGCAATACAGTGCCAGAAGACAAAAAGGAGATGGAGGAGATGCTGTGCAACATGCCACCTAACACAGGAACATAGATTGCTTTCTCCTCCCTGGCATAACACGCACTAAGAAACAAAACACCCATCTAAGCACTGTTGCCAGCAACAAAACATATGACAGTCCCATCCTTGCCTTTATCTTTCCTGTCTTTTGATTCGGGTAATTCCTCAGGGGCAAGGTCACAAAAAAAAGAAGAAAAAAAGTCTCACAAGGAATGAATGGGAAGTGCAGTAAGAACTGATAATCCACAGCATGAGGAACAGAAGCATAATTTTTTTCATATAACTATATAAATTACATTGTATATTTTATAGAAAAATGCACTGTCTTCTGCCCATAATCGTAACCCCCATTCATTCCACACTTACCACTCAGTTGAAAATATGAACACTTATCTCACCAAAACAGTTCAAAGCAGAAGTTGGAGATAACATTTATTGCTCTTTATAAGCCTGCTACAGTTCCATAATATTACTAGAAACCCTCCCACAAGTCATAACATACCCAGAACAGAAGGCAGCCATAAGCATACATGTCAGAGGCTGGAGAAGCTGGCTGTCCCATTTTCAGTTCAGGAGAAACTAAGCTCAGGGTACTGACAACCATAGTGTTTGCAGCAGCACGTTGCTCCTATGGGGAAAAAAATTGTACCTGTAATTTCAAGCAAGACCAACAGTACATTGAAGCAGATGTATCTCCCTCTCCCTTCTAATGTGCCAGACAACTTCACCATAGAGTTCTGTGCTGACCCAGACTGAAATGTAAAATCCTCCTTTACTGATCAAAAAAAAGTGGTGTATAAAGGAAAAAAGAGATAACATCTCACATGTATCATCTCTAACTGTAATAGAAGAATAGGGATGGCAGATTCTACTCCATACTAGAACTATTAAAGCTCATAAGGTGGTAAAGAATACAAATTACAAAACTTCTCAAATTGGGGGGGGGGGTGTGGGTGGGGGGTGGGGATCACAAATATTAAAGACATTTGGCACTATTTTGGAGAACTTTAGAACTAAAGTTCAGTTCTGACAGCTTTCCTATTTTTTCTTCTCTGCCTTTCTGGTCTTCACCTGAAACTAGCTGCTTCCTCCCTCCTGGTTTCCAGCATATTTTAGGATTGTCTACTGTCAAAATAACAGCTAGACCCTGAGTTTCTATCCCCCTCCATGACACCAGCCAGCACCAGCTATAGCCAGACTGGAGAAGACTAGTCTCCAGACTGCCAAGAGTACTCCGTAACACATCATTTACCAGCTCCACTCATGCACTTGTGATCATGCAGAAAGTACAAGCACTGAGCAGTACTGACACCCCTATAGAGAAGGCACAAACTGGATCCAGGCTGTGAACCATGGGTGGAACTTTCCTGCTCTATCACGTGAGCTGCTCATTTCAGCACAGCCCATACCTGCAGGGAGGAGTAAAAAGAGGGATAGTCTTCCTCAGCTCCTGCAATTTTCACAATGGCACCATCTGTACTGAGTATGACCTTTCAGAAAACTCAGCTGTCAAAAATTCTTAAAGCATCTCTCTTTAGCATGTTGAAAATTGAAACTTATTTCAAGGGAAGCACACCTTGCTGTCCAAACATTTGACACTCTTCATGAGATTAACAGATAATGCATTTCCAAAGCAGAAATAAGGGTTCTCAATTAAACTTACTTTTATTTATATTATGTTTATTATATTAATATAATGACATATTAAAATACATATTACTATCAAAAAAATTAAATAAGCATGAAGCAGACCTCTAGCACAAAAACGTTTTAGCTCAACTTGAGTTTAGAAAGTCAAAAGGTGACTACAGAACAGATACCATTATTGGAGACTTTACTATGTAAACACAATGAATAGTGAGAAAATAGCTTGTGTTCTTAAAGAGTATTTTCCCCAAGAACAACTATGAAATTCTTTACTACAGAAACTGAGGACTAAATCAGAAGTAGATATAAATACAGGTCTATGTAGGCAACATGTAAAATCCTGTTAATTTACCAAACACCGTGACAGATTAAACCACATACTAGAACCCCATTATCTATCAAACAGAAAGGCAAAGAATTTGTACGAGCTTGACTAGCCCTTCTTCAAACATGAGTTCTTACTCTCACCTCTGATGATGCTCATTACCATTAAATATACAAGACAGCCAACAAACAACTACTGCAAGTTCTCTATCTTTTTTGTTCCACTGTTTTGCTTAACTCAGTAATTCTTTTTTCCCCTCCAAGATTAGACTGTGTTTACAAAAACTTCAACGAGACTCAAACTGCCCAACCCTATTCAGAATATGAAACAGGAGTCTCACTGCTAAGCACAATGTTTACCAATACTCTTTTAAATTGCAAACACAGTTGTCTGTTTTGATACATAATTCTGACTAAAAGTCACTGAAGGATTTTTTTTTTTACCTCTGATTTTGTGAAATCAAAGTCTCCAACGACTCCTTGTTTTCGATTCACAGCAAAAACATTATTTCCATGCAGAGATCCATGTACTATATTAGCTCTATGCAACGTTTGTAGACCTTGGGCCACTCCCTTCATCACTTTTAATGCCTCCTAATGATTTAATTTGGGTGTTTATTACAAAGACAGATATGGAAAAAACAAAGCACAGTATCAAGTAAGTTTCTATCCAGAACTAAGGCTTTTTAAGGTCTGTACACATTCAAAGTTCATGACAATTCCATTTTATGAAGTATGGACTAATTCCCAGTAAAACTATTATGACTTGCACAGTGTCGTGCTTTAACCCCAGCCAACAACTAAGCACCACGCAGCCGCTCCCTCACTCCTCCCCCCTCCCAGTGGGATGGGGAGGAGAATCAAAAAAAAAAAAAAGTAAAACTCGTGGGTTGAAATAAGAACAGTTTAATAACTAAAGTAAAATCAAATATAATACTAAAAATAAAAATAAAATAATAATAATAGTAATGAAAAGGAATATAACAAAAAAAAAAAAAAAAAAACACCCTCAAGAAAAGACAAGTGATGCACAATGCAGTTGCTCACCACCCACTGACCGATGCCCGAGCCGCAATCCACCCTGATCCACCCCTCCCGGCCAACTCCCTCCTGTTTATATACTGAGCATGACGTTCTATGGTATGGAATATCCCTTTGGCTAGTTCGGGTCAGCTGTCCTGGCTGTGCTCCCTCCCAGCTTCTTGTACACCTGCTTGCTGGCAGAGCATGGGAAACTGAAAAGTCCTCAACTTAGGATAAGCGCTACTTAACAACAACTAAAACATCAGAGTGTTATCAACATTATTCTCCCACTAAATCCAAAACACAGCACTGTACCAGCTACTAAGAAAAAAAATTAACTCTATCCCAGCTTAAACCAGGACACACAGCCAGGCAGGAGGCGGGGGAGGGGGGGGGGGGGCGGGGATTGCAGTCAGCAATTAACAAAATCACTAACATGAAAAGGGAGGGGGAGTGGGGAGAAAAAAACCAAAACACATGCAACTTGGGACTTTTACAAGTAGGTCCAAGTCAGCAAACAGAAGCTTCAAGTCAGCAAACAGAACTAGAGAAAAGACTGTATTGGGTTCTAGCTACTGCTTCCTTCAGAAGGGATGACTATCCAAACTGGCTATACAGTGTGTGGGGAGGAGGGAAAGGAAAAGGAAGGGGATGGGGGGGGGGGGGAGGAATTACACGAGTCCTCTAAAACTTTGTTACAGAAATGCCTGCCCCTGAACATCTAACATGTTCAATTCCAGTACTTTTAAAGTGTACTAGTAATACAGCTGAGGCATTAATTTCAATAAAAGAAAAAAGTGTATCTAAGCAACAACATCTCTTTTAGAAAGTTATAAACTACTGCCTGACCAGATGCTAAGAATGCCAGTCAAGCTACCTGTGCAACTTTGTACAGTCACTGTCAGCCACCAAAGGAAGTACACTGGTGAAACACCATCAGCACCATAAGATACAGCAAAACAATAAGAGTTCAGTTCAAAAACACACAAAATAAAATGCTGATAGTCTAAGCAGTTATACTTACTTCTAAAGTTAAAGGTGTATGAGCCTGTAAAGCGCCCAGACTTGCTCCTGGGTAGTACGGGACCATTAAATATACCAAAGGATCAGACTTCAACAACAACAACAAAACAAAAAAAAAAGGGGGGGAAAAATAGATTGTTTCAAATATCAGGAACATTGGGAAGTTTAACATGCACTAGATGTGTCATAAATCAATTCATTATGTTTACTAAGTAGACAGTTTATCTAAACTCAGAAAGGAAATATTTTTCTGATTCAGTGCTCCAACTTAAAATATGTTAAAGCTTTCAGGTCCAACTGCAAGTCTTTCAGCTTAAACTAGAAATCAAGATCATCAATTTGAATCTTGCCTTGCAGAAAAGAAGGAACAACAGTTGTAGTAATCCAGAGTTCTCCTTCTGTTGATCCCAAGCTCTGTGATATTTGGCAACTCTTTCTATCACTTTGGCTTCCGAGCTTACATCTACAGAGTAGCCCTTAAAAACAAAACAGATACCCAAGCTATTACTCATATGCCTGTAACATTATTCCATTAAACTTTTTTCTTTGAATTTTAGAAATGCATATTTTTAGGTGCCATCAAATAACTTCCTCTTCTACTTAACACAAAACTCAATTCCAACTGTCATAAACTTTTCCCATATTTTCTTATTAACTCTTAGAAAGTCTGTACCAACAAAACAGGGAGCACGTCTCCAATTTGAGATTTAAATAAGCCAAGTCAAAAGCAAGAATATTTACAGCTATGCCTCTCATACTACTACATCCCCTGGTTTCACAGTTGCTAGCAGATTGGTAGAGAAGTAGAGCAAGGGAAAAGCAGCAGTTCCTGAAATGTCTCAGTGAAATCACCAGGAAGACAAATCAGCATCTGCAAAAAGAGACAGGAGTAATGAACAGGATAAAAGGTCCACCAGATACCAGAAAGAACAGGGAAGCACTGTTCACTACAGCAGTCCTCAAAAGAAGTGAAAAAAAATCAGTAAGCAACATGGAAGCAATCCAGAAGGAAAACAATGCTTCATGTTCTACAGGCCTCAACAAAAAAATCTGCTATCAGAAAAGGGCTGTTAAACACAGGGACATGAAAGGAACAGCAGAGTTCGTTCAGAATCAGCACGTTAATAAGCCAAGGCCTCACCTGCAGCGCTCACTGAAACCCAGTGCCAACATTACCTTTAAAAGAACCTTCTGGCCCTGAATTTCTGAACACACTAAAGGTCGCTTCGTGCTCAGTTCCTTCATGGGCTCAGCATCCAGAAGGTCTCGCTCCAGGCTGCGTGTCAGAAGTCCGCCAGAGTTCTGAAGCACATGCACACACAGATATCCAGGGTAAGCACATGGCATTTAACAGCCGGTAAGATTCAGAGGCTTCAACTACCTCGCCTCTTCTTCAGTCAACTTAGCAAAGCACAAAACCAGTTGGGACATGTTAAAAAGTTACAGCATCCGTTACCAAGAGGCTGGCCGTGATGCGGCAGCTAATGAAATGCATTCCTTGAACATCTCCCAGAAGAGGGGGAGAAGGAGGAAGACCACAACTAACAATGCTCAGGGTATATGTCCCCCAAATGGACACAGACTGTGCAGAGCATTTTTGGTGCAGAGCATTGATAGCGCCCGAAACAATAACTGACAGTACATTCAAACACAACCTCTGCTTACCATATAGTTCAGAATTCCTGCTTCTGGATAAAGAAGTGGTAACTCAGGGAACCATTTCTGTACCAAATAAGTAAGCTTCTCCTAAATGAAGGAAACAAGGCCCACAGCTTCAGGTCACTAGTTTGTGACATATATAAATATACAGTGACATTTGCAATGTATACCCAGGACATTCAAACGTACATTGACCATGACTGTACCTCCTTCAACAACAACATTCAAAGTAACACTGCCATTTGCTTTTTGAGAGAGCACAAGAAACCAACACACACAACCACACACAACATAAATACAGCAGTTCAATATAGACAGATTTCTTAAATCTCTGAGGGTGGGTAGTGTTAAGGCCCCAAACAGCTCATGCACTATCACAGAAAACATTTCTTCTTTTCTACAAGAAGCTTTAGTAGGCCTAAACAAAGGAAAACAATTCCACTACGGTAAGTGGAAGAAGACAGAAATCAAGTAGTGACACAGACCAGGCCAGCATCTCACACATCTCCAGACCCTACACAGCTGTAATGCTGCAACATAACTATTACACACAGATGTTACAACTGCAGAGGTAGGTATATCACCACCACAAATTCTGGTGCCCTTCTACTCGCTCACAAGGCAATGGTTTCTGATTCTTCCCTCCATACAGAGGACTTAGAGAAAGGGTGATCTCCTTCACTTCAGGATAAAAGCCTGTTTTAACCTAGTCATAAGGAAACAGTTCCCCTTCTTGCAAGAAACAGAGTCTTTCTTCAGCAACTGAGCTTACACGTTCACCTGCAGCTCTTCTGGGTTGAGAACTACAGCTCACTTTTTTTTTTCTCACCTCACCCTCTTATGGAGCGGGACAGCAGGGGAAAGCCTGAAGAAACTATGTTCAAATAGAGATAAAACTGATCAGCCTCCATGCCTTCTCCCATAGGTTTCACCAAAAAAGGGCCATCTTAACATTCAACACTATAAAAATCACACTTTTTATTTTACCCAGAGCATATATTAAAGCAACTGAAATGCAGATGTGCCTCATACAGGTTTTAGTTGCCTAAGTAGTTTAATACTTACATATTCTTCTTGTTCCTTGGATATTTCCTGAAGAACCTTGTTTCGCAGATCAGCAATTTCCTCTTTTATTCTTGTCATTTCAAACTCACTGTAATCATCAGACTGCATCAGGAATAACAAAGTTAGTGTATAATTCTCATTCTGCTATTATACCAAACAACAGTAACCTACTATATCAGGATTAAAAAACAGCTTCCACATCACAGTTCTGGAGTTGAACATATTCTCAAATGCATATTTTACTCACTCTCCTTCCTGGAAACCCAACAGAACCTCTTAAAACCTAATCACTGAGAAAGGTGTTCCCTTTATTTATGTGACAGACCAAATGTTCTAGCCCTTTACCTACTTGTTTCCTAAGTCAAAAAGCATTTTTTTTTTTTAATTAGCTGATCACATATAATCATAACAGCAACACCATTCATCTACCAGCAATGCCAGGTTCCATAATTCATTCACGTTTTTCTCCAATAAGCAGGCACTTTCCTCATGTCACCTCATTATTCAAGAATCCTTTTCCCAATGGGTTTCATTAGTGTGTCTCATTTTAAATCCCTCTTGGAAGCTTACTGCCCCTTTACAATGGTTACAGAGAGACACATGCAGGTTCTTTTTTCCTTAAGCATCATCAGAATAATTAATGTGCAAGCAAACAAACAGCACTGAAGTTGGGGTAATACTTTACATTCTTTGGACTTCTCTAAGGGGTAGTGGGGAACCCTGAAAACTAGAACAGACACTGACTTCTGTCACCAAAGGGGAGGTACACACATTATTAACAAAGTAAAAACTTAAAAGTAATCACACAACCAGCACAGTAAAAAGAGCTGGACAAAACTGTTCATGCTGTGAACAGCAACCGTCACCAGAGGGACTCAGTTAAAAGCACAGTGCCATGGCTGGGGACTGAAACAGGAAAGTGGCTATGCACCAACTTTTTTTTTTTTTTTTTTTTTTTTTTTTTTTTTAAGCCATTCAGCCTGGGTCTCGGGGCCTGTAAAACTTCCACAGTTAAAGGCAAAATTCAGGTCAGAAAACACAAACTGTTCTATATAGTTACCACTTACTGGGAATAAACAAAATTAATGTTTCTAAACAAATTTAAAAAAACAGACAAAAACACCAACACTGTAACATTTTCATACTTCCTCAAAGTTGTTCTTTTCAACCAGCTTCCACCTTAACTGGGCCTTTAAACTTTTCACAGTTTTCTTAATTGATAATAAGTTGTTAAGATCGGGTCTCCTATTCAGCCATTCCTCAGCCTGTTTTCTGAACTAAGAGGGAAAGAAAAAAAAAAAAGAAAAAATTCGGAAAGTGTTCAAGCATTCTATTTTAATATGTTTTAGTCCAATGTGTTAGAGAAACTGCCTGAAGTCTATTTGAATTCAGCTTTTCAGGGTCTTTCCCCACAGAAGAGGGGTTTTATTGTGTTTCATTTTAATTACATTAACAACCTTCTGGAAAACCAACATTCTACTTAAAGCTCAATCCCCTTAAGTTACATACTACTGATTTGTAATGAATCCAGAGCTTCCAGCTTCCACTGCTTTATTTTTTAAAAAAGTATCTTTGTATTTAAATGAAATGAAGCATTGGCTGAGGTAATGCAAAACTGCAATTCTTAAGCTTTAACCCAACCAATCTCTCATCACCAATATACTCCTAGAATTTCCTTATAAAAAGATAAGGGAACATCTTTCAAAAAGAAATTACGTCAGAAAAGGGTTACTAGTATAGATCAGTGTGACAGAAATAAATAAGGCATAAACTCACCTCAACACTGGCCAAGTATCTGTTCTGTATGACAGTGATTATACTTTGCTCCTGACAAACTTTACGTATAACTTTACTGTAAGCACTCATAATTATTCCCTTCTCTGCTTCATCATGCTCCTGGATTGAATTACAGAGAGAGAGAGATTAAAGATGAAGAGTTGTTCTTCACTTATACACACTAACGTTTAAGATGTAAACCTTTACTGAGAAATGCCGTTGTTAATGGGAAAAAAAATTATCAGAAAGAGATTCTAAAAGGGAAGTTATCAAGTCTAAGAGTTCATCCAATAGTTTCAATAGAATAAAACTGACTGGCACTTCTATGCAGAAGTCCAATTTCATATTCCACATGCTATGAAAGAACTTTTTTTAAGGATAGCATGGTTAAACAGATACGAAGCATTAAAGCATGCAACCATTCTTCTAAATGAGAGTCACTGGTTCTATCACAGAGAGCAGTCACAAGCAGACTGAACTACTGGTTTGTTGATAGTATGATGCTACATCAAAGGACAGGTTCAACTTTTGCCGACATGACCATTCTCTGGCACAGTAGGGACTCTCATTGCAGAGACAATGCAAGTACCTCAAAGAGTCAGCAAAAGAGAATGGAGGAAATGCTTATCAGAAAAGGTAAATAACTGGGAAAAAGGCCAACACAAGCATAGAAAAAGATTACCAGTAAGGCAAGAACACTTGTCCCATGCAAAATGAAAGTGATTAAAAACTATTCAACTCTTAAGACTGGAAAAAGTAAATTTATCCATACACATTCACACAGAGACACAATCCCATTATTTTAAACAGAAACTTACTTTTCATCACCTGTATTTTCAACACAAGCACCAAAACTCAGTACAGCTCAAAGAAAGCTTCTCTGCACATAGAGAGGGAAGAACCAGTTTTCCCAGTATTTCTTAGTTAAGCCAGTCATACATACAGCTAAGTTCCTGTAACCCAAAGCCGTCCTCTGCCTGTTGCCTGAAAAACACATTCTTTTCTCTCTGGGAATCAACCTGAATGACTTTCTGTCACTTTTCCACAAAAAAAGATGCTGCCTTGTAGCAAATAAACTCATCTGATACATTAAGAAAAGCTTTAAACTGAAATCAAAGATGTATAAAATATATAGAAGTCATGATACAGTAGACATGATTAGAACTTACATTTAAGTCAGTATCCAGTTCTTCACAAATAGCCAACTCAACCTTTTTGAGAATTTCATCTGCATTGCCAACCACTTCCTCTAAATCTGAAGATGCTTCTGACATCAGGTCAAAACACTTCAAAGAGAGGGGGGGGAAAATCAGCCTTGCAATTTAAAATAAGACATTAGAAGCAGACAGCAAAAACAAGCAAGAAATACAAAGAATTAGCACTACTGGAAATCTAATCAGGATTTGTGTCAGATCTCACCTTTAACTGCCTCACACTTGAGTAGTATAACGACTTCTAGAACTAACAGAGTTAAGATTCACCAGGCAAGAAGAAAGTTGATTCTTGCCTTGATCGGGTTTTATTTTCCTAATCTCATTTTGATTTTTCCCAAAAATGAAACAGTAGAACAATCCCAATCCTTCTCCTATTGAGTTTCATGTCAAAAATCAACATGTGTGCTGCCCACACAGTGATACACAAGATGGTCTATATGGCACTTTCACTATCAAGTGGGCTTTCCATTCCTATATAGTACTACCTGAGATAAAGACACATCCTGGGATCTATTTCACAGTTTATCAAGCATGAAAGAAGGTTAAAGATTTCACCAGGAAACCCTAGGTGTTTTCACAGAAGTCAGAAATAACTTAGCTTCAAGATATAAGATACAGAGGGTACCAGAGAAAAATCAGTAAGATTAGTTTATAATCACACTGAATGTTGTTTTCAGCAAAGTTTTGTTACTCATATCTGCAGAAGAGGAGATACTACACTGGTAACCAGAACTAAAATGAAAATATAGTCCTGTATTTAACATGCAAGATACACAGTCATAATAGAAACCTGCAAACTCCACCTTGTTCATTTACCTATCAAGCATGTGTATTCCACTACAGATTGTGAAAATCTTTTATTGCCTTAACCTTAAAGGAACTGAAAATAAAAACTTTAGCAGTGCAAGTTCAAACAGTATGTTGCTCCCCAAAGCCTGGAGTTGCATAGTGGAAAGGAGCCGTCCAGTCTCTGAAAATTTCCTTGTCTGTCATTGACCCATTTCCTACTGTAGATTCTGATCGATGCTACACGAGATTAATTTGGATTCAGAAAGAGAGGAAGAGGAGTATCTACTTAAAATAAGGGGAAGGTAAACACTTCAAATAAGCATCTCTTCTACACGATTGCTCACACTTTTTTTTTTTTTAAAAGGAGGTTGAAGTTAAATTGCAACAGGATAATTGCATATCAAAAGCTGAAATGATTAAGATGGATAAATGAAAATTTCTTCCTTGGTCTACCTAGTAGTGCTTTACCAACCCATGCTAAAAGTCTGTACATTTCTCCTGTGTCTCTGAACTGTTTGGGAAAAGTTCAGATTTGAAATGTGTAAACCAAAGTTCATCACTACACTAACAAACTTTAGTCACTTTCATACCTGCAGAACAGCACTCTGAATTGCACCCAGCAATCACAGAAACCCACCTGCAGGTTTGTTTGCCCCCTCTAATAACTGACATGATTATAAACATCTGCAAGTAATTATATTCATTAACATTATACTGCACATGACATGCACCAAGTCTACACTGCTGCTGAACAGCATTTATTGTCAGGTCAAGGAACACTGTTATTCATAACAGCATCCGGCCACAGTAAATGCTCTGGGTACAACGAAATGCAAGTGCAGAAAACCTATTCACTATGAAAGGGCATGACCCTGGTGGATTATGTACAATTCACATGGGCAGGAAGGTTATGCTGACACAAACTGAGAATATTTACACACAAGTGAAACAAGGAGATCAAGGAAGCTGGGCCTGCAGGAATGGAGGGAGAGCAGCTTACAGTCTTCCCAGGAAGATTAAGAGTCCTAAACTGAGCAAGAACATAGATACTAAGCACAGAGGCAGGAAAGCCACAAAGCTACCTCCCTACTTTGCACTTTCTTTACAAGCAGAACTCAATGGATGGTCATCCACTTCCACCATCCATCTCCTTTTAAGACAAGTAATACACACTCAACTTCAATGCTCCAAACCTCCTACAGCTCAGACCGAGAGAGACACAGCGTCAGAATGGTATTCCAGAAAATATTGCAGGACATGTAAATAGAAGTGGACAATTTATCTGCATGAATTCCCCACACTCAGCATTTCAATGAGCAAAAAAATTCTATTATATATTTGTCTGCAACCTGTACCTAGATCATGTCAAGTCAGATTGGCTTCTTCTTTGCAGTGATCTTTCAGCAGCACTTATGAACTAGAACCTTTTTTTAAAATCTGAAGTCTTTCTATCCAAAGGCCACTCAAAAGGACTAATTAAAGCATTTCAGTCACACAATGAACAGGTAGAGCACACCCATACAAAAGTTATACTTGCATAAAAGTACTGATCTTTATACAAAAGATGTCCTTTCATAAGAAAGCATAAACTCTGGCTCACTGCAAAGGTACACTAAGAATAAAGGTAAATTAACACTCCGTTCCTCAACGCATTACCTGCCTCTGTACTGGGGCACTGTCATTTAGTGCCACTGCTCATATGCACAATCTCCCTGCCATAGGTAGTTGTCCCTACTAATGCCTACTCCTCACAAGCTCCGTTAGACAGTGTCATACTTCATCTTTTTCACCAACAGGAAAGACTGACTGTTTGCCTTACCTTTAAGATGTCACTGAACCAGCCAGCAAGAATTTGCAGAGCTCTGTCCGTGTCATTTCTGACACAAATTAATTTCTTCATTTTAACACTCTTCCACTTAAAGAACTGTTGAAATACCTCCTCAGAGTCATCTGCTTCAGAACCTTGACCATACACCATCTCCAGAGAAGTAGACAGTTCCTGTGCATCAAGTGAATCAAACAAAAAAAAGGTTTGCAAACCAGAATAATTTTGTGACCGTATACTATCTATAAAAATCAAGACATTTGACACAAAAAAGTTAGCACTACCTGCTGGCATGAAATTATTTCTACTACAAAAGCCTCTTTCTATATCCAGTGAAGTATATTTTATATTCCACTTTCATCTCAGATCTAGTGGCAGTACATCTACCAGAAAATACAACACAGAAAAGGATCTCACACAGAGGTCACAGAGTCTGATTTTTCCCTTCAAAACATGGAAGGAAAAGACACCACAAAAAGCTTAACAGCTCATAAGAAGTCATTTGTATTCTAGTCTCTTCTTCCCTATGGATTGGACTTTAAAGTCATACTCATCAGGATAAAGAGCAAAATGGGGTTCAATTTATGATGCTCCTCATAGAACTGCTCAAATTCAGAAAACAAAGTGAACTTGTACTAAGAAACAAGGTGAGCAGCCAGACACCCAAGGACTGATCCCTCCCTTCAAAAGTCACTAGTGCATCTCTTCTGATGCACCTTCATCATCACGTGGATTCCTAGATGGAACGGCAATTACCTACATGTCTGCCACCTGAAGGCCCTCTGAAACGAGTTTTACAGCCTGGAAACGTCTATTTCCATCTAAAAGCCAAGTATTCTGCAAGTATATGAAGCACAGGGTCCATCTCCTTTTGACGTGTATTGGAAAAGAAACTGAAGTGCTACACTTAAGGGAAAGGCATTGAGGCTAAAGCTCAGGGCAAACAGAAATCACTTTTAAACAAAGAGCTGTCTGTCAAACAACCTGAAGAACAAGTGGGGTCAGGGAGGAATGTATCAGTCAATTATCAGTGGAGACAACATCCTGACAGAAAGCAGCCTTCCTTGCACCTGGGTGGAAAGTCCCATGATGAAAAATACTTGAGAGCTACATTGCTGTTTGCAGTCAATTTGCTGCAGTTCGAAAGAGAAATTCTCCCTGAACAGTGGGATTTGACTGGATGAACTTGTGCTTTTGTAATAAGCAGCATCCTTCAGCTTTCAAAATCCATCATTTTACTTATCCACATCATTCCCGACAAGATGACTAAAGAAATCCTGAGAAAGGCTGCTGACAGTTTGCTTACATAGTGTTTCACTTTTTTTCTTTTCTCAGATCCCAGAACATTTGAGTTAAATATCACAGACCTTCCCAAACAACACCTAGGTCACGTAGATGAATAAAAACACCAACACACCTCTCTCTCCTCCTCTTGAGAGAGGTGTACATCTTTGCATCCCTTCAGACTCAACAGCAAATACCATGGAAAAAGCAATATGACAGAACTTAAAGTCACTTGTCAGGAGCCTTTTAGACACTTGAAATGCAGAGGTCAGATAAGCAACCAAACATAACAAAGTAAAACAGACTGACAGTACCACCACAGGCCAGAACGTGGCAGCAATGGCCTCCCCTTGCTGAGGACTGCAGATACTGCGGAGGTGAGGAAGTGAGCTTGATCAATTTTGTAGAACTACACATGATGATGCCACAACCAGGCCCCAGCTCTACAGACATAGCACAGCGAAAGTTCAGCTTGGGGCCAAAAGCGTAAGAATTTCCTCACATTATAACTAACTAAATGCAGTGATACAAAAAACACCACCACACTACCAAACAGTATTTTACAAAAATTATAAAACCACTTTCATAACAATAGCTACTACAATGAACAGCATTCATTCAGTGCAATAGATTGTTTAAAACAGCAATTTCCAACTGAGCCAAGCGACACGAGCTTTGTACAAATATACTTGTCTATAAGCAAATACAATATCCTGCTTTCAGCTGCAATAAAGTTAATTTTCTTCTTAGTAGCTGGTACAGCGCTGTGTTTTGGATTTAGGATGAGAATTATGTTGATAACACGCTGATGTTTTAGTTGTTGCTAAGCAGTGTTTATACTAAGTCAAGGACTTTTCAGCTTCTCATACTGCCCTGGCCAGCAGAGGCTGGGAGTGCACAAGAAACTGGGAGGGGACACAGCATGGACAGCTGACCCAAACAAGCCAAAGGGGTATTCCATACCATATGACATCACACCTAGTATATAAACTGGGGGGAGTTGGCCAGGGGGCACCGCAGCAGCTCGGGGATTGGCTGTGCATCGGTCAGCGGGTGGTGAGTAATTGCATTGCGCATCACTTGTTCTGTATATTCTATTATTTTCCCTCCCTTTCTGTCCTATTAAACTGTCTTTATCTCAACCCACGAGTTTTACTCCCCCCCCCCCCCCCCGATTCTCTCCCCCATCCCACTGGGCGGGGGGGAGTGAGCGAACAGCTACGTGGTGCTTAATTGCTGGCTGGGGTTAAGCCACAACATACAAGAAGAAGATTTGTGCTAAATTTATGGAGACTATTTAAATCATTCAAGTGCACAACAGATTTTTCTTGCATTCTTTTTTGAACAGCTGGAATTTAATACACCAGGATACACACGGATAGAAAATAGCACAGCAAGGTAGAAGCCAGGTTCAAATGGAACAGTCTGAAGGAGGGAGAAAAAAAAAAAAATCAGCCTGTTTAACAGCAGCCAAAAGTGGGTAATAGAGCTGAGAAAAGTGCTCAGTAACAGTTTCGTATCCAGTATCATACCCTGTTTACAAAAATAATAGCACTAGTCACACCAGAAGAGTATCTGCATGCATTCTATCAGGCTGTCCTCAAGGAAAGAATCCTGTAAGTTACATCCTATTTCTTCCCATTTATTTTTCATACTATAAACACACTTCCCTAAAACATTAACAACCTCACCAGCATATGGATACAGAAGCAGGCTCCAGAAGGGTAACCATTTACCATATGAAGATGGCTCAGTGTCCTACATGCACTTGTCCCAGTCGCTATCTCTAAGCGTGGTAACTCAAAGGGAGCAGAACAAACTACTACACACTATCCATCGGGCAGAGGAAACATGCTTACAGACAGCTAACACAGAACAGCTGACAACTGTTCAGCTCACACCCTAGCTTGCTTTAGAGTAACTTACATGTATGCCCACACTCTCGGCTTTCCTCTTAACCAATGCAGTATTATCACTTGGAAAGCATGGAGCTCATCAACTGTTTATTTTGGTCCTAGCCAGCTGGACGAGCTGCGGCTGAAGCTGTTCGAATTTGTCTGTAGTTCAGGCCAACAACAATTCCCACCTCAGTGAGAGGGGTATTAGCTCCCAAGCTCCCATTCTTCTGAGACACACTGGAAAAATACTTGTTTCTCCACAACAGCACAGCATGACCTCTTCAGCTCTATAAAATTGCAACCACGGTTCTCACTGATATTTGGTAAAAAATTTATTTCTGTTTCCCTACTTGGGAAAACTATTTAGATCTTCTAGCTCCTAACACAAGAGAGGACCACCAACAAAAGTTAAGCTAAAGCCCAAAATTCACTTAACACACCTAGCAGCATTTCAGTGCCCCTTCAAATATTTTCCAAATACTATTAAAATTTCACTGCAATACAATTATCTAGAAGACGCTTAATGCCTACCACCTAGTGGATTAGCACAGCACAACCTTCAAACACACACCAAAAGAACAGAACAAACCAAAACCACCACAAAATAGGAAAACCCCCACACAACAACACACCACACCACAACTTTCCTCTGTCTGAAGGAGCAGGATCCACACAGGACCTTCAGTGACAGAAAGCCATGAAATGGCACCCATCCAATATCTTCTCTAATGAGATACCAATCTGCATGTCAGACTAGAACCAAAAAATAAGTGTATCAAAACATTTCTTTGAATGGCATTGAAGAATAATTCCATTAGAAACTGAGTAAGTAATTCCATGAAAATTTGAATGCTTCAATTTATTAATGCTGCTCCAACCTTATACAAACTTACGAAAAATCACCAAGATTACAGGCTGCACATAAGAACGCAATCTCATACATGTGTGGACAAATACATCTCTGGAATTTGTACAGACAAGCTGTCAAACTACTGCCAACGCTCTTCCCCTCTTCACACACACTTGCACAGTCAAAATAAAAGCAAGTAATATTTCTGAAGTTAAAAAGAAGAAAAGAAATTATTTCTAACAGCAAAGGCCAGTAACACCAGCTTGGTAATACTACTATTGGTAAAGTCCCCTTCAAAAGTTCTTACTGCCTCTACAGAGCCTATTTCCCCATCTACTTCCCCACTTTCTGTTGTTGGATTCACTGAGAGGGAGAGAGACTCTTGGTATAAACATGTACTTCTGTAGCGTTTAACTCTCACCTTAAAAAAAAAAAAAAAAAAAAAAAGCTTTAAACATTTTACACTTTGCTACAGTAGTCCAAACTACACAGCCACCTTAACAGAAAGGGCTAGGAAAGCGTATAATCCAACCACAAAACCCACTGCCGCAATTTACAGGATAACTGCATTGACTTTTTAATTGTAAGTTCTCTCATTAGCACCTGTCTTCTACTAAATATTCTGTGCTTTGTGAAGTCTTATTAGTCACCAAACACAGTACCATAAGAGAAAAGCTCTTGCTCAAATCCAGGATCTAGATAATAATTTGCCTCTAGAAACAGAACCTCTAGGAGACCAGGATCACAAGTAACACTGAGAACTATAGGTGCCAGACGTACAACTCAACTCAGAAGTGTTATCTAAAGTTTCATCTGCTGCTGTCAAGGTCTCCAACTATAAAACATTTAAGAAACACCCTCCACAGGTTCTCAGTGTTTCAGAATCAATACTGATAAAAGCAACCTCCTTACCTGTAATGTTCTTGAGCGCTCAGAGAGGGGCAGTTGATCCACTTCCAAAATTAATTCTTCCACTGCTGAATACAAGTTCTGCTGCACGTCATCTCTCTTGGTAATCAATTCATCTCTTTCATCCTATGCAGAAGGAAAAGCAAGTCAGCAACTCACACCCAAATGCCACATACACAGGGTGAAAAGTGATATCCTTGCAAAGTATGAATAGCACAATCCACGCCTGCCTAGGAAGAAGTGAAAAAGCAAATTTTGTTTTTTAACCTCTACTCCTATGACCACCTTGCACAAATACAGCATCCTTTACAGTGTAAAAATATGACTACATTATCAGACAACTAAAGAAACAGTTTCTGCATGACTGTTCATAACAGCGGGAGTCCTAACCGCCACTGTAAACTTAAATGTCCTAGTCGTCCTGCAGTTTTTGATTGTACTACAGAAACCAGAATTTGGATTATCCACTTCCATACATGCCAAATTACATGCACAAAGTCAGATTGCAAAAGATTTCTCACTGTAGAAGGATACTCTAGAATCAAAAAAAAAAAAAAATCCTTTTATCATTCTTTTCCTTGCCTTCTAAAAGGAAAGACAGGTGACCTGTAAACTCCATACTGATTATCTGCAGTAAGAGCACATTTAATTAAAGATAATTTTCTAGAAACAAAAACAAAGTTTCACTTGGATGACTGGCAGGATTAGTTCTGCTAATGGGAGAACCACCCCACGTTCATATCAGACAAGGTACCTAACAGACTCACCAAAATGAAACCTTTCGAAATGGATGAAGGAAGTTAAAAATCTATACTCAAAAGTATGTTTGCAGTGTTCTTTTCACAGGGATTTAACCCAACTTGCCCACAGAAATATGAAAATATATATGAACATGGAAGACCAAACTACAGCTTTACAGACCTGCGGTAAAGATTTGCTATTTCCTTCTACATCCATTGCCAAAAATAAAAAAGTAAAATGACTGAAGTAGCTATAACACACTGTCCTGATATGTGTTCCCTTCCCCACGACCCCCTGCCAAAAAAAAAAAAAAAAAAAAAAAAAAAACAAAAAAAAAAACTTGGAAAGTCTGGTGTGGAAAGTAATTAGTAAAGAAACTGAAAACAACAGAAGAGTTAACCATGGCACTAATACCAGTTTCACATGGAGCCAAAGAACAGTCAAATGAACACTTCTTACTGACAAGCAATATATAATATAATATAAATATATCTGTAATATAAATACGTATAAACAAACACAGGTTCAAGAGTGTTTTAAATTTACATTATCCAGTGAAATCTTAGAAGTTGACTTAATCAGAAGTTTGTAAGTATCCACAGAAGATAGACTAGAAATCTTTTGCCTGTAACAGACAAATATGAGATCCCATAGTTGGAAATTGAAAGATGGACAAACTCCAACTAAAAATAAAACCCCAACTTGCAGCATACACTGCTTTACAACTTAGATTAGCAACTGAACAGATGTTGTAATTCAGCCAGGCATTAGTGGGCTGGATAATAAAAATCAGTGGATTAAGTTCTGCTATAGAAGGTGAACACAACATATTGCTTCAGCACTTAAAAACATGAAACAACAAAAAGATTTAATAGGCACTTCTGCACTTTTGGGGCATCTCTGGTGACCGAAAGCACACACAATTTTTACAGACTTCCTGCTGTTTTTCCTGCATAAGACAGGAGCTAGTTTGTACAAGAATACTGTAACGCACTGCATAAAAAGGAATAAGGACTCCTTGTCATAAAGAACACTTTTCAAGACAAGATTTCTGCAGAATATTACTTCAAAAACTAGAGCAATAGAGACTTAATGTAGTAGAAGATTCAACCAGGCAACCAAACTCCAATTAATACCAGGTTCAAGCACTAGAGTAAATTTAACAGTCTACACATGACTAAATGACAATCCAGGAAATCAAAACATGGCTCAGGAGCCACAGGACTCCATCTGTTTGGGTTCACTGGGCTTCCTGTACACTGGATTTACATGTACCTCATTTTAACTGACCAGGAAACAAAGTCAGTGACATTAACATACTCGGTTGCACTATCAAAAATACTTGGTAGCCTATCTACAGTCAATATAATTTAAGTAGGGATGACAGGCAGAATAACAAGCACACCCTGTTACTGTGTGCATCCTGGACATTTCTTGTATTTGAAAATACAGTAGCCAAGATTCTGTGCATGTTACAGCACATAAAATAGATCTTTTAAAATCAAAATGATTCTCAGGGAAAAAAAAAAATTAAGTCACTACACTGCACATTAAAACAGGACAACCTTTGTGGTACCGTAGCTCTAGCATGATGCCACCAAAACTCTTATTCTGTACCCTTCACCTACCAAAGTCTTCAAAATACTTAAGATAAATTCCACAAGAGCCTTGTTATGTCCTGCTTCCAGCTGCTACCAATTCATCTTGAAAACTAAATTAATTCTTCAGGGAGCTGTACACTTCCACACACATTCCCACTTGCACACCCTTTGCAGCACTCAGGCACTCTGGGGGATACCTGACATCCAGCAGAACTCCCGTCTTCTTTATTTTTCCCCATTTAAAATATTTGTGACACTACCATGACAACTTCCTCTCTTCAGATAGCAGGAATTTTTTTTACAACAACAGCGTGCCCTTGACAGTCACAAGATTTCATGCCACCATTCATTCACACCTTAGCTTAGGCAACTAGGAACAATGTCAGAATGGACAGGTGGGGACCAGGAGGGTGTTGTTGATTTCTGAACGAGTTTTCAAGCCATGTGTGAGGCCACACCTTTCCAACACAAAACAGAGGACTACACAAACACATGTGGAGCTACTAGAAGGAGCATAGTGCTGTAAGTTCATTTCAGCAGTATTTCAAACATTTTGGCAGTGTAACACGCTACAATGCATCATGCAGACGCGAGTTCGTTGTTAGCCATTCACAACTGAAATGGGTGACAATGTCCAAATTGTCTAACATATTCCAATAAATTACTCCATCAGAAAAACCTCAAGCACTCTTCAAGAATTAAACCTCTTTTCACGATGATTCTCATGGAAGAATGCTGCTTGCTGGGGTTGGCAACTCAAAAAAAAAACCAAACCAAAACACCCTCACACACACTGCCACCTGAATGACACCAAAGCAACCGTCTCCTGTATAGAATAAACACTTTGAGACCCCCCCAGCCACACTACTGTATCTGCATCTGTCCTAACTCTTGTCCACGTTAAGAGTTTTCTTTCCCTCTATCCCCAGCCCAACTGAGTCAAAGCAAAACTGGATGATGGTGAGAAAACAAGTTCTAAGACTTCTTTGCTTTACTTGGCTGCTGTTGTTCAACAAAGCTTACAGACCCACTTGAGCTCAACCACCCCGTGTAATCTCCAGAAAACTGCAACTATTTCACATGGGATCAGGAATTCACCCAAGAAAAGCTTGTGCAAATGAATCCCTAAGCAGTCCTGGCTCCTGGGTACCTCGCAACCTAGCTATTCTTCTACACATTACTCCCCTATACAAGATGCGACACTAAAATGTCATCTGCTTATTAACACTTATCTTAATGTTGTCAAGTTTAAACATTTGACTTAGTTTTTAGTAAACAAAATAATTTCTTTTCACCTACAGCAATCAAATGTATGCCTGCTATAGATGTTTTGATGCTTTTCCCTGTACAAGCAACAAAAACAGAACTTACCTGGGTTCTCCTCATGGCTCATTAATTTCTAGTCCATTTCATGAGCTGTTAAATTCAGTGTAATACAGCAATACTTCTCAAGCAAACACGTTTAAAATGTTTTAGGTTATACTTGAAAATAGTCACAACACATTTGCTGACATTCTCCCAGACACACAACTACCATCCCTTAGCTGCCTTACCACAATGCCTGGCACAGACCAGGGAACCTTCCCCATTCCCAAAAGCAGCATTGCCGCACACAAGACGCAGTACATAACCATCCTTATCAACACAGCCATGCCTACATACCCAGGCAGGCTTCTTCAGATCTGTGGTTGCAGAGAAGTTGCACTAGATGGCAGCTTTCCCCTATACAATCTTCCCATATAACCGCATTGGCATACTGCTCTCCCTAGGCCTCCCCCGTATGAGGGAAGCGTATATTAAGCAGCGGCATGCTGCTTTAACAAAAGGTTTTGAAGACAGACACTGCAGCTGCACAGCTGAAGCAGTTTCTAACTATTACAGAACAGAAACCTTTCAGCGACCATGTTCTGATATCCTTATATTTCTTTAAAAAAAAAAAAAAAATCAAGGGTGTCAAAAAGTCTAGGTTTAACACAAAAAAATAACACTCCACAAATACATCAGTTGTGGCAAAGGTAGCAAAGCCTCCAACGTTATCTAGCAAAGGACAGATGCTTCCATGCTGTGCTCATACTATCCAGCTACACTTATAAGACTAAAATACTCTGTCAATAGCTGTTAAATGATAGCTCTTGAGAAAAAAAGTAATTCCAACCTACCACATTTCTGCATAACTGAATCCTCTCTTGAGCCAAGTCATACTCTGTCCAAATCTTCTGCAATTTTTCCAAGGAACACGGAATAGTGAGACATCCTTCTGTAACCACTTTTATGGCTTGTGAGAGCTGCTCCCCAAAACGACTGTTCTTATTTGTGTGCCTAAGTTGTAAGGAGGAAACAACATTTTACCAGGATTTTTTTTTTCCAGAACTCAAGCAGTTTAAAAATCAATGCTATTCAGACCCCTTGAACATACGAATTTCGAGATAGCACCTGCCATGCTAATAACCTAGTTTCTTTCCAAAGGTAGCAGCAGCCATTTGTCTCATTCAGCTGTTAAATCTTTTTTTGAGGAAGAACCAAGAATACATTCGTTATACCTCAGTATTGACAAGGCTGTACATGGACATTCTCTCCTGCACTTAATTTCCCTTTTGTCCTATTTCCTCCCTTGCTATTTTTTTTTTTCACTCATCTTCCACAAACACATATATACCAATATATATATTCCTTCTTAAAGGAGCTGATGGTCATTTCTATTTCAACTCTTCTTCCCACTGCAGTTTTATCCGTTCTTTTAAAACCAGAAGGGTAATTTGGGCTACCCAAAGAGCTACACCTCTCACAGCAATACAGATACCCAAGGAACTCTGACTACCCAGTTACTTTTAACAACTAGCTGCATTTACTAATTAGCATCTTCCTTGAAGATGGAATTGAAAGCTCTTCTTGCAACAGCTATGGTAAAGGAGCAGAAGTGAATCGAATTCATCTGATAAACACTGAGAAGCAGGCAATGCAAATTCCAATGTGAGCTTCCAAAAAGCTCAAGTTTCAGCCTTGCTTTTGGGAAATACTCCCCTCTGTATACAACACCACATTTTTCTTCGAAAATGAACAAACAAAACTTTTGGGAAACAAAAAAGCACGCATGAATTCAAGAGAAAAGCAGGGCAATGATAAATAGTACTATTTTAGGAAAAACAAAAATACATACCTAACTTCTTTCAATGCCTTCACCTTAGCAGCCAAACTTCCCATTTTCGTTCCAATGTAAGTACGCAGGGTTTCCTCAAAACTTTCAGCAGTTTTCCTGGATGCTTCCTTCTCTCTCTGAATTATTTAGCATTTTTGGAGCAGTGTTTCAACAAAGAGAGGTAAAGATAGATCAGTCACAACAGTCAGCCAGGGTTACTAACATGCAGACCACAATTTAGACTTTTGAAAACTAGAGATAAACACACACATGCACCGGGCACACACACAGAGCTGGCCCTCTTCAAAACACTAACAAAATGCCTAGAAAGAGATACAAACCAATGAGAATAATTTTATTTTCTTTAACAGCTTCTTAAAGGTTAATGGTTCATTTCCTTCCTCTCATTTCAGTAGTGATGTGTTCAACTGTATTTCTTCAATTACTCCCCATTTGCTAGCAAGTCTTCAGACAACATGAAATTTTTTCTTCCCTTGCTGAAAAATTCCTACCCATTAGTTCAGGGAAATCAAGTCCAGGACCTCACTTAACTCCTTACTCCCATCACTACCACACCTCAGAGCGGTGCAGCAAAACAAGAACTCTCACTGTATGTACAACCATCCTGACCTTCCCACAAGGAATATTCTTAAGATAAAATAAGGAATATTCTTGACCCAAAAAAAGCCCACACACCGCATCAAGCTATATCCCTCAAGAGGCAACCTAAATATAAAAGCTCTTGCTCTCATACCACAGAGATGTTTTTATAAACTCCACTTTAGGTAATGAAACACAGTCTTTAAACTTTGTTAGCCTTTCAGACTTGTTACATGTTATATTAAAAAACCAAAAACACCAACAAAACAAAAAAAAAACAAACATAAAAGGATTTAAATAGTTTTGTATTTGCAGATGAGCATCCAAAGTCTCATGACTGCAGGGTGGTTTGTTTTTTGTTTGTTTTTTTTTTCTTAAGTACCCCTCAAAGCCACCACCACATCACCCTTCTAAAACAAACCATTGCCTACCATCGTGTTTTTAGCAGGGAGCAAATATTTTCTTACTTAAAAGAATATCCACAACCTTTTCTTCTAAAGCAGTTTACTTGCATTCAACACAAAACAGCAATTAAAATTTGTAGAAAACAGTTTAAAAAAAAAATCAGACTATATATAAGAAATGCTTCTAAGAATTCCCCGCATTCAAGTATTTTTTCTTAGCTGCAGACATGTGTTCTGTTGCTTGTTAATTTATTTTGCACAGAAGTGCACAAACATCGTCTCTTCAGTGGATGGAGAGTCTGTGCAATGACAGGTTAGCATATGTAGAAACACAGGTGTTCTAGGTAGAGGTAACCAAGTAGCAAAGCTAGTTATGAGTAGTTTTGTTCCACAAGAGAGAAAAAGGAAACAGCTCTGTGCAAGTTCAGGTTTGGGGGTGTCAAAGGGATTTACACAACGGCAGATTTTCCTTTCTTATCTGTAGAGATACGAGTTTGCACAACATTCTTCTGAATTCATGCAAACATAACATCCTTCCACACAATCTCTTCTTACTACGGCTCTTTATCACACTTAAAACCATTCACAGCATTTTTAAGCCTATCAGTAACTATTACTAAGTACTGCGCTTCTCAGATAGTGCTAGGAACTTCCCCTGGAAAGAAACATAAGCATCTTTTCTATTAAGCAGCAATTAAGGAAATAATTGTTTTTATCCAGTTCTAAAATTCCACAGCTGCTATGATTCTGTGATGCTTCGGAATTTTCAGCCCAACACACAGAAAGCTGTTTTTCCCTCTAAGTGAGCAAAAAAAAAGGCAAGTATTACATCCTTATACCCAAAGCTTGTTTTTAATCACAAAGTGCAAAACTCCACGTTCAAACTGAACACCTACATCCAAACCAGCAGTTGCTTCAAGCACGGTGGCAAGCCAGTACGTACAC
This sequence comes from Gymnogyps californianus, assembly GCF_018139145.2. Taxonomy (NCBI): domain Eukaryota; kingdom Metazoa; phylum Chordata; class Aves; order Accipitriformes; family Cathartidae; genus Gymnogyps; species Gymnogyps californianus. The sequence goes on from NC_059472.1 coordinate 132,082,860, forward strand.
CAAAGCGAGCTAGGGTCCAACCTGGACTGCAAAACATGTGCTAGCACACATGGACAGCATCTCCCCGCGCCAGGGCAAGACAAGTGTTCACTCAACCAGTTTAATCCTTCTGTATTCCAAACAACAGTGCACAGCTGAACTGCAGTATGATGAAACCGTAAGACAGAAGCACTGTCAGAAACACTCGCAACAAGGAGAGAACCATCCTCTTCGCTTTTCCACATACCTGAAGTTCACGTTTCAGCTGTTGAACCTTCAGTTCTAGTTCCTTCTGCCTCTGCAACAGATTTACATTCTCTCTTCTGAGAATTTCTTTCTCTTCAGACAGCTTCTGATCTGGTCTTATTTGTGCCAAGCTGGTGTCTGGCACTGAGGTAGAAGCTAGCATTTTTTCCCTTTTAAAAATGAATTAAGAGGAATTAATTAAAAAAAAAACCAATAAAACACAATGTGCATTCTTTCACGCTATTGTAATTTCAGTAATGACTACAGAACGCCACATCAAAAAGACTACAGAAGCACCTACACAATCATGCTTTACTTCTTCAGAATTTGAATCCCTCTCCACGCCAGTCTTTACAAAGACTGTGACACAACACCGAGGAAAAAAATACATCATTTGAAGACAACCCTTTATATGTTTTCACAGTCACTAACTCAAACGTCTTTCCCATCCAAAAAACATCTTACAATACCACACTGCAGACCCAGAAAAGTCAAGGTCCACTGTAATTCAAACCTTCTATCTACTAGATAAGCCAAAGCACTTTAAGGTTCATGTTTTGGATCTATACCCTGAAAGTTATTTTTATAACGAAGAGTGATGTGAAGCCATCTGTCTCAGAATACTGTGACAGTACTGTACAGTACCAAAGCTCCACTAGACACCACATCAACTTCATCCTCACCCGCATGGCTTTGGTTACATCCTGGCTTCTTTCTTTCTCAATTTCCTTCGCAGGCATACCACCCCAAAAATGCCTGCGATGTTCAAAAAGTTAAAGGACACCAGAACATACAGAAATGGAAGAGAATCTGCTGGCTGCCAGCTGCTCAGGCCAGGATAGCTTTGTACACAAAAGTATCTCAACACTGCACACCACAAAAACAAAAAAGTAAGTCTATTTCTTTTTTAAAATCAGTTTCAGAGCATATCTGTAACTCAGAAAACAGGGCGATCAGAGTATCAAAATACTTCAGGATGAGGCACTTCACTATAAGTTTAGACTTTTTTGAAGAGCACCTCATTTCATATCAGTATTTGTTAACAGCATAGACTTGCCTAAATGATCTAATTGTAAAACAGATTTGGATACCATGCTGGTATGTGGAAGGGCGTGCCCTCAGATGACTCATTAAAATGTTTGAGAAGGTCAAATTATGAAACATTAGCAAATTCTAAACAATTTTTTTGTAGAATATTACTTCTTACACCACCTCAACTTTCTAAATGCCAAGTACCATCTTTCCCACCCACAAACATTTTTCTCAGCAGCCTGTTGCCATGGCAATCCTAGCAGCTGTAGGACAAGTCTCTTTAAAAAGATTTCTGACAACAACTGTAACTGCCAACTTACCACCACCTCTTGTCAATGTAATTACAAGTTGCAGAGACACCACTATCCTCTAAAGCTTATTTCAAACTGTGATTGCTGGCTTTATTTCTTATAAGCACACACTGTTACATTCCTACACAAATAAATCACCAAAATATGTTTGTCCTGCTAGGTAAGCGTACTTTTACATTCCACATTTGTGTCCAGTGAGTTTTTAATAGAGGTAAATAGAGGGTAGCTACAAAAAGTCTCAAGGACAAGCCTATGAAAATTACACAGATGCTAAAATGAACATCATTGCATTGCCTATCACTGCAAAATCCGCTAGAGGCCTGATGTCCTGCGACCCTCCCTTTCAACTGAGCTTTCCGGTACCTTCTCCTCTACTTACTAGGTACTACCCCTTCCTTTTCAAAATCTTGCATTAAGGTACATAAGAACAGTCTGTCTCTGGAAATCAAATGAGGAAGAACAAGCTATCCAACAAGCAACACCACTAATGAACAGCTTTCTACAGATTAATGTCCTAATTCCCACCACCATAGCATGCACACACACACACACTCACATATACCTCCCTTCCACTGAGTACCAGTATTACTTGATGCTGGAAAGACAGAAATTGAACTTTGTATTTTAGATACTCACTTCCCCCTCCATCTTCTCATATACCCACATCCCAGCAACTAAGCTCATCAGATCACTCATACAAAGTTTTCTATGACATCCCGCTGCCTTACTTTGGGGTAAACGTACGGTTTCCAGTAAAATTCTGATTCCTTGTGCTGGCAGCTACTTGGTCAAAGCACCCTCTTGGGGCGCTGTACAGTGTGTCATCGGACCTGTTTATCCACAGTGGAACTGAAACTTTTATCTTCCGATGTTGGTTTTGCACGACATCTACTTTTCTCTCTTCTGCATCTTTAGTGCTTCCTGGAGATGTGCATTTTTCAGCAAACCCTGCCTTGGCGACCTCTTCTCCAATATCTATTTTTTCATATTCTGCCTGGGCAATAATGGTACCATCTTCGTGCTTGGCTTTGTGACGTATTTTTATTTCTTTTTCAAAAACTAGGCTGCTCAAGAACTTCTTGCCCTGTAAAATAAAAATACAATGAAGTTGTGCACTGGACACTCTGAATACTTTTAGCTGAAATCAGCCATCTTTCCTCTAAGAAAGAGAGGACATGCTTAAGACCAAAACCCAAAGAGCTGCACAGGTAAAGCTTACGTTTAACACATTTATTCTGAAACAATGGTGTATCTGTACAACTACAGCTGTACCTGATCTAATCACTGTCAATGCCAGACTGGACTTTGACACCAATAGTTCCCCCTCAATGTTCAGCTTTGAAGAATTCAGTATCCATTATAAGTGACAGAAGCCCAAAGTCCCATCAGCTCTCAATAAAAGTTGGCAACCAGGTTATCCAAGTATTTTAGAGGATACTAGACCAACTATTTAACAGTATTATACAAAATAATATGAAAAAAATACTTGAATTATCACACTGTTTAACAGCCTTTCACTAAGTGGTCCAGAAGCTGAAATAGAACATAGCGACAAATGAATTATTATGTGTATCTACCTTATGGAAATCCACCTTACTGAAACTACTCATTTAGAAATGGGGAAATGCCAAAAGTAGCACCTATCAGTTTAATCAGTAGTATCAAAGAAAAACAGCTTTGAAAGACTGGGGAATGCACTCAAGACCTTCACAAGACATCTGGGAGAAAGTTATCAACAGGATTTTTTTCATTTTGCCCTACCACTTCTGAAAACAAGCTGGTTTTGCTGAAAATTAAGAACGGAAGGGGTGGGGAGCAGGAAAGCTACACAGAGCAAGCAAATAAAGCTTTCGCTCAACTAACAAGAATTGTTTAAAAAAAAACAAAACAAAATAAACAAAACAAAACAAACAAAAAAAAACAACAACACACAAACAAAACAAAACCCCAGGGAACTGAGAGCAGAGCTTTTCATCTGTCTTAAGTAATCACATCAAGCAATGTCAATGGGACCACTGGGACGAGACCATACACAAGGGGTCTCAGGATCTCCTCTAAATGATCGAAGGATACGACAAGGCAAGCAGGACAGCCGCTTCCTGCCGCCTCCTCCAGCAACTGCTGCTCCCAAGCCACCGGCTGGTGAAGCACGGGCAGTACCAGTGACAAGCCTTGAAGAAGCATGCCATTAAGACTGTAAGTGGTGTCCCAGAAAGGGAGATGGCCACCAGTAAAACTCAACCAAGGGTCACCAGTGCCACTCAGAAGGGCTCAAAGCTTTTACCAGTACTGTTGGCATCAGCTCCTGAGCCTTTCACGTTCATTGCTGGCCAGGGATGACAGGGTTCCTACTACCACTCACATCCAGGTGCTATTCTCTCTCCTGACCAAAAGTTTGTACAGTACCCAGGCACACGGCATTCAAGCGTCTCAGACATGCAAGTGAATTTATCACAGGTTCTGTGACCAAGGTAGGTATTTTTCCCTCTGAAGGGAAAGAAACAGAGGTACTTTGTTTCCTCAAGGCCAGAAACAACTCAGGTCAGTCAGAAATAGACCTGAGGCTCTGAAGATGGCAAAAGCGTACTCTGAAAATCACCCCCAAGCACAACCTGAACCATTTTTGACAAAAACATTTTAGTTTCTAGAGTATGTTCAGGGCAACAGATCAGACAGTCCTTCCCAGCATGCCCTGCCTTCACAGCTAAACATCCAGCTCTTAGAAAACTCCTCCTGGTGACACTGTGCTGATATTTGGCAGCATCTGTTACAGATCCCATCATCTAAATGCTTCAAAATCTGTCACTCACCTGGTCAAACATGTTTAAGTTCTGATCAGTTGGTATCTGCAGTCCCCAGAGTGTATACTTCTTGGCAACACTCGGACATTGCAAGTTTGGTGGAATTTCAACTATATCTGATCTATTCAGAACCTCAGAATTTCCATAGTCAATGTACAATACCTGACACTGCAATAATAATATAAAATATAAATCAGCAGAGGTTACACAAACCTCCTACAGAAATATGCACTGACAACTACTAGAATATAAGCATTTTAACACACGCGCATGTTGCAGAGATCAGAATCTTCCATACTAAGCCTAGACACCGTTCAGAGGAAGGAATCAAGTTAGAGAAATCTCTTAAGTTGGCACCTAAAAGCTTTAAGTAACAAAACAGATCTTTGCTGGCAATTTTCTTTTTCTCTAAGGGCTATAATTAAGAGGCAAAACAGAAGACTTTCTTCAATGGACAGATATGCAATCTAATGTTTCCAAGCCAACCAGCCTGTTTAGAAATTAGCATTTTAAATAGGAACTACTAGTCTTCTGTATCAGTCACCTAATGCTGATTCACAACTCTTTTAAGTCATTTGCATCAGTGCTAACATGTCACATAAAGGCTGCCATTTTCACCACTCAGAAGTTCTGAAATTAAATTACATTGCTTAACAACATTAACTACCACTTATGAATCAATTTATCAAGAAATACAAACAGCACTTCACAAGTATGTCATGTTTTGCCAGTCTTTTCATCAGCATTTTCCAAAATTACAGGTCACTTGAATTTGCGTCCCACATGTATATTCACTGGTTTTAAATGCATTCACACAGCAAGTTTCAAAAAGAGGAGCTGCATTTATTCCTCTCATCCTGCACGTAAAACCGATATACGATTAAAGACTTAAAAAAGTGGTTCCTGCCTTTTCACTGTTGATCACTTGCTGTACCATACATCTGTACCAACATCTATCTTCAGAAAAACACCCACCATAAATCTGGAAATTAGGGAAAAAAAGATCAAGAACAGCATTCTGAAAATACAAGCATACCCCAAAATGGTATTTGTAATACATTACAAATCTTTTTTTCACACTCTTCTATAATTACCCCAACAGCAGTATGAAAACAAAGTAATGCATTTGATATCCTACCTCATAACAATATATGCTAGATGCTTCAAAAACATAATCCTCTACGCCAAAAACATTAGCTCCAAGAAAATTTTGCAACTAGAAAAACACCAACATTTTACACAGCAGACTCCCATGGCTTTTCTGTTAATGTGCTGGTACAACATTTTATTAACACTGACGGCTTAGTAAGCCCGACAAAGGAAGAAGCCAGTCACACCACAAACATGCTGGGTTTGCTGTTGGTGCGTTTTCTTCCTTTTCAAGAGGAATGTAGAAGGTCCTACACACACAAACAGCTCAGACAAATAATTTTATTTAAACTTTACTTTGCAATAAGCCATCAGTAGTTCACACACAAAAACAAAAGTTGCCATCACTCTTTGTATGCTTGTCATAGAACTGCTATTAAATATGTCCTTGTGACCTTAAGAGTACTTTGTCCAGCATATTTAACATTACCGGTTTTTGTAAGATCTTCCGCGCTTATTGAGATGGAGCAAAGAATCACTTCTCTGAAAAAGCACTGCTCTCGTTAAAGACAACCCATAATGTATATTGGACAATGAAAGAGAATGCAGCGTTCTGTATGTTACCTTCTTGTAGTATTTCCTGAGTGTTAAAAAAAAACTATGGTTGCATAATTTAACTGAAGTCTGAAGTGCAGAAAGATTTAAACTTGCTCACACAAAATAAGTGTTTTCTTTAGGGAAGCCAGCAGTTCTTAAAGAGATCTTAAGAGAATATAACCCACAGCATAATCAAAGATCAAGAAAATACCTAAGAAAACGGTTGCATAGAATTAAGGCTTTTACATTCAGGTGAAAAACAAATTCCATATATACACAACCTACTTACCTTACTAAAATCAGGTTTGCCAAAAACTGCATTAGCCCGAGGACAAGCTTCTGCCAGCGCACAACTTAATTTCAAGAGGTCATGACATCTACTGACATTCTAAGAAGTGTGGAGAGAGGGTACGAGTTATTAACTGTCACTTTTAATAGATACTTGATGGCTTATAACAGCCAAAATTTAAATCAAAACAGTTGCACTGCTGTTGAGACAAGTAATGCCCCATTTTAAGCTTTCAACCTTCACAATTTTAATTGCATTTGTAAGCCTGCTCTCATTTTCTGCCAAAAATTAATGAAACTGATCAGGAGCAGGTAATGTACCCCACAGAAATAGTTTGCAACAAATGTTTTTAACAGTTTAATTACCAGCTTCTGCAAACAGTATGCAGATTTTATTTATCAATCCTTCCTCACAAATTTTAGTATCTATTTGGTGTTCTTTTTATTTCTCTCCTTAATACAAGGAGACAACAGCTCTGGCATACCCCTTATTCTCTTTACATCCAAGACTCGGGTTTTGGTTTGCCTGAGAGAAACAAAGTCTTTCCAGTTACAACTTGCTATCTGAACCACTGTAAAACTGGGTCAATTCCAGTAACATGGCATTTATAGATAACATTCTACTTGTAATTCAAAGGAAAGGATCCAGAGCTCAGAGCAGAAAACACTAGCGCAACTAAACATTGTTAACCTTAGAAATATACTCCTAACTTTTGTACCTTACAATATTAAATAAAACACTGTGACTGAATCTCAGAATTCCAGGGTAAGAACCTAAAGGAGAATTACCTATGAATATTACATCTAAAAATCCCTTTATTAGAAGAAGCTATTCCATAAACAGAATGAGTATTGGTCCCCCTCCCCAAATTCCTATTAGGGACATGACAAGCAGCATTACCTCCTCCAGCTGGCTCAAAGCTACACAGGTGTTGACTAATATGCACACACCAATTAGCCAGCAGACCAAACAGAAAAGGCAAGCTTTGGTACTCCTTCTGGATTCTCCCGTCGCCCTGCTGCACCCCCGACAGTAATGAAAACTGTTCATTGTTTTGGGTTTTTTACTTTTCCTTGCTCCCCCCCTCCAACATCCTCCTGCCCATCTACACAAAACTTGAAAGGACCTAGCATCTTTGAACCATCTCCACATCAAACTTCATTGAAACTGCCCCAAATGCTCAGCTGTTAGAGTAGGGGATCCACCCCCAGCAAGGGCTCCAACTGCCTCCTACAGTATTTTTCAGTCAACAGCAAATATTTTAACCCTCAATTTATTTTTTTTGCCTACCAAGAAAACCCAGTTACAATTCAAATGGATGAACAATTCTTTTTGACACTTCAGAAAAGAATAACTGATTTCAGTTTAAAAGGCAACAGTACTTGCAATTCTGAAATCTAAATTAATTAACTTTTTTTCCCCCAATATCAAATGCTACCATTTATTCTCACTTCTACAGAAACTTGCGGGGGGGGGGGGGGGGGGGGGGGGGGAGGGGGGAGGGATAAGATTGAACACCTCAGTTAAAATCAAATAGTTCTCTGAATTCACCTGTGCCCAAAATGTTACAGCATCTTCAATGTGGCAGCCCACAACATCTTCAACTTGAGGGAGAAGAAAAAAAAAAATTACTCTCCAGTGTAAGATTATGTGTTTGTTTGTCTGAAAAACCACCTCACATTACCTTTGTCATATTCTGTGTCTCCATCCATGACAACAGATTCTGAAAGATTACAAGATATCTATAGTTAGAAGAGAAATTAAGGCATTCTTCTGGAGGCCCGTGGCACGGGGAGGTACGTGCACTCGCCTCGCAGGCCCACGCGACATGTCCCTGCCCTAAACACTTCACGGGTTCACCGCGTAGCAGGCTCCTGCCCTCCTATCGCCTCACCCCCGCGTTTCTCCTCAGCCCCTCTCCCTGCCCACGGAGACACACCCGTCTCTTCCGTGAAAAACGCTTTTTTACACGAGGACGCGCCATAAGGCTGGCAGGGCCGCCGCTTCCCGCCAGCAGAGCAGGGCCCCCTCCTCACCCCGCAGCCCCGCGCCCCTGGGGACCCCCGGGAGCGAGGGCCGGGTACCGGCCTCCTCCCGACGGAGCGGCCCCGGCACTACCTGAGGCGGCCGGGCCAGCTGGAGGGGACGGGCCCCGCCGCGGCCGCACGTGCTCCCGCCGCCGCTGCCGCCCCCACCACCCGCCGCCGGCCCTGCGCATGCGGCCGCCACGCCCGCTTGCCCAGGCCCGGCGGGTTCTTCAGAGCGGCCCCCACGGCTAGTCCCAGCGCCGGGGCCAGAGGCTGCCCGCCCGGGCGGTGCCTCCCCTCCCCTTCCTCAGTGGGGAACGTGAGACGGCAGCGCTGGGGAGACGCGCCCTCCCTGTGCTTGCGCAGTGGAAAGGGCGCTGCTCCCGCCTGCGGGCAGCCCCTGGCCTCAAAGCCGGAGCAGCCCTACCCGACGCAGGGATGCAGCTCAAAGCTTGTAGGCACCAGGCTTTTCCTGCAAATCCGTAATTGTATGCCCAGATGCACCCTTCACCACACAAAAGGGCGGCGACCAGTGCGTGCTGAGCCTGGTTTTGAAGTGTGAACGAAGCAGCAGCAGGGAGGCTCCTGCATTGATGATGACCTCTCCGCTGGACTCCATGCACCCTTTGAACGTGCTCATCCGATTCCCCTCGTGCAACGTGTCAGTGCTCATCTTTTGGTTTCATGTACAGTGTATTTGCAATTTTCCTGTCTTACTTAATATGAGAATGAAAATTGATGAAGCCATTAGCGAGGTATGGGTGCCAGTGTTACACAGGCAACGTGTCACGGTGGAGTCTGGGACTTTTCCCTAGGGAGGTAACTGAAGGAGCGTGTCGGCTTAGTGCCCAGCCAGGGCCAATTGGTACAGTGAATGTAAAATCAGAGCTAAAACCAGTGAAAAGCAAATAACGATTTACTCTACCAGAAGACAAATGCTAAGGGCTCCAAAGCACGGGTAGGCTTCTAGACAAAAGTAGTATCTTCTGTTGTGGGGAAAAAAAAAACACCCAACAGGTACACCTGTGCAAGGTCTTTTAGGCTTTGTTGTTGTTTCTTTGTTTTGTGCTAAGAAAAAAATACTATCACTACCTGCAAAGTTGTCTCTTTTCTTAGGTCACACGGCTACAACAAAACTACCGCTAGAGACTCCAGGGACATATAGACACGAGACCTGCAAACCGTTTAATATGCACAACATGCTGTAAAGACACCGACAACTTGACACAGTAATTCTGCACGGATGCCGTTACTGGCTGTGAATTCACAGATCACATTCCCCTTCCTCCCAAACCTGAGACACACAGATGCGTTTTATATTTAGTATGAGAGAGGCACAGAATGGGAAGGAGCCCCTTGGCCTGCACTTAGGATCACTGACCAGTCTCTACTATCATAAATAGCCATTTCATAGGATGATTAAAACTAGTGGAAAAATGCTATTCTACACTCTAGGAGTGTTATAATAATGGCAAAATATTGATTTGAAAGCCAGCTATTTAAAAAATGAGAAGGGCTTAAGCATTGCCCAAGATCTATGCAATTAGGCTTTAACAGCTTAGAGCACTCGTGTGTAGGACAACCAACCATTTCCCTCATGCCAGATTCCTTGGATTAGAGTCAGAAACAGTTAATGCGTCTAGCTGAACAACAGATATATGCCCACAAATAAATCATACAGATGAACTGATAACTTATCTGTCCCATGATATTACGTTCAAAGTTCACGACTGCTCTCAGGAAAACAAACCATCAACAAGTACGTGTTAAACTGAGCTCTTTATTTAATGACGACTGTTAATGGCAAACATACTAGCATTTGGTCTCTGCTTTTACCTTTACAAAAATTTTCTTTTTTAATAGAAGTACAAAGAGATTTTTCAGTAGAATTGGAGGTTGCAATTTTGATCCTACAAAACAATGACTTTTGTTTTAGGATAAAAATAAGAGTAATTCCAGTTAAGTGCAAATTTCACTTAAGACATGACATCAGTGTCCAGTTTTCACAGCCAGCAACATTATGAGATACATTGCACCTGTTTTTTCATTTATAGATATGAATAAATATTCTGCAAAAATGTACTATATGAATACCAAGAAGTCAAAAGTATGCCTTCTAGTAAGGAAAGTGAGTTTCTTTTACTTGGACATCATCAACATGGGTGAAAAGTGGTCAGAACTCCTAAGCAATATTTAATGCAGTTGATATTTTTATGATCCCACCTGTTTTCCAACTAAAAAGAAATATCATGAAATAAATGTAATAACTTTTTCATATAATTTAAGTGGAAATGTTAAATAAGTTTAAGCACAGAATAAAATTTTTTAAAATTGACTTTGATAAAACCAGTTCATGATAATCAAAGTACTGTTTAGTAAGACTGAATTTGGCAAACATTTAAAACTGACAAGTATTTTTAACTCAAAATGTCAATAAAAGCACAATTCATTATTTCCTAAAAGTAAAAAGTTATGTTATCAGTACAAAAACAAACACAAAATACAAGTTTCTTTATAGCTATTAAAACCTCTGTCTATAACAATATTTTGCTGTGAGAAAGCTCGCCTCTGAAATACACACATACATTTCTGGCACTGCATTCCCTAATGGGTATAGCCACGGGGATAAATACGAAAGTAGAATAAACTTCTGCTACTAAGCTTGTAATAATCTCTTTGAAGACTGAAATAAAAATATTTTTTCTATATTTTTATTTACCTTTTTTTACCAATGTTATTTACATTTGCTTCGCTTCTTGTAATTCTATTGCAAAATCCCCATTTACTTACGAGACTAAGTGGAGGATCTGTAGAAATGATTGCTTATTAGGACCAGAAGAGGGAGCTCAAATTAATATTTTTATTTATTAAGTTACAGCAGTATGTAACAGTGTAGAATTTAAAGGTAAAGGTAGTTTTAAAACATTCATTAGACACTTTGATATATTATGCATTTAAATTGAAGTAACAGATTAACCCCTCTGATTGGCCTCTGTAGTAATGGCAGTATAGGTCAGAGTGAAGGTAAACAGACTTTTTTAATCTTTGAATTTGGGCAACTGAGCCTTCCTTTCCCTTCTCACTCGGATTCCAGCCATCTCCATCAGTCACTGTATGACCTGCATGCACTCCTAAGAACTCTCCTTCCACAGCTGATACCTGAACAAAAAAGCAAGTTGCCCTGCACCAAATGCCTTCAACCTCACCTCTTCTCCTCTGCCCATCAGGCACATCGAGGCATCAGGCACATACAGGCATTCTCTCTGATGGGAACCAGAGCTTTGTAAGCAACTCCCAACTCCTAACAATGTTAGCTCAGGCTCCTGCTTTTGCCTCCTAAACTGCAGCCTCTGCCAGTTATTCTGTACCAAGTTCTTGCTGTGCTGCTTTGCAGATTTAAACCACCAAAGTTACCAAATTTTAAATTTTCCTGTCCGCTACCTTTAATACAACATATGCTGCCACAGCTGTGAATATGGACAAAGAATAGAAAAGCACATCTCCCTTCTTGAGGGACTCAGTCTGTGTTGGATTAGACATGATGAATCTGTTGGATAAATAAGTTTATACCAAACACTATATAATTGTTTGTTTACATGCAAAAAATAGCATATCTATTTCCACTTAATGTTTTCAGAAGTTTACTGTAATAGAATCGTTGTCATGGACAGTATCAGACAAACAGAATTGGGAGAATGGTACCACTAGAGAAATCTGGGGTAAAGTATACAAGCAGGATCCCTTCAAGTAGCTAGTAAGTATGTGTGTGGTTTAACCCCAGCCAGCAACTAAGCACCAGGCAGCCGCTTCCCCCTCCCCCCTCCCAGTGGGATGGGGAGGAGGAAAGGAAAAAAAAGTAAAACTTGTGGGTTGAGATAAGAACAGTTTAATAATTAAAGTAAAAATAAAAATACACAACTAACTAATCATAATAATAATTGTAATGAAAAAGAATACAACAACAAAAAAAAAAAGAAATAAGACAAGTGATGCACAATGCAATTGCTCACCACCCGCTGACCGATGCCAGAGCAGCGATCCACCCCTCCCGGCCAACTCCCCCCAGTTTATATACTGGGCATGACGTTCTATAGTATGGAATACCCCTTTGGCTAGTTCAGGTCAGCTGTCCTGGCTGTGCTCCCTCCCAGCTTCTTGCACACCTGCTTGCTGGCAGAGCATGGGAAACTGAAAAGTCCTTGGCTTAAGATAAGCGCTACTTAGCAACAACTAAAACATCAGCGTGTTATCGACATTATTCTCACACTAAATCCAAAACACAGCACTGTACCAGCTACTAAGAAGAGAGTTAACTCTGTCCCAGCCGAAACCAGGACAGTATGTGTGGAAATGGGTTTACAAGTGTACAGAACTTCATATGTAAAAAACATTTATATGTTGGCAAGAACAGAGCCTAGAGAAGTGTGAGAAAAGAAGGGTATGTTTGAATTTTATGTAAAGGCAATGAAACCAACAGAAACAAACAAACAAAAAAGATTTAAAGATTAAAATGTCAATATTAACAGAAAAAATCCCACCAAGTAAAAATCCATGAACAAGATGAGTTCTAAGGACTCTACAAATAAAGACAGTGCATCATAAAAGTCTAAGAATAAGACGTATATTTTCTTTGCCCTACTACAATGTAATACTTAAATACATGGTTATTCTCTCAGATCTTAAATAACAGTTCTGTAAATCTCTAAATACGATTTTTAATTCTCAAAGGAATATCTGTGTAACAATTCTGGAGATTAGAAATGCATTGATTAAAGTACCAATTTTATTACAACAAAATAATTAATTTCAGCAATAGAACAAAACAGCAGAATAAAGAAATGAAGAAATACAAGTATGCAGGTAGGCACAGCGAAAAATACTCTTCAATACAATGACTAACACTGTGCCATATAATAAATATTTCTTTATTAATCTCATGGCTTCTTTGGTGGCACTGGACTTTTCTCTTTCCGTTTAGCAGCCTTCTCCTTTTTCAGCTGTAACAGAGAAAGACACCAATAGTGGTTCAAGCATTAATTTGCAAGCCAGCTAGCAATGCAATACTAAATCTCTACATCCAGTCACAAATTTACCAGAGTGATACATGCAGTGGAGAGAGCTACAGATCATTATGAGCCCAACCTAGCATTGCTTACTTTTGCATCATAGGACAAAGGAGCACTTATATAGATAGCTCTGCAGCTCCTCCCCTATTCAAACCAGGGCTGCCTTTATCTCTGATAATGGTAATCTAGGTATTTATATATCCCTCAAGGCCCAAGTGCCTCACAAATGTTCATGGGTTTATCTTTATGTCAATGAAAGGTAAAGAAGTTTTATTACAGACATGTAACAGACACAGTTAGACTAACCAGCATGCACAAAATCACATAGGAATTTTTGTTGCTGAGGTAGATGCTAAATCTCCATCTCGGTATCTCCTCACCGACCCACAAGGTCACGTTTTCCTCTCATAAGATTTTTCTACACAGTAGGCTCTTACTGCATGGTATGATTTACCAACACATATACGTTTAACTCTGCCATTTTGTAGTAAGATTATTAATCCAAACAAATATATCTGTTGTTTTTAAAAGCAACAGTTGTTCTCAAGTATTGTTACATTGATGAATGAAATTCTATTTAGAGCAATTATATAAAAGGGATGCATCGACTTTTGCATCTCATCTAACATAAGAGATGATGTTGCTATCAAAAATGCAAGGAAAAATAAAATAATATTTTTAACATGCTTTTTTTCCCCATAAAATAGTGTCAAAAAGAAGCAAGGCCCCAGTCTTGATTTGGATGTCTACAAATGAACTCACTGCTAAGCAATCCTGTTGTTGGTCTACACAGGAACTCATTTTAAAACATTTTTCCGTATCTGGAGGCTTGAGGTTTGTATCTGAAATTCCTACTACCTTTTGCAAAGAAAAGAAAATCTTGGGGGAAAAGAAACGTAGCAATTTGGATTTGATAATAACATGTTTTCTCCTATAAACTGATATTATATTTGTAACATCTTACCATATTTTGTGATGATTTCCAAAATAAAGAAAATTTAAAATTTCACAAAGCTAGAACAGCTTTCTCATTACAAACACCTTGTTGCAAGCAGCAAGCATAACAGCAGTTAAGATTTTAAAAGTTAATTATGCAATACTGCCTTACAAAAGAATTCATAAACAGTCAAGACATACTTCCAGCTGAGATGGTGGAGCTATGGAGCTTATGTGGGGAAAGAAAAAGTATTTAAGCATCTAAGTAACCTACACCACAGGGCATTTAAATTTAAGATAGTCAGTGGGGTGGAGGAGGCACCTCTAAGGGTGTGATTCAGATCATCTAAGAAAGACACACCAGATTTAGCCGAACTACACAGACATTCATAAGGAAAAGAACATCATAAAGTTTTATAAATGAGGTAGCAAACACACATTCCTAAATGTCACAGGGGACTTTCTGTGAGTCTGCTTTGTTGTTTCTTTTTGTCACATAGTAAAATATTTTGTTTTTCTGTAATGGAGAGTTACCTCAATAAAAATCTGCCCAGTTAAGGTAAATACCATCCTAAACATGACTGACCTCTGAAATCCTGCAATAGCTCATAACTGTATTTAAAACTTTATTTTAAGAAGCTAGTGTTTTCTCAGGAAGAGAACAAATGATATAATGTATTTATATGCCACTTAAATCATACATTTATCTTTTTTAGACATCCTCTTGTGAAAATATATTTGAATTAAGCAATAGATGTAGTAACTTGCCCGTTCTTGATAACTTTTTTCAAAGTAAGCCATGTCATCATCTTCTGAATGCTTTCCATGAGAAACTTGCATTGTGGCACTAGAACCACCTGAAAAAAAAACCCCAAAACTAAAATTTTTTTAATTAATGATACTTGCTGTTCCATTAGTTATGTTTTACATTTGGCAAAACACATTTAAAATGAGAATTCACCTTTATAGGCAAGTAAAAAACCCCAGCAATTGGGACCAAAGAGTAACCTCTTTAGTCTAGCCTAGCAGCTATTATAAATAGTCTTGGAGGAGTTCAACAGTTGTATTAATTGCTAAATTCTTATACTAAATAAGGGACATAAAATAAGCATAACCAATCCATAATTACATGCAGAAAAGACTTTTGGCAGAAGGCCATTTCACAGGATTGTGCTGAATATGTACGATCCATTCAGATATAATGAGCTTCTACGAGGAATTAAAAATTTAAAAAAGTGATCCAATGAGTAAGTGACACCATTAATGGGGAAGATACCAAATGCTAGAAAAAAATCATTAAAGTTAAAAAGCACATCATGAGCAAAAATAACAAGCAGTACCAAAACAGTTATTCTAAGCACTTCAAGTACATGAATGTTGTACTAACTTTTCACATAACAAGGCTTCAATACTCATTTTAATTTTTAAATTTGATTTTAGCCCTAAGCATCCTTCGACTCATAAATAAAACCAATTAATTTTATATTAAATACTTTTTGTAAAACCATATTATCCTACTAATATAGCACCTGCTATCTGTGAGATGGTTTGAGCAGAACTAGAAGGTCCCTGAAATGCTTTTAGAAATGGATGATCCATGCTGGTAACGGGGGATTCTAAAAGTTCAGCAGAAGGAGCCCCTGTTAGGAAATAAGTTGAATGAAAACAAAAATTAACTTCACGAGATATATTAAGAACATACATGATGGGGTCAAAACAAGGCTACAGATTCATATATACAACACTCAGTTCAGACGCCATAAACTCAAGTCAACAAAAGCATTACAGAGGATGGCTTCAAAAGAAAAGAAAAGGTTTGTTTCTTTAATTACTACAGCTGTGCTATAGTTTCTAAACTTCAGACAAATCCAGGAAACTAGATCAGAATTTAAAAAAGAAATAATGAGTACATGGCAATAATAAATAAAACAGTATTTCAGGACAAAATGTGTCCATTACTAAATGACACAAAATCACAGAGCAGCAGAGGTATCAAGGCCAACTAACATGCCTGTCAAAAATAAAGTTCTACAAATGTCCTTTTTTTTTATGCTGAACAGCTATTAACTTCTGAGTTTGGAAAAAAAAAATGCTGTAACTGTATAACCAAGAAATACCTGGGCAGTATTAAGCTAAAGGATTAACATAAATACAACATGGAAGTATTAAAAGAAAAACAGAAGTTACAGAGTTCTTTCTAAAAGATATGCTCCACTTCAGCCAGAAGCTACTGGGCTGAACACCAGAATTGTTGATAAAGAGTTTTTTTGTCAGTTCACTACAGGAAGTTGGACAAGATGGTCATAGTGGTCTCTTCACACCTAAGGACTGCTGGGGAAAAAAAAAAAAAATCTGTCTTAGGTCCTACTCCTATTGATCCAGTTTGCCTTTGAACTTTGAAAATCTATGTTGAATTACTACTTTTCAAAACTACTTACTTGGAGAATTAAAATTTCTTCTCAGGTCAGTTGCACTTACCTATTCCACTGTCATCGAGTCTCATGTAGCCTTCTGTTAGTGAACTAAAACCAGTCAGTCCTCCCATAGCAGCATAAGGAACATCCTGCCCCACAGGCTTTCCTTGGGCTAAGCGCTCTTGTTTAGTTTCCACGACTGTTTCATGAGCATACGTTGGCTGACCACATGCACAGGTAAAGCAACTATGAAAGCTCGAACACTTGGAACCTAATTAACAAATAAATAAGTGTAATGAGTGAGATGATAATGGAATTTATACTTCATTGCAGACAAAACAGTGTTTCCCTAAACCGATCTTGTCAAAAATTAGAGTTCCTTTACTGCAAAAGCATCCAGCTATGCTTTCTATTTGGAAGCACGTACATGATTTGGGGCAAAGCATCAGCTATCTTTGCTGAAACCTTTTACAACTTCTTTTCATCCTGATATGAAAATGCTGTATAAAACAGGAGAAAGGATGAATGTGGGGATTAGATCATGGGGTCGTCCAGTCTCAGGGTCTTATTCAGTCAAGTTTTGAGTACCTCCGAGGATGGAGATTCCACCTCTCTGAGCAGCCTGGACCAATGTTGGTCTTCCCTTGCAGCAGACATTGCTTTCCTAATATCTAATTGGATTTCCTACGTTGCAACTTGTGTCCCTTGCCATTAGTAACACCCTTCTCTATCCCTCCCCTGACAAAAAATAAAAAGAGAAAAAATTCTGTCACTGGGTAAAGACGACAACCTGCCAGCATTTTGGCAGTATTATCTCCAAAGGTGTACAGCACAGGTCAATGTTGCATGGCCAGAAAACTTCAAATCACAATTTATGACACAAATCACAATTTAAATGTCTTTTAAAATTAGCAAAATCATCTGGGTAGTAAACAGAGGCTGTGGCAACAGCACAATAGGTTCTACATAAAAGCACCATTAGACTGACTTTCAGGGGGGTTTTAAGCTTACATAGACACAGGATGAAACTGAAATAGTTACACAAATGACATGTGACATTCAGAAACACAGAGTGATCCATCTGCCCTAGCTACAGCTAAGACTGTCATCAAAACCCTGCTGGAGCAATGATGTGAACAAGAAATTGAGGAACTGATTTTGCAAATGTTTCATTATACAAATTACCCTGCTTCCAACTTCCAGTTACAGTTCATTTTGCAGAGCACCAAGAAAGATTTTTTTTAAGTCGTGTCATATGTTTAAGGATCACATTCTTCGAAATGTTAGGCTTTTTCATATCATTTTGGGCACTCCTCAGTAACAGAGCTCTTACTCTGTGTTCGGATACAGAATAAAGTATATACAATATATAAAGTGCAACAGCAATTTTTTTTCAATTATAAAGAGAGTACATCTCTAATTTATCTATCACATTAGATTTATACAGCACTGGGCGAGACTAATACCAGTACATTAAAACAACACAAGTCCAAAATAGAAGCAAGTCTTGGCACTTCTCTGTGTAATCTTTGAAGCCCTCAGAAGTGTCACGTATTTTTGAGAAACGCTAGAAAAAGTGCATAATGTAAAGGACTGTTAAAAACACTGTGTTCTAAGGATTCAGTCTGAATCATCCAATTGCACATTTAAGACTTTCACATTACTTAGAGCAAATTCTTGAAAGGCTGTCATATAACTATTTTATGTTTTATTCTGTGGGATATGATTCTCATTCAGCAAAAGCTGTTTATGATTTTTCCTGTACAAATTAGACAGACTTCATGAAAGAAATTTACTAACAGTATGGAACTCTAACAAAAAAATCTTCAGCTTATGTAATTTGAGGTTTCAAACTAAAACATCTTTATGCATTATTTAGTTTCTATGGTTAATAATTACTGCTGTTTCATTACAATAACCTCGAACAACTGAAGCAAAAAGCTTCCTCTTAATGCCTTCTCAAGCCTTTTGCTTGAAACTCCATTCCCTTCTGCATTTCTGGACCCACAATCTGTATGCTCAGGAACTGCTTTGTTAGAGTACTAACAATAACACTATTTGGGAACAGAGCGCTACTTCCTATTGAGTTGAAAAAAAGATAGAAAAATACATTAAAGTTATATTCAACCAGACAACAGAGGAACGGACATCAACACTTCTCCCTCTCAAACTACCAAGTTCAAGTAGAAAAGTCATGTGCATGCAGCAGTGGAAATGACAAACTGCAAACGGGGTGCTTTCATACTGCCTAACTTTAGGTGGCTGCCTCCATAGGCACCTAACCAAATCATTCAGAAACTGACTCTCCTTCACAGAACTTGGGGAAGAGAAGGATGTTGTTCTAAATCCTCCTGTGGAAAAGATGATGTCTTCCTTCCCATCTCCCATCCTTCTCCAAGGACCAAAATACACATCAGTGACAAGTGCAGCACATACCTAATACTCTGGGCAGAATACAGATCCCTAACGTGCTGTTCCTGTTAAGTTTCCTAGCAAAGAATGCTGGAAGTCCATCAGTAACTTACAAGAGTTACATGAAAATCCAGGTGCTGCACTGTGCTGATCAGCGAAGTGTTTGCATCTACAACGGATGGGCTGTGTGCCATTTAGAGGGACATAGTGATAGGACTGGCACAGACAACGGCTCACTCTACAAGGCACACAAATAGGACGGTCTTTGGGAATCACTTCATAGTCCGTTTTGTGTTGTTTATACCTAAAACAGGCAAAAATAATAACTTTTATAACTTTGGTAGTATTCATCAGAAAACTAACTGAAAGGCTTATAATTTATCTTACAAGTTCTGTTTTGAAGTATCTTTAATTATATTACTGTTGTTAATTTTCAATTAAATGCATCATATCAGGTGCTTTTACATCCATTCATTACATAAATATCACAGATCCTTATGTTTCATTTTGACAGCACTATCAGAATCAATCTGATCTACAATAACTCATGCCTTAAAGCTGAATTTATTGAAGACTACAAAATCATTTTGGTCTCAAAAAAATGTATTGAGATTTAGATTTAAGAACAGTTCTTATGATTTTAAACCCAATTTTCTCAACCCTTAGACCTTAAATTAACTCGCCTATACTGTACTGTAATGTATCTGGAAACATTTTACATTTTCTTGATTTTAAAAAATACAACAGTGCAAAAATAGAAAAGATACCTACCGGTGAGTACAAAAGCACAGTGTCTCTGGTCCCACAAGCTTACAGTCCATGCCAGCTGGTGATCTCCAGCTCACATACAACCTGTTCTGTAACCGAATTGGTAATACTTTTCTTTTGTACTCCTCATATTCCTCAGGGGTAAAGAGCTTTCCTCCATCATCATCACCTACAATTCTGTAAGCATGTCATAAAAAAAAACCATAAGAAAATGAAGACAATAAAAGTAGGTTTCTCAAGGTATTTCTTCAAATAATATATAACGGCACTTTTGCTGTAAATGCAAAAAAACCCTTTATCTTTCATAATACTGTTCTAGTGATATACATTTAACAGAACTATAGCTGATCTGTAGAGAAATTTTGTGAATAATGCTCTTTTAAAAAATTTGCTCTGATGGACTGAAAACCAGCATTGTAAGAGAGAAGGAAAAAATTAATAAAGCAAACTACCAAGCTCCTTTTCATACGGCAGAAAAAGCAGTGGGCATCAAGGGTTGTGTAACCAGCCAGCTCTGCCTCAGACTGCTTGAATGACCTCTGGCAAGTCACTTCACACATCTACACCTAACTGTACCGCAGACTTGTATCAGGTTATCAAATTTTAGTCTAGTCTGAGTAAGATTATTCAACTGCAAGTAGGTAACCACACTGCCATCAAAGTAACAAACAATACAGCCAAGCTGTCTTCTACTTTGCAAGAAGACTGTGCTAGTGTCTGTGCATAAAGTTGATAGCAGCTGTATCCCACACCTCAGGCAGGCCCATTTGTTTAAGCTACCACTACATTCAAATTCAAGGTCACTGAATAGCTAGAACTCCAGCGCAGCATCCAAATTCTACATTTATGGACACAATTGAAGACAATAACTGTAAAATAAAATTCAGACTTAATTGCAGGACTTAACTGTGCTGAAGGTTAGTTTATTAATGTCTGTAAATATTTCAGTTATTATGTGTTGGGTGTGCTACAACATACTGAATGAGTGATTTTATCAAATATTGTGTGGGTTTGTACATTGCCAGTACTGTACAGAACCAGAATAATGTGTCAACACATCACTGTCATTTGCATGTCAATCCAGCTGACACCCACTGAATCAGTGCGTAACTACTTATGTAAGAAATACCACCATGCCTACCTCTGGTGTTTTACTCAAGGTTTTCCTAAGCTAAATTAAGACCACATTTCAGTATAATGACTGAGTTCGTATTTATTTTGCTCAAGATCAACTCTTCAAGAGGAGTGATGATGAGATTAGCGTAGGAGTGCAAGGGCATGCGTTCATACACTGCAAAACTTAATTCGTGATACACGAAAGCCTGCGTTTCCTGAAAGAGTAGTACTGCTGGCAGATGACCCTCTTAGACCACGTCACACGGACGCACTGGCAGGCAGGCAGGTACGCAGGCCTGGGCGTGAGACACGACGCGTTACCTCACCTGCGGGCAGTCAACATTTACAACATGCCGTCACACCGGCGAGGCGGGCAGGGCTCGTGTCCCCAAGGCCTGCCTCTTCACCGCAGCTGCTTCAGGCGAGGGGGGGAGATTCCTCCTCCGCGGAGAGCCGCTCTCGGCACCTCCACGGCGTTAGTCAGGGCACTTCCGATTTCGCCGCTAAATGGCGGGGGGGGGGAGTGGGGTGACACAACGAAGCCGCCGCAGACCCCGAAGAGGCGGCTTCAGGACGGCGGGAGGCGAGCGGAGCGGGACCCGGGCCGCGAAGATATCCTCAAGGGAAACCCCGGGCCGCGGGCAGGCCGCAGGGGAGGGGAAACCGCTGCCGCCGCCCCCGCCCCAGCGACCGCCACCGCGCCGCCCGCCCGCTCCCCTCCCCAGCGACGGCGGGCGAGGCCCGCCCCCCCCCTCACCGGCGGTACTCCGCGTACTCCTCCAGGGTCGCCGCCTCCACCCGCAACCGCTCCATGCCGGCCCCGCCGCCGTTGGGCCGCCCGCGGGCAGGGCGCCGGCAGCACCGTGCCGCCGCCCGCGTGTGCGCAGCGGCCGCGGAGGGGCAGGCGGGGCGGCTGCGCGCCCGCAGCAGGCGGAGTGCGCGGAGCAGCGCGTACCGCACCGCAGGCAGGCGGCTGAGGAGCGTTGCGTGTAACTACGAGGTCTGCGCCAGCGTGTAGCGGGCACGCGTGGGCGCTCACACAAACCTCCCCGGGACGGTGGTCGCCCCCCGCCCTCAGTGAAGTACCGTGCTGGGGCACGGACGCACAGGTACCTCCAGGTGCGGTGCCTCAGAAAGGGCACAGGCGCAACCGCCGGTACAACCACCCACACAACCAACCATGTCCAGCCCAAGCCCTCCTGGGCGCCTGCCCCTGCACTTGCGTTGTCCTGAGCTGCTGCTACTGTTTAGATCTTGCCTTAGACCACCACGTTTCTGATGGGTAGGTGAGGGTATTTTTGGTTGGTCACGGATTCCCTGGCACTCAGCTGGCCAGGGAGGGAAAAACCTCAGGACTGCTCAAGCTGGAGGCAGGGAGAGCTCAGGACCTCCTCTCACAAGGGGAACCTGCGTTAAATCCCTTTATATACACCTTAAAACCACACCTTCGCTGCCCTGCAATTGTGTGCCCAGTACAGAGCATGCAGAAAGGCCGAATCTACGCAAGAGGTATGTTGTGGGTATAGGAATACTTCTACAATATCCTGGCAAAATACAAAGTACAGTTGTATTCTTTACGTACAAAAATCTCCCCCAGCCTGCCTGAACCAAAAAAAAAAAAAAGCTTTACTGCATTCACTCAAGCAGCACAATTGCTCTTAGCTGATACCACTGCATTGAAAAAAGGCTGTCATATGGGTCCTGTGTAATGATGTGCCAGTGCTTCTGCATGATTTAAGTGAGACACTTTTTTCTCTGCTCTGCAAGGCAGTATATATTTGTTCTGCTACAACACCCTAGCTCAGAGGCACAAGTTTTCAACAGTAACATTGACCATGTTAAGACTATCACCTGCAATCATTTGCTTCTAGTAGTAGAGTGAATTTCCTCTTTTTAGTTACCCCTTTTTCCTGTACATAAACAGGAAGCCTATCCTACAGTACCATGGCTATCTTCCTAGAAGGTAGCGGACTGCCACCACTCCAGTTCCACTAGGAATTAATGTGTGTTGGTAAGGCTTACTCAGGCTCCAATTGCTGCCATAGTCTTGTTTAACCTTTAAATTCCCACTCAAGCTCAATAAACAAACCATGTTAGTTACCAGTTTTCACCAGTTCCATACTCCAGCCAATATACATTCCCATTTGCTTCTGAGTCTGCTGTTATGCACTGTAAAAAAAATAAAAGGTCCTGGGACTGTATTATGTAAAAAAAAGCTAATAAATTCATGCATGACTTGGCTTTCATTCCCTATTCATGCAATATAATGAAAGTCAATAGTATTATTCTGTTTATTAGGGGTAGAAAGACAGGGTGTGGTTTGTAGCTATGTTGATGAGCTATAACCAAGTTGACTAGTGCCAGGTAACAAGTCTTCCCTTTATTATGGATTACCTGTGTAGTTTTGCAAAGTTTATTGAGAAGAGGTAACATTTTATTAGATCAACTGACACAATGGGAAAAACAGACAGCTTTATGGCAAACAAGCCTTTCTTCAGGTTTAGCTTTGACATGACAAGGTCCTACTGCAGAAGAAAGGTTCTTTGGTTTTTACAGATTGAGTTGATGGCAAAGATGCTAGCAAAACCAAAAGCACTAATTCAAACATCAAATTATTTTCCTGTCTTAAAATTCTAGTGTTCAGTTTATTAAGTAGATAAAAATTATACACCAAAGAGAAATTACAGCCTTTGTATAATGCTTACTCAGAAAGACGTGTCTGAAAACCAAATTTTGGCAGAAGCATGACCATTTCTCCATGTTTTTATTTTCTAGTTTGAGTAAAATGAGGTGACTGTAAAGAAATCCATTCCAAATATTTACTTTTCTACAAACAGCTTAAATATTTAACATTGAGGCAGGTCTAAAGAACAGCAACAGAGGCAATGTAAATTATTGATGTTTAGCATAATGCATTATATGACTTGTCCCATAATGTATGCATTTAACAAAAAACCACCTCCCCTGGATTTCCCACCACCACCTGCCAACCCTTCACTTGCTGTAGATCTTGAATCTCTTAAGTTACCTCAGTGGGTAAGTTTATACCTATGGAGAGTTTCATTCTTTGTGAATGAAGGAATCTACAGAGAATGTGAAAAACATGACCCAGTTACAGCATCAAGGAACTCAACTGTAAAACTCTTCAGAGCAGAGAGAGTCCCTATCTTTGTGTTTTAGAGAGAATCCAGAGCTGTTGATCCTAAAAAAAAAAAAAAAAACACCAACAAAAAAACCCAAAAACCACACTGTTGCCATTTATCTAGAACAGCTTGAAAGATTTATTTCATCTAGAACATGAAAGCTGCTGCTTGATATCATAAATCTTACCTCAAACTCACTGATGTTCTTTGAAAGCTCTTCCATTATAAAATATATGTTTTGTTCATAGTTCAAGACAAAAGGAGGCCAACTTTGGGAAACACTCGTAACGAAAGATGGTTCTTAAGACTGGCGACCTGCAATTCCCAATTCCTCTCCATGTGCCACAAACAACGCCACCATGTTGAAACAACTCCTCCAATGTGTTTGACGGCTGTAGTAAATAGACCACAGGCTGCTATTTCTGATACTGCAGTATCTGTGTAAATTGACTGCTTCCTCTTGATACAAACATATTGGTCACATAGTGACTGAATATGGCAGCAAAAGATGCAGTATGTTTTTCTTAGCTGAGCTTTAGGAAATTGATATTTAAATTGTGCTCTGCATGTTAGCATAAGCTATGAGCCCTCAGACTGTCAAAATGAGACCCACGAGGGTAGGCTTTTCCAAACAATAAGATGACAGGTGCCTGTTGAAAAAGGTACAGCAATTCAAGGAAATCTCCAGATTGTTTTGCACTGGGCAAGCCACCAGCAACGAAGCAGAAGGTGAAGAGAGATGTCACAAGGACCAAGGCAGTGTTTTGCCAAAACATTCCCCAGAGAGAGATGAAACAATAGGGAGACTCTCAGGTTTCCAGCAGTATCTAAATAAGATGATAGGGCATATGGTCTGGGCATTTGTCCTGTGGCTATGCCACACGTATAAGAAATTTCAGCAGAGCAGCCAGCACTGCAATACAAGACATGTTGTGTCACACCGAGATCTGAACACAAACAGGTCCCTCAAAGGCAGAAAAGATACGGGAGCAAGTCATCACTGCAGTCAATACATCTTCAAGTAAGCCAGCGGAGGAAAATAAAACCACACAAAAAAGTCAGGATTGTTTCTCCAGGGAAAATAAAATTCCTCCTCTGACCAAAACTTTGAAAAAAAACAGATGGGGGAAGGGGACCTTGAAAGCAGGACAAGCAGCTCTGCAGACAGGGAATTCAAACATACTGAGGAACACACTGCTGCACATGAGCTGCACAAAACTGACGATCTTTGAGATACCCTATCTGTATGCACATTTCACTGGTGCCAGAGATCCCAGCACTGCCAGTGAAGTTGGGGGAGAGCTCTGGCAAGCCTGGTTCACACAGAATAAGCAGAGTTCCTATGTCATGGGTTGATGTACCTCATCTGTGCAAGATCTTTGTCAAAAACAGTGCTCTGAAATACAGTTTGGGTTTGGAGAGCAGAGCCACGTTTCTGAATTAGGCAGCTTTCGGTGAGGGCTACAAATGTTAGTCTCTATTGTAGTTGAGTGTCAGATTACCTGTGAAACAGTCAGTGTAAAGGTGTTGAAAGGAGGAAATCAAAAGTAATTTTTTGTGGGGCACGTGTCCTATGAACTACCTCCCATCTTAAAAATTGAGGATTTATTCCCAGATTTGATCACAGCAAGTGTTCTCTGCGAGAAAGAGACAGTGCTCGGCTTATTAGCACCCTAGCATCTGCTTGGATCCAAATTTGTGCTCATAGACTTACTTGGGAACAGATATAAAAGGTGAAAGACTTTGTAATTGAGAAATTAAGTTCTTAGCTAATAAAGATATTTCAAGCACCCACTGTTTTACTGTCATAGCATGAGTATTGGAATATATTTTGGATTCAGAGTATATTTTGGATTCAGAAAACCCTCTCCTGTCTCCCATCCCTTCTAAGAGATTGTTAATGGATATCCAAAATAAAATTCGTTAAAGACTAAGTCAAACCAGATTTTCCATGGTAAACTATCAAATAATTTTGAACAGCGGGGTGGGGGGGAACCGCAAAGAGGCCGTGCCACAAGGTAAGTAAAAGGAACAGAAATCCAGATGGCATGTGTTACCTCCTATGGCTGTGATGTAGCATACGGACGCTGCTGGCCCAAGATCTCTGAACACATCAAAGTGGGTTGAACATATGGACACTCACTTACAGTACAGCTCTGTGAGGCCTAAGGTGCTGCCTACACATCAAAGGCAACAGCTTAATGCTGTGTAGGGTGTTGACAGTCTCTCTCAACACCCTCTGTTAACAATAAAATGTGTGACCCTTTAAATTTTTTAAAATCCTTACAAGTTTGACAAGTGCTTTAGAATTCATCTCAGTGAAATACCTATGTAAATTGAAGATAGCCACTTTATTAATGCAAGAATAAATAATTTAGAAATAACTGTTTTAATATTTTAGACCTCAAGTCATCATTTTGAAGTAGTAGTTAGTCATTCTATTTCTATGCATTTGGTCAATGAGTATCTCTAATTAGCTATTCTGAAAACGAGAAGAATTGAAGTGGCATAAAGAATAATGGAAATAGTTTCCAAATTGTTTCCTCCCTCCACATTTGTTATCAATATTCTGATATACTTAAAAGCAAATGCAAGCGGTATTCACTTATAAACTTCTAACCATGACCATACATTATGCTACAATAAAAATTAGTTTGTGTATTATTAACCCTGGTTTACAGGCATTTAAAAATGTCAACGTTTCTCTTCAGTTTTGCCATCAGAGAAACAGAACATGATTAGACATCTACTGAACAGAATAAGCTGATGAATGCCACAGGGAATATGCAAGCTCATATGCAAGCAAGGGTCAATTAATAATGAAAGGTTCTTGCTGGAGGTACTGACAAACATAGTTGGGAAATTTGTAGTAATTAAGATCACTTACAGATAAGATAATTCAGTAGCATGTCATGCCATTGGTGCTTAAGTGATGTGATTTCATATATGTATGTAATGGGAGGCTTTTTTCTTTAATTTGGGCCTCATTTTAATAACCTAAATGATATTTTTAAACAGATACACCCACATGTGCATCATCCCAGACAAACTGAGATTTAGTGAAATACCAATTCAGTAACAGTCTATTCCACATGAAAAACATTGCAAAAGTGTAATTCACCTTCCTAGTTGCTATAAAAAGAAGTCTCCCATTTCACTCTTGCCTTTGAAAAAGTATTTTACATACCATCCAATACATTAAATCGAACCCCACAGATAGCAGATGTTGCTGTTTTGTGAAGCACAAACTAATGAAAGGACACAATCCCAGGTAAGGAGGTTATATTTGGGTTAATTGTTACAAGATTTCAATAGACACTCTACATGACCTTTAAAAAAACCACGTCAATTAAGTAAAAATGTTCTAGAGATTTAGCTCGTTCCATTACTTTGAGTATTTTGAGGAAGTATTTTCTAAAAGGTTTTTAAGAAAACATAATAAACAAATTTTATGTACTCATTTTTCTAAATAAAGTTCTTGTAGAAGTTCCCAAATTTACTCTGCTTCTGCATTCCCATGAACAAAGGTTGCAACAGCAGTGATCACCCCCAGAATACGTACCTGCACAGGAGGCACTTGGTCACCTAGGCAACTTGCACACATCACAGACATGATACAGTTTGGAAACCTCTGCATTAGCAAATATTTTCTGTTAGAATTTAGATCTATCTAGCCAGCCTCTTTAAATGATTGTGTTAATGAAAAACAAGTATTTAGCAGTTACTTGGAAAAACAGACAACTGTGCAATATGTTAGGCATGTTACTGGATGCCAAGGATACTGATGTTTTACCACACTGATTACAAGAACCTCTACATCCTTGTGCCATATTTCTGTATTTTTTAGATTATTTCATTAAAAACAGATCAACAAACTTCTGTGATCCTAACAGTGGAAAAGCAGATTGTTAAGAGCCATCTCAGTGCGTTTCAGTGGAGTATCTGTCTGTCCATCCATTCATCCCAAAGGTTCTCTAACGTGGGACCACTCAGCACTTTTTCTTCTTCACACACAATTCTGAGACAATGCTTGGATATCGTAATTACATTAAGGTTACTATGGTGAGATTGAAAAATGATTTATTTAGATGAGAAAAGCAACAAAAAGAACTAGAGAATCAAGACAATCTTCCCTAAGAAAGATGTTTGCCTGCCAGTTATTCCGTTGTAGAACTTGAGAACTGTATTGAGACCTGTGGTGCTTCTAGCTGTTTAGACAGCAATCAACATACTCCTTTCCATTTTTCTTCATTAGAATTTTTGTTTGGGAGTGGATCTTGAACATTTTTTGCTACCTGCATTAAACAATCATTCACAGGCACAGAAGTACTACCAATTACCTAGTGAAATCAGCTGGTAAATACTCCTGAAGCAAGTTACAGCTGGGAAAATTCAAGTCTCATAATTTACCGAAATTTAATTAACAAAACCAAAACAAACACCCCACTACCACCATCCCACCCCCAAAATCAGGAGTTCTTTATATAAGGGAGGTTATATGTGCCTCTGCCCTCCAAAGAAAAAGAACAGGAAAAAAAAAACCAAACCCAATCCAGCCTAAGAACCAACCAACCTTAAGGAGATTCCATATTTCACAAAACTTGAAGCAGGTCACTTTGGGGGGATTTGTGATGTCATCTGAAATGGGAAATACATAGCTGCATCATAAAAATTGTAGCACAGCAGAAACACTAAATAGTCCTTTAAAAAAAAAATTTAAAAAATATTTGGCAACACAACCAAATGCTGTGATACTATCAGGCATTTTGGACCTGGGGTGAGTTGTAGGCTTCCTCTTGCTTCTTTCACAACCCCTTGGGTTCTTTACACAACCTTTGCAGGGCTGCCACACCTCTCAAAATACCCTATAAAGGAGGCTGCAGGGTAGAACATGCAGATGTTTTCTTCCTACTGTTGTTGATAGAAAAGGCAGCCAAGACCCTCCCCTTATCCCTTCCTTACCCTTTTTTCCTTACTCCGCACACTTGAAGTTTAGTTTTGCCACTCTGAAAAGTGCTGTCATCTCAGCAAAAAGGATGAAGCTCAGCTTCCACCCTCTGCACAGCTGGAGCACAGAAATCATGGAAGTAGTACTGTGCTAGATAGTTGGTGAAGGGAGAACGCAAGTCAGAGGCACAGCATGGTGATACAACACAGACTAAGAATGGCCACGAAAAGAGGGGCAAGATGTATCACAGACACTGACGTATTGCTGAATCAACCCCCAATAATGCTGGTTTCATGTAAAACTAGATGTAGGATGCTACCAGAGTATTTTTAACTTTCTTCTTGATGAACAGTTGTTTCAACTATATTCATGAATGGAACATTTGTGCTAAGATACAGGTAGTTCACAGTTCTCCCTATATATTTGTCAAGAACAAGCTAATTACAATGAGCCACTGTACTAATGAAACCTGAGAGAAAAGCAGTTGTTCGCTAACGGCACCATGAATTACTATGAGGAGCATGTAAGTGCATGTAAGTTAGTGTATCAGTCTCCAAAATCCCCACATAAAACAAGCTGCATGTGCATGTAGTGACAAATATTCACCTTGCAACTTGTTACGCTTGTTTAACAATCCTCAATAACTTTTTAAGACTTCACATACCCTTAGAAGAAAAGAAAAAAAAGTCACTTTGCATACTCACACAAAAACTACTCATATTACTGTTTATATCAGAAAGGGACACCACCCACAAAGGTTTTGGTTGGTACCAATCAAGTATTCAGGGAATAAGAAGCATAGACAGGTAGATATAAAAACCTATCTTCACATTGTCAACAGAGACTTGCAGATTCCAAAGAAGTTATGCACCTGTCTTCTTCACTCTTAAAGAGTGAAGAAGAGTTTAGATCTGTTACAGATCTAAACCAGTCATTTTATTTGTTAAGGGAGAAGCCGCTGCCCGAGCATTCACACACCAATCAAGGAGTCACACACACACACACACACACACACCACCCGAGACTAACTGCTAGGACCAGAGTGCTTTTACAGCGGGCTACTCCAGTGAGCCGAGGGGTGCCCCTTTCAACTCCTCACACACACATGCTCATGCTCGGGTGCTTCTTCTTCCCTCAGGCTCAATCCTAGGTTCCCCGAAGCAGAATCACTAATCAAGGTCTTCAAAATAAAAAGTGTAATTTATGCTATCTATGGTGCACAAATCTAGACAGCTCAAGCTGGGTGCCTCTGGAGAGGGACCCCAAACACTAAAGTCCCTGGGCAATTATACCCTTACAATCTAAGTTCCCACCCCTCACACCATAGTCTAGTCCAATAGTAATATTTGGGCCTGGGGTCATCTTCTCTCTCATTGGGTCCTTTTTCTCATCTCTAGGTGGGTTCTTTCTCTTTCCTGGTGTTTTGGTTTTTTTTTTTTAGGCTAGTTGTTACTATGTCTCCTTCTCCTGGCTCAAACTGGCTCTGGGGCTTTCTGAATCTTCCTATTCCTCCGATCAGGGAATAGCTCAACATTAAGCAAAAGCATTAAGCAAGCTGTGAGTTCTGCTTTATCATGAACGGCTACTTTTAAGCAGATAAACAAAGTCCTTAACGCCCTCCAAAACATATTAATGGCCTCTATAACTTAGATACATTCCTGGGCTATTATAGACTCACAATCTTATCCCATTATTGCCACGTGCTGTTTACATCTTGTTCAGGTGTGGTCCACATGCTCACGTAGCTCAGCTTTGCCACCTTCCACAACATACTTTCTTTTCATTTCTTTCTCCCCTCACCTCTAACCTGAGGAAAAGTGTCAGGGCATTAGAATTTCAAGAGCAAAAGAACTCAGTGATTGAGCAGGAAGAATACCAGATGTACGTCTGTGAAGTTTAGTAGTAGTCTAATTTTCCAATCCAGAAACACCTAGAGCACATGTAGCAAGAATGACAAAACTGTTAAAAAAAAAAAAAAAAAGAACAGGAGCCTTTACAAGTACAATTAAAAATTTATTTTTCTCTTTCTGCATTGAAGTGAGTACATGTTTACACACAACGTGATAGAAAAAAAATCATCTGGATACTAACTAAGGTTGTATGCGTATTCTTCCTTTGTAACGGTCCAGAATATCAGCAGGGAAACAGAAGAAAAGAAAAAACATATAACTTTGGATGGTGTATCATCCAGCACCTCCGGTTTTATTGGTGGGTTTTTTCCCTTAATATAGGATTAGACCACCCCCAAAAACCCACTCACAGCACACTTTTGGCAAAAGTCCCTGAACATACCCTCCCTTCCCCCCCGAACATTCAGTACATTTTAAAAAACAGGCTCAGTGGCACTTTCTCTTTAATATGACTTCAGTAACATTTTGAAATACAGTGCATCCACACTGCAATTCACTTTGCTGTAAGGCTAACTTAGCAGTAAGGCAAACATCACCTTAGCTCTCAAATATTCCATGATAAGACACCCTTAGTACATATATCTCTGTTAAATGCAGAGATGCCTTGTTTCCCTTCATTGCTTTTCCTCCCAATCAAAAAAGCAATTCAGGGAGATGGTGTGCTATACTCATCACAAATTGCAAGGTACTAAAAAGTTAAAAAGAAACAGCAATGAATAAAAATAAACAGTATTCACATATCCAAAACTTATTTCCATCACTTAAATAATTTTATCTGCAATTACAAAATACATACACTTAAATATCTTTGTAAGAAATAATCACCTAAGATATCACAGATTATGATTTGCTTTTGATAATCTAACTGCCCTAACTCCGGCACAAAGATATACCTGGACAGTGTTACTACCTAGGATGTCTTCCTATTATAATTAATTTTCTTAAATATACAGTAAATTCTCTCCAGCTATTTTGACAGATAGTGCAAATAAAGACATTCTTTGGGTCACAATTTTAAAATATTACTGCCAATGCTATCCTCAATTTAATATTGTTTTAGTAAGTGAGTAACAAAATATTATAAGTGTATACACATTTTTTAACATGTTTAACAATGCGTTTTCCTCACTTACCTCGGCTTAATGCAGATCACAAAAAAATGAATAAGCTACAATACTGCTCACCTATCCAAAAGATATGTTATATTTATACTTAAATAAATATATTTAGAAACCTACCTATAAGTTCCCCATTGCTTTCCATTTATTTTTATTATCCAATGGCATACTACATGAAATCATGATATCAAAATACCTCTAAAGACAACAAAGATCACTTCAGAAGTACTGCTCAAAGGCAATGAAATAATGCTTTGAGAACCTATGCACATAAGTTAGGCCTACATAGATCCAGCACATTGTATAATAGAATAGTTTACCCTTTTTTTGGAGTCAACTACTGCTTTGCCCTAACAGAGATAAAAAGCTTATCTTAAATATTACCTATCATAGATGTAGCAACACAAAGTGGCCCTGTTTGCTATCTAATGTTGCTTGCTGGTTTTACACGTTTATTTGAAGTTACTGGCACCTGATTGCTAGTTCCATTAGTGGTATTTGTTGCTGAGCCATTCACAACGATGTAATCAACTTTGTTTTCCAATTTCACGAGGCGTTGTAAGATGTCATCCAGAAGAACAGCAATTGTTCTCTTAAGATCAGCTGAAGATAATGGAAAAAAAACAAATTAGATCCTATTATTTACTATGTGTGGAAAAGAATTGGTATTTCGACATATTCACATCTTAAGACTTGCTATCCTTCCTACTATACTTTTTGGGAAAGAGTACAGATTAGTATACAAGTATAGAATTAAATAGCTGCTTGTTTTTTCTTTAATACCATTTCTTTGTTATTTTAGGGAAGGAAGATACCACCATAATAGTGAATTGTGAACAAAGCCAATTAAATATTCGAGTGTAAGAACAAAACCACTAGTTGGAGCATTAGACTAGTGACTATTCAAAGGCAATATTTCAAATTTCATCCAGACAACGGCACTGGAATATCCAGCTATCACACCTTTTAGCCTTGGACAGCAACAGAACGTATTTAAATACTTTCCAACATAAAAAAAGGTAGTTCTTAATAGCTTTCCTCTGAATAACAGATCTATCCCACAGAAAAACTGCTATGAGAAAGTATCTTATCGCTTCTTACGTAAGCTATAAATCAGGAAAAAAAATTCCATATATTTAGGCCTATATTGATTGAAAAACAAGAGAAAGGACAGTAAAAACATTCCCATATTCTGGAACATAAAAACAGTAACAGACCTTTCAACAAAAGCTCATTACACTGTTGTCAATGTTCATATCGCTATCTTCTCACAGATTTGGAAAAAAATGAACAAACTTATCAGGTTTTACAAGGTGTTAAGATCCCACCACCACACACAGATGCAAACACACACACACGACTCACTCTCTCCCCGCCGCCCCCCCCCCCATCAGTTCTTAACTAACCAGAAAAATTGGGGAGGAAAAACACAGGTATGAAAGTGAAAAAAGAGGAGTAACCCAGATAAAACTAAAACACTAATAGTAAATAATAATAATAAAAAACCTCAGGTCAGTCCCTCCCTCTGAAATTAACTAGCTCTTGTTTAGTAATATCATCTGGGGGGGGGGGGGGGGGGGGGGGAATTGCTTTACAATTCGAGCCAGAGCAGGGTCTGCTGTCAATGACACGCTGTGGATCGTGTACTCTGTAGTATCATTCTGTGCTCCACAGTCTGAGGGAAGGAATTGTCTACTCAAGTTGTAAGTCTGATGATCAGCATGTAGATCAAGAGTTGACTTCATTTTTTTATTAAACTTCAGACAAAACATCAAAAGGCAAATCTCATTTGGAAATACACTGTTAAGACTTATATAGCACTAGAAAGCTGCAGTACACAAGGGTTTTTTAAAACAAATTACGCAGAAAAGTAATTCAACAGTAAAGGCAGGAAATCCTTGAAGACAAAAAAAAAAAAGGGGGTGCAGGGGGAGAAAAGGGGAAAGAAAAGAAAAAGTAGTCTCTTACTGTGGTAAAAATGTTAACTTAATGAGTGAAAGAATTAAAGGCTAAGACATTTTGATACTGTCTCCTCCTCTTGGATTGCTTCCTGCTCATCTTGTCATCACAGACTTGCCTTACTCCTGAGCAGCAGCGAAAAGAGTTCAGACACATTTTTGCTGTTTGTACTCTTACCAGAGTACCTATAAAGGGCATCCTACAACTGGTAGAGCCCACCCTTTTAAGGATTCCTTAAGAAGGGGATCAAAGTACATTAATATAAATCTTCACATATATTTATTTTTTTTAAATATTTCTTTTTAAGCCTTGTACTACCCTTATTTTCACAGATGCATTTTTTCCTTTATGACAGAACACAGGTAGTTTATTCAAACCTAATCCCTAAGGGATTAACTAGAGCTCATTGCAGCCTTCCCTCAAGAGAAGCTATGAGACACCAAAGAGTTAAAATTATTAAGACATTTTTATAGCTTTGCTAAAAAGGTCTCAAAACTATAGTCTCAAAGCTATCTTTTCTGTATTTCAGAAGACAGGCACAGTCTCTAGTAATATATTGTGGTAATACATTCACTGGTAATATACCAGTGAATAGTGGAAACATATTCATCAAGTTAACAGGTAAATCAGACAGAGATACAATGCAGCAAGTATCAAAGCTCTAGAGACAAGGGACCTTATCTCTAACAGCTACTTCTAAAGCAAGGGGAGATTCTGCTAAATTCATAATTGCCTTGCAGTCTCCAGACTGCAAACTCAACTAGTATGCTGCTTTCTGCTGCTTTTTTACTACTTAAAGAGAAGAAAATTAAAGAAATAAAAGCAGAAAGTTAGCAATGAGGCACAAGAAGAATCTGGAATGTTGAAGTGACTTAATCTAAAATTTTGTCCCCGTATCAAGCATGTGCTTATTCCTCAATAGCTTAAGATTCAGAAAAAGCACAATGTTACTGTTAATCCTGTAAGTAACAGTAGCCATATACCTAGAGATAGCTAAAAAAATTCCTGGAAAACAAAAATCTCATGTCTCAAGCTTGATTTTGCACCCACGTCTTAACCTTCAACTTCAGTCAATAATCTAAAATCAAATCAGTTAATACAGATGATTTTTTCTCTTAAAGAGTAGTATATATTACTTTAAAAAAGAAAAAAAGTATGACTTCACAGTTTTCAGGAAAAAAAGATATTTGAATAGCTAGTATTTTTTTTCCTCTTACCATATCCTGCCATAGAGGCTCCACCGCCACCATTCATTAAATTTTTATTTTCTTCTGCCAGTGCTTTGACATATCTTTTACTTAGATCTAATATCTGTCCACGCAACTCGGCACTGCTTTGGCGTCTTGGATACTGAAAAGTGTAGCGTAGCAACATCAAACCCCAAATGATTCCAAAAACTAGTAAAAACATACTCAGTTTCTGGGACATATTTTTTCTTGAAAATGTTAGAAACATTTCTGATGAAGGCCACAGGTGTGTCTTAATTTCAAGCTAAATAATTGAACTTGGCTTTGTCAAATTATATTACATATTAAACAAAAATAAGATTTCTATGAAGTGAAAAATCTTCTGGCTGTAACATCTTGAATACATCTTCTCATGTTTTAGTTGGTCTTGATTCCTGAAATTCGTAAAATATCATTTGGTTATTCAAAACTGCTACAGTTGTTGAGATCAAGGACAAATACCAGTTTCCAAATGCAGTAATATTGCATAATCTAGCAAACAGTTGTGGATTTGTATCTGCTTAGAGGTGCAGTCATCTTTCTATCTCACCTGCTGTTCACAAGGTTTCCTCTTCTTATTTTTACCAATTTTTATTCTCCAAAAATCAAAACGTCTATGCTTCTACGAATCACCGTATTTTAAATTTGAACTGACATTAAACCCAAATGTATTTCAAACAAAATGCAGTATCTAGAAGAGACTTGTAAAACACTTACACACAACATTTTGATGAGTTATACACATACATCTACACACAAGAAAAAGATCTTGTGAAATTATTCACTTGATTCTTATTCCTCACTTAGAAGCACAGGGCAAGTATAAACAGATAAAATGCAGAACAAAATTTCTTGGTTGGTTAGCCAGTTCAAAGTTGGGCATTATCCTTTTCTGGTTTTGTACAGCATTAAGATTTTTTTTGTTTTGTTTTGGTGTCTTGCTAATAAAGAAATAAAACCAAAATGAACTGGCACATTGCACCCACTTTTAGCATTAAAAAAAAAAGTCTTACCATAGCAGCCAATTCTGATCCCCCAATAGATTAAGGCTTCAGGAGAAAAACAAATGGTAGGAAAGCTTCAGCAGTTAAACAGCAAATGTCCAGACAGTTTGAAGCAATATGAGCCAGACATCTTCAGGGAGCTCTGTATTGGGGGGGGGGGGGGGGGGGGCGGGGGGGAGCAGAATCAAACAAAACAAAGTGCAGGACTAAAGAGACCTTCATTTTCACATGGAATGGTTGAAGTTGAGGGCTTCAAGCCACAGGCTTTTAAAACAGAAATGCATTTTTAAACCTAACTTGAAGCAATTGTTACGGAAAAATATAGAATCCATTTCCATTTTATTATAAATGTGTACATTTGAATGCCCAATAACCGATTTGAACATACTTAAAAAAAAAACAAACTTGGTAGGAATGTCACCGAAATGTGTCCCTCTTCTTGTGCTATAAGACAGTGACAGCAGATGTTCCAGATTCGTCATATACGTATATACACATATATTTACATATGTATAATTCTCATATTGATTTTTCCCCCTCAAACGAATCCGATCTTTTCAGTCTCTTTACATGTGTATACCTCATATTTCTCATTTTTCAGCCACCTCTGAAACTTCTCCAATTATTCAATACTTTTTTGAGAGGGAGTTTCTATTATTTAACAGTCTGGATAAAGCTACTCATTTTACATAATAGTTATGTTTTCCCTGTTATTCCCCATTCTTCCCCACATATTACCTGACATGAACGCTTTTCAGACTGAAGTTACACATTTAATAGAGTTCCCCACCAGACTTTCTATAGTGGTACTTAGGTCTCTGTTTTTATTAGAACATTGAGACCTAATTTCTTACCCTGCTAAGCACTCATCTAAACTCCTCCTCCACGGTGTTTTTCATTGCCTCTGCTGACCAGTTCAACTGGCCTCATGCTGACACACCACAGTCTGCTACAAACACGTGTCACTGCCAGCAGGGTGCTGAGTTGTGCTTGTCGCTTACCCTTCACCTTCACTCTTCAGATAATGCTCTCAACAGGCAGGCCAACATGACTGATTCAAGTGGCAAATCTTCGAAGTGCTCTAAAATCAACATGCATATCTAAATTATTCTGAAAATGATCAACCCAGGCAGGGGCAATATTAGGACTTGGACACCAAAGTTGCTGTAACGTAACAAGTTATTGTGTGTAAAATGCCCTATAGTAACTGCCAGTACATAAAATCTTACTTTTACTGTTGGATGTACTAATGTAAGTGGCAATCACAAGTCACGGAATGAGGAATAGCTTACTTCACCTTAACTGTGGGATATGACCTTGCACATGGACAGATAGCCAACATGCAATAATTTGAAATCCTGCTATAAATTCAGTGGGATGTACTTTGTTCAAAGAATGTGCTTATCCCCCAAAAAACTGTTTTTAAGACACAAATTTGTCTTAAGTACATAAAATGAGAGAAAACAATAAAAACTTACATTCTACAGTATCAGCATGAGCGTTTGGAATTGTGTGGTTAAAGATTTCCTGAAACAGATCCTCCCTAAACATGAGCTAACCAAAACTTCTTTTCCCTAGCTCTTTGCCAAATCCATGGCTCTGCACTCAGACTTTAAAGCATAAGCTGCACCTACATCACTATGCATCTACATAATCCCTGAATAGTATCAAATATGATGGAAAACATTCACATATGAGGTCCAGGTGTATTCACATGATGGCTCAGAAGACCAAATAGTATCTCTCAAGGAGAGACCACAAGTTTCAACCCCCATTCCCAAAAGTCTACAATTTATATTATTTTTAAAAATTGTCTGAAAATAACAGATAGCTCTTGCAGAATTTAAGTTCAGCTCTCCACAGATCTCCAGCCATATCTCATCCTGAAGCATTTAGACAATATCACTACTGAGCTTTGGAGTGGAAATTACTCTGCCATCCTGCTGTAAATAAGACCACAAGCCAGGATAAGAGTGCCAGCCAAGAGGAACAGATTGAATAAACTCCCGCCAAGGAGCAGCAGGAATTGCAGATTGGGTCTTTGCCATGTATATTTGATTCACAGTGCACACGGTGACTACTGAAACTAATGGAAATCAAGGACTTGACCTGCTGGGCAAATGGCATAGCACCCAAATACTGACACTTGGCAAAGGAACTAGGAGTAAGGTGTACCAAAATGAAGGGAACTATTTGTACTTGTCACTTTTCCTATGCATTTTTAGAGGCCATTCCCCCTTAATGAATTCCAGTGTAATTTCAAAGTTCTGGAGATTTGATCTCCTCGTTCTTCCTGAAGCGTACACTTCTAGTGACATGTAACACACTCCCTGCAAGACCCTTCCAAGGTTACACAGTGCGGAGTAACAAACAAACAAACAAAAAAAAACCACACACACAAAAAAAGCAAGCTTATACCTGCATGATTTGCAAGTAGGAAAAAAAGGTATCTGAGCAGCAGGTGTACATATTAGGAAGAAAATAGCACAATAAGTAAGATGGATGGATTGGAATATTCTCTTACCTCTTGTTGCCCTGAAGGGTCAGCACTTCTCTACACGAACATTATAGTTCAAACAAAAACTCAATTCCTCAGAATGGACGTTTTTTTTCCAGTAATTCAGAGGTAATATCCCATGAGATAACAGCATACATGTAAGAAGGAACACTGTCTCTTGTGATCTTTCTTCTCCCTCATTCTCTCAACTCCTCCTTACCCACCACTCCCTGAGCAGGGGAAAAAGGAAGCTGAGACTTCCTTCTTCACACTGACTTAGCCTGGGTAGCAAACCAGGCTTACCACTCTCCCAGCTGCAGCTGAAAGGCTTTTATGGCAAAGGAGGTCAAAGCACTGCAGAGAGCAACAGCAAAAAAGGGCACATCAGAGCTATGCCTTGTTGGAACTCCTACCATCCCTAATCTGAGACAAAAGACAGGCGACCACAAAAATGAAGGAGTACAGCCAGGACAAAATCTGAAAATCTGAGGAGGGAAAGGAAAAAGCAAAAACCAAACAAAACACCACCACCACCACCCCAAAAAAACCAAACACCACCATCCCACCCCAAATCAAACAAAACCCCCAACCTGACTGTGCAGGCAAAATGGCAATCCAAGAATCCATGAAGAAGTGAGTATCTTCCAGATAATCCTTTCAATAGGCAGCCTGAAGTGACTGATTCAAGTGGCAATTTTTCCAAAGAAGTTCTTTAAAATCAACATGCATATTTAAATTATTCTGAAAATGACAAGCCCAAGCCAGGGGCAACATTAGAACTTGGAACTACAAGCAATTCCTGAACAGAGGATCTAAGACTAGGTTTGCCTTTCACAGACATAGGGAGTTTGGTTTTCTTCACTGTTGCCACTGCTGGTTGTCCAAGAAATGTATTGCCAAAGCCTGCCAATGTGGATTTAACATTGTCCAGTGATACCACAACAAACACTGACATACATCTGGCAATGAAAGCAATGAACTAAGGCACTCATCCTCTCCAAAAGAAAATCATGTCTCTATCCTCTGAGCTGTGTTCCAACATCAGTCATATATAAATTATATTATTGAGTGCATGAAACGAAAGGAACAAGGGCCAAAGAAAAAGTAACAGAAAATCCATTATATGTTCCGTAATAAAGCAAAGTTCTAGTATCTCTGATGCTACTTAACAGAACAGTAGCATCGGACTTCGGTTTGAATACTGATCCTTCTCCACGGAAACCAGCCCATACTTACAAAACATCATACTTGAATTTTGTTGCAAAGTCTTCCTCAGATTCTGCTTTACTTATTCCCAGCAAAACCCAGAGATTATATTCATGTACAACACAAAAAATGCAACAGTCTGTAAGGCAAAGGAATGCCTCATACATCCTCTGAAAAAATCTCAGGGTGTCATAAAACAAGGCATACTCAAATCCTTAAAAGGTTGCAAGGCACCTTACAGCACTGTCAGTTCTGCTAGTCAGTCAGCTCATGAAAGACCGGTACGCATTCGTCATAATTTTTCTAGTCTGTCCAAGATCCCAGCCTTCCTAAACCACTGGAAGTGGTTATCAGCATCAGCAGGGCAAATTTAAAACTGTACTGCAGAGATGGTGTGTACCTTCTAGTTTTGAAAAACGTACAGGACAGATGATTATTCATCAGACAAAAAGAAAGCAGCAGGCCCATCAGGTAATTTTGGTAGTTATTAGTAACCAGCTTTAGCAAAAAACTAACAAAAGAGAGTCAACAAGAGGTGAAGAATAAAGAAAACCGAAGCCTGAGAATCCCATTCCATTCAGGGATCAAGATGACTTTAAGGATAAAGCCAAGAAAGATGCACCGAAAATAGTGTTGTTAATACACAGTCCAATAAAGTCACCTCTTTGGTTATATATTTTGAAAGACAGAATGCCAAATACTGAGGCAGTAGTTCCTCAGTGATACCCTAGAGACCGATATAGGTCTCTAATGAACTAATACATTAAGAAAGTAGCCTTGATAAATGGGAATTTTACTCAATCTATTATTACTACCATAATATTTATCTGTACCTCACTGCCAAATCATGATCAACAACAACGTGACACAGTAAATTCAAAAGCAAGTCTGGCTTTGTGACCAATTATTATTATTAACTGTATAAACACAAGTGATTTATCAAGACAGAGACTAAAAAAAAAAATGCCAGATATAGTCATAGAAGACTGCATCCAACCACAGACAGGGGAAGGGAGGAAAAAAAACCCCACACTTGTAACAGAACAGACAGCAGACAGAAATTAGGACAGTACAAATAAAAGCTGACATTAATAATTACTATAAAATAATTGTACAGCACAACATCAGAATTTATTACAATCTCAGTGGGAGTGTAACGAGTTTATGTTTAAGTTAAGTTTAAATTAAGGATTCAAAATTAACATACTAAAATTATGTCTATATGAGAATTTTCCATTCAATTCATGGCAGCAAACATGTCTCAGTACAGTGAGGGTACTATATTAGTAAATAATAAGCTATGCTGTCAACAGGCATGATGATACCTCACTGCAACAGCCAACGAACATTTCAGGAAGACAAAAATCACAGGGCATTACAGAATACCAGGAAATATTTCCACAGTTCTATTCTATTAGTTTTCTTTTTTGTATCTACTTAGAACGTGCTCCCCCCGGCCCATTTACCTTTGTGACCTCCAAAATCTTTTGTTTTCTGATTTTCCAACAGAAAACTTTGAGCATCATGGTCACTCAGCTGACAGACATCATGCTGACCATTCTGAGAGCAGACAGGCTAGTTTTATGTTATTTGGAAACCTATTGGCACAGTCGCTGTGCAGCAATGAAAACGGGAAGTCCAAAGAATGACTGACACAAAAAAAGCATAGAACATATTCACTGACCAATTAATCTTTGAAGACAGGGACAATGAAATAAGCACCTAGAAGCCCAGGAGCTACATGTTGAGACTTTTTCAACACGAAAAATGATGGTATTCCGGTAATTTGCAGTCTTAGATGGCTATCAGTTTGGCAGTAGGAGAAAAATCTGCATGGGGTGCAGCTGACAAACAGGTGCCCAAAGAAGTTAGGTATATCCTGTTACACAGGACCACGATTCCTGGCAATACACAGAAACTTCAGTTCTCCGTTCCTACACATAACACAAACTCCCTTTAACATGTCACCTTACCCACACCATTCATATTTAAAACTGGTGCCCAAGGAAGAATCACATTCTTCATATTTTTAAGAGCACATGAGTTTTTGAAAAGATGCCAATAAAACCACTTTCCCGTACTGGCACATCTGGACTGGTGACTTTTGCAGACCAACACCACCCTTTGTTTCCCAGGTTCATTGATCAGGTTCACTCAGACAGCTGCACAGCGCCATAAAAGAGCAGAATATTCTACTTGGAAGCAAACAATTAACAGCAATGCGTGTCCCCAGACAAGCGAAACCATGTTTGAGCTGTCTTTTGACGACATCAACTCTCAGCATGTTAAGTATTCCCATTATTGTTGCTGTAAAATTTGGTCAACAGAAAAACGTCACCAGCAGAGACGGAAAAGAGAAGGATACCCTATTGACAAAACCTCAGCACTGCTTGACACAACAGAGCCCATCAAAATGCTATACCTGCGTGCTGATGAGACTTGAGGGTCTTTCAAGACTGCACTGTAGATCAGTTGCTAGAAGAGAGAGTTTATATTAAAACCTGCTAGGCTCAAGTGAAAAGAACAGCACTATACAACACACTGCCATCTTAAGAACAGGTAAGAAGGCATATTTCCAGAAAAAAAAAAAAGCTGCTTTATCAGTATGACGGCTGCTGGACTGCAGGTTTTAGCCATTCTGTACCACTTTTGGAATGCACTGCCAAAGGAGTCTGCCTAGTGCTTGGTGTCTTTTCCAGGACATCTATCTTTATACCTTCTCCTACAGCATATGTTCCTTCATTCCCTGCGTCTGCATGCCCTAGACTTGCAATTACCAAGGAATGCTGAAAAATAAAAAAAAAACAAAAAAATCCCTTTGCCTTATTGCTACCTGTCTTTCGGGAAATACTTTTAATGGATATTCCAAGTGAAATCATAGAAAGACATGAGGTTTAAGGGAATAGCAAAAATGGGTAAGTAACTACCAAGAATACCTCTTCTTCTACAGTGCTGCAACAAAGAAAGAAAATCTCCTTGTGTGCTCCTGCCAGTCCCTGTCTCTCGATGCAGCCAAAGGATATCTGGGCCAACAAAACTCACAGCTCAGCAAGCAGACAGATACTGTCACTGCTGACAAGCTGCTAGGACTACCTCAAACAGATCTTAAACCAGGAACAGTTTTACCTCCTACAGGCTAAGAACAGCACACAACCAATTTGTTTTGTAGCTGGACTTTAAGTTGAAAGCAAAAACATATCAGTTTAGACTTGAAAACCCACACATCAAGTTTACAGCGGCTCTGGTATAAAATCATCTGAGTGCCCAAACACTAGATTACCTTTTGTATTTCAATATTTTAGAAATACTGGTGACTTGCTTCTACTTTGATGCATGTAGTCCTATTTGCATTGTTTTTATTTTACACTTTCTGCCAACACTTGCTTTTATTTTGCATTATGTCTAAGGAGTCTGCTTAAGTACTTTTTGGTACCTTAAAGTATCCTGGCTTTTTTTCAGCGCCCTCCCCTCCCCCTTTATTTTGCCTACTACTGTCAGTGAATGCTTTTAAAATAAACCAAGTATTTAAAAACACAAATTCTTTGTTCCTTGCCTGTGGGCAGTCAGCCAAGATTCAAGATTTTGAGAGGGTAAATGACTTGGCGAAGGTTGTGAAGAAAATTAAAGAAAGTAGATATCAACGGGGACAGTATATTATACTTGCTGAAGCTCCCCTCATCCCACTGGGTCCATCTGAGCCTCAAAATGTTTCTACATCTCTGTATCAGCTTCTTAGGAAAAAAAAAAAAATCTCAGCTTCATTCCATCTAGGATACTTTTCTTTATTTTTTCTTTATGCTTTTTTGCTGCCGTTCAGGACACAGTAGGACCCTTGCTTGTAAGAACCACAGTTACGACAGAGCATGAGGCTCCTTCTTAGCTTCTCATTTCCTGGTAAGATTGCCACAATTTCTGCATTGCAGTTGGACACTAGGCTATATCAAGTACTCCCTTGCAAAGTCCTAACTAGTACCTCTACTCCCTTGTGAAATTTCACAGCTCTGTTTGCACTGCTCTTTCCAAAGCCCCTGTGACTCCAAAACTTCCTTCTGAGATTATAATGTTTAGCTAATTTTAGCTGGTTTTACAGAGTGCCATACCTGCAAGATCATGAATGTAGGCTACTGAGAAGAGAGGGATTTTCACTGAAGATTTTAAAGAGAACTAAAAGGACGGAGGGTGTCATTATAGGGAACTAAAAGGGGAGCGGACGGGGGAGTCAACTAACAAAGCGATGGCTGCAATGGTGGATAGACTGCTACTGCATA
Organism: Gymnogyps californianus; assembly: GCF_018139145.2. NCBI lineage: Eukaryota > Metazoa > Chordata > Aves > Accipitriformes > Cathartidae > Gymnogyps > Gymnogyps californianus. The sequence goes on from NC_059472.1 coordinate 132,127,222, forward strand.
ACTGGTCATACGTGTACACACAGTGCAGCATCCACACAAACACCATTCCCATAGAACAGTAACAAAATAGGACTTGTACCACTGGGGAGAGAAGAAGAATTTAACTTGCCTGGTTTTATTTCAAGAAACCTGCAGAATTCAAACCGAGTATGGATGTGTGCAAGGTGTCCACCAAAAGTATGTTTCAGTAGTAAAACTACAATACAGATTGGGCCTCAGATTCACACTCCCTCCCAGGAGGCTGATCCAGTTCAAGATTTTAGAAAAATAACACTGGAGGCAATGTTAAAGACACGTAAGTTCCTTTCTTCTATATCTTTTATTATTTCTAGATTGACTTGTCAGTTTATCTTAGCATAGCAAGGGTTATGACAGACACTAGCTAACAATAGTACCACAGTGGTGTGCACTGCAAAATATTTGTTAAAATTAAGTACAAGGTACCCAGAAATTTAACTGGATTATTTCTATCATAGTAGATTCTTATTTCTTTATTATTACTGAAGAGACCAATTTCAGTGGAATAAGTTTTAAGTCCTCTTGTCTAGGCCTCTAGTCTAGGCTCTGTTTTACACAGACAAAGTACCCATTTAGTTCTGAGTAATCCAAAATTAATCTTTTAAATTACACAGGCAAATGGTAATATAAATAATTTTTTTTAAAGTTGACAGTCATAAAAGAAAATTTAGGAGACTATTAATAATGCTCAGTTGAGGAAATCCAGCCCATCTAATGGTACAAGTTTTCAATCGCAGGTGAAAGAACTTGTCAAATAACAAATACCATATAAAGTACATTTTAGCAGTAAACTTGTACCAGCACAAAACACATTCATTTGAATGACTGAGCTCCACAGATTTTTGACAGCTACTGGAAACAATTTAATGGCTATTTTTGACACTTACTAGTCTTCAGATATGTTGACTACACAGCTGACAATTTAAGCTGACAGCATGCATTTATCCTACTTCCAGTTTGGGCAGGATGCAAGAACTAGTGCCCTGAACTATTCTTGGAAAAGGTACAAGTGATCATGAACTCCAGGGGAAATATTTTACTTTTAGTAGTTAAATGATGTCCAATCCCCAAGCTAAATCACAATACGTGATTAGCTAATACCAATGCCTCCTTCAAGAAGCTAAAAGCCAAAAGGAGTCTCTAAAAGCAGAGACTACAAAAGCTTTAAAAAAAAAAAAAATCGAAGTAGCTTTATTTCCAACTGTAAAACCTTCAGGAAAAAAAAATATTTATTAGACCAAAGGAATTCCAGCGTACTTGCTTAATCCTCTAGAGTTCTCAAGTACCTAAAATGAATTATTAAACAATTATATATTGTAACACATAAAATAACAAAAAGAGGCCGGAATAATTTAGACTTTATACACATGGGTATCTCCAGCAGTCAAAACGGGAACACAGGCAGCAATAATTTCCACATTTGATCTAAAACTGCAATCGCTCCTCTTCTGACAGTAGAACAAGATGCTACTTATAATATATTGTTATATTGTTATCATCTTCATATTGTCTCCTTTCTTTGATATTCTCATGAAACAGCAATTCATGACATTTGCTCCAAAATAAACACTACATTACAATTAGAACAATGCATGCCTAGCTATTATGTTCAGCATGTTCATATTCTGAAGGTTCTGTTAAAAAAAAAAGTCACAATTCCTACAAAGCTCACTTTTCACAGTGAAAAACTGTTGTCCCCCCCCAATTCACCCACTGAGGGGGCAAAACAACAACAAAAAAAACAAAACAACAACAACAAAAAACCCAGCTGTTAACCTGATCTAAACTGCACTAAAGAAACTCCACATCATGTCATAGGACAGAACAAAAATTCTCTCTGCTTTGCTTTGTGGCACACAAACACAGAAATTACACTCCATTCTAGCTGTCAGTATCTTTTAGATGACAAGATACATAAAAGAGAATTTACAGGATGCTACCATGTTAGATTAGGAAACTGAAAAGAAAGTTTATTAATAATGAATGATTAACAGAGCTACAGAAATAAGGTAGAGATAATAGTATGTTACAAATACTTAGAGAAATAAATTTAATAGAAGGTTAAAAATGTAGTTAAAATATCATCAGATGTTACATATAAAAGCAATTTTATTATATTCTAAGAAGGAAGCATTATTCCACAACTCTTGCTGTCAGGAAGTTTCATATATTATGATCTCCTAAAATTAAAGCAAATGTTTTGCCCAGTTGTTTTTTTTTTAATGCAAACTTGTTAGTGCCATAAGATCACTTAACCTAACATTATCAAGGATCCTGCCTGTGCTTGAATATGGATTAAACAAATATTTTTTTTTCCTTCTAAATTCATTCACATCATTGTAAGCATGCTTTGCCTCTTTGAAAGTTAGGTCCTTACAGTACGAGAAAGACATCAATCTTGCAGAGTCACTGCAGTCATAGTTTATGACAGGAAGACCACTGCAAATGAGGAAAGAGACCAGAAAACCCTTGTTTCCTTCACTGCTTCCTCACCACCCAAGGACATTGCATCACAGCCCTGGAACACGGTTACCCAGCCGAAGGGAACATCTAGCCACGGCGGGCAGCAGAACACACCGTACCCGAGCACCTCTAAGAGGGGCCTGCAATAGCACGGCGACGAGCCACCAGAAGGACCCGCGCCGCTACCGATAACCACAGCCTGCAGAGGAGGAAGGAGACCGACCTGCAGGCAGCACCGAGCGCTCACGCAGCCCAGCGGCACGACCCGCTGCGGAAGGACAAACGGGGCGGGGGAAGGAGGTCAGGCTGGCGGCTGCACAAACGCCGGCGGGGGAGGCAGAAGCATGGCCGAAGCCAGAAGGAAGAGAAACCTGTCCCGAAACAGGGGGCAAGCCTGAGGGGGAGAACAAAGCGGGGCGCTCAGGCGAGCTGAAAACCTGGGTTTGCCTGGCAGCCGCAGCCAGGCCGCGACCACCTGGCTCCCCCCCCGTCACCCCCGGCCGAGCCTGGCGCTTCCCCCCCCACCCCGCCCGGCGGGGCCGCCCCGTCTCCCTACACGGACTGCCGGGCCTCCACCACCCTCACGCCGCCCCCACTCAGCCGGAAGCCCTTCCTCGCCCCTTCCCCAGCCAAGGGGCAGAGCTCTTCCACACCCCGCTCCGGTCTGCCGCCCGGCCCGGCGCCCCAGGAGGACGGGGCAGCCGTACGGCGCAGCCCCCCAGCAGCCCCACACTACCTCCGCTCCCGGCCCACAGCCGTCTGACAGGCGCCGCTCCCTCCGCTTCCGCCCACCTCGCGACGCGACGCGACGCACCACCTAAGACCCCGCCCCTTCTCCTTCCCCCCGCCCCAACCCCGTCCCGCTCAAGACAGCTGCCGCAACACCACCCCCCCGCCCCGCACTGCCTGGGGCGCATGCGCGGCCGGGCGCCTGCCCCCTTCCCGCCTCCTCGGGGGCGGTGCGCGGGAGAGGCGGGAGCGTGAGTGATGGCGGCCGTGGCCGGTAACAGCCGCTGCCCCTGCGGGCGCGGAGCCTCGCTCGGGGTGGGGAGGCCTGGCCGCAGGGCCCTCGCCCGCAGGACCGCCGCCAGGCCGGCGGGGAGAGCCGCAGCGCGTCGTCGGTGGAGCGAGGCAGGCTGTGGCGGGGGGGGCCGGGAGGGCGATGCATAACTGCAGGCCGAGTAGTCCTTCCTGGAAAGGCTCGCTGCCGGCCTCCAAATAGGAGCCCCCAGGGAGCTGGAAAGCTGCGTGGCCGTGGCTGTCAATGCCCCTTGGCGTCCATAAGTAAAGATTGCCTGCAGGAGTACAAACCAGGAAAGGTGTCCTTTCTGCCCTCTAACGGCGTAAGCGCATTTTGGCAGTGGCCCCAGAAATGAGTTCTGTCCCTCCGGGCCGGTGCAGGGACAGTTTCCCCTCATCCGTACTCTCGTTCTTGTAACCTGCAGCTGCACAAGCTGGACTGTTCGTGACTGGGACAGTATATAAACTCTCACCGTGACAGTCACGTAAATAAAATCCATTGCGGGTATAGGACGGTGATAGCAAGGTACCTCAGGCTCTTCCTGCGAGGTGATATTTAAAGGAAGTTGCTATCGGGTAACTAAAGATGAACATAACGGCACGTTCAACAGCTGCAGTGTTGCCAGTATTCAGGAGTATCTGTTGTTCACACTAGCTCAATCCCTTCAGGATTGTCCCTACCTAGACAAGCTGAGGCACCGGTTACAGGTCAGATGTTGCAGGTAGGTGTAGGGGAAGGTTCTGTTTGCAACATTGCATCCTCTGTAAAATAAACACAGTTACAGCGAGTGTTTTCCTGGCAGCTTGCTGATCCCACCACCTCCCCATCGGTACCCCAACACCCGCACCGTGATGCAGCTTTCCCTCCCTTCTGGTGTGCATCAGAGGCTACCTGGCGCCTCTCTGGTTTTCAGCCTTTTTTTTTCTGCACGGATTAGGTGCAGGAAAATTCAGCTTTCAAATCCGTTGCTCTAATAGAAAAAGGGATATTGATGCATCAAAGGGGTTAGTGGCCTAGGCCTAAGTAGACAGACGAAACTGTTGGCAGGTGGTATCATGTCAGCCGGTGAATCAGTTGCATATAAAACTTTTCTAATGTCAACTAGTTCCTTATTTCAGAGTCTTGTGAAACATATTTTGGAAAAGTTGGCTGGTTTTTTTCTTGTTGGTCTGGAAAATATTGGTGTTCGCCTGAGAGGTAATTTAAATTTGAGAAAATTAGGCAATTGTTGAACTGAATAGAAGGCTATATTCCCACAGAGAATTCAGAAGAAGCTGCATTAAAGGAATGATATATTTATTTGATTATGCAATCCATCCCATAGGCAAAAGTCTTTTGCTAAATTATACAACGCTGAATGAGGACAGGCAAAAAAATAAAAACTGAAAGATTTGATAAGTAAGCTTTTGAGCGACCAGATTGACTGTATATTGTGCAGCACCAATAAAATTGTTGCTAGAAGTATTTTCTAAAGCAGAATCACCTCATCAGTTTCTCTGGGTATTTTCTCATGAAGATTTCCTCTTGAAAAGCTCAAAACCAGATGGTCTGAGATGGACTTCATATAACAAACATACTGCAGCTATTTACTGCCATTTATTACTGTACTATTTGCTCAGTGATTAATCCTTTATTTTCACAGACGTGCAGTGAACAGCTGTAATATATTTGCAAATATAATTTATATGGTATTTAGAGCTTGCTAGGGATAGAAAGGGAAATCTGTCAATGGTGTAATAACAGGAAGATTTGCTTGTGGAGGTCACAAAATTGTATTAAGAAATCTGCCTCCATTATAAACGTACACTCTGTTGATAGGAACTCTGAACTATTAATAACATTCTCAATTCCTATTGCCTGAAGGCCTCATGTATTTGGTCATCTTTCATGAACATGCATCTCACAATATTATGTGATACTTTTTCCCCTTATCCAAGATGTGTGGTAAAAACTATATCACAAAATAATATCAAGCACCTTGTTTCTCCTCAGTGACGTATGAAGATCAAACCTTAACAGTGTTTACATTGTCCTCATATTTGTGGGTAATAATATTCTCAGGATCATTTCAAGGGATAGATAAAAGCCCAGGATCGCAGGAGTAAAAACTTGCTATACTGCAGTGTTCTTACTATTTTTCAAAATCTAAAAAAGTGAAAATAGGTTGCTGCTGCAATGTTATCTTTGTTCCTTTCCCGTGCCGTTCGCTATCTGTAGAGTGTCCTTCTGACATTAATTTGCATAGCTATTGCTCTGTCCTTTTCAAATATGTATTAAGAATTTCCTCTCTCATGATATGTTTAAACTGCTTAATGGTAATGGCTAGAGAACAGCACTCTGATGAATATGCTTTTTGATTAGTGTACCTGCTGCCTTCTTACTTAACCAATTAATCCTCTAATCTGTATACTTAGATAAGAATGTACACAACCTTATACTTTCCCTACTACCACTCTGATTTTTGTCTCTTCCTGACCCCTTACTAGTAGTTTATACCCTTTCACTTTAGGGAATGGGCCTGATCTGGGCCCATCTTTCCCTCCAAAGTGCATTTTTTTTCCCCAAATTGTGAATACGGTATACTCACGACTGCATTAAAGCTAACAGTATATTACCACAGTATATTAATATTGCTTGAAAAAGCTCCATAAGGCATGCTTGAAGTACATATAATTATGTCACATTAGTGTGTCCTTTAGCTGTTTTCTATGTTTGAACCATCTTCCATTTAGCAGAGAGGCTCCCAAAGACACAGATCAACTTTGCAGTCTTACGAACTAATAAATAGTGAAAGTTGAAATGTGATATCAAATAATTATTGTCTTTATACTCCAGGAAACTACAATGAAGTTATTGTAGAGAACAATGAAGGCAGAAGAGCGATGGAAAAAATGGTGAAGAGAGCTTGCAGTTTTCAATTTAAAATGTAAACTTGATTAGACTTTTTAAAAATAGGTATTTGTATCAGTGACTGCCATTTTTATTTTAGGCTTAATTGCCAGAACATTTTAGGATCACAGCAATGAAAAAATCCTGCTGGAATGATACAAACATCTTGAATGTGTGCGTTGATATTAGTGTAACTCTCAGGAGTTGGAATCACAATGTGGGCTGTAGCTAGATCTTACATACATACATGTTAAAAAAAAGTATAGTCCTGTGCTATATTCTCCTGACCTTTTCCCTCCCTCCCCTGCTTGTTTTTTTTTTTAGTGTGACCACTATGTAATTTCAATGGGTTCTTCATAGGCCATTTTTTCAGTGGCCCACCTTATGGTAGAAGACTGGTAGGCATTTTCATCTCAGAATTTAAGCATGCCCTTCATGCTTGTTCCCTTTTGTTCCTGGAGTTAGACTATAGGCAACATCAGCCAGAATCAGAATCAGATTACGCCAGAACGGTATGTGATCTTGCAGTAGAATAAGTGCTTTATTAATAAAGTTACGCTTGAAAAGGGAGATGAGCAAATCTATCTACTGGAGCCGAATGGAGTAGAGCTGGTATAAAAGACAGATTATGACATGGATTCAGAATGGCTTTTGGAAAGCGAGACATCAGCAGAGGCTAAAACTCAGGCCAGCCTCCTAGGAATGAAAATTTAATTGTAATTAAATAAGAACTGGCTAAGGAGTTGACTAAAACTTTTAAAGTAAGTGACATGTAAGAAACTTTCACCCAAAATGAAATATTTTGCAAACCTAGAAGACAAGAAAGATCTTTCCCCGATACTGCCTTCTTTACCATTGTTAGCTAATTTACTCTTTAGTTGATTATTTGCTTCTGATTCACCAAGGTGTGGTGGGTTGACCCTGGCTGGATGCCAGGTGCCCACCAAAGCTGCTCTATCACTCCCCCTCCTCAGCTGGACAGGGGAGAGAAAATATAATGAAAGGCTCGTGGGTCAAGATGACATAGGGAGATGTCGTGGTTTAACCCCAGCCGGCAGCTAAGCACCCTGCAGCCACTCGCTCACTGCCCCCCCACCCCCGGGATAGGGGAGAGAATCAGGGGAAAAAAACCTTGTGAGTTGAGATAAAGACAGTTTAATAGGACAGAAAGGAATGAAAAACAATGATAATGATAATAATAATATGACAATAGTAATACTAAAAGAATTAAACTATACAAAGCAAGTGGTGCACAATGCAATTGCTCACCACTCATTGACCGATGCCCAGTTAGTTCCCGAGCCGCGATCCCCCCTCCCAGCCAGCTCCCCCAGTTTATATACTGGGCATGATGTCATATGGTATGGAATAGCTCTTTGGCCAGTTTGGGTCAGCTGTCCTGGCGGTGTCCCCTCCCAGCTTCTTGTGCCCCTCCAGCCTTCTTGTTGGCTGGGCACGAGAAGCTGAAAAATCCTTGACTTAGTATAAACACTACTTAGCAACAACTAAAAACATCAGTGTGTTATCAACATTATTTTCCTACTAAATCCAAAACACAGCACTATACCAGCTACTAGGAAGAAAATTAACTCCGTCCTAGCCAAAACCAGGACAGGAGATCACTCAGCAATTACCGTCACGGGCAAAACAGACTCGACTTGGGAAAAAAATTAATTTAATTTATACTAGTCAAATCAGAGTAGGATAATAAGAAATAAAACCAAATCTGAAAAACACCTTCCCCCCACCCCTCCCTTCTTCCTGGGCTTAACTTCACTCTTGAATTTTCTGCCTCCTCCCCCCAGCAGCACAGGGGGACAGGGAATGGGGGTTTGGGTCAGTTCATCACACGTTGTCTCTGCCGCTCCTTCCTCCTCAGGGGGAGGACTCCTCACACTCTTCCCCTGCTCCAGTGTGGTGTCCCTCCCATGGGAGACAGTCCTCCACAAACTTCTCCAACGTGAGTCCTTCCCACGGGCTGCAGTTCTTCACGAACTGCTCCAGCGTGGGTCCCTTCCATGGGGTGCAGTCCTTCAGGAACAGACTGCTCCAGTGTGGGTCCCCCACGGGGTCACAAGTCCTGCCAGCAAACCTGCTCCAGCGTGGGCTCCTCTCTCTCCATGGGTCCACAGGTCCTGCCAGGAGCCTGCTCCAGTGTGGGCTTCCCATGGTGTCACAGCCTCCTTCAGGGGCATCCACCTGCTCTGGCATGGGGTCCTCCATGGGCTGCAGGTGGATATCTGCTCCACCATTAACCTCTATGGGCTGCAGGGGGACAGCCTGCCTCACCATGGTCTTCACCACGGGCTGCAGGGGAATCTCTGCTCCGGCGCCTGGAGCACCTCCTCCCCCTCCTTCTTCACTGCCGTTGGTGTCTGCAGAGTTCTTTCTCTCACATATTCTCACTCCTCTCTCTGGCTGCAACTGCTGCCATGCAGTAACTTTTCTTCCCTTTCTTAAATACGTTATCCCAGAGGCGCTACCACCATCACTGATGGGCTCGGCCTTGGCCAGCAGCGGGTTTGACTTGGAGCCGGCTGGCGTTGGCTTTATCGGACATAAGGGAAACTTCTAGCAGCTTCTCACAGAAGCCACCCCTGTAGCCCCCCCTGCTACCAAAACCTTGCCACACAAACCCAATACACAAGGAAAAAGAGGAAGGTCTGGCATGTACAGTTCCAGCCTTCCATTTACCATAGATGCAAGAAATAATCAAGATCATTTATGGTCCAGGTAGGAAGCAATACGAACCGTTTCCATGAAGACGAGCGTATGTCAAGGCTGTGTTAGAACCTCGAGCTGCGGGTCGAGCTGTCTGTGGATAAGCAGCATTAACGTGGCTTCTCCACTGGGACACGTTGCCAATGAGGCCGTGCTACCACAGCAGCTGTTGGAAACCCAACGTCACAGGCTGTGGAAGGAGAAGCAAACAGTGCTGTGGACGCAGGCATTGTCTAAAGCCCGATGAGCGTGCTTCATGTAGCGAAGGCATTTGATTTCTAGGGAAACATCTCTTGCCTTGCTCGGAAACCATCCGAGCTCCCCAGTCCTTTTTGGGAATACTCCCTTACGTGAGCGCTCAGTTAGGCTGGTCATTCCTTGGTTACAGCCATGGTGAACTGAAGATAACCAGCCTCAGCCACCGCAGGAATTTGGGCAGAACAGCTTCTCAACCACAAAGGGAAGCTCCTGCCCCTGAAGAAGTACGAGGAAGACACAGACCTGGGCCAGAAGCAGCGGCTGAGCTTTCTCCTACCACTACTAGCAAGAGGCTGGGAAAGGGGGTGGGCGCTGCTTCTGGGAAGGGCAGTCTTCAGCTGCAGGCTGCTGGCCACTCGTCTTCACCTGCTCTCCTGGCTTTCCGATGCAGGCAGAGCAAGTCTCGCTGTTTCGTCATCTTTGGGAATTTTCTGACCTAAGGAACTACCTATTTGGCCTCGGTGCTGAGCCTCTGCTGCCTGCAAGGTACGAGCTGCTGTACTTATCGGTGTGTGCTGGAGGAAGAAGTGCCAAAAACGCCGAGGATACAGAGGAGGAACAGGGAAGCCCTTGTGATGTGGCTGAGCAGAAAAGATAAGCCTTTCAGTAAAATTCTGGTTAAAAGGAAATTCCCAAGACTGCAAGTGAAAATGTAGGCCTTTGTTTCCTAGAAGTATTCAAGATTGAATCACATGGGTTCATTTCCAAATTTGTACAATGAAAGCAACCTTCCAGCCTTGCACGTTAAATAACCATTTGCCATCACTAGACACCACCGATAACGGGGACCTAAATGTGTTAACTTTAAAAATTCTTTCCTGCGGTGCGGAAGCAGAACCCCAGAGAACGCGCCGGGAGGAGGAGGTGAGCGGGGGGCACACAGCGAGAGACGAGAAGCAAGGTTGATTTTCACGGCGTGCAGGAGCAGCAGCCCTGACGAGAGAGGCTGCCTCTGCACCGGGGGGGGGGGGGGGGGGGGGGGCAGCGGGAAGCCCCCGCACACCTGGCGGCGGGGCGGGAGGGGCGGGCAGCCCGCTCGCTCCCGCGGCGGCGCGCCCCCGAGAGCCGCCGTGAGGAGGCGGGGCGCCCCCTTCCCGGCGGGGGAGCGCGCGCGCGCGCACGGGGCGGGGGCTGCGCATGCGCGGCGGGCCCCCGCGAAGCTTGTCGCAGCCGCGCTCCTTGTCCCGCCGGCAGCGCCTCCTTTGTGACAGGCGGGCCGAGCCGGGCCCCGCCCCCCGCGCGGTGTCGGGCGCAGACGGAGCGGAGGCGCCATTTTGCGCTGCTGCGGGAGACGGTTTGGGAGGCTCTGGCGGGAGGGAGGTGGCAGCGATACCGGTAGCGATAATAATAACAGCAACAATAATAGCAGTAGCGGTCGTGGGTACAGTTGCCGCTCGGGACTAGCGTCCCCGTTCGCCCAGCCCCGTGGCCAGGACTTTGCCGACATGAGCGACGTGGAGGAGAACAACTTCGAGGGGAGGGTGAGTGGCCGTCCCTACCCGGGCCGTGCTGAGAGGGGGTGACCTGACCCGGGGAAGGTGGGTGGGGGCGCTCTTCTTCCTCCGGCCCGGTAGGGGTGGGGGCAACGCAGCTTGTCTCTAAAATGGCTTCTTCAGGCGCCCGAGTATTGACTGGGCCGTGGGCGACTCGCGTCCCTCTCCTCTCCCTGTCTCCCTCTTTTTTTTTTCCTCTCTCCTGACCCGGCGCTGAGGAACTGGCCCAGCGCGGAGCTGAGCTCCGCTACCTTAACCCTCACACGCTTCCTTCTCCTATCACGTTTCTCTGTCCCCATCCCCCTCCGTCGGGGTGCGGGCCCTGAGCTCTGGTGCTGCGGGTTCGCCTCCACCCTGCTAGCGCAGTTTTTTTTCTTTAAGAACAGAGCTTAGAGCGCTGCTGTAGCCCAGTGTTTCTCCTCGCTTATCTCTTTATTTTCTTTCCTTCCCGTGATCTCGAGCCATCCTGTTGTCCCGGCCCTCTGTTGTCTGGCGGGTCTAGGCTTCGGGGTCGTTGCCCTTCCCCGTCCCCACTCTGCCTGCGGGCAGTGCCGGTCTCCCGGTCGTGGCTGGGAGAGCGCGGTCCCGCGCAGTGTAGCCGAGGCCTCCGCCCGCGTAAAAGAGGAGGGACTGGGTCCTTTTGTGAGAGGTGCGCTGCCTCTCCTGGCTGCTGGCCCGCAGACAGGATCTTCTTCGGGCCAGGCTTCCTGAAGCCATCGGGGAGGTATGGCCTTCGTAATTAAACCGTTGAAACTCATTGATCATGCAGCTGAAGACTTTCTCTCAACAAGCTGCTGTGGCTTTGTAACCTTGTTAGGCCTGTTTCTTCTCTCTTCCCTCTGATTGCTGTGGTTTTTCATGTACACGTATGACTGGTCCCTTCCGTTTTCAATGGTTTGTTTTCTTAGTGATGATCAGGGCAAGCAGGAATTAGAAGCTGCTTGAAACAGGAATGAAATACATGTTTTGTCCTCGCTCCATCACTATTTACTTTTTTTAATTTTGCAGAGATTTTTTTTGTTGTTGTTCACTCTTTAAGAGATTCTTCAGAGGAACACCTGAGCATCATTTTGGTGACTTTCTCTGAAGAACTAGTGACAGCAGCTTTGCAGTTATATAGGGTTACTACCTGGGGAAACAAGCAATGAAATTTTGGAACAGCAGTGTCACATTCGAATAATTATTTTTACACGAATATTGTTACCCTTTTGTAGTATTAGTGAAAAAAAAAAAAAAATTCCCTAGGCTGAGAGTGCTGTACCTGGCTGTGCAGTGACTGCTGCTGCTTCCTCAGGTGAGGTAAACAAAATCTGTTCTTGTGTTGATTGCTTGGACAAAGATGGCTATATAGCTAAGTTCTTTTCTGCGAAATAAACTAATCTCTGAAGGGAAAACCAACTGAGTCTGAGAAAGTTGAGCAACAAGTATGCTTTGTTGTTCGTTTTTTTTAAAATTTTTACTTCAATCTCCCATTTTACAGTAAGATTTATATTTTTAAAAATAATTTTCTTGTCTGTATTCCCACTGCAGTTTATTGTTAGGAAATATTTATGTTAGGTTCATCCACAGAACATTTGTATTAGGTTCCTTGATGGATCTGTTGTTTGTGTTACAAAGCTGATATAGCTGTGTGGTTTCAGTATTTCTGCACGCATTCTTCCGCCAAATGTAGAAGTAAAATAATGTTTTGAGAGTATGTGAAGTCTGAGAAGTCCTATGTAGCAGTTTCTGTGATTGCTACTTCTTAGTTGGCTTGTTCTTTTTTTTGTGGTGGAAAATTTACCTGTTGGAAAGAGCTGCTGACCGTGTTGAGTCTTCATTTGGAAAACTTCTTTTCTCTCCCTAACACTGGAATTTCTCAATCAGTCTGGCATGTGGCAGTGTCTTGTCTACTGGTATTTTTTTATAACTGAACATAATAGCAGGTACTTGATTCATTTATAGTTTCGGGTTTTTGTTCTACTAAAGAACATTTGTAAGCAGTTCTTTTTTTCTTCAGTAATACTTTTTTGTTGTTGATGCTACTAAAATAATTAAATTGTATTTCAGGCTGTAACATTTTATAGTTCATTTTCACTGAAAGTGCCCACAGGCGTAAAATTAAGCATGTGTAACTTTGGGGCTTCAGTGTTTAGTCTGCTATTCCCAATTGGATAGAACTTGATTCTGCACTGAATGTCTTGTTGCTTCAGTTTGCTGTATGCAGGCATGTGGAACTGAGAGAGCATGGCACAAGTTTTCAGTGGGAGAAAGAACTGCAGAAACTGGAAAAAAGTTTGTAAAGAACCTGCTTTCCTGGAAATTGCCATGAATAAGAATTCTGAGTAGCCTTTCAGTTCTCTCCTCCCCCCCTTCAGTTTAAATACTAAATAGTGTGACGTTCTTTTAAAAAACTAAATGCCAAAGGAGTAAGGGAGTTTAAGTTTAGTTTAAGTCCTTTTATATTCTATCCATGTAGATACATATATTGTCCCAAAAGCACTTCAGTGAAAGTTCTTGCAAGTAGTGATGAAGTCTGATGCCAAGATGAAGTTGCTTATTGATGTGTATGAAGTTTTGTCTTAAAGAGAGATTAATTAGAAAGTGTTTTCCTGTTTTGCACCTTACTTTATAAAGAAAAAATGTTCGTATAAAAATAATAATTCAGTAAATTTTTTTATTTTCCCACCATATGATCAGGAATTTTACTTTTTTTTTAAAAGCTTATTTTTAGCAGCACTAAGATACTGTCCATTTATGTGCTTTACCTCTAATTTATGATTTTAAAATCATAATGTTCATTAATCTGAACAGGAAATTTAGAATAATCATGGAAATAACGTTCCAATGAGATTACATAATTTGCACTATTTAAAAACTTGCATTTCTAAAGTGTTGGGTAAAATCATTGTAGACATAGTAGAGATTTTTTTTTTATTCTTGAGGTCACTCATTTCTTTATTGGCTTTTTTTTAAAGCAAATGGTAATCAAATGTGCTCAGACTAATTAACATCTGCTCTGTTTTTGTGTCATTTTGTTTCAACTTAAGCAAGTTCTGTATTGAGAATGTGGCTGGTTGAACAGAAGAAATCCCCCTCCTCCACCCCCACCCACCCCCCCCAGCAAGCATGGTGATTTAATGGAAAGAAATTGACAGAAGAATTAGAAATATAGTGGATGTGCTAGAGCTAAGTTTATGGACATTAAGAAGAAAAAAGATTTTAAGTCATGCTTCTTATCCAGTGACTTGACTTTTGAAAAAGTCATAGGATTTTATCACCATTGAATGTTCCTTGTGAGCAGGTTAGACAAATGAGACTTTTTTTATCTTTTATTGCTGTCAAATGACAGGCAACTCTTATTTCCTTTCATATTTGTCGTTATTTTTAATAACGCATTGTTCATTTGGTGCGCATTCTGTGATGCAAATTTATTAAAATGTTTCCCAGAGCAGTGAACAAGTTGGAGTCTGAACAAACCTGCACTTCAGAAGCTCCACTTGAAACTTTGATCAGTTACTTTTTTGAGCTTCTGATAATGTTTGATTTCTGTAATCTTAAAAGTTTAGTAGTTTTCTACCAATATTAATGTGCTGTTTGTCTAAATAGAGAAAACTTTTTATCAGAACAAAGATACAACTCCATTTCAGAACTCTGCGTTGGTTGTCTTCCTTCATTCTAATGAGATGCATCTTCCTGCTCTGTGCAGAATGTCACTGTGATCTCAGTCTAATAAAGCACTTGGAAGAAATACATGATTTTGCTAGTTACCTGAATCTGATCAACTTTGAGATAATTTCTTTGGCAAAAAAATAAAAAAAAAATTAGGGGGAAGTCTGTTTAGCTATTGTATTCAGCCTCTCCTGTAGTGGCAATCTGCCACCTCTGTCGAAAAGAAGGCACATTGCTTTCCATACCTCTTGAAACACAGGCATGGCGGTCTGCTTATGCTGAGGAGTTCTGCATTCACTTGGAGGGTGCTGTGATCACCCTGTGGTTTCTAACAGCCAGTGTGGCAGAGGAGACTTTTTCTGGAAGTCTTTTTTTTTTTTTTTTTTTTTTTTTTTTTAAATCAAGCTTAATAAATTCTAGTTTGTTCTGGACCATGTCAGCTGGGAAGACTGCTCTTTTTGAAAACAAATTCTGTTTCCTATCTTGCATGTGTGATAAAGGAGTGACTACAGAACCCTCCCTGAAGAGGCATATTTTCAAGCCTTAGTGAGAAGATTAACTTGTAACGTCAAAAATTTTCTTGCTGAAGCTTCCTCTTCCTTTTTTTCTTTTTTCTTTTAATCAGAGCAGTGTCACTGAGAAATGCATAAAGTTTGCTGATGTTGGTAACTTTTAAAATATACATGTCTTCAAGATAGCACAACTTATGAGTTGCTTTTTATACAGAAGCTTATTACGTATACTGTTGAAATATTTATAGAGGAGCAGCTAATTAAGGGATCAGTTTTATTTTTAGTATAGAGTGACAGAACATAGTATGAAGCAAAAATTATTTAACTTCTCTTGTGAGTTTCAGGGAAGTTGGTAGATTCCTGTCAAAACAGTGGTTAAAATGTAATCTTGTCCTTCCTCATAAATGAGATGTCACTAAACTGACAGTTTTATCCAGTGAATATAGGCTGCTGCTAAATTTCTGATTCTTTTTGACTGCTTATATTTTTCTGTCCCCTTATAAAGTTGGACTTCATTTATTTTTTGAGTTTGGGCAGGAGTTTTTAGCAGGAGTTTTGTAGTCTGAACTATCATTTTGCTGGCTTAATGGTATTGCTAGACTACTTGTCCTTTTTTTCCCCCCATGTGTATTTCTTCTTAACAAGGTCAAATGAATGTCAGCTGAAATTTCTGTGTGATTTAATGATTTTTTTTTTTTCCTTCCTGTTTCACTTCCCATGCTTTGCTACAGAAAGCCTAATTTAAGCTTATTCAGTTCTTCTTATTTAGCATCTCACTTTAAATTTTGATAGCCTTTCTGGCATACTTTGAAATGGTAAGGTATGAGGTGAGGTAAGGCATGACAGAAGCTCAGGACAGAAGACTGGTGTAAAAGAAAGAACAGTTTTGTCTCGTGTCTGTCCCCCCGTCCCCCCTCCCCCCGTTCTTTATCATATCCTCTCATGATAGGCGGAAAACTGAAAGAAGGCTTCTTAAAGACTTTTGCAATTCTACTTTGCACAGAAGTGTTTCGAATGCTTTTAAAATAGTAATTGTATTGGAAAGTAGCATTTCTTTTGAAGGATGCAAGGAAGATAAATGGTAAATATAACTTTCATCAGTTATGTGATTAAAACAGTTGTACCAGTAGAGATTAAATGCATTGATATGACTGACTGCTTGCTCAGCTGGATCATCTAAAGTTGTTGATAGTTGTTCAGTGACTGGGTTTATATGATCATGAGGTAATGGGTGGGGGGAGATATCCTTTCCATACCACTCTGTTTTGTGGTGGTCTTTCTGGGAAGAGAGAAGGTAGAAAGGATAAAAAATGCTATTCGGTGCTCTATTTAAATGCTGCTAGCTGCGCATCATCTTATCCAGAGAATCAGTAACTGAAGCTTCAGTCTTTAGATTTTGTGTTTACCTGCAGTAAGTTCTTTGGCTCCGAGTTCCACTTCTTGGTGAATCATTAATCCCATTTCCTGATACGTACTTGAGGAAGCCACCACATCTTATTCTGAGGAAGCATGCTGTTATGATGGAGACTTTTTAAAATTATTATTTTAGGTGGGTTTTTTGGTGTGGTTGTTGGTTTGGGGGGGGGTTGGTTTTGGGGTTTTTTTGGTTTTTTGTTTGTTTTTAGTTTTGTCCTGGGGAAAGTTATTGACAGATGTAGCATTTGTTTGAAAGGGAAGTCTGATCTAAGAATATTAGGAAGTTAGCTGACTGTCTCTTCCTACAGGCTGTAGTGACAGCAAATCTAGATACTCACTGTGACCATGTCAAACTATCTGCCTATAAGTTTGTAAGGGTGAAGGTAGTGACTGGTTTTGTGAGATAGTTGTGGGATGAGAAGCCGAGTTTAAGAAAAGCAGTCTTATCTGTGGCCCTTAAATGACTGAGGATCTTTAGAACTGAAAGATAAGAAAATGTTGAGGATCCAGAGAGAAATTTTAGTCTTTTCTCTCTTAGGCATTATTTAAATTAATTTCTGTGATAACGATGGAGCTAAGATTAGAATGTATAGATTGCTTAAAGACTAGTACAGAATTGAAAGATTTTAATCCTTTGGATAATAGAGGTGTCTCTTTTCTCTCATTAAAGATGATGTACTGAGAAAAAATATTAACTTTAATTTTCTCATTCGTGTTGCAGAATGGATATAAATTGTTTATGCAGAACAATTGGGTCGGTCTGTGATATAGACTAAGATGTTAGCTTGGTAATTATTTCCTTATAGTAGGAAGTAGAGGAGGAAAATTCTTTAAAATCTCCCTTTGTGACTCCTTGAAGCTCTGAATCTCTTAATCCCTACCTGTAGTCTTGCTGATATAAAGCTTATTAGATACTTTTTCAGCGTCATCCTTAAGTCCTTAAACTCTTGCAGATTATTGTGATTCCCTTAGTCTCTCCTTTTGAAGCACTGTAGGAGATATAACTAGGTGATCTATGTTGCATCAGAAGATGAGATGTAATTGCCTGCCAATGACAGACACAGTATGCAACTGCTAACAGGTAATCTCTCTTTAGCTGCAGTTTACATCTACAGTTACTTTGTTTGAGGAAGTTTGAAATGTGTAAGAACTTACGCTGTCACCTCTGTCACTCCAGTTTTAAAGTTGTATGTTTGTGAGCGCAGCCCCTAAAGGGCTTAAACAGATAGTTCCAAAAGGACTTGACCTACATTAAATGATGTAACATTTGCTTTTGGCAACTTAATACAGATTCGTTGTCATAACTGATTCTATTAGAAACTCTATGAGCGGTGTCATAAGATGCTTCAGTTGAATAGATAAGGACACTAAGCTAACTTTTACATTGTATGGGAGTGATTGGGTCCTTGGTATTTTTGGCACGTCCCAACACTTCTAGATTGTGCAGTATTTGGTTTTGGGGTTTTTTTTTTGTTTTGTTCAAGTTTCCAAAGTTGTCATTGTTCAAGAATTGACCTTTCAAATGTAAAAAGTATGGACAACACAGTATCCTCATGAAGGAGTGACTGAGGAGGGTTAATTCTTTGTCTTTTTATTGAAGGATGTCTTCTAAATCTGATGTCACATTAAATGTTTTTCTATATTGCTGATCACTTTTACTAGGGAGGGAAGTGGAAATAATTCCCAGAGAAATTGGTAATTGTTGCAAGAGATGAAGTGTAAAGGGAAGAATTAAGGAGGCTATCAAACAATGAAGAGTAAAAAAATAGAGGCGAGGTGATTAAAAAGCATGTTAGTGGTTCTAAAAGGAAATCTATTTTTTTTATGGTGAACAGTGGATTTCAAACGTAAAAATAAAAACACCAAATAAAATTCGGTAATATTTAAGTGTACATACATCCTTTTATTTCAGTGAAAGTCATGTAGCTAGATCAACAGATAGCCGGCTTAAGGGTAACCTGTAATGCAGACCTGATTATATGGTCCACATGTCATGTGTCAAGCTTTGAATTTGGCCTTCATTGATAAGTTTGGCAGGCCTGTCATCCCAATAGGTGACACTCTCCATGTGTCCCTTGTCCTTTTTATTAAGGTAAAGGGAAAAGGTAGTGTAGCTGTAATACTTGTTAGTGAGGATTCTCTCAGGTTCCATTTCTGGTGGATTCATTGTCTTGAAATGTGAGGACAGCATCCTTTGACAAGAACTTCAGCCCAAGCTACTGAAGAATTTAACTGCAAAAGAAAATGCAAATCTGGACATAGGCGGACTAAGAAATAAATTGAGAAAAACACTGTGAGGACAGGCAGGAGGAGAAATGATGCAAATAAACATGAAATGTAACACTTAAAGGAGGGGAACTTGCTATGCATTTTTTTTTTCATTAAGAATTTTGCACATTTTTTGTGAAGTTACAGATGTATATAGCATACTATTCTGTAGAGTTTTTTTATAGCTGAGCTCCCTAGAAATGCTGTACACTACAAAATGTGAGGAAATCCTAACCTGCTCTTTGTTTGCTTGTTTTCCTAGTTTTTCTCTTGTGTGCATTACCATGCAAGAAAAAAACCCTTCTGTCTTTACTTTTGTTGGATTACTTTGAACTGTACTATTATACCTCTTGTTTTGCATGGATTAAGTTGTATGCAAGGAAAACAGGATAACAATGAGGAAGAAAAAGTAGGAAGAAAAATAATTTGTTGCATATATCTATGTGCGTGTATTATGGGAGTAAGTATGTGCATAGATAGGTTTTGACTGGAAATCTTTGGCCATTCTGTTGAACTGAGAGCGTGTAGTCGTAATGTGTAGGAGTAGAATTTGGGATATTCGATACTGAGATAGTTATTATTTTAGGGGGACATCACAGTTATTGGTATCAATACTTTAATATATTTGTGCTAATTAGTTTTTAGTGTATCTATGTATCTTACAAAAAAAAATCTGAAAGGGGAGGAGGGTAGCTTTGAAAATATAGTAAACCACTGAGAACTCAGTAAGCCTATTGTTAGAACGTAGACACTTATACAGTTTTAAAGATTATTTTTTTTTTAAAGAAAAAGTTGTTTTATAAAATAGTTTCTTGCACTTTACCTGCTGGCTTTTCAATTTGGTAGATAACGTCTGAACTCCAGCAGAGTTTTATAATCCCCACGTGCTTAAATATACTAAATGTTCTTTTTCCATTAAGGTTAATGTTCGTGAAGAAATTGAAGAGTTTTTTCCAAGAATGTGGAAGATAAATCAAGATAAAAGAAGGCTAATGAAAAGTGTTAAAGATCAGAAAATTAAAATTGAATGGGGGAAAAAATTGAACAGAAGATTGGTCAGATAGAAGCACTTGAATATTTTTTTAAGGCTATAAGGAATTGTTTGAATTGGGGAAGAATACACGAAGTATGAAAAATGAAAAACTCAATGAAGAATGAAGAAAAGTAGAAAGCAAGAGTGAAGTAGAATTAAAAGAATCTGGAAGAATGAATGGGTCCTAGGTTAAGTAAATGTATGGTTTATGTTCCAGTGTCTGTATGATCAAGTTGTAGATGAATTTGCATGATTACTTAGTTAATAGAGAATTGGTGATCTGGTTCAAGCAGGGATCTATTTGAGGAAAGCATACAATATTAACAGTGGGTTAGCAAAATGAAATTTGTTTTGGAGGGTATTGCCTAACCATTTGTTTTTCAGGAGCAATCAATATAATAGAATTACTGTACTTTAAATGTTAGGAGTTAGGCATTTATACAACCAATACCATTTTTAATACTGTCTTTTTTGTTAGGAGTCTCGCTCCCAGTCAAAATCTCCAGCTGGGAGTCCTGCTCGTGTAAAATCGGAGAGCAGGTCAGGATCTCGCAGTCCATCGAGGGCTTCCAAACATTCTGAATCGCACTCTAGGTCACGATCAAAATCAAGGTATGTCCAGGAAGTTATTCGTGTTAACTCAGTGTTACTGCTTGTGGCTGTTCTTTTGGTACATTGATAAGATTTCTTTTCCCCTTTGTAAAAGTTATAAACCTTCTGGGGTGTATTAACAGGGCTATGTTAATTTGCATGTTAGTGGTTATGTAGGTGGACAAAGTTGGGGAAAGATTGCATGAGTAGTAAAGCATGGGTATGAACAGAGAAAGTGATATAAATAGAAGTAGCAATGTAGAAATCACAACTAAAATTTGTAGGTTTATCTCTTCCAGAAGAGAGAGAAGGGATTGCATCTCAATTCAGAAGGGATTACATCTCAGTTCTGTAAAAGCTCCTGCCTCCTTCCCCCAAAATCTTTTGGGGGGAACTCTTGTGTGGACCTCTCCTTTAGGGAAAAAAAAGAAAAGTCAAGTGAGAACTGCAGCAAGGTAGTCTGGATTAGATAAAAGGAGTAAGCTCTGTAACTGTTGGAGATGTTGGAAGACGCTAGTTGGGGAAGTTCTGGACATTCCTTCCTTGGAGGCTTTAAAAACAAAATCTGGGCTTTAAAAACAAAATCTGAAAACTACAGCTTAAATTGGGCATGGATAGCTTCTTGATTTATGGGAGCCTTAAGATTTAAATTCATTTTTCGATGCTGCACATGTCCTTCTCTGTCCTTTTCTACCCCAAGTGTGTGTGTGCAGAGGCAAAGTTTTATAGTTCTCAGTTCTGAGAGAGCTTGCTCAGAACAGAGGAGGAATGTCTGTCTTTTTCTCTAAATATGTCATAAATATTACCTGGCTTATACTACTTACCTTCTCTCTTCCCTTGTACCATCATACTGGTGAAAATGGGGAGAGCTACCAAATCCTTCTTTCATCAATGGAAAGAGAAACCAGAAAACAGCATTTGTAGTTCTGGAGGGGGAAGAGGAATTGCATAGTATTATGTTATTCCTCCTCAGTTCTTGGGAGAGATCAGTAATCCATCTTCCCTCTTTATACACGTTATGCCAGGGCAGCCGAAAAAAAGTTACTGTGCCCTGAATTCCCAAAGTTCAGCCTAATGTTATAGCTTCTCTTCTTGCAGTGTTTAGGCAGATAACTAACTACCTGTTGCTAGGATATAATGACCATATGAAAGCATGCAACTTTGATGGCATGATGCTTGTTTAAAACTGAGCTTATCGTTCTTTGCAGACATCTAGCCAAATGCTTGAGGAGTTAAGCAGGTTTTGTTTTCTTTTTGTCTTGAATAATTTTCAAGCCTAGGTGAACTTCATTTGTAGATACTGCAGCGCTGTAGTGCTGCTAGATCTTTCAATTTTTCAGCCAAGACAGTATTTTACAGGGTGGCATATCTGGTTTCTGTATCATTCTGCAAGTGTTAGTTACATGTGCAGCCAAGCTGATACAAGTTTAAACTTTGAACTTCCCAAAAACCGTCATGAATATAATCCTCATTGTATGCCAGAAACACTCTCACAAAGCTAAAAATGACGTTACCAAGTAGGTGGTTAGAGATCCGTGCAGTCTTTAGATGTGCAAAGTAGAAGAAACTTAACTATTTTAATTGTAGAGAGCCTCTAAAAAAAGATTTTTCTCTAGGAAATGTAAGGCTTACAATTCAATACATTATGTGCATATCACCTAACTAAAAGCTTTCTCTTTGTTGAAGATCCAGGTCCAGAAGACATTCGCACAGACGTTACACTCGTTCCAGATCCCATTCCCATTCTCATTCCCATAGGAGACGTTCTCGAAGCAGATCGTACACGCCAGAATACCGTCGTCGAAGGAGCCGTAGTCATTCTCCAATGTCCAACAGGAGAAGGCACACTGGCAGCAGAGTATGTCATGTTCATCAAGGCTGAGTATCAACAAAACAATTGCTGCTTACATCAGTGTAGTCCAGATTACCTGCAGGCTGAATTTGACCTGCTGTCTTGTCACTGGAGGATACGGGAATTTGGGGGGGGGGGCTGGGCGCGGGAGGGCAATCTCTGTCCTTACAGATGGGCATGCACTTCTTGAGCGTGCAACTGGCAGGGCAGTTGTAGAAATTGATTGAAAACTGTACCATTGCAAGTGAGTATGTGTGGGTAGGGTGACATCTGCTTCCGTCTATTCTAGAAGCTGAACCCTTCTGATTTTCTTTTTGTTACAGTTCCAAGTATATGTACCCTTCACAAAACCAAGACCTTTTCTGTGCATGCTTGCAACCTGACAGTATTGATAAGATTGACTAGAGGAGCCAAAGAAGAAAATTCTCAAATGTTTATTTGCTTATAGCATACGGCATATTATGTTGAAGGTTGCTTGTGATTTCATACCTCTGAGTGCTTAATTTGGTTTAACTGGAAGAAATAAACCCATGCGTTATTAGCTAATGTGTAAATCTTAATAGACTAGAAAAATGTACAGTTACGAAAAGGATCAGTAAGCCTCTCAAAATATAAATGAGAAGTATCTTGTATGGACAGGAGGAAGTATAGGTACACCAACCAAGATCTAAGATACTAATCTTAACGTCATTCTGAGAGATTTCTCCCGATGGACTTCTTTATAATCCGTTTCAGTGCCTTAGCTTCTGGTTCCACATCACTTACAGCTGATCTAAATGAGTGCTGTTACACATAGGTCTGCCTCTTCCTTGGTGAGGGCCATGGTACTTTTCTGATCCTTTTAGTTTTAATCTGGTTTAGTTTCTCTGCATTTTTTACTAATCCTGTCAAAAAGAGTATAGTTTTTTTTGCAGGCTTACCTTGGTGAAGCAGCTCACCAGGACCAGATAATACCAATGTGAGGGAGAAGACAAGAGTGTGTGGAAAAGGGCAAGACTACAGCAGTGCTAACGTACAGTGGCTTAAGCTGTTACGAAGCAACATTCATAATTACACTTTTTGTGGATTGTTGCCAGTGTGTAATCATGATGTAGTAAATATGAATCTAATGTCTTGCAAAAATTGGCAGGAATAACTGAACTTCAAAAGGGTTAGCAGATTTCCTGGTGAAAGATGAATGAATCCACTTTACTACTTTAGGAAATATTCTAATATTTTGCTCTGTGAAGAAGTCTTTTTGCCTTGGAAATGACTCTGTGAAACACAAAACTTGTTTTCACAGTGAATTTCACATTAATTCTATGGAGTAGTTCTAGTAGTGTCAAAACGAAACTCAAATCAACTAGATTTGAATCCCCTAAATAATGAGGTCCTGAAGACACCAGGAAAATTGTTAGCAATTTTTCCACTTCTGATCTTGTAGAGAGAGCTTGCATACTGTGTTGATGGGAGGCAGTACGGAAACCTAATATAAAAGCTGTCTTCTGGTCCTCCACAGTCAGTTTAGTCCTTCCAGTGGTGATGTAACTGTCACTTGTCTCTTAGGGTGCACAGACTGATTCTCGGTACTTTTCTTGCTTCAGAAAAGGTAGTAGGGTTTAAGTGTAAGGGGGACATAAAAAAAAGGACAATACTGATATGTACTGTGTGGAAGGACTTGTCCAAACAATGATTTAAAAGACTGAGAGATTTCATTAGACTCACAAGAGTTTCGGTAATAAAAGGAATATAGCTGTTAATGCCACTGAATTATCAGATAGATTGAAATATGATGTAAAAAAGAAACCTAAACCTGTATAATTAAAACTTTCAAATGACAAACTGCCAGTTTTTGTTGTGCTCTTTAACTATAATAAGGAGTTGTAGAAGATTCATGTCTTGAAACCAAAGTTTGAACTTTGACAAATGGAAGGAAAGAACCTTCAAATATATGAGTAGTTAAGGCATCTTATGTTCACAATGGATTCCTGAACAAAAGCTCTGAAAAGAACATGACAGAAGACCTAAACCTGTTCATTATTTGAATCAGGCAAGCTCTGAGGCATAAATTACTGTGCATCTGTGGCTTTGAAAATCTGAAACTGAAATACAAATTTCAACTGTGTTAACTTCCAGTTATTATTTTAGCAGAAACCTTAAATCCCTGTGCCTGTTGCTGCCATTTTAAATTGCTGCATCTAGTATAACAGGTGCCAGAAGCTAAAAAAATGTTCATTTTGATCAAAATAATTCTTACAGTGGAATTGGCATTAGATGAACACTCTGGCATGTAGAGAAACGTTGAACCTAATAGAGAAATTGTACCTTGTACAATTGCACAATTTCATATTTGACTTCCTTTAGTTGAAGTGGAATGTATGAAGTAGATCTGTATCCCACATCATGTTAAAGAATCAAGTCTTGCTCTAGAGAAGTGTGCGTGCTTTTGGATTACAGTTTCACAGAACTGGCCTTCAGCAGTTGTTACTGCCTAGATGAAAGAAGCAGGTGATTTTCATCCAGTTTACAAGTGGAAAGAGATAAACTTTCAAGTGTAAATATTGACTTTCAGTGTAGTTGGATAGGAAATGTTGAGGGGGGAGGAAATTTTGGTAGAAGCTAAATAATAGTTCAACTGTCCGTGCTTAGGAGCTCAAATGCATTTGTGTGTGCACCGGAGGCAGCGTGCACTCTTTAGTACCAGTGGTGACCATGCAGAAAGGCTGAAGGTGGGAGTTCAGGCTAGCACAGGCTTCTATGTCATGTCTGCAGCTTGTTGGTGATTTGAGTGTTAAATACTAATAAAATAAGTCCCTGTTATTCTATAGCTTTTCTGTAATCAGAATGCTTAATTTTTATCAACCGAGTTTTTCACCAACATGAGAGGTTTGTCTTTGTTTTCTAAAATAAAAATCATGAAAGTAGTCGCTTTTTGAAAATATCTTACAATTGGAATATCTGTTGAAGTGTTAAGCTTTGTAATAAACTATGTTTAGTTTTCTTCAGATTAAAAATTTTTAATAATTGAGAAATTTTGATATGAGAATGTATAACTTGTTTGTTTTATAAACTTAATTGGAGTTGAACATTTGTCTTACCAGGCTAATCCAGATCCTAATACATGTCTTGGAGTGTTTGGTCTCAGTTTGTATACTACTGAGAGAGATTTGCGTGAAGTCTTCTCCCGTTACGGACCTTTGACTGGTGTCAATGTGGTTTATGATCAACGGACTGGAAGATCAAGAGGATTTGCTTTCGTTTATTTTGAGAGAATTGATGATTCTAAAGAGGTAAATTCATGCTTTACTACTTTTAACAGGTGTGCTGTTTGTGCATTGTCTTCATGAATATCTCTGTTAAAAAAAAAAAAACAAAACAAGTTTTTGAGTGTGTATTCACTAGCAGGTTCTCAGTGAGATTAATTTAAAATATTTTGTCCAAACAACATGGCATTTTTAAACAGATGAAGCATTTTAGTTCAATGTTCAGATGCTTGGGCAAATTTTGAGCATGAGCTGTCTGTATTGAATTGCTTAATGAGCATTGTGCTTTGATTTTAGTCTGTCACTTCAAAATGAAAGTAAATCTTCAGACAGACATAGAAGCCTCCTAGTATTTTTTAAATACTTTCAAAGTTAACTTTTCAAAGTAGTTTTCTGTATCTATCAAAATTCTGAAGATTCTCTGTACTTTCCATTTTCTTCTCTAAAAGCATGTCATTGTGCATTTTGAAAAATAGTGGTGTTTGTCTTGATTTGTGCCTTGGTCAGTGACTTTGCTAGTTATACGGATAGCTGTTTACAGCTGGACTGAGTTGTTAGTATAACTGATGTGTAAGGAAAGAATCAAAGAATATGAACAGCAGCCTGTATTATGGTTCACCACGGTAAGCAGTACTTTTTTTTACCTGTGTAAGGATACTGTGAGCTTTACTACATTTACTGAAATTTGTAGATGAAACTGCTATTAAAAGTAAAGACACACCCTTTTTTAAAAAAGTTTGGTTTTTTTTTCTTTAAGCCTTCACTGTGGGATTATCTCTTTCTTTTGGGCAAACTGAGTCACAGACTTCAAGCATCTTGTTTATGGATTAATAGTCTTGGGCAGATGTTTCAGATTTGCTGTTCGATTCTGTTTACTTTTGATAAGTATATTCATAATGCTTGGATATGACTCTTCGCACTTAGCATTGAAGGGAGGGTGACAGCTGTGGAACCTACTATCAGTAGCTGAAAAATGAAAACTGATGCTAGTTGATATTTAATGAAAAAAATGTTTCATGGATGACTTGGTTGAACTAGACTCAGTTCTGATCTTTGACTGATTTCTGGTATGATCCAACAGAGAATCAGTGTATGGGAAGAGTAGGGTTTATAGATGTCTATATATGTGGTGGTTGCAGGTCATAGGGGTAAGTAAAAGGACACAAAACTTCGATGTCCCTTCTGTATTTTCTCACTATCACTTGGACAGGTTGAGAGAGGAGTTAATGGGGTGGATAGCTGTATATTCATCTTTAGTGGCCTACTCTCTTCTAACTTTTAGCCTTGTATTTCTTTGAACTCTGAGTTTGGTGGGATTTTGAAAATGTCACTGTTTTGGAGAACTTTTAACATCCAAAGTACTTGCACAGTACTTCTGGTCACATTCACGTGCCAGTCTTGTCTATTTTACAACTTCATATGTCTTTTAGAAGTAGGGTTTTTTTCCTAGTTGCCATGGGCAATGGTCATGCATGACACCATGCATTTCTTAAAATGTTCCGTGTAAATAGCATGAAGTAATTTGTTTAGTATAAAGCTGTTTTGGCAGATACTACAAAACTGGAATGCAAAGAAAAAAAAAGGGATATTACTTGCAGTCAGAAATACAGGAATAAAGATGAGCACCTTGAGCAGGAACTGAAGTAATTGGGAATGTAATTAAACCCATTTTTGCTCCCCAATGGGCTAGTGCATGAAGAGGGGAAAAGGATGCAAAACCTCCCAACACTTGGAATTTACATAACTGAAATACTTTGGCAAAAAGGACAGGAGAAAAACTTTATTTGACTTATTTCATGGGCTTTGAGGACAGATTTGAAGATGGCAATAAGTGGCAGCTAGTGTAGAAGAAGGGGATGTAGCTATAGGCGTGAAACTCTGTGACAGGCCCTGTAGGAGAACATTGAAGAACATGAAGTAATTCTCTGTGTGGAAGATAGATCAAGTCTGAAAAGTTGAGTATGCATAAAAGCAATGACACTTGAATTATTTTTGTTCTGAGTAAATACCTTTTAAAACAAAAACAAAAAAAACCCAAAAAAACCCAAACAAAACAACAAAAAACCCCAAACAAAACCCCAAAACCCCGAACACCCTAAGCATCCGAATAAAGAGAATATAAACCCCTAGATGAGATGTTGAACTAATTTTCAGCCCTTTTAAAGCAGTCATAGATGGATTAAGATTAAATATGTGTAGAACTCTGCAGAAAAATGAGGATTTCCCATCATCTTCACTATTGTCCTTTCAAGAGGGGTAACACGGGGAAGCCTCTCAGTTCACATGCTTTCAAACACTATTAATATTAAAATTTGACACCAAATGAATTGTGAGTAGTTATGTTTAAACTTTCATAACTTGGTTTAAGATAGGTCATTATCAGTATTGTGTGGATTCTGTTGCAGCTGAAATCCCTCAGGATCTTTGTCGTCACTGGTTACCAGTCTTACAAATTGGATCAATTATTGAGCTGGTTAAAGTGTTGCTATGTGTCAAGATTCTGAAACCAAGCGATGCAGTGTTTCTAGTTCTATATGGTGGTAAAGACATTTTGAATTGTCAACTAGCTTGATGTTCTGGAAATCCATGGACAACGTAAAATAGCATTTCTTAAAGGTGATACTTTGCAGTGTCCTAGAAGTATCAAAGGGGCAGTAGTAAAGTTTATTTTCACTTAAGCTGTTTTAAACTTTCAGAACTTCAGATTGTGACACCATAGCAGCCTTGTCGTTAGCTGTTTATGATCATCTTGGTTATAAAGAGGAGCAGAGATTTAGCTTTTGGTAACTACTAGGTAGAGCAGCTGTCGGAGCATCACAGTAGCTTCAGTCACTCTGCCTTAACAGGACTGGGAAAGAAACGTTGGATGCATGTATCCTTTCTAAAGGAGATTTCTTGTGGGATCTCTTCTACTCTGTTTGAAACTCTACTGAGATTGAGATGAAACTTTATGGTCCGACAGAAGGTTCCTTTTCCATCAAATGTCTTCTGTTGCAGTGGTCTAGTGTTTGCAAGATAGCGCTTGACGAGATTGTTACATTCTGACCTATATTGAAGATGCTTGCGGACACTGTCTTTAGTTCAAAGCATGATAGCGGACAAGAAATGTTGAGGATTGATGGTTGGCTGTCCAGAAAACCTGAGGTTTTGCTGTGCTAATGTTCTTTTTGTTGTGCTTGTTCAAAGCCTATTTGAAAAGCTTATGTTATTATCTACCTTTTTCTAGAAGAAAGGGTATTCTCTCTTATGGCTTATGGGTATACTGGTTTTCATTTTTTGTGAAGTTACGTTCTCTTTTGGAAAAAAAAAAACTTTTCTGAGTAATATTTGGTATTGCTTTTTTGCCTTGTGTGGTGCAGTGTCTTGTCTTAGGTTGGCCACCCTTCTGCTAAGTCTTCAGAACCACGTGTGCAACATTATGCAAAGGGCAAGATCTGTAAACATCTGTTGAAGACCTGTTTCTCAAGATTGGCATTCTTTCTTACATAGTTCTCAGTATTGGTAACGCTGACACTGAGCCAGTGTTGTAATATTGCAGTTTTGCAGTATTTTCGCTAAATTATGGAGAATATTCACCTGCCCGTCACATTAGGGTTTTCTTCCTGTGTTTAGAGGAACACAAAATTTTATATGGTAGGATGGGGGCGGGGGGGGGGGGTGGGGAAGTTGAGGGGGGGATTTATTATCTCAGGGTTAACAATAAATTGAGAGGATTATAAGTAAAAAGTGCTGGCTCTTCTAGGGAGATGATTCTTACTACGGTTACCAGGGATTTTATATGCCACTATCCAGCCTTTCAGTAACTTAGAATATGAAATAGTAGTTGTTGTTTAAACTGAGGCTACTGTGAATGTACTATGTGTCTGTAGCAAGAGCTCATCTGAGAAGCATTAGCTACAGCAGCTGTTGGCAATATGGAATTTTCTGTTTTCTAATGCTAGTTATATGCTCTTTACAGTTTTGACCATCTTTCAGAACCGTTTTCTGAAGTAGTGTTCATTAGCAATTGAGACAAACTTTATACAAAGTGAACTATTAACATAATTCAGTTGCCAAAGACTGGAATAACAGGATTTATCATTATAATTTGCAAGATGTTTAATTTGTGGTGCAAGGAGACCAGCTTAGAAGCATCATTATTGACCAAAACTTCTCCCATAGCTTGTTGAAGAAATGCTTTAAGTATTGTTTGTGGTATCAAAAGGGACCCTTGATATACCAGAAAAGAACACAAGAATGTCTCAAATGCTTGGAGTTACAAGTTACAGACTTCTGGAGACTCTGAAATACCATGAAATTGCTAATACTTGCAGAAACGTACCCAGTTACTCCTTCTGGTTCTCTGAAATCCTGTATTTCTTGACTCTGAAACTCTTTAAAGTGGGATTTTAAAAAGAATACATTTAATCAATAGATGTTTAAGCTCAGAAAATTATGTATTAAAAAATTATCATTGACAATATTCTAATGATATTTTAAAAAACAAAATCTCAAACTAGAGAATATAAATTGGCTCTTGTTCAAAGGTGAAATGGGCACTTGAATTCAACTTGGCAGACTGCAGTAAGTGTAAAAAGCTGGGTTTCTTGATCTCTTTTTTCATCCCATCAGATTTTTTTTTTTCCTTCAGAATGTCCTTTCAGATGTCCTTGTTAAATCCAGACCTGAACTAGTGATATCAGTATACTGGGGGGAGAAAAACTAATCTATTATGTCTGTTCATCCCATGCTGTACCTGTGATACAGTGGAGATGATGTTTTTATTGGTGACATGAAATACAATATGGGAAGGACTTCAGGTAAAAAAACAAACAAGAAACCCCCAAAAAACACAGCAAACAAAAAAAGACAGTATCTTACATAGTTACTTCTAAATCATGAAAATGCATTTTCAAAATGAGTCCTAACAGAAATTGTTCATGTTTGAATATTCAAGTGTATTCAATCTGCACGTCACTAACTTTGTAGTGGTGTGACATTATTGAAGTAATTCAAAGCAGTTAGACGCAGTTGAAATGAAGGCTTGATGATCTTTTGTACAATACAAATGGTATCTTGAGCTCCGTAGTAGAAATGTAAAGTGACTGTGACATCAGCTCTGCCAAGTCAAGTTCTCTCCCTCCCTTCTTCCCCCTTCCTCCCCACACCCTTCCCCCAGTGACCACAGTACAGGTTGCAGAAATTTCGCACGTTGTTTCCTTGTCCAAACTGCTCTTTGTGGCATTGTCCAGGCTGAAAGATTATTTAATTTCTTTCAGTGAATTCTTGATTGCTTAACTAATACCAGTCACCTGTGTAAGTTTGTGCATATAATTAAAGTCCAGTGTTTCCAAAC
The DNA here is from genome assembly GCF_018139145.2 of Gymnogyps californianus. Taxonomy (NCBI): domain Eukaryota; kingdom Metazoa; phylum Chordata; class Aves; order Accipitriformes; family Cathartidae; genus Gymnogyps; species Gymnogyps californianus. Next base: position 132,157,985 of record NC_059472.1, read on the forward strand.
TTGTTTTACTCTACCTAAATGCTAATACATGTAGAAAACACCACGTACTGTAATAAATATCAAATGAAATTGAAATCTGTTAAATTTAATGCTTGCTTTCTAACTGTTTTAAGCCACTGGAGGCCATGATCCTGTAGTTTGGGAACTGCTCGTTTTGTCAAACACCTTACAGATAATAATTTGAAGGAGTTTTGTTATTATGGATAGACTGCTGGAGGTTTAAAATTGTAATCTAAGATTGAATTACGACCTGTGCCATTCCCAGTCCTCATTCTCTGTTTTCTGACTGCAAACATATAGATGTGTATTCTGGCCTACAAAGTGAATTTTTCCTTAGGATTTGGAACCAAAACTGATAGTACATGTTTATAGGAATCCTGTTTGCTTGCTTGCTTACTGTCGTCTTGCAAAAGCCATGCAAGTCTCTTAACAACATTCAGATATTTGGCAGAAAATCCAGGTTGAAATAAAAATGGACTGTTGACAGTTAAAGGCTCATAAGAGGGTATTGTGTGTCTTAAACCCCAATATAATTTGATTTTTCTCTTCAAAATCTTTCATTTGATGGTCTGGAAAATACTCTTCTATCTCTTAAACAGTAGTTGAGAATGTCTTCTGCATTGTCAGAGAAAATGTGCAATTTTTTTCCCTTTGACATTTAAATGTTCTTAACACAGCATTCATGCATACCCAAAAACAGCAAGAAAAAACAACTTTTTTGGTTTTGAATATGACATGCTAGTCTAATAAAATTGTAAAATCCAGAATTTGGTTATAAACTGTTTTAACTTTAAAGAAAACAGGAAAATGTCAGTAATTAGAATCACAAATATGTTTTTACAGCCTTTGTACAAAATAGATACTGTTGTATCACTTGTCTGAAACCAGGCTTTCAAATAGGGCTTTTGGTCATATTGTAGCAGTCATTAGCTAATAATGTCAACTTAAGTACTTTGTTTCAAAGACTGGAGATGTGCATGTTAAGAATAATGCAGAGAATTTGAAAATATCTTTGGCTGGAATTTCCAGTTGCTAATGATTGAATGTGAGTGATACATACTATCAATTATTGTTGGATTCATAATGGCTTATTGTAGGTCTTGGCTTTTCTGCATTTGGGGGATGCAGTCAGAACTGTAAAAGGCTTTGTTATGTCTGTATATCTATTAAAGATTTTTATTATTTTAAATTTTGTAGTTGGCAGTTATTGTTGACAGCTGTTGAAAGCTAAGTAAATTAAAGTTTTAATATTGGATAGGTCATTAGACATTGTGACCAGGGTGTCTGAGTTTCATGCAGACTGGTAACTATGAACAAATCTATATGCACTGAAATGTAACACATTTCTTGGTACTTCCAAAATAAACAATCAAGTTTCAAAATTAACTTTTCATCTGTCTTACTGGTATGTTGCTCTTCTCTGTACTGCTCCCTATGTCAAAGAACTCTTCCTCTTAGAGAGGTGTGTGTTCTTTTAACTAAGAAAGATGCATGTGCCAGATGTTCTGGATTTGAGGTGGCTTCTTGTCAGCTAAGCTTATTACTCTGCAATTTGTTGATCGGACATAAAAATGCCATGAAGCAGAAAATTCCTTACCTTTCAAGATAACTTGCATATTGCTGCATTTCCAGAAAGATTCTTTTCATCATGAAGCTAATTTTTCAGCCAGCTATTTGCAGCCTTCTTTTTTAGGTTTGCACACATGTACATTCCTAGGATGTGTGTACAGATATGTTTTAATTTAGATCATCCTTGTGGAACAGGACTTTAAAAAAAATAAAAATCTCAAGGCTAGGAAACTAAAGCTAACAGTCATGTTTTATTCACAAAACATACTTCAGTGTATGTTGAAAGACTTGAAATGCTCTTTGGCTCTGCCTTGTGGTTAGCTAACTGTAGTTATATTTTTGTATAGGAACAGAACTCACTAGGTGGCGATATAGTATAGATATAAACAACATTATTAAAACACAAACTAAGTGTAGTTAAATAGGTTAGTGATAATTCAGTCACTTCCAGTTTGGGGACACCACAGTTAAATCATGTGGGTGTCAGGTTTTTGTTTCCTCCTCTATAACTTGTATGTTAATTCAGTACAGTTCTTGTTAGAGAGCTGCAAAAAGTTACGTTTCTGAATAGTTGTTTGTTTCATTATTTAAAAAAAAAAAAAAAGAAAAAAATGCTCTGCTTAGAGGCACCTTCATGTTTTGAGGTTGTGTATTGTTCCTCACAGTTAAATAATAGCAAAGTGGTTGTGTTCTTTAACTCAAGATTGTAACAGTGTCACTTCTCCACACATGAAAAATGAAAATAATGTATATTAGGCTAAGTGCTGTGCTTAGTGTCACGAACTAAGTGGTGTGTACTAGTATTTCAGAGATCCTAGAGCAGCTGATGAAAGGATCAAAAAAAAAAAATTGCTTTGCAAATTTTAGTAGCTTTTAAGTCCAGTATTAACTGTTTGTTAAATTCTTAAGGTTGTGGGGTTTTTTTGTTTTGGTTTTTTTGGGTTTTTTTAGTTACTGTTGCATGAATATAATTCTCAAAAGTATGCTGTGCCCCTTTGAAAAACTATTTTCATGATTATGAGTTTGTGAAAGGCCATTGTATTGATTCTCAAAGACTAGAGAAGCAGGGGCTAGAACACCCAGTGAGTGTGTGCACGGGCTGCGGGCGGGTCTGAAGGCACAGGCTTCTCAAGCGCAGACCCTTATGTGTATCGCTTTAGCGAGCTGCTATTGTGAGAGTGAGTGGGGAGGAAGGTTGTAATTAGGTATCCATGTAGGCTGAACCCGCCATTTTACTAAGCTCTGCTGGAGTAGGTCCTTGTAAGGGAGATGGCAGGAGGCTGGGAGAGCATGAAATGGCAGCCGACTAGCAGTAATCCGGCCATATGCACCCTACAGGAAGCCACTGTTTTGCACAGCTTTTGAATCCGCCCGTCCCCTCTGGGTCAGAGTCGGCAGTAGGAAAGATGCAGTTTTCAGAAAAAGCTGTTCTGACTTTCAGTTTACCTTTCTAATGGGTAGAAGACAAAGTCTAGGGAAAGTGACTGTGTTAGTGGTTAGCACCGTGCTCTCTTAAGAAGGGATTGCGTGTCACGTTACTCCGGCACCCCAGTGCAGTCCTGTAACACTGCCGGCAAACGGGCCAGGGGATAGAGATGAGCCATTCGCCACAGTGGGGCACTAGTAACCAGTCTAAATAAAACAAGTTCAGGGCTTGTTTTTCTGATGGAAAATAACGTGTTTTGTACATAACCTTCCATAGTTACCAGTAGGTTGCAGGTTTCATGTCCCTGTTCCTTGTCTCTCCTGCAGGCAATGGAGCATGCAAATGGTATGGAGCTGGATGGCAGGAGGATTCGGGTGGATTACTCAATCACCAAGAGAGCACATACACCCACCCCAGGCATCTACATGGGCAGGCCAACACAGTAAGGAGTTCACCCATTTCCTGTAATGGGACAAAAATGGATTTCAACTGAATGCTTGGAGTCTGGTTGAAGAAATAGAGCTACGAATACTTTTTTTAAATTTTAGAGTTATGCCAATTGTATTTTATCACAAAGTTATTAATATAAAGAATGCGTTACTGTGGTTCACATATACTATTAAATCCTACTGTAGTTTATTGTCTCTTTATTTATAAAAAAATACTGAAGGGAGTTACTTTAAAAAAATACATATCCAGCACGGTCAGTTAATGCACCCTTAGCTTACTGAAATACTAAGGTGCCCATTTGCCTTTGATTTTGATGGCAATTAGGCTCAAATCCCTGGTGGGTTTTCTGGGGGTTTTTGAAGGTGTTTTTCTTTGAATGTTTCATTGTTGGATTGTTTCATGGCATAGTCTTAAGTGTCTGATTTACAAGAACACTTAAAAAAAGCTTTTAAATAATTTCAGTCAAGATGAACAGTAGATATCTGAAGTAATTTTTTTTTTCTTTTTCCCTAATAGCAGTGGAGGAGGTGGTGGCGGTGGAGCAGGTCGTCGCCGTGACTCATATTATGATAGGGGGTATGACAGAGGATATGACAGATATGAAGAATATGACTACAGATACAGGTACCTAATTTTTTATTTTATTTCTGTAGGAACAGTAGATTTGTTAGAAAAACTGAAAAGTTAGGTGACAAAAAATGTTACGCAGTTTGTAGCAAGATTCTGCATATATGCTTGCTATGTGTTAGAGCTCATTATGTTAGGTTTTGTGGGATTAAAGTCGTAATCTTCAGTGTCTATGTAATTCAATTATACAGTAAACAGTTGGGCAAGGGGTTAATTTTGCTACCTGAAGGAGGTAGAGCATGTGCTCTACGAATCTAGTGGACAGATAGAGAGGGAACTCATTTTTCCATGCTGTATATAGAACCAGGGACAGCTGATAAACAGTGCTGTTTAAAAAGGGGTTATTTGTAGATGGGATTTTTAATGCTTGACATTTCATAACCATCTCACTGTTTTGAAAGTTATCTAGTTTCAGAGAATGTTGTTCAACAAGAATTGTAGGCATCTGGAAAAGCGCTTCATGTGTTTGCAAGGCTAGTGAGAGTTTATTAAATTCTTTGTCTGGGAATATCTTGCAGTTTTAAACACATCAAATAAAGAAATATAAAAGCATTTGTTAAATAACTGTAAGCCACAGCCAAATAAAGCTGAAATCATTCATGCAGGCCAAGTCTTTCAGTGCTAAGGAAATGGTTCTGTTCTGTAGAAGTGATGTGAATAAGGCTTCTTTCATAATGGATGTTGTTGGGTTTCTTTTTTAATTTCCTTTAAAGGAGACGATCACCATCGCCTTATTATAGTCGATACCGATCACGATCAAGATCCCGTTCCTATAGTCCAAGTAAGTAAATACAAGTGAGCAACTAGAATCTGGCTGGCTTAAACCTTGTTGTTACTAGTATTAAATGATCAGTGGAAATTCTGAATGTGAAAGCAAGAAAGCTGGGCACATTAAAGCTGAGATGATGTGTGTACAGTTAGTTTATAGTAATTGTGTTGTCTTCTTTTTCCCCCCCCAGGGCGCTACTGAAGATCAGAAGAGTTACAGTTGAGGACATGATTTTTAAATACAAGGTTCAGATCTTAGCTTCCCTACTGCTTTCCCTCCCATCCTCCCTTCCTTGTCCTCCATCCAGCTCTTTTACAAATCTTTGGTTCAGTTAGAATATACATATTTTCAGTTGAAGTATTCCTGTTTTCCATCCCTCCTTATTGTAATACTCTTAAATATTGTAATTGTTGTAGTTTTTGTGTAGTAAAACATCTTAAGCAAAATGAAATAGAGAACCCAAAGTGATACATTTTGGAAGTCATTCCTGTTTTGTTTTTAAAAAATTGGACTCCTGACTAATCAAAAGAGAGCATTGATATTTTTAAAGCTTGCATGTCATATGTAGTATACACACTCAGATACTTTAATATAAACCTGCATTTCCAAGTAACTCGTTAATCTTTCTGTTTAAATGTTTACCTATTACTTTGATAAACAAGTAACGACTTTGAGCCTTTTCTGTAATGACAAATTTACTTAGTCATGAACCAGAGGATTTTTTAATTTTTTTTTTTTGTCAGGTAGTTGCTTTGAGTGTAGACTATTTGAGCTAGAGCAAAATTTGGTTATTTGACTGGGAAAATAGATCCTTGTACACTCAAAATTAAGGTTGTGTTTTATAGATAAAGTTTCTGGATTGCTACACAGTGGATAACATTTGAAGTTAAACCTGTAAAAATCCTGGGGTTTTTATTGTACTTGGTTGAATGTTTCGCCTTCATTGGTGCAGGAGAAAAAATATTTATTGAACATAGCAATTAGTTATATAATTTGCTGTTCACTTAGGGAAAAAAACCAAACACCAAAACCCACCAACTTTTTGGTATTGCAATAATGATTAAGCAAGTTTTGTTTCCAGTCCTTTTTGGAGTTTTGAAAGTATGGATGGAAAAACCTACAACTACATGTAAACCTTTTTTCCCCTCAATAAAAGTTAATTCCACTGAGATGTGGTTTCGTGTCTTTTGTTCTGCATTTTGTGTCACCTTGGAATATAGGTTAAACAAGACTTGATATTGCTGTATGGGTAATAAAGTCAGCATTTATCTGTCTACTCAGGAGCCTTGTCTTCCCTGAGAATTGGCATGCGGTTATATGGGCTGGATAAGCAGAGTGGGTAGTCCAGCTTTCTCTTGTGCCATCTTTGGCGCTTGCTGGAGTCGTGGTGAGATGGTTTAAGGAGAGGAACACTATTGACTTTGTTTAGATTTCTGGCAAGTTTTGCCCTCTGAAATAACTCGCCGTGTGGCTGGTTGAATGTCGACGTTGTCACAGCAAAAGGAATAGGACTACAAAGCCCTCGCAGCAAAACCCATTGCATCCTGATTGTCAGGGAATGCTACCAAAAGAGTTTGTCATAATTTTAAGAGGGTAAGCGTATGAAATGTAATTTTGTTAACTATTTCTGAATGTCAGTGCCAGGAACTATTAACAAGTAATTAAAAGAAACACTAACGCATCCAACTATTTTAAAAGCTTGATACAATATACCAGGAGAAATTGGTGACAAAACAAGTTCTAACTTACTGGTTATTGCTCAATACTTTTTATCCATTGTGTTTTATCCATAAATTGCAGTTGAAAACTCCTAGTAAAATGAAAGCAAAGGATCTGAAACACTGAAGTTAAATAACCTTCCAACTCTGATGATTTTACTGGTATTTATTGGTGATCCAGACAAATTAGGAAATGTTAAGAAAACTGGCACTTTGGTTTACAGAGAACAAAGTCTCAACGTGGAGAACTGTTGGTATTTTTAATTTTCTTTTTCTTTCAAAATTAAGGAGAATAGGGTGCAGAAATAGGCAATGATGCAAAAGCATGGGAAATAGCTGCAGGGCTGGTTGGGGGAGGCGTTCAGGCTCAGGGAATTACGATAATAGGAAGCGAGAGAGGGGTGGCTACTTCTTGCCGGGTTATGGTATTTGTGGCCTGTAATTGTCAAGGGTTGAGAAGCTGTATTAGTCAGCTAGGGAGCAGTTCAACGAATCTGTTGCCTGGAAGCTGAAGCCAGAAAGGAGCGTCTCAGTCCTTAGCTTGGAGATTGTTTCTCCCAACAGTTAGGCCTAAAAACTTAACGATCCTATTTGTCATGAGTCCATATCAAGTTCTAAGCGGCAACAGTGTTGTATTACGTGGTGCATTTTGTGGTTCGTGTTGACTGACGTGATACAGTCCATTTGAAGAACAGGTGAAAGTGGTAATTCTTACTGTATTGGACATACTTGAACATGTATGTAAAGTATGAATAATGTTAGACTTATATGACCACTTCTAAACCTATCAATCCTGAAATGGGAAGGATAATTTGTAGCTGTTTCCTCATTCGTGTATTTTTTTATTATTATTTTTTTAACTGAGATCAGTTGGGCAGAGATCTCGGTGTTAGCAGTTTTCTGTAACATATGTGGCTTGCCTTCTCCCCAAGGATGGGAGCCTCGTGTCTGCTTTGTTGTGAATGGGTTTAGGAACACCGTTTATATAAGCTCCTGATTCTGTTTATGAAATTAAATAGCCTGGGTAACTTACACTGTCTCTCTAAACACAGCTAGTTAAACAGATACATCCTTTCTCTAGTCATTTTTATATTTCTTCAGTTCTAGATAAGGAATTATAAGCATGGGCAGAACTCTGATGATATACTAAAGTTTTGCAACAAAGTAAAAAAATCAACCTAAGTAACAAAATGTAGTGTTACTTTGTGCTAGCACACAATAAGCTTAAATTCACAGTTAAATTGCGGGGGATATTTAAATACTGACTTTAGACAAACCTGACAGTTCCTCTAGGTTTTTGTGTAGCCTCAATTCTAGGCTTAGGATATAGAATGCAAGCTAATACTTGCTCTTAAACATACTGTGTTCCCAAATGTTTCAAAGAAGTGGCCACAAGAAGTTCACAACAGCTGCTACACAGGCTAGCCCGAGACTGTGTGTAATGGAAAATTTGCACCCGATGACAACAGTTGGAGACGTACGGGTTTGCATGTTGGGTCAAAATAACTTCTGAGTGTGTGTATGTATAAAGATGATGTGCACAGGGTGAAGTTTATTAAGGCCATCATTTTGTCGTTTGTCCTATATACTTCAAATCTGTGATGACATTAAGCCTTCCGTCTTGCAGTGCTTACCAAAGCATTTGACTGTGGTGCTGCATGAGATGGAAGAGGTGTGACCCAGTCAGCTGAAGAATGCTTTTTGGAAAAGCACCTTCTGTTGCATGGCTTCACAAAGGAAGAACAGTTAGGTGTACTTACATCGCCCCCGCTGCCCCTTACTATCGGTCTACTCTGTTTAGCTGCTGCAGTCCTCTAGAACTAATGTGAATTCTCTGGCCCAGAGAAGGAAAACAATCTGGGATAAACATTTTCTATTGCTTCCTACAAAAGCAACCTTTTTTGGTTGGGCAAATGATGTGAACAAATTTTCCTCAAGTGCACAGTCAGCACCCTTGTCTTTTAAACAGCAGTGTAAAGGAGAACATGAAATGCAGACTCGAGCCACACCATCTGCAGGACCTGTAGACATCATTTCTTGTGTTGCTTACATTTTACTTCTGCATAAAGTATTTCAGGTAGGGCTGCCTCTGTCTACGGACGGGTAAGGACTGTTAGGTTCAGCAGAGGAACGTTTTTCTGTATCTCATACAGAGCTGTAAATACAACACTTTGATCAAGTTTAGGTAGAAAGCAGAGTTTCCCTTAAATAGGTCAGCAGTATGTCCAGACAGTGCCAAAAATACCGTCATCACACTTCCTCAGTTCAGGTTAAACTTGTTATTAAACTGGAACAAATAAGCCTTAATACTTTTCCTTCTACTGCTTTGGATATACAAGATGAAACATTCATTAAAATACTGACAGATAACTAGTGGCCTAGAAAAGGCTATGAGCCACTTAAGCGTGTCAGTTGTTGAATTTTGTGAGGAAGTGAGACCACCTTAACCCTTGTGGTAGCAACTGGGGGTTACATCTTTGGTATCTAATATCAGATATTTTTCACATTCAAATTAACAACCAAATTTATTTGGCAAAACATTAAAGAAGATCTTCGTTAACTAAGATCTGCAAACCTTTCTTTAAATCAGTTCTTGAAGAACAAGCGGCTTTTTAAGCTTAAAAAGTAGTTATTTCTCTATCTCCCTTTTTAAATATTTTTTTCTTTTGTTTTTTTGGTGGAGCTTTCCATGCCTGATACATTAGGGATCAAGAATGGAGAATTGTGGTCACCAAGAACCAGTATTGATCTAACTGTTCCACCAGCTTGATCTGTGATTCCATCCTCATCCTCCTCCCAATACTGCATTAGGACCAGGGTGCATATTCTCTGCACAACATCTCAAATTCAGTAATTTATGATCTGCCAAAACTTCCAGGCTGAGTTTTTTCGTGCCAACCCATTCCCACAATACATAGAACATAGCATCAGTAGTAACCAGCACAGGCACAAGATAACCCTCCAAGACGCTTCAGTATCTTTGTCTTTCAAGATTTACCCCAAAGGAAAGCACTGACAGAGAACTCCTCAAGTTGCATATAGATGTATCGCAGGAGCTTGCATGGGTCTTTATATTTGCTTTAAATGAAAAAAAACAAACAAAAACCCACATATAAACTCATTGGGGTAGAACAATGGTTCAGTGCTGTCTAGAGACCGGTCTTGCAAATCTCTAGACGGAGGAACCTTGGGCTGTCTGGACCCCTCTTTTTTCACCACTCCATTTTTGGTCCTGTTCTCAGCATGATGATAACTAGCCAATCTTTTGCTGGTTTGGCTTGTGGATCCAAGGTTATGAGAGAGATGCTTATTTACAGTACTTCTTCAATAACTGTAAGCTGGCCCTCTCTGTCTCGTAGTAGAAACCATGCAAACTCATGGAGATAAAGAGAACCTGAAGGATGGCTAAAGGTAACCGATGTTTATACCCTATAGGATATTAGGCTATAATAATTTGCAGTGGCTCCGCTATCTTTTATAGGTTCTGTGGAAGCGGACACCTAACTCTGATACATGATTCCACTACACTGGCAACACGGATCTTTACAAATATTGTGTAGTGTCTAATCTCACAACGAACACACAAAATGCCTTCGTCAGGGAACATTCAACTGGTTGACGGCTCTCACGTGCACTGCTGGGATATTTTGGCATGATCAGGATGGTGGCAGGATGGCAACAGAACGGAGGGCTTTGGCAGCAGCTGCTGTCTCCTGCTCGTCAACTTTCACAGTCTAATGTGCTTTTCTAATGCTCCTATTTCTCTTCTGCTCCTTGCTCTAGATGTCAGTTTTTCCCTTTCTCCGGGCTATTGGATTCAGTGCAGGATTGGGCAGAGAGGAGCAACATCTAGGGAACAAAAAGGTGATCTGTTTCACACTGAAAAATCCCAGGCGCCAAATCCCATGGTTACTTTACAGCTGAATTCCTCCTGGTTGAGTATCCTCTCTTCCATAAGGAGCTGCCAGTTTGGATTTCTAGGTTATGGCTTTACCAGTGTTGTGTAGTAAATGCTTAGAAGCTGGTCTCTTAAAAAAAACAGAAAAAAACTCAACAACAACCAAAAAAACCAAACCCCCAAAACCCCAGATTTTAACAGTGCATCAAATACAACTTCAGTATGACTGCATTATTTGTGTAGTTCCACAGGGCATGAATACCTCTAACAGTTTTTCTTCCTTCAGAGCGATTAATTCACTTTAGAGGAAGGTTAATTATAGGTAGTAGAGCTTCCCACTAGCGGAACACTAACTTCCCCGGCTGTTGCTGCTAGCCAGGTATGGGGTTGCTGCTCGGCACCCCTTGTTCTCACTGGCGTTCTTCTTCCCCCACTGTATGGTGCGGTGCACAGGATAGTGCACTGAATGCTCTGTTCTCCTTGGCCAGAAGAGAGAGGGAAAAAAGCAGAGATAACAGGTCCTAACCTGCATTTCACGTTCCAGAGCCTTTCCTCCTCATGTATCAGTGGACATCTGAACAGTGAAGATGCCAGCCTTGTCCCAGTGGACCATGTCCAAAGGAACATCCGGCAGGCCTGCTGTCTCTTTAGAGCAGGTAAGGAAGAGTTATTTGCCAAGCTGAAGACTAGCTTCTTGCTTGTGTCGAGGTGTCCTTCATAAGTTTACAACAAATGTAAGTAATAATTAAAGTGGCTGATGCCAAATCTTCTGCTTGAGCAGCGATGGCAGCACAAGTAACCGCGCCTGTTGCTGCACGGCTGGCGTGGCCCTGGCCCTCCCTCCGGTGCAGCTGGCTCTCCCAGGGAGTGTTCGATACCATCACATTAGCTGCTAGTGCTCGAGGGAAAAGGTAGCAAGAGAAAAGCTTCGCTAAAAAAAAAAAATCTAGCGCTGGACTCACGCTCGCAGTGGAACATGTAGCGTAGGGATTTTTTCTTGTTTTAAAATAAAACATCCTTTTAAAGTCTAGATTTCCAGACAGTCTTATATACAGTGTGTTTAATTTCCATCTCCTAGAGGCTAGAAAGGAACCCATGCAGCAACCCATCTGGTGATTTCATAGAAAGGAGACAAGAACAATAGGTCTTCAAAATATAAAAAGACAAAACCTTATATAGCTGAGAATGTTCCCTGGAAAGGGAAGTTTGCGCTAGGATAGAGTCACCTGATGTGGTGGGAATGTAGGAGATCTGGATTCAGTTCCTACCTCAGCCTCTGTGGGTAACCTTGGACAGAATATTTAATCTCAGTTTTCCATGTATGAAGATGAAGCTAATAAATGCTCTTCTTCCATCATTTTTTTTTATTTGGTCTGTTCCAGCTTTGGAAGACAGTGGGTGATTTGCAAGAGAATCTGTTAAAGATGATTAAACAACTTTTATATAAATCTATAAATACGTTTATAAAGTCTATACCAGTACTGACAGATGCAGAACATATAAGAGTGGCCACATGTGCCCAGGGATATCCTTAAGGACTGGTCTATCTCGTCCTGAGCAGATGTTGCAGGAGAGGACGTGTTTTCAGAGAGTCCAGTTCTGGAACTAAAACACCAAGAGGTTTCTTCCTCACGTGGACACAGACAATGAAGGAACAGCTAGCTTGCTTCAGTCCGGGGAAGGGGCTGAGCCCCATTTCTCAGCCTATGCTTATCCCACCCCACCCCTGATGTCCCCAGCCCAGTGCTGGTGGGGAGAGCCCCTCCTTGCTGAGCACCCGTGCAGTGCCTGCAAGCTGCACGTTGCAGAGCGGTTGGAAACGCATGCTCAAACACCAACACTTCTTAAAAACGTTACAGAATACATGTTTTAATATCCCCTTAAACTTCTGGGGTTTAGTGCATCTTTGATTGTACCACACAGTTAGTTTCGTTCCCCAAAGCCAGAGAAACCTGGGATCTTTGCTACAGAAATCAGAGTCACTCAAGATGGTAGTTATCCCTGGGTTAATCAAAAAGCAGTTGTACAGTCCAGTCCAGAGGCTGACCATACAGTCTAACCCACAAATCTCCCACCGGTAGCACCTAAGTGGACTGGTCCCCCTGCCAAACCCCCAGCGCAGCTGCCCACTGCCAAGCAGGGGTCCCTGCGCTGCAGCCGTCCCCCCCTCCCAAGCTGGGGGGCTGCTGCTGCTGCTGTGGGCAAGGCCTGGGGGCTCCTCTACCCCCCCACCCCTGGGAAAGACAAAACGCTCCCCCTTTTCTCTGCTCCCTCAGCCAAAACCAGGGCTCGAGCATTTCTAAGCTTGAAGCACTCATGCAGCTGAGCAATACAAGCTGGGAGCACCCTGGGGACCCCCACCCTCTGCCTCGCTGCTCACAGGGAAAGGGGGAGTGAGATCTGCAGCCCTTGGCCTGCCAGGGAATCAGCAGCTCCTTCCCCTGCTCTGGGACAGCTCCCAAACTCACTGCCCCAGCCGTGCTGCGAGCCCAGCTGCTCCAGTGGCTGCCTGGGCAGGTAGGACTGGGAGTAATTGGTATCGTGTTTGGGTTGTGGGGAGGGGAAGAATTTAGAAAGCTTGAATTGTGGCCGTCGTATTTTGTTGTTTGAGTCCTGTGGGAAGAGGGTACTACTTGTGCTCCTGATTTTTATTTCTTTTTAAATGGCTGGTGGAAACCAGAGGTTAATGAATAAAAAAATTAATTTGTTCCTTGTGAGGGTCCCCGGTGCCCACCTCTGACAGGGGAGCACAGAGGAAGAGCCACTCCAGCATCTGTGTCTGCTTCTGCCTCCTGCCAGCCAGCCCCCTTCCCTCTGTGCTTAACCCCCACCTGCCATACACCACCTATCCATGCCTTCTGGTCTGCTACCTTTTTCTTTTCTTTTCAGTTTGAGAAAGACATTTCTGTGTTGCACCCATGAGGAAGAGTCAGCGGAGCCTTCGTCCAAGGCACAGCCGTGCTGCAGCACAGCACTGGCTCCAGGTGAGCCTGCACAGCGGCCAGCCGGCACGGAGTACGAGCTCTGGGGGCTCGGACCCCAAACCTGGGCACTCCCCAGGCTTTGTTGCCAGCCCCTCTGGGCTCTGTCCAGGTAAAACACCAAGTGATGGTTTGGCATCTACTACGCGTACCTCCAGATGAGCAAGGGATACACGCGGCGTCACTGGCTCTCTGTGCCCGTGTGCATCTCAGCTGTCTCCAAAAGCAGAAAAGCAGAGGTTTTTACTCAGAACCTGGTGTGGTGACATGGCCAGGTCAAACCCCGTTCAGAGAGGACACGTGAAATCCTGAGCCCTGGCTGGGGAAGAGACGAGAACAGTGAAACCGGGAGGCTGATACCCAACTAGGATGTATCAAAACTTCAGACTGGGAAAACTTTGGATGAAGTCATTCAACCTGAGTTCCTGAACTGCAAAAAGAAACAACTTCTCCGGGCAAGAGTGGATTTCCAGCTACTCATAGAACAGAAATCTTCATCACCTGTTGGAACAGCACAAGGGATGCAAAGGCTAGCAACTGCCTGCTTCTTCATCTTTTTCTTTGTGACCGTTGCAAGTCTTCTTTGACTAAGAATATCATTAATCAATTTAATTAACTAATGGAGGCAGGTAGCTGGGAAATTGCTAGACCTATGAAGGACATGTCTGTTTTTTAAATGAACTCCCCACAGTGAGCAGATCCTTGCTTAATTATTTCCTCCCTTAACTTCTTCAAAATATTTTTCCACTGTGGGCATTGTACAGTTCTCCCTTGTTATGGTCCTTGCCGCAGCCACTGGTGTCCCACTTTCTGGGGTATTGTAAGCTGTGTAGGAAACAGGAAAGTGGGTGAGGCATCTCTAATGCATAGGAGGAGTAAGGAAGCAAAAATAATGAGAATTAAGTAGCTAATAGGGCTGGAGTATCCAGGGTGGGGGAAGTGTGGAAGAACCAGCTAAATGAAGACTTAGCTAAAGTGTGCGGCAAAATGGGCAGGTCAAAACTTATCTAAAAGCAAAAGCTTTTGTCTCAGAACATGGGGATTCCCATGCAGAAATGTACCTTTGAGGAGGTGGAGAGCATTAACATCAGCTTTGGAGCTTAGCAGGGAAAGCCATCCAAGGTGAGAGAAGATTTTTTAATGAGATGGGTGCCACAGAGATCTGGAGGAGGCAGATCTTCAGGCATCCTTCAGGCATTGTCATGGAGAAGACTCCTGCAGTAAGGTTAGAGATGAGGGGTAGGTTAATGACAGACTAATAGGAACTGTCATATCCTGCCCTTAGTGACATATGCCACTCAAACACATTTCTTATTGCCCCACTGTGACATGAGGAGCAAAACAGTGGCTCCTTTCCCCTACCCTGTGGTCAGAAACCCACTGACTGTCCGTAGCAATTCGGACTCATCCTTTCAGGCAGGAGACAGCAAGAGTGAGTGGGGGAGCACGGCTGTGATTTCAGTTACTGCCTGGCACTCCATGTGTCACCAGGGGCAAGACCTGATACCTTATAATAATCTCAGCAACAAAGAAAAACATCACCACACCCTACTGACACTTCTTTCTACCTCCTCCCTTTAATACCATATAAATTGTATGAGTGAAATATTTGCTGTATGGCAAATGGTCAATGGCAAAATATTCAATGATTTGAATAGATTCAGAATTTTATCTATAGTATTCAATTGTGGCTCTAAAATGCAGATCTCCAAAGTTTTGTAACTACAAGTAGAGGCATTATTTTCATTGTCATGATTTTATATCTTGTATTCATAATAATTTATTCTTTTTCTACCCAGACCACAGCAGAATAACTGGAGATTAGAATTCCTGTAAAATACCTGTATCATGTTAAAAGGCTTGATATTAACTATAAGGGTTTGTATTTTGCCATTTATTATATGGTATCAGGGCTTTTCCCTGTTCAAGTAGGACCAAACTCCTGGATTCAACCTCTCTCATCTTTTAAACCCCATCTTTGTCTTTTTCTTGACTGGAACATCTGGTGATACCTGTTTTTTAAGGAAATGTTAATGGTGACTCCCTTCCTCCTGGAATAGGTGCAGTTTCTGTAAATCCCTGTGACAACTGTTAGTCTGCTGAAACAGAGATGCTGCGAAGAGAAAGGAGGAGGAGGATGGGAGAAGGAATGTAACCCACCACTCACTTACTGGAGACAACTGCAGCTTCTTCTGGCTCACTAGAGCGATAGTCTGGGAAGCATGGCAAAACAGAGTGTAGTATTTATTTATGTTCTTATTTTTAAACAAAATGGTGAGGTTCAGCCATCCTCAGCAGAGGGTTTTATTTATATAAAGTGTAGTAACACTCCAAATGACAACACTCGGCTCCAAGTCCACATTGCCTGGAGTAATCACTCTTAGAAAGCTATCTCACCTCTGCCTGTCCCTTTCCTGCCCTGAAAAAAGCACTGAACGCTATTTTTATACAGCAAGCTTCCAAGGTGTCGTAGGTGTTACCCTCTTTAAAAAAGCAGTCCAAATTACCAAATATCCCCTTTGAGACACTGTCACTCTGTCTCTCCATGCAGATAGTCTGTGTTAGCCTGAGGATGAGCTGGGCTGGGTTAGTAGAGGATGAGCAGAACAGATCTGATGGCTTCCCACCTCTGCGCTTTGTCTCCTGAGTTGAGACACTGTTTTGCTCCACGGCTTCTGCACCCTGTTCAGCCACTACATTACGTGATGTTAAGCAAAACTGCTGACGCTCCAAGCATTTAAGATATCCCCTTTGTAAGGTATGTATTTTTACATGAATAAAACCCATTCCCTATGTTAATTTTTTTGGCAGAAGGACGAAGAAGCGGAGAAGCATCTCAAGAGTGCTCTGCGTGTTGTTTGAGTGCTGTGAAGGTGCCATTGCTGCCTTCACAAGTTCAGAAACATACTTGTTGCTTCCAGGTGATTTGAGTACAGGAGTTCCCCTTTAGTAACATCCTGGCAAAATCTGCACACTCTTTTACAGGAACAGTGTAGTTCCAGAGGTGTAACTGGGATGGCTTATGAGCACAAAGTTACTCAGGTGTTTGATGGAGAGGAAAAAGACACTATAGAAAAAACTCTCCAGCTTCTGTAAGATCTTGCTCCCTTTTGGGGATTGGTCTGGGTGAATTTTCCTGCAACACCTTCTGTTTTCTTACCCCTTCTCCCCTTGTCCTGTAAAGCACACAGAGGGAGGGAGCTCAGGGAAAGCGTCTCTGGAAGCGCTGCACATAGCTCATCCTTCCTGCCCTCCCGGGCTACCTGTTCGCCTGGGACAGACCTACGGTCGCAACACTCCAACGCCTGTTGTGTGTGTCGCAGCGATCCCTGTCCCGCTCCGGAGGAGCATCTGGCTTCTGCCCCCCTGCCCTCCCAGCTTGTCCAGCCGCACGGTGCCG
Source organism: Gymnogyps californianus (assembly GCF_018139145.2). Lineage (NCBI taxonomy): Eukaryota > Metazoa > Chordata > Aves > Accipitriformes > Cathartidae > Gymnogyps > Gymnogyps californianus. Next base: position 132,174,823 of record NC_059472.1, read on the forward strand.
AGGGAGAAGCTGCGCTCCCCACCAGCACGAGCTTGTGAGCCACCTCCACGTGTCACCCCGTGGGCTACAGGTGACAAAATGATGGCTGTCTCCGGCAAAGTCTGTGTCCAGACATGAAACCCACTCCCTTCTACAGCTTCTGGAGGAAAAAGTAACTCCTGGCTGCTGCTTCTGTCACAGCGCACCGCACGGGGAAGCTTAGCAAAACTGAGCGAGAGGGCTGTTATTGTCTCTGGTTGAACCAAGAGCAGCTGCCGATGGATCCAGCTCCGGGCTTCACCACCCACCTACCCCATCGGGACTGGTGAAATGGATATGGGAAGGTAACCAGGGTCTAAAAGCAGCGTCTCTGCTCGTCTCCCGTTGAGCCTGGTGAGCGGCAGAGAGGATTTCCACTTGAATACCTACCCAAATAGCTAAAATCATCCTCTGCGGCATGTGGAAATATAAACCTTCGTTTTCCCGCCTGCTAAAGCCACCTGCTGTTGTCTCCTCCTGTTTTCTACTTTTAGCTCATTAGTTCCACCACGACTACACTGTGCTGTCTCGCTGCCTTTTACCGAAGGCGCGTCAGAGGCAACTAAATGCATCTGAGCAGCTGTTTGACCCGTTTGCTGCTGAAAAGCAGCATGGACCAGCGTCGAGTCCCTGCTGAATAACAGCCCCAGGGAAGAAGCAGCCCCGAAACTCTGATGGCTCCAAACACTACCAAGGTCTTTTTGTCACAGTCTCCTCTCTTAACTTCTTCTGGGTGAGAAAGATGAGCCTCCGTGGCTACAGTGATAATTTTATGAGTTGGCTTCTTAAATATCAGCACGACAACTGCTCATTGAAGGGTGCTGCCAGCTTACTTTCTTGATGGTGATATCCATGCAAAAACTTCCCATAATCTTCTACTAATCACGAGGAATGTGAGTGGGACTCTGAAGAGCTACCCAAGAATTTCCAAAATTTCACCAGGTGCATTAGGTCAGGCTTAATCGGTGAAGGCTCCGCTTTGATTCCCTTCCTTCGCTGGGAAGGTGGTCTTCCCCTCTAACAAGAGAGAGTGTTATCTAAATCAGCATTGCCTTTATACTCAAAATACAGTTCCTCCTTGACAAAGATGGAAGAGAAAAAGTGTCATGTAGAAAAGATAGAGTTAGACGGGCAGGATTTGCTGGTCGTCTGGGTGTGTGGCAAAAGCTGAACAGCATTCATGAGCTTCAGTGATGGGAAGAATAGTGAATGCACCAGAAGTGAAGAGAGAAAGGAGGTGTAAGGAATTTCTCATTGCTTTGCTAAATAATACTAGAACATGGGGAAGGAGAGGGGAAAACAAGCTGCAAGGCTGAAGACAGCAGTGCAAACTGAAAAATTCTGGAACACACCAGGGGACGATCACACTGCGGTGTGAGCAGGTGGCTGTGGAAATTTTGTGACCGTTGTCTATGGAAGAGAGTGGGACTGAGCAGGATGAAGATGAAGAAGACATTATGCTTGTCCAAGAAGTCGTCTCTGGCAGTGGATGACACTGCCTGGAGCTTTCTGCTTGATCCACTTGCCACAACCAGTGCTAAGACTTTCCCTACCTGCCAAGTCCTCTCAGTGTCCCCTCGTCTCTCTGCAGCACTGAGAACTAAGTCACCTCCTCGCTTCCAGCTACAGTGAAGTTTCTTATTACAGAAAGTTGTTTTGTGATGAATCCATTTGTATGGTATTTTGCTGAGTACAAACTATTAACATTTGAATCAATAACCATGGAACTTGTAAAATTTCAAAACAGCAGAGAGATTTGCAGAGAGGAGAAGGTGATGTTTACAGTCCTAAAAGGTTAGTAATAATAAAGAAGCAAAACTTGAGTTTCAGAGAGCTCTATAGAAATAGTCTTATTTTTCTTCTTGCAACTAATACATTGTATTTCTTCTGGAGTCAGATGACTCTTTAGTTACTGAGTGAACAATATGGATTTTTCAGTACTGCCCTCCTCCTTTTTTCCTTTCCTTTATGCTGGCATGAATTCGCTCTTCCTGTCAGACATCGGTTACTGCAAACCCACAAAGATCTCATCTGCTTTTAACTTCCTCCTCTCGGCGCAGGGTCTGCCTGCTTCTTCTCCAGCAGAGTGCCAATTTCTTGCCAGAAACCGGTTCTGCTGTAGCTAGCATCTGCCTGAGCTTCAGAACACGCTGACCCCAGCTTTCCCATCGGCGGCAGCTCCTCGAGCCCACAGCTACTCCACCAAAACCTCTGGTGAGATGTTGCCACCACTGGAGTCCTACTCACAGGAGATCAGTCATCAAAACAGAGCTGTAAAATATCCGAGCGCTGTTTTTGAAGAACAATCCCCTGAAAGGACTGCTCAAGCATGTTATATTGAACCGGTCTTTCACCGCCCCTCGGTGCTGCTGCTTCTCTGCCCCCTCCAAAACCTGATTTGAACACATAGGGTTTCCCTAGAGCAGCAGTAAGGCTCCAGCAAACCCCGACTTTCACCAAATCTGTTCTCAGAGGTAAGTGGGAGCCCTGCAAACGAGGAAACCTACAGAGACACGAGGAGTGCTCTTCCCCATAGTTCATTGCTGAAAGCACAATCATATTTGTGCTGATGGGAACAAGTGTTGCACCAGCTACGGTGCGGGAAAGTCTAAAAGCGGGGTACAGGTAGGAAGCAGTGCCCTGCACAGGGGTCCCCAGCCACGAATGGTCTATAGAAATCCTGACAAAAGACTTCACTTTCTGACTTCAGCCTTCTGGCATGGATCAGGATGGCGACAGGATAAAACTCCTGCCACAGGACATGGGTACTGATGCACAACGGGACTGAAGTAAACTCCCCTTAAGGAGCAGAGGGATGGAGGCACAAAATACTGTTCAGTAAGGAGGAGAGGAGAGGGGAGGGAGGCAGGCAGAGAGACCAGGAGACAGGGGATAACAGCTGGGGAAAGAAAATGGGGTGGGAGCTTAAGGTCAGTAGTTGAAAAGGGAAGCAGGGTGGAAAAAAAACATGAAACAAGAAAGACATGGCCACGAGTTGGGCAAAGGAGAGTAGAGACTGGGTATGAAAATAAGCAGCACCAGAGGTTTGTCATGCTTTTTCTGTGTAAATACACATCATACTTCACGACTAGCTGCCCATGTTGAACAGCAAGTATCCTGTTGCCCTGAAAATGTGAATGTGAAGGCATCAAGGAGGATAGGACTGTATTTTATGAAAAAAAAGATACTAAACAGGTCTGCAGTGACTGTGCCAGTACCTCAGGTGTGTTGAATCAGCCTGTTTGTGGGGTACAGCTCCCACAAGGTGACTTGCTCTCTGTTTTAGCACTTGCTACCCTTTTCCCTTTGGGTTTTGCTGGAGGTAAAGGAAACGCTCTGAAAATCGTTGCCTAGGACATCAGTCTTTCTAAGATCAGATTTACCTATAGCACTTGGGAAGGATGGCGTGTTTTATCTATGCAGGGACGTAAAACCCACTTTCTTGGGAACTACACATGTACACACTCTTCCTCTGGCTCCGCTATCTTCTCTTCAAGACCACAGCCAAAGAAAATAAGAGAAGCCAGCACCCCTGCTAGGGGCATATGTCTGAATAGGCACAAGCTTAATAATGTCCCTATTTAAATATGTATAGAGCCAATTGTGAATTGTTAATGTAAAGCGCGCACATGCTAAAACATTTTGAGGTGGTTTGGCTTTCCCTTGGCGGCGAGGTTAGGGCACCTTCCGTGAGGTCAATGCAAAGGAAAATATTGGTGTCTTCCCTTCTCCCACTGCTTTGAAACCAGGACCTCTGTTGTTTTTATTCCTGGTCTTTTGTGGCTACTGCAAAGGAGCATCGTCCAGAAGGCACCGTGTGCTTCTTCTCCAGTGGCTGCTGCCCTCCCGGCCCTTTTCCAGCCGGGGGCCCCCCGCCGCAATCTGCCAGCCCTCCCCGGCCCCGGCGCGGGCAGCCAGCGTGGGCAGGGGCTGGGGGAGCGGGGGAAGGGGCTGGGGAAGGGTTTCGGTGGGGTGTGAAGGGACACCGGGCGGGCGAGGGGGGATGGGCGAGCAGCAGGCGGCTGGGGAAGGAGGGGCGGCGGGGGGCCTCGGGGGGCCACGCTGGCGCGCCCCGGGGGGGCCTCCCCGTGCCGGCGCTCACGCCGCTGCCCCTCGGGCAGAGCCGGCCGGCCGGCCAGCAGCCACCCCCGGGCCGCCCGCTAGCCCGCGGGGGCCGCACGAAGCCCCACCGGCCATTTTTTGGAGGGAGGGCTCCCTCGGCTTTGTCTGGGTGGCCGGCGGGAGGGTGGCGCGCCCCCTCGCTCCTCGGCCATGTGGGGTTTGAGGCTGCGAGCGAGCCAGCGCTATGGGGGGGCCGGGGGCGGCAGGGGGGCTTCCCCACCTCCTTTGGCTTTTCTGCACATCCATGCCTGCGGGCTGAACCTCACGCGCGATTTCAGTGCACGACACCCCCTCCCCCCCCCCCCATAAAGCATCTGACTGTTGTTGGAGGGGAAGGGAGCCTGGCGGTGACCCCATGGCGTCCAACAACCCCCAAGGCATCTTTGTCCCCAGCAGCCCTGCTCCCCACTTCTGCTCGCCCTCCGCTCCCGCTTTCCCAAGGAGTCCAGAGCGGGGTCAACCCTGGGCATCTGCTGGTTCAGCTCTGGTGCAGCTCTGCCTCACCCAGCACTTCCCTTCCCAAGACAGAAAGATGTCTTCCCTGCTCAACTTCCCCAAGTAAGCCAGTCCCCTAATGCTTTGGCAGGTTTCTTAATTAATCGTTAGGTGGCAACTGTTGCTCTCAAAGGGGAAAAAGAGAGGGGAAAGCATCATCTACTAATTTTAAAAGCCTCCCCACTCATTTTTTGGGTCCATTGTAGGCTCCTTGCAGTCAATGCCCCACCTACTCAACTGGATGTAGGTGAACTCAATTCACCCCAAAAGAGCTTTCTGTTCAAACGCCCGGCTGCAGGGGGACGATGCCTACATAAAACCAAGTTCCACTACTGCCCTTAAATTATCTGTTAGATTGGCCGTGTGTCTGCGGAACCTGTTTTATGGGCTTGTAAATGCCATTAAATCTGTTGTGTTTTAGCAGGTAATGCACGTTTCTATCCAGCCTCTATTCAGGGACTTCCATAGTAAAACAGGAATACAGAAAATTTACATTTTGAAGTTAAAAGGGTGTATCTGGAGCCACCTACCACCCACAGTACCTGTGTAGATTTGACTCCATTGGTGGGACATGGCTGTTCTCTTTGAAAAAATACTACATGATGAGTGGGAAAAGGACAATTTCCCCCATTCCCAAAGGGCAGTTCTCTGTGCCTACAGGCAGGTGGTTTGGGATGTGTCAAAGAAAAGGCAGCGTTTCATCTGTGATGCTAATGAGCTGCACTGGCCACTATTGCTCTATTTTTCCTCTAGGACTTGGTGTCTCCAGTCAAAGGCAGCCCCACCACGTCTATCCAGGATATTTCTTACAACATTACGCTGTTGAGCTTTTTTCCCGAGAATTGTTGAACTTCTTCAAAAAAGAAATTTGCTAGAAAGGAACCCATTCTTATTTTAGGACAACTCCTTACTGTTAAGAGAGAACATTGGCCAAAGCTGAAAGGGGTTTAAGATTTTGTGTTAATCTCTCTTGGTGCTGTTTTCTGTTTAATTTAGTTACATATAGATCAGAGTTTAAAATAGCAACTAACCATAATGCAAGTTCTCACTCCAAGGTAAGGAAAGGTTTTCATCTGTCACTTGATTAGTCATTGATGGGGATTTCTAATGCAGTCAGGAATACAGTGTTTTGCCATATCTAAAACTTATTCCCAGTTTATTTCAGGGATCATGTAAAAAGAGTTATGGAAAAGAATGGATTTCCTGGAAAGACTAAGTGCTGTATTCAGTATTTAACTGCAAGAAATGCTTAACTTCTTGCACAAAACAACAAAACACCCCTTTTATTTTGCTCTGTTGTTACTATTTCTTGATTTTTTAGATTATTTCTTAATTTTAGACATACTTGTTCCGGATTTAAGAATGTTTGTGTCCTTAAAGTGTATAAAAAGAAGATGAATAATTATAAAAGATATAATCTATAAAGCTGGTTTTGAGATTACAAAATTTAAAAAAAAATCTTATCAGAAAATGTGTTAGTGAAAAATATTAGTAAATTAACACTTTAGCAAGAACAAGTTAATACAGGAGAAAAACTATACACTTATGAAATATAATGCAGATCCAAAAGAAAATATTAGCTTTATTAATTTAGAAATGCAACAGTTTTGAAAATAAACCCTGGATTTAGTATATATTCTTAAATTTTGAGTATGGGTTCTACATGCATGATGTTTACAACCAGAAATAGTCATTTGATAACCAGATCTCAAAGGTGTTTAGAGCTTTCCACTGCTTGACCTACAACTTCAGAACTGCAGAGCAAGTCCTAGCTTGTTTTGCCTCTTCACCAGGCTCTGTAGAAGTGTTAAGATGAGACTATGCGTGCACAGATATGATGTCTTATGCTACAGGTTTGCAACAAGATGTCCAACATTTAAAAAAAACACCAAAAAACCAAAACAAAAACAAACCCCAACATTTTGTATAAGAATAAAACTAATCAATTGCAACTTTATTTGCAGCAGATGGAAACAGTGCGTGTCTGTACAATAGGGTTCTTGTGGGGATTTCAGGTATAAAACCTCATATCTTTTTTACTCCTTTTTTCACTCATAATTTATAGAGAAAACAAAATCTTCCCTTAGGCTACACTTTGTCAAGTTTTTTTTCCTTCCTGCTCAAAACAGTTTCTAAGCTGTCTGGAAGCATGTATGGGGCAAAATATATTTTTCTTATTGGAAAAGAAAGGGTTGTTCCCTCTTTCCTAATTATTAAGACAACTGAACTTTGAAACTTGACATTTCACTGCTTCTCATTGGAATACACCCATGAACCGCTTCGAAGTTAGTTTTGAACCTCTGCAAGTTACTTACAGGACATGGGGAAAACCATAAATTAGGTTGACAGCATTTGCATCCAGAAAGCTGATCTGGTTTGTTCTGTTTCTTCAAAAGCCAGCATTTGAAAATCCCATTTGCAGCTCATGAGCATAACCTTTTAGCCAGGCCAGGGAACGATTTCCTAAGAAACTGAGCGGGCACCTGTTGGCCTTTGACTTAGCGGAGCCAGGAAACACTTTTGTCTTATTCTTTCCACTGCTTAACTCGCTCTGCCCACACTTTTCTCTTTCTCAAAGTAAATAACCACAACTTGCTGAAAACATATGCACATTCAAAACTAGCAGCATTTGGGCTAGTTTTAGCTTCCTAAAGCTTAAGGCAGCATTAAAAGTGTGCAATTAAAAATAAAAAGTCAGGATATAAAAAAGTTTTATTCAATCAAATAATTAGACTATACTACTGATATAAAACATCCCTGTTTACTCTTATCATCTTAGAAATACAGATTTAATTTTTTTTTTTTTTTTTTTTTACTTTAAGAGAGAAAGCTCTATTTTTACTAACTTGCCAGCTCTGCAGGAAATTTAACTAGAATTTCCTGAATTTCAGGGTTTAATTAAGCAACTTGAACACTCAATTCAATTAGGTTACTTTACATCTATTTTTCATTGCCATCAGAACTGATATTTGGATTTTTTTGTTTTGAAAAAAATTAAAATCATATTTTGACTAGAACCATATTTCAGTTCAAAATTAGGATTTCAGCATTGAGTATTAAAATTAGAAACCCACACAGAGCTGAAACAAAGGGGTACAGAACACTTCTGAATTTTCATGGATCCATCATTTAATATAAGAAAGTAGATTGAAGCAAGCAATTAACATTTTTTTTTTCACCCAAAGAAAGAAAATAAACAAATTTTGGTATTTCTTTGCTAATGCAACTTTGACTATATTTTTACATTGTTAACTTATGGCAATAAGGTAGGTATTAGCCTTGCCTCTAGCTGTTGTCTATGAGAATGTTTCACTGAGTGTTTACATATAGGCTGGGGCTTTATCACAGGTCTGATGCAAGAAAGCTGAATTTTTTCGCTGGCCTTTGTGACCCCATTATGGTACTCTGTTAGTGTGTATTCTGTGAGCTCAGCCTCACTCCTACAGCACGACTATACGTTCAAACAATAGACTTAAAAGAGACTTGCAAAAAATAGCTTCAAAATAAACTTGCAGACTTAAGTTTACCTAAGTATATAATTTGTTTCATGTTTTCCTACTTGATTTTCTAACTTTGGTTTAAGTAGTACTTTAAAAGCATTTAAAAGCTCAGATAAGCTGTTTACTGCTGCAAAACTTTACAGAAACCAAAAATATTTCTTGAAGAAAAATTTGAATCTGAAATTTGTAGAAACTACTACTTTGTCTAAGATATATTTGTGTGCCTCCAGTTGCATCAAGGACTGCTCAATTGAGATGTAAATTGAGCTTTAACACAGGAATTAATTAGCATGAAAGTAACGCTATATGTATGCCCTTTAATTTTGTCAGACTAAGACTTGTATTTATTTTCACAGGCTATGCCTTATGGGGATGCAGGGGATTTTTGTTTTACAGATCTCTCTTCTCCTACTTAAATACTTACTTTTGTAGAAGTTTTAGTTACTTGACTTAGCTACTTTTGGCAATAACTAGGCTGTACATAAAATGTTTTAGAAAAAATAAGGTCAAACTTCATTGACTAATTAACTGTCAGAGAACCATAACTTGGGGAAAAAATATAGGTATTCCCTTATATAAAAAGATCGTGCCAGCCATTTTATATTGACAATACCTACCCGAATAGATCTCTTGTAATCAAAGTTCCCTAACATTTTATACCTAAAAATATGTAGAATATATTAAGGTAACCCATTGCAAAGGAAACAGTTATATAGTATGGCTTTCATGAGAAACACAAAAGAGTAAGCCTAATTTATTTTAAACCAGATAAAGAATAACTGAAACAACCTAATGAAATTATTCAGATATAAGCACTAATGTCTGCAGGAGGAGCCAACAATCCTGCAGCTCAGCCTTCAGCCTCACAGGTAGTTTAAAATTGCCATTTACTCTATAATTCACAGGCTCAACTATTCAGTCTGTTTAAGAAACAGAGCAGAAACAAAAACTCGACTGTACTTAACATTAAGTTGCTTTCTGATCTTGAGAAAAATACTAAGTAGGAAATGATAAAATATATACTATGTTGGGAACACACATTTTAAATACAAACATTCATGACCACGTTCTTCAAAGGATACATGTATTAATGGCCAATTTAAACAGCTATTTTCATGAATGTTACATCAAAACTGGAACACTTATTCCTGATGAAATTTGTAAAAGACTTAACTAAGATCTAAACCAAACTATTGCCTGAACTGGAAGGCAATGAATTCTTATCAACCTCAGGCAACAGAATAAATATATTTTAAGATATTCAACCAAATTAAAACAAAAATATTGTAAACTATGAAACTTCAGCAGCTTCAACATGGTTCAGCATCTCCAACTTTGCTTTAATATAACAAAATAACTAATTTATATACAAAATAAGTTTTTTAAAATATTAAAAGCAAAATGTTGCAGAGTTTCTTCAAAGGCCAGCATTAGAGCAGAACTTTTAGAGAAAAAAAGATGGAGATTTTTTCTTATTAATAAATAATGGCTACTTGGAAGGAACTCTGGGCATCAAAATCTAACCAGTACCAGGTATTAAAAAGCAAATTTAACACTCCTTCCCTATAACTTTAAGCTATGGAAGGTCCTGGGGCTGAATTCACCATAGACCTATGATACTGCTAGCTGAAAACACCGCTATCGTACTAGTAAGGCAAAACAGATTCTGGAGAGGAGGGTCTCATTGTTCTCGCCAAAGGGATTTCATGCTTGGATTGCTGCCCCATTTTATTCCCTTACTTGATATTTTTTTCCCCTTGGCAAAAGATCTCCTTGATCAAAGGAGGAGCAAACAAGAAATATATTCTGATTTCTCTAAAATGTAAGAAAATAAAACAAAACAAAAACAGAACAAAAAACCATCTGAACTGAGTTAAAATACACTTAACTAGTGAGATACACTTTTACTTCTGAAATAACGCCTTCTTTTTCAGTTCTCCACTCCTTGTAAAAGCCCCACAAAATATTTTGTAGCTAGAGGAAGCCATATTGGCAATTCTTCCTGTCACTTGATCAAATAAACTTCTGAATTTGTCTGGCTGTATTATACATGATATATTTATATTTTCTCTACATCCTCTTTCCACCACAATTGCAAAGATCTCAGGTTTCAGATATCAAACTGAAATATGATAAGTTCTATTTTGAAAATCCCATTTTAAATCCAGCTGTGCCAAGCAAAGTGAACACTGAGAAAAGTTCATGTATACATATATTCAAAAAAGACTGTAAGCTATTTTCACGTGATTTGAATGTACGTGATCAGATTTTTGTTTTGCAAGATCTGTTTGCAAATGTTTGAAAGCGGAAAATAAAATAAACTGAGCAATCAGTACTTGAATAAAGAGTTCCCTGGACAAAATGGAAAAAATAAAATACTTACTTTCGAATCAGCATGCAGAGATTCATTCTAAGCCACAGTCACAATGTTTTTTATATATTAGAATACTTATTTAGAAATTGTTTGTATTATTTTAATACAGTAATACTGTGATAGCATTGCATTACAAAATAAAGAATTCCTGTAACTTTCCGGTAAGCAAAACAGCACAGACAGCTAACCACTTTATAATTCTTTTTTATTAGAAAAAACTCGAACAGAGCTGGCTACAATGTTTCATCTCAAGCCCTAAAACTTCCGATGCAACCGTGTAATTCATTTGTTTCCTTTCACATCAGCACAGCCAGCCGCCGCGCTCCCAGTTCCTAATTCACCGGGTTTTGCCGTATTTTCTGATCAAAACTTTCAAGCCGGAGCGGAGCAGATCCCCGTGCTCCAGCAGGCACACTGTAGAGCGCCTTGCCTGCCCAGGCGGCCTCAACGGTTACGAGGAGCCGAGCTGAACCCGCTCCCAGCCCCGGGAGCCGAACCAGCCGCCGGCACCAAGCTGCCGCCGCCGCCTCCCCAAGCTGCCCGGGCGGGCTGGCGGTGCGCGCTTCGGGAAGGGCGGCCGGACCCGCCGGTAGCACCGCTCCAGCGCCCGGGGACGCCGATCCCGCCGGCTGCGAGGGGCCGGCTGCCGCCGCCGCCCCCCAGACCCTGGAAACCCGCCGCCGCCGCCGCCGCCCCGCGGCTCCCCGGTCCGGGCATCCCGCAGAGCCGGCCGCGCTCCCCGTTCCCGTAAGGCGCCCGCGCCCCGCCGCTCCTTTGTTCGCCGCCCTCCCGGCACGGCTACGGCGCGGCGCCGGGGCCTCGCCGCTGAGCCGGAGGCCCCCGGAACCGGCACCTCTGCGGCGTGGCACGCACTTACCGCCTTACAAAGCCCCGGCCCGCCGCCGGGAGGGAGCGGGCTGACTCTCCCGTCCCTGCCCTCCCCTGGCCGGTGGCGCCGCGCCCCCCTCCTGCTGCCGCTGCCGCTGCCGCTGCCGCCCCCTCCCCTCCCCGCGCCCCGCCCCGCCGCCGCCGCCGCCGCCGCCGCGCGGGCAGCCGCCCCCCGCCGCCCACCGCCGCGCGGCCGCCGCCGCTTTCGCGCCACGCGCCGCAGGGGCCGGCGCGGAAGCCAATGGGCGGCCGGGCGCACCCGCCCGGCAGCCAGTGGCGCCCGCGCCGCGGCGGCGGGCGGCGCTGGTAGGCGCAGGGCGCAGCCAATAGGAGCCGGCGCCGCGCCACGGCCCGCGCCGCTTACTACGAGTTACTATGGCCGCCCGCGGCCCGGCGCGCGGGGCGGCTCCGCGCCCCCGGGGCTGGCGGCGCCTCGCGGCCGCGGCGCGGGGGAGGGAGGGGGCGCGGCCGCCCCGCGGCACGGCTCGGGCCGGGGGGGGTGGGGGGCAGGTATCGGCGCGGTCGTCCCGTCCCGTCCCGTCCCGTCCCGTCCCGTGCCGTCGGCGGGGGTGGCTGCCCCGCGAGGAACGGCGGCTCCGCGCCCGCGGCGGCGTGAGGAGGCAGGGCCGGCGGCAGCGGCACCCCCGCCGTCGTAGGGGCGGGCGGAGGCCGGGAGCCCGGCGGGTGGCCGCCCGGCGGCCGTTAGGCCCCGCGGCGGCGCGGAAGGCGCCCGCCGCCCCTGCGCCCCGCGGTGGCTGCCCGGCCCCCGCTGCCCATCGCGTGGGCGGCCGCGCCTGAGCCACAAACCCACGCAGGAGCCTTCCGTGGGCGGCGGTAGCCCCGCCAAAAAAACTCCCCAAAAAAGGCATTTAATGGTTAATATTGAGGCTGCGGACGGTCCAGCGTGCTACCCACCCACCGTGCGCTGAAGGGGGAATCCAGCGGGAGCGGGGGGGGGGCCTTCTGGCCTCGGGGGGGGGGGGGGGGAGGGAGGGAGCGCCCTGCCCGCCCGTGACCGTGGAAGAGGGGGTGGACGGACGCGGCGGAGGCTTTCGGTGTCTCACCCCGGAGGTGGGAAGAAGCACATGGTTGAGTTTTAATTCTAAATGGCAGACTGTCGTAAAAGCCCTTGCTAATTAAAGATTGGCTTTGCTTCCTTGTGTAGAATATTTATGTAAGTATTTTAACTTCTTCTTGGTTTGTGTGGGCTATAAACATAAACATTTGAAATACAGAAAAAAATATTTTTTTTTTTATAATGCCTTTTCTTACAGAGGTGGCTTGAAAAATACGTTAACTGTGAGAATGCTCTGATGTGTGCTGATGCATTTGATTTGTGACTGCCAAAATAAATCACATCTCAAATTGTAAAACTATATTCTCAATAACGTTAAGGTTTGGGAGTGCCCAACTGGTCTGAACTGTGTTCATCTGTACAGGGAAGCGGAGATTTGTCAGGCAGCACGAACAAGTTTTTGTTGTTGATTTGCCTTTTTTGGCATTCAAGGTTTGGATTTACTCTTGAAACCACTAACCAACCCACACTTCTTGACAAACAAAGCTATACATTATTTAGCTTTACAGAAAATATTTCAGCTTATTAGCAAGATGTTTCCAGAGTATCAAAAAAAAAAAAAAAGACATTACTAGTAAGCAAGGTTTTCTTTCCAATCATCTGATTACAAAGTGGTTTATGATGTTATTGGACAACTGATGCATATTCTTATCACGAACTCTCAATCTTCATTTCTTAAAAAAAAAAAAAATCTTCCAGCAAAACAGATTATCAAACTAGAATATTAAATGAAATATATGCACCCTGCTTAGCAGTTTTAAGAGAAAATAGCAGATAACGCTATAGACCAACCATGTAGAAATGAGCACATGCAGACTGCCTTATAGATTCATTACAAATCAAATTTATGAAGAATGCAATTAATCTGCAAGAGCAGTGACTAATTCCTTTCACAAGTTTAACTAAGAATGCAGTAGTTTGGAGGGGGCTGTTTTTAACTTGGACAGGCAATTGTTTATTTTAGCCATACTACACAGGACAGGGTTATGAAATACAAATTCATTTAGGAAAAATGCCACATCCAGCATCGAAAAGTCATAACAGGTTAATACTGTAGGAAAAAAAAATTACTCTCTATCCTCAAGATAATTATTTGCTAGTTTTCTACAAAATGGAAGTTGTGATTAAATTCTGATGAGTGGAACACAAAACACTCGCTTTCCTCAATCACAAGCTGACAATTAAAAGTTCATAAAAATGACACTGAGATTAAACAATGGGTTGAAATTACAAATCTTAGGGTTTTTTTTCGGTAAGCCAAGCGCCTGGATGCACGCAACAAAAGGGCCGTATTTCCAACTTACTGCAACATTCACCCAGCCCCTGGTAATTTCACAACGGTCTGGGGCTCCAGCCCTCATGGTAAGACATGTCTCCTTGCATCATACCACCACAAGCGAAACCTTCAGCCACTTGCTCTCTCCCCCGCGCCCCCTCCGAGCCCTGTGTACCACCACCACAGCCGAGCTGCAGCGGCCGGAGCGCGGGTAACAAAAGCCTGCCCCTAGCACGGCTTCCAAGGAGATTTAAATCACCCCTCTTTAATTGTATACTTGTTAGAAGTTAGGCACAAAACTATGAAGCGTTCCTGTTTACTATGGATTTCCAGACGTGCTACAGGACATGTGGAAATCCATTCACTGCTCACTAATAAAAGTATTTAACCATTTTCCGTGGATATACCTATTAAAATGTACCGTAAGAAGCCTACCACGGAATAAACGAAACCTTCGGCTAAAGTGCGTTGAATTATTAAACAAAACCTACTAGATCGCTATATTAAACACAGTGCTGGCTTTCATTTCCGTATCCTTTCTTCATCTTCAGGCAACATTTTGTTTGCACTGGAAAGGCTCCACACCCCCAAACCCCTCCCCCACAAGCCCACCATTGTATCTGTACGAATGTGGAGAATTATGAATGGTTCCTTAAACTGGGCCGGGGGCGGGGGGCGGGGGAGGAGTGGGGGTCGCCAAATCCCTTTGTGTGCCGTTACCAGCCGAGGGCAACGGTGCCTTCGCGTTTCCCCCCCGCGCCGTCCACCATTACCCAGATGGAAAGGGAGCGTCGTCCCCCCGCCCCTCCCCGGGCCGGGCAGCGCCGAAGCGCGGCTCCCTCGCCCCAGGACTCTCCCCTTCTTCATCGTCCCCCAACTCTCCTCCACCCCTTTGTCTTTCCTCCCCCCCTCCCTTTCCTTTCCTTTCCTCTTTCTCCTCCTTTCCGTAAGGCTCAGCGCAAGGGGCACTGCGAGTGATGCAGAAGCATTACCATATGGGGCTCCTCCGTGGCTGGAGAGACCCTCCGCCCCCGCCCCACGCAGCCCCCCAACACGCAGCCGCGGCGGCGCTGCGCGGGAGCGGATCCCCGCTCTCCCCCGCCGCCTCCCCCCACACCCGCACCCCCTCCCCCCTCTTCTTCTTCTTCCCCCTCCTCTTCTTCTTCTTCCTCCTCCTCCTCCTCCTCCTCCTCCCACCCACCCCCCCCCCCCCCGCCCCATGGTGCCGGGGAGCGGGATCGCCCAGGAACGACCCCAATGAATAATCCCCACAGCCTGGCACGGCGGGGGAGGAGCGGAGCGGAGCGGGGCGGGGGGGGGGGGGGGGCGGGCATTGCGGTGCCTTTTCCCCTCCCTCCCCGGGATCACACCCCGCTCGCACGGGGGGAGGTGCGGCCGCCCAGCCGTTTTTGGGCGGCGGGGGCGCGCGGAGCGGACTCCCCCGGCGGAAGGGCAGAGGCGGCGCAGACCGGAGCCCTCCCAACTCCGTTTTCCCCTTCCCCCGCCCTCCGGCCCTCTCTAAACTTGTCCTGTCCTGTCCAGCCTTCCCCCACCTCCCCTCCCTGTCCTTCACCCCGGCCCTCCTCCTCCTCCGTGAGTGTGTGTGCGCCCCATCCACTCGCTAATTGAAGAGCTGGGATTCCTCACGTGAGAAGTTGATTTGTAGTTTGAACACGTGGCTCATTCAAAAAGCCGGAATATTCAAGTAATTTTTTTTTTCTCTCTCCCTCCCTCCTTCCCTCCCCCCTCCCCTTCTCTCTTTTTTTTTTTTTAATACTGAGAGGCGGCGCCTGCACGCACGTAGTGTGACATTTTCATAGTCCGCCTGCTGCTGCCAAAGGGGCTTGGGGGCAAGACAAAAAAAGTAGTTTTTTTTCCCTCCCCTCCTCCTTTTCCTCTCCTCAGCCCGCCATCCGCGGCCCCGGCGCTGGGTGTTTCCCCCGCGCCCCCCATGCGCCCGGGTAGCACGGCAGGCACTTAGGGCTCCCGTTTGGCTACGCTTTTTTTTTTTTTTTTTTTTTTTTTTTTTTTTTTTTTACCCCTTGAGAGAGAGAGGGAGGGACACAAGCTGCAGATCTGATTTTTTTTTTTCCCTGTCCTCTCTCTCTCTCTCTCCTTCCTCCATCGCATTTTGTTTTATTTCCCCCTTCCTCCCCATCTCCTCTCGCAAGACGAGGGTTGCAGCCCGCGGTGCGCGCCTCCCCGAGCCGCCAGGAAGATGAACAAGCTCTACATCGGCAACCTCGGCGAGAACGTCAGCCCCCTCGACCTGGAAAGTCTCTTTAAAGACTCCAAGATACCCTTCTCGGGCCAGTTCCTGGTGAAGACGGGGTACGCCTTCGTGGACTGCCCCGACGAGAGCTGGGCCATGAAGGCCATCGAGGCACTTTCAGGTGAGCGGCCCCTCCGACCCCCCACCCCTCTCCGCAGCCCCGACGGCTCCCGCCGCCCGCGCTCCCCCGCGGCCGCGGAGCTGCTGCAGCGGCGGGCTGGGCCGCGCCGCCGGCCTGGGGGGGGGAGGCTGGGGAGGGGGTGTCCCTGACCCTTCGCCCCCAAGTGAGGTGCAAACTGTTGTTTTCCTAGCGCGGCCGGAGCCGCCCGGCCTTCCCGCGGAGGCTTTGCGCGGGGCTTGCGCGGCGGCGGCCCCCCGGGAGGGGCCAGCCCGGCGTGGCGGGGGAGTGGGGCCGGGGAGGGGCGGGAGCCTGGGCCCACGGACCCGCGGCGCGGCGGCTCCCATGTTTTTCCACACCCCACGGCCAGTCCTGCCTGGCCGGGGGCCCTCGCTGCATTCGGGGGGAGGGGGGGGGGCGGCGGCGGGTGCAGTGAGGAGGGGGCGGGCTGCGGGCGCGGAGCCCTGCGCGGGGCGCGCTGCGCTCCGCGGGGCAGCGGCTGCACACCCCTCCTTGGGCACAGCTGGACACCCCCCCCCCCCCGCCCCCGCAGCCCCTCGCAGGGACCACCTCCCCCCGGAGCGGGCTGGAGCTCCCCGCGGCTTGGCGCAGGCCGCAGGGCTGGAGGCGAGCCGCCGAATTGCCCCAAACTTGGGAGAGGGGGAGCCCTGCCTGCCCCCCCCCCCCCCCCGCGCTGCCCTGCTATTTATTTCGGTTTCTCTTCGCTGCTCTCACGCACCCATCACCGCCTCCAGCAGCGCGCCGGCTCCTGGCCCCGACATCCTGTTTTTGTGTGCTTAGGGAAAAAAAAAAAAATTAAAAAAATAAATTTTTTTTCGCGTGAATCGGCTTTGCGGAGGTCTGCTGGGAGAGGCTCCCTCGGAAAAGATGGGCTCGGGCTGTGCTCGGTCTCTCGTTTCGGCTCCCTTTCCGCCCGCTTCCGAGCAGAAAACCGCCCGAAGTTGGAGGCCCGGCGGCGGCGCGGAGGGCGGCGGAGCCCCCGCTCTCCCTCCCCGAGACGGGGCCGAGCCCGGCTCCCGCACACGGCGTTTCACCGGCCGTTTTGAGATCGGGGATGGGGCGGAGGAAGGGGCCCCGCCGAGGGCAGCCCCGGCTCCCCCGCGGCAGCGGCTCGGCGCCGGGCTGTGTCGCCTTCCCGGGCGCCGGTTCCCCGCTCCGCCGGTGCCCGGGTTGCCGATGAATGGGCTAACGTGTTGCGCTCCTGTTCCCTGCTTTACACCCCTGCAAACCCACTCCGGCAGACGGGGACGCGCGGGGGCGCACAGCCGCGCTCAAATATTTTTCCCCTTTCTGTTTATCTCTGCAGGTAAAGTGGAGCTGCATGGGAAACTCATAGAAGTTGAACATTCAGTCCCTAAAAGACAAAGGTAATTTATTTTTATTCCCCCCACCCCACCCCTTGCCCTCAGCTACCCAGTGAGAAGCAATTTGAAAAATGCTTAGGTTTGTGTTTCTCTTCCCTGTAGATAAATGGACCGCTTTCTTAAACCCACAGGCGTGCACTCTGTGCTGTCCTAGAGGTTTTCTAGAATCACCCCATGTATTTCTAATATAGTGTCTTGGCTGGGCAACAGTGCTAGTATTTAATTTATTTAAAAAAAAAAAAGACACCTTTTTGTAGGAGAAGCAAGTTATTATGGTCTGATGGTAAATGATTGTGAAGATTTTAAAATTTAAAGTTCCGTGAGAAGAGTTAAAATCTGGGTGTTAGCAGGAAATGAAATGTGGTGTTGTGAACTGTGTAACGGGCAAACACATGAGCTTTGCTCCAGCAACAAAAAGCATCTTGTAAATATACTGGTATACATATTTTTTTGATCCTGCCATGTTGGAGTCTGCAGCATTTTATAGGCACGTAGTAGAACTCTCATCTGTATTTGAGTGGATTTTTCATCACTATTTTGAGCTCGTCTATAGAAGCAGCAGGATAATGACTTCTTCCCAATAAGGACTGGATTTATGCGTTCTTAATTTCTAAATGTATGTTTAATTTTTGCAAGGCAGTAATTTTGTTGGGCCTCATGTAAAGAAGCAATACTTGCAATAAAGCAGGGTAGTATTTTTATACTGCCTATAGCAATTCAGCCTGCTTCTTTCTACAAATATTTAGATTATAGAAAACCTGGCGTGCACTAGAGAGTAAAAGCAAAATAGATCAAACTTTCCACGTGCTTGTTCCTGTACTCCATTATTCAATCTGGGAAGTATGTCTGTCTGTGTAACTTTGTTAACAGGGGCTTCTACTATTTCAGGGTTATTTTAAAAAGTACAGTCTTTTTAAAATAGTTGATTTGAAAAGGTGAATTAGCTGTCTTGATGGGCATTGTACCTTGGTATTTTGAGAATTAGAAGTTTAATCACTATTTAGTGTTAGAGGAAAGCTTTGCTTGAGAAATTATGGAGGATTTTTGCTCTAGCTTAAGGGGAGGGAACCCCTCTCTAGACCAATTCATAGCATGTTAATCTTTATGGTTATATTTATTTTATACTTTTCATTGGAAAATAATATGCTGTATGTGCTCTTTCTCATTTAATATGCAAGGTATATGGCTTTGATTTACAGTAACCTATTTCAGATCTTTTGTATATAAAAATACTGTTGTAGATGGAATATACTTTTAGACTTAAAATTCCATGGGACGTATAAGAATTGATAATTTCCTATTAGTCTCTGTAATAAATAAATTTGTTATCATGCTTATTAATCTTAAGCTTGCACAATAGTATTCTATTTACGCTGTTGAAAATAAATTCATTTCACTCACATAAAGGTAAATTTAAAATCACTGATGCCCCCCCAACTTTTTTTTTTATCATTGTTTAATGTGTTTAAAAGTATTTTCCTATTCTTTCAGCTGTCAGCTGAAATGGTGTAAAAGTCCGTTCTTCATATTGGGTAGCATGTCTTCCTATTTGTCTGTGAATTAGCAATTATCAGAAACATGCATCTGTCTGTAACTTGTTGAAAAGAATTCTGCACTGAACTTAAGCACTTCTCTAGGCATGCGTTGCCTACATATAGGCATATTGAAAAAATTGCAAGTGTAATTGTATCAACATACCCATATTGCTTCTCCCAAAGCCCTTATTTGTTAAAATACTGTTTCATCGTGCAGTATCATGTTGGAATGTATTAGATATAGTTCAGATTTATACTGCTGTTTAACAGAAAATTAAATTGCGTTTCTCATAACTGCACTTCCTTCCCCTTTGTTTCCGCTCCCCCTCTCCCAAAATCAAATATAGAAAGCCAGTTAAAATTTATTCAGTGGCCTCCATATGTAAAAGTGACTCTCTTGTTCCTTTTATAAATGTCTAATACTTTTCTTTTTTTGGGGGGTCAAAATTTTTCCATGTCTTTGTGAACATTGCTTACTGGGTGCATATTTAGAGTTGTTAGGTACGTGTAAAAACACAGCTTTCAAATGTTGAGTATTTTGGTGAAACTGGTTATTAAGGTGCTTTCAAAGTAACTTATTTGAAGTCTTTGTATCTTTTTACACAAGCGAAAGGTGTAGATGTAGCCGGGGTGGGGGTGTTGCTCACTAAGCCCACCCAGTGCGTTTGCATGCTGCAAGGCCCGGGAGCACTTTCCAGAGAGCCCTGTGCGCTCCAGTGTGTGAGATATGGTTAGAGAAGTGACGCCATTTAAAAAAAAAAGTGGATGTGTCAAGTCTGTCTTTCAGCTTGAGTGTACGATTAATAGTTTGGTCAAATGATTACTTCATAGGAGCAAAAGTTGTTTTGTAGCGCACTGAAATTATTCAATACATTGTATTGACCTCTGCTGCTGTGAGGCTGCTTCATGGAGAGTCCTAGCGCCCCTCCTTACAACCTCCTTAAATATGATTTTTTTTTTTTTTTTTTTTTAGCAGAGTGTGTATATTATCACTTGCAAAGGTAGTTTGTGGGTATCTCTCTCCAGAGGCGGCTGAGGTGCATGGGAGGAAAGGGTAAGGGTTTGGTAATCCATATCCTCGTCACATAAAGGAAGGTCAAGAGGTGGTGTCAGCTAGGGTTGCCATAAAGTTGAGCTGAATCCAGAAGACGGTGGAGTGTGCCTGGCTTGTTATTCAGGGTGAAATTCTTGGGCCCAGTAGTCACTGCATTCCAGCCCTTGCTGGATCTTCAGATTTGAAGTGGGCACACCCAGGTTTGCAAAATTACCTTCCTACCTGCTGTGGAAGAAGAGAGCCCGTCTGTGGCTTTCTCCCTCCCCTCCCCCCTGGAAGCATTTAGAAACAGACAAGGGGATACACTGCGGTTGAAAGAAGGGGCCTGGTCAAGGTTTCCTTGATGGAAGGGTGGAGAATTATTTTGGGGGAGGTGCAAAGTATTTAATAAGCTCGGAGTAGATTCCTGACTTACTATTGAAATCTCAAGGGAATGTCAAAGGAATGCAGCATTTCTGCATTCAGACCCCTCGGTGTGGAGGAAGGCTATTGCAATATTTAAAGGTTTAGGCCACTTCATGCAAAAGTTGGAGAAGGCATTGTAGTAATTCTGACTACTAGTCATGCTCTACGAGGGAAGGCAGGGCACTGTTAGTCACGATGGCTACTTAGATGGGTTTTCTTTTCACAAAACAGCAATGCGGGAGGAGGATGGTGGCAGCCCATAGCGTACGTGCGCCCGTGCCCATGAAACTTGTGGCACAAGGCTTTGGGTACTACCTTGCCGCAATCCAAGAGCAGCTGGTATCTTGCAAGGCGATGTACGCTGCAATCTGATTATTCAAATGGCCCTGATGTCACTTGTGCGTGATGAGGGGGGAGGGCAGGCGCTAACTCTGGGCACCTGGGAATGTGCCTGGCGCAGCCTCCCGGCTTCCATGTCCAGCTGGGCTTCCCACCCAGACCTGATCCACCATGCCTGCTCCTGGGGCCTTCAGGTGCCTAAAATGCTCACAACACCTCAATTGTGGTAATGACGAGGTGCTTTTCCAATTAGAAGGTTAATTTCCCCCACCCCCACCTCGAGGGCTCTTTATTGAGAAAATAAATCCACTGCGTCTCTTCTGGGGGGTTTGTTTGGGAGAGGAGCAGGAGAAGAGGGTAGCGAAGGTGCATCTTGTAGGTAACGCTGCCTCTTAATGAGCTGTGCTATGGAGAGTGCAATAACCTGCCAGCTGTGCTTCACCTCTAATGCTGAAGTATCTGAAGGCTGATTTGAGGAAAACAGGTCCAAAATCCCTCATGCAACTATCTCTGTTCCGGGGGCGAGCGTTATGCTGTTGGATGGGCATCGGATTGTGTTGCTAATTTTAAGTATAATGAGGGTTTGTATCTTGTGTGCGCAAGGTGGTGGGAAATGGCTTCGTGAGGCTAAAGTATGTACGGTGGCTACAATGGTCACAGTTATTAAAAAAAAAAAATTTAGTGGCATTGATTTTTAGTTTTGCTTCTGTAAATATCAAGCAGGGAGAAACATGCTGAATGTAAGATGACATGATAGAAAATATGTCATTTGTTGGCTGTATTCGTGCTCTTTTCTGCGGAAAGAGGTGGAGGACCATGCCTGGGTCCAAACTAGAACGTTTTTTGAGTGAAGGGCCAAAACTTTGCAAAGTGATTTGGGGTTTTTATTCTCTATTTCCACATTTATTTTTGCAGATGTGAACAGGAAATTAATTTTTTTCTGTTTTTTTAATCTTTGAAAGCTTATAATTACAGTGGAAACAAACCTGGATAGTTGTGGTGATTCCTACATAGACAACGAGTCGTTATGGCAAGAACAGATAATTCTTCACTAACCATGTTAACTATTATGTTTTTGGAAGTTTAATTTTTATAACTCCTCATACTGTTTGATCATTAATTAAAAAAAAAAAATCCTTTCTTGTTGCAGTTTTTAAAAATAAGCTGGAGTACATGAAACAGCTCTAAACACATGTCCTGAAAGGTTGGTCCTGCTCTCTTTTTGCTGCCTTCCCTTTATAGAAGGTACCCTGAGAACATAGTTGTAGTGGACCTTAAATTGTGCATAGATACGGTAAATTTTGACAGGGTGGAATAAAAAATAACATTTTGGCAGTGTAATTCAAGGGTAGTAAAATATAATCAGGAAATGTTTAAAATTTTTTTATTTCTCCTTTTTTTTTCCCCTCAAGCATGGGGTAATAACATTTTCCACATTTTTGAGACCTTGAAGGTGGTATTTTTGTAAAATGGGGCTGTGTTCATTTCAGCTGCTCTTTTAAGTGCAGAGCATAGGACTCTACAGTGCTAGAGTCCTTTTATGGCTTCTGGCTAGCTACTGGGTGGACTTCAAATGCTTAGTTTTGACCTGAAAAATTCTTAAATGGCCTGGGATTTACCTACCTGACAGAAAATGTGAAGCTTCCCATAATGGCTGTGAGAGAGAGACCCAGGTGGAATTAAAATACACCTAATACTTAACCGTGGACAGGGCTAGCCCTTCAGGGAACCTCACAAAAAAGGTTCTTTGCTCCTTAAGCCTGCTTCGCTCCTTAATGTCATCTCAGGTTTTAGGATTTTATCCTCCTGGGATTTTGGTAACAAATACATAGTGCCATGGAGCACAGTTAAAGGCTCTTTTCTGGTGATTTCATCTTTACATGAGCCCAGTGAGAAGGGCGCAGGGCAATATTGATGTGGGATTTTTTTTCTTGTAATTTAAGAGTGAAATTTATTATTGGAATTTGATTATTCAGAATCAGTAAATAGATGGAGATGGGTGCAAAAATTAAATGCTGTAAAATCTAAGTAAGAAGGATAACTTTTCATGTTCTATAGAGGGAGAGGGATAGGTGGAAAAGTTTGAATAGGATTGATGCACTTAGCAATATTGAGGTGCTTTATGTAGTTCCAGAGTGCTTCAGTACGATTCTCTTTTAATGTGCGTTCTTTCATTTTGTTTTCATACGCAAAATGTTTATCTGCATGTCAGTCCATTCTTTATCTCGAATGATGCAGAGTATAGAATTATATGTTGAGTTATGTGCTAATTACTGTTGAAAGCTAAGATAAACTCATAACTTTTCCTTATTTTGTCTAGAAATGTGACATTGTAACCAAAAATACTTGTGCGTTATTTTATAGTTTTAGTCTGAGGCTTCCATCCTTATTTTTTTTCTCTTTTTTTTTTTTTTCTGGGCATGTCAAGTGTATGCACTTGTATGCCTTTCCATCCTGCATCTTTGCTGTATGAGTCTTACGTTCACTGTCCAAATAAAGAAAATATTGTTGAACGTGCCTTCCAAAATCTCCCCAGGTGTCCAGATTTGGGGTGTGCTGGGAAGATCAGTAAGCCCATTGCTTACTGGTGCTACCCAGCCTTTCTGGGCACGTTTATCCATGTGGGCACTTCAGTGGCAGTTGTTCCTTCTCATCACCTGGAATAAGTAATTTGGCTTTGAAAACTTTCTGTATGGGAGCAAGAGCTCCTGTGTGTTTGGGCATGTTTCAGGTAATTAACAAAAAATTATATTATTGTTTTCTCTCCTGGTTTTGCTTCTTTCCAAGTCTGCAATATTGATTTGTGTGTTGAAAGGTGCATACATTTAACCAAGAATAAAACCTTGATGTTTGTAGTTGGATACTTAGCAAATAAAGTGTGTTACTAGGGTCAATATTAGGGTAAATGTTAAAATACTGTACATGTAATGGCAATAAAAAAGTGGAGTCAAAGAAGGTGGTGTTTTCCAGTCTTTTTGCTGCAGGTGCATTGAAATTTTGAAATGGAAAATTATATTACATTATAATATTAATTGTTATTTTGCTGAAGTATATTATCACGGCAGCTGGCACAAGAGAAACCTGTAGTATAAAAGCTGTCTCCTGTGCAATGTAACCTTAGCAGCAATGTGCCTCCCCTATTGCCTGCCTCTTCATGGTGCAGTGGAATCAGCATCAACTAAAACGGTCCTTTTGCAAATCTGGATGGATGGAAAACTGCCTCTAACAGGTAAAATGAGGCATTCTGTATTTTTAATTAAGTTAAAATTTGGTTAAGAGCACAGATAACGAGTCAGAGGAATCTGACTCTTCTTGGGTATGGGACTAAGTATTGAAATGAAACAAAACTGTCTTGAAATGAAAGGTCTTCAGCTGGGAAGGGCCTTACTCCATTTTAATTTTTTTGGTATCTTGATCATTTTGTGAGTGTAGTCTGATTGGTGAGAAATAATGCAGAGAAGTGTTTCAAAGAGAATGTGTATGTATATGTCTGTGTATATATATACACACACATGCATTTTAAAAGATTATATTACCATAAAATAATTTGCAGTTTAAGAAGAGACCAGCTAAAAATATCTGGAGAATTTATAAAAATAGTAAGGTTGGGGTTTTTTTTGCTAGTACTAGTACACTTGAACACAACTGGAGCTGAATGTTCACTTTTGAAAGATTAACTTTCATGCTCAGCTGAACTTTAGGAACGCTATTTTAAAATATGTAGTCTACACCATGTGTCTAATACATTTTTCCTCTTTGTGAAAATAGCAGTGCTTTATTGTTTTGGTAAATTGATTTTATTGTTAAATGTACAGGTTCTGTAGGTTTTTCCTCAAAAATGGAGCTTGCTTCACCTTAATGGAGCCTTAAATATTGTAGTGCAGAAATCAGAATTCCAGATAGAGGGAACTCTAGTCTGTGTGAACAAAAATTTCTGTTAGGGGAAAAAAAAAAAAAATCTTAAGTTATTAGTTGGGTTCACAATTACTTATTTTCCTGAAACTTCATGTTAAATAGCGGTTAGGGATGAAGTAAAAAGCTTATTGTGTTTGGATTTGGAATTATCTGTTAAATATCTAGCATGCATGGATCAAGGCGGGACTCTAATTTTCTAGGAATAAGCAGGGCAGGAGGGTTAGCTATGAGAAGGAGGGGGGGGGAAAAAAACCAACCCCTTGAGTGAGTTGTGCTATACCATTGCTCTACACAGCTTTCTTCCTGGGGCCTGATCCTGCGCGCTCTCTGCCCCTTCTCCCCTGCCCTCGGAGGAAGTCCTCGGCCTGCTGCAGGGAGGCTCTTGGGAAACCGAGTTTGCAAAAGTGCTCTGGCTTTCACAGGGAAAATGCATATGTCGTCTAGTAAAGGCAAAAGATAAAAGGGTTTGTTTTTTAAAAACCATAGTTTTAAAACAGTTACAGAACAGCTCATCCAAAAATTTATTTTCGGTGATAGAGTGGATTATTTGGTTTATACACGTAGGAGAGATTCTCTGTGTGATGGTGGCTCCCTGGTTCTCGTGGAAGAATAGTTCAATTTTTCCTCCTACATCCAGAATAAAAATTTCAAAACAATGTCTGTTTAGGACAATACTTGAAAAACATAATCTGTAGGATGTTTGAGGAATTTAGGTAGTAGTTTAATCCAGGATAATAGACTACACTTATAATGTAAACAATGTCTTGTCTTTTTCCTGATGTGAATTAAAATTCTGATAAACATGTTTTAAATGATTTTCTAGTGAAAGTTTTGTGGCAACCTTAAGCAGGTAACCGTTAGAAAAAAAAAATTAAAATTTATTTATCTGTCTTGGAATATTGTTACTAATTTTGAAATAATTTTTCAGATGAGTTTGCTAATTGTATACCAGCTTGCACAGGTTCCCCTTGCCATCAAGGTGCTGGTCTGTTACAGATGTGTACTGCTGTGCTGTAAGGAGCACACGGGTCTTTCTTACCAAGGGAACTGGATCCCTGAATGAACCACATCTTTCTTTGTGGAAAACCAGCGCTCTGGTGTGCAGAGGGAGCTATTCGCCAGGGTTAAGTGACAGGGATTCGATGCTAAGTGTCTTTTAAAGCTGTTGATCACAGTGGGTGCTGGTGCTGATCAACAGCAAGAGTTCTTATACGGTGAGCTTTGCGTTAATAGAAGTTCGGTTACTTAAGCAAGTTCTAGGTGGCGGTGGGCAGCAGCATAACTTGGTGACAGAGAGCTAAAAACTGCCGTTGCTAACCAGGAGGTACTCCTTTTCACCCTAACAGAAGCGCTGGAGTATCTCAATACTTGTTTGTTACCTGATTGTATGAACTTTGCACCTGCACAGAAATTTTTAATGTAGGATACTTTTAAGAAATGTCCAGCTTTCAAGGATGATAGGCATTTAAAACTGTCTACAAATTCAGATTCTCTTTCAAACACATACTAAGACATGGTAAGCATGTAGTTTAACACGTGGTCTGTAGATTTACTAACACTCAATGAAGGAATTGGAGGATCCTAGGGTACAGCACAGGTATTTAAGTTGTTTCTAATAACCTGTATAAAATACATGAGAAATGGACAGCTCTTAAAGTCAGAGCAGAGGTTTTCTTAAAATACTGTGTATTCGTCACTAAATTTCTTTTCAGAGTTTAATGCTGGTGCTCAGTAGCAGTGGTGTAAAGTTGTTTTTATACTGCTAATACTGGTTCATTCGAACATGTACCAGAATGCTTATTCTATTAAACTATTTTTCTTAAAAACACCCCCACCAAAAAAAAAAAAAAACCCAACACCCAAACACCCCCCATGGAGTTGTTATAGTCAAAAAGTAGGTGACCCTTCATTTATTTATGAAATACTAGGTTTGTTTCTCAGTGATGGTCTAAGCCCTAATAGCAAATGGTGAGGTCCTGTTCTATTTGGTAACTTGTTTTGGGTTGCTGCTTATTTTGTTTACATTAACAATGTGTTTGCTTAGAGTGAGTTGTATATGTCTATTTAGAAGTTTTCATTTTTTCTGTTATGCAGTTGAGAGGGCATTTTTATAAATAATGTGATTTCTATCCCTTCCACCCTCTCTTAAAAAAGAAGTGACTGTTGACATGTAAATATACCCCAAATTCTGCATTTAACGTAGAACTGTAAACTTTTATCTAAAGTTGTGGAGTACACACCCTTTGTACAACTGGGCTTGATGACAGTTGTTCAATTAAACTCAAATCATGAGCAAAATTATCTTTTCAGGTATGTAGCATGTGCTTAACCCATAAAAAGTTGAAGCTACCCATCACTCCTTGAAAGTAATCTTGGGAAAAGATTTAGAAGATTTATCATTATAATTTGGAGAGCCCTTCAAGCTTTTAGACTGAGTTAAAGATTGCTTTACCTTTGTGTTTGACTAGCTTCAGTAAAATCACAAAATTGCATTCGCTTGCTGTGGTTGGCTTTTGCCTGCCTCTGTGGCAAATAATAAGCTTACATACATTGCTTTTCTTCCTGGCCCTTTCGCTCACATCACCTGATCCACACAGTTCACTTACTATGACTGTTACTGGTTTTGCATATGTTGGATTAAGTTCAGCATCTCAACATGAAAATGCTACTTCTGAATGCATGAACGACAGTACAGAGCCAGCATCGCACATGTGGTTACGTCAGTCTCCTGCTGTATAGCAGTGCTGTGTTTTGTACTGCAGCTCTTCAAAATGGCTTTTCAAATGAAAGTTCAAGCTATCTTAACTTTTTAGCTATAGAGTGTTGGTGGAAATCACATGTGGTTTTGTATTCCAGAAAGCTCCTCTTTGACGTAGTTCTGACTTGTGTCACTGGGTGTATCATTTTGGGTGGTACCCTTTAAAAAAAAAAAAAAGAGAGGGAAAAAAGGCAAAAAAGGCAAGGCATGGAAAAGTCCGTCCAAAACTTAGTCATGTTTCACCACGATGAAGCCCTGCAAGTTCCTGAGGAAGAAATGGTGTTTGACCAGTGATAGTTTTCTGGAAATGGCTGTAGTGCGTGTCCTACCTTATGAGACCTGGGCTAGATGAGGAGAGCTTTGCCTGGTTTTGGGGGGCTGAGCAGGTGCCCTGCCCTGTTTCTTTTCCCTCCAACATCCAGCTCTGTGAACTTCCCTTGCACTCTGTGGATAACGTGCATGTGGTTACAAACTATTAAAGCATGTCTTTGAGGTTTGGGGGAGGAGAGGGAGGGAGCGATTGCTTTGTTTTGAGGCTTTTGGTAGCTCCAGTTCTGGTTGTTACTGATAGTTGTGTCTCATTGTGTAGCCCAGTACTAGGCACGAAGCTGGTGCCAGTATGGTTTGAAATGAGCTGAATTTTGGGGGGTGATGGTGGGGGAGATGAGTGAAGACGACATACAAACAGTAGTGTTAGGGGTCACTGATCATTTTCTGCTAAAGAAGGACGATTTCTTTCTGTGGTTGAATATTTATCTTATAACATTACAGTCTTCCTTATGCTGATTTTTTTTTTTTTTTTTTTTTTGTAATTAGGTATTTTTAGCTTTCTTCTGCTCTTTGCTTAAAAACGTTCTTCTTAAATCCTCAATTTTTGGGCATATCTATATGCAGATGGAACATGAATTTCAAAGCTTTGAAAGGCATATTTAAACTATGCTAAGCTATGCTCTCAGGTAAAAGCAACTTGATCTACTAGTGGGGGCAGGTACTGTCTAATTTAGGTATCTCCGTTAACAAATCAGTACCATATGATTGTAAAAAGAAGATAGTAATTACTGCCTTGGTGTGATAATAAGTTTACACATCTGTATACAAACTAAATTTGAAGTAATGAACTGCTAAATAATTTATTATACTTGGTCAAAATTATCATCATCGTTCATATGAACTTTGTTCCTAATCTTGATTTAAATATCTAGCAAAATGCTATGCATTTGAAAACTACAAGTTACTAAATGCAAATAACCTTGACGTTAATGATGATTAACTTGTAGATTATACTTATGAATTAGCTGGTTATCTGTAGCATGGTACAGACCTTTTCTCTGCTTTGAAACTAACTGATCCAAATTTACAATTTTGCTCAGTTTAATACGAAGTGAACTAAAATAGTGTAAGTGTTAAATGCTACCCTATGTAAAGGGTGCAGTTTTCAGTACAGAAATGTAAACTATTTTTTTTTCCTCTGATCATAACAGTGTATTTAAATCTACAGTGATGGTGAAAAAAATGCTCACTGATCTTCATCCTCAAAACATGCACTATATTCTATGTTTTCAGTAAAAAAGGAAATGAAATATAATGGAGTTATTTAAAAGGTGATAGTGGCTCTCCTATAATTGCTTTATATGCCACTTCTTAAAGTCATGGTAGTTTTTTTTATAGTACTATGAAAACGGGGAAATTATTAAATATTAACTGTAAAGGTTACTAAAGAAAATACACCTCATACAAGTGATTTTTCAACATAACTTGTCTTTGAAAGAAATTGTAAAATTGAAATGTTGCATAATTTAAAATTTGTGAACAATTGAATTTTAGTTGTTGACTTTTCCAGTTGAACAGAATGAAATGATACTCTAAGGCTTTCATCAAGGCCTGGTATGAGAGCTCAGGGATTGCTTTCATATATTATACTATGTAAGCCTGTGTGCACTCATCAAAGCCGCTGTGACAAAAGCACAGAAGATTGTTTTGGTAATTCTTAAAAATGGAGTTTAAGGAAAGTTATAATTAACAATATTTCTATTAAGTAAATATAAAAAATTGGAAAGACTCTTCATGCACAAGCTGTGATGCTTTAACTATGCCAGAACAAAATATTTACTGTGAATGTGGATTTACTAGTGTAGACGTACTTACCCTGACCAAAATTATTGCCCTATTAAAAAAAAAGGAGAAAATAAGCTTTGTAGATAACAGAAGACTTTGCATTGTTGTTATTACTTTATAAATTTAACTTCTTAAAACATGTTAATCAAAAAGTTAATTTTTTCCAGTAACCTGTCTTTAGATCAAAACTCAATGTAGAAAACATTGTGTACGTGTGCAAAGTGTGTATATTATTTAGTTCTACATGCCAGCTGAAAGAGGGTGCATTCTACACTTTGAGGGTATAAAATTTTTTTTTGAGGGGAGAGTACGCAGTTGTTCTAAATAACATGTAACTTTTTGCTGTAAGTACAGCTATGAAATAATTTTATTTGGTGCTGTTCTGTCCACACAATTTTTGTGCAATTGAATTAGGATTTCATTTTTTGGGGAGAACTCTTCAGAGAAAATTACTTAAAAGAAATGACAATAATGTCTGAAAGTCATAAGCCTAATTTGTTTCTCTTTGCAAGTAATTTAAGTATAGAAAAAGCAATGGCTTTTTAAAATTCTGCATCTGGTGGCATTCAGCATAAAAATGACAAAGCCAAACACCAGAGTGGTCACTTTCTGTGACTTTTGGGTTTTGACAGGGCAAGAGAAAGGAAGGAAAACTATTTGGTGGTGATAGTGCAAAATCCACACATTCTAGCACTCCTCCGGTAGAGGCGTTATATCTCATCTGCTTTACATCACTTAATCAGTTTAAGGCCATGTGGAATTGCCATTAGTAAGGGTCAGCACTTGAGTGCTATTTCTTCTTGTTGGTATTCAATTAGTTCAACAAAGTGTACTAGTAAAATAATTACCAGAGCATCAAAGTGAGAATTGGTATCTGTGCAGTGTCTTAGTTGTTGTGTGCATCAGTTTATACTTTAAAAGTTCCTGGGTTTTTTATAAACTTGTGTGAATAAGGCTTATTGTACTGAATCCTTTGAGATGGAAGAACTTATTTATTTTAAAGCAAAAATAATAGGAAATGTACAGTAAATTTGACACTTCTTCTGTTGTAAAACTGGTATTCTACTTAATCTATTCCTGTTAGTGTGGTCTAGAAGATTTAAAAGAAGCTATTTGTCTTGCCAGTGCTTTTTAAACTTTTTTTGGTTTGTCTTGAGACTAAAGGGTGGAAAGTTGTAATGAGGAAATAGATTCTTTTTTTTTATTAAAAAAAAAAAACTTTGCCACGTGAGCAGGCTAACTGCAGGTCTTTGTTAGGCTTTGCTGGAACATCAGATGATGAGCACAGTATATCTTTTAAATGCTCAATTATCATATCAGTAGAAAGCTGTCCTCTTGCAAAGTTGAGTAATATAAGTATTTATGAAAAAAGTAATAAAAATGGAAGTTTCAGCCAGGATGGATGCAGAGTGAAAGCCATGCATGCATGTGCGTACACACACACATATGCACTACATTCTGTAAGAGTGGCTTTAAACACTGGAAAGAGCCTGAAACATGTGACTGTACCTTTTGAAAGTGTTGATTTACTCTGTGCTCTTGTTAACTCTGCTTTTAGTTTATTTTGTTCTGTTAAGCACTAGGACTTTATTCATTTTTTTAGATATTATATAGACAGTTCCCTAAATGAAGTAGTTTGCCCTTGTTAATATCCTTTTATATCATGGAAAGACTTGAAAATGCTAGCGAGCCTGTCTATTAGCTGAAGTTTACATCTACACTTAAAATCAGACTAAGCAAGATTTTTCATTTATTCTAGTTATAGCACATAAGCTTTTTTGAAGTTAGATGGTGCTTTCAGCAGCATGAGTGTTTCAGTGTGTTTCCATTTCCCAGACCCCACAGGAATCTTCATTTACTGAGATCATTGTAGGAATTGGACATTAATTTGTGTCATTTCTTGTAAAGTAGCCTGAGAGAGGCAGCAAATAGGCTTTTCTTTAAAAAGTCTGTGTGTGGGGTGAAACAGCGAGGCAGTGGAGAATTATGTGCTGGGATGGGTCGCTGAACTACCCTAACACCTTACTCGGTTTAAGCTCTAAAGCAACTTGCTCTCAACCTGAAAGGTTTAAATCAGATATTTAATAGCAAAAAAGTAGCAAACAGAGGTTCCCTGCTCCCTGAGCCTATGTAACAGAAGTCTTGCAATTACATGCTGTAAGTGTATAGGCGGAGCAACTTTTGCTATTTTACTTCAAGCCTTATTTTGCTTCCCCTCCACCCCCCAAATCGGAACTGAATTTGATTAATCTGGAGCATACAATGAATTTAAACTGAGTATGAACAACCTTAGTTTCACGTGACCCTGACCTGAAAGAGACCAAAGTGGGTTGGACTCCCTGTCTATAGCCGTGGCGTAAGGAATCTGGAAAGCATTTCCGATGCTCTCTGCAAACACAGGCTCATGGCTGAGCAAGTTGATCTCAGCAGCATGGTGGCTACTGAGTTTGTCTATGAACGCTGCTAATTTATTTAGGTATTTCATTCTGAGAAGGGTGAATCACTGAGCTATTTTTAAGACAAGATCTAATCTGGTGCCATACCTCCTGTACCAAAAAAAGTTGCCAAAACTTTTACTTCGTACATGATATCTGCATCACTTATTTCCATCAGGTTTCTAACCGATGTGCAAACTTCTGTGGAGTAAGTGATGGTAGTAGGGAAGACATGCAAAATAAAAGCACTGTGAGGGTATATCCAGCAGCTGCTTTGTGCAACAAAGTATCTTGTTGGCTTTTTTAATTATTCAAGTCTTGGTACCCTTTTTTGCTTCGGAAATGACTCTGAAGTATCCTATACCATTTCTTTGTCCTCCTTGGGCTCTTTAGAAGCAGCTGAATTCACTGAAAATTTTTTTTGAAAAATCCTTCATTTCCCTATCTAGAGCTCCCCAGCCCCTAACTTGGCCATCTATTGCAGGGACATCATATGCAAGTTTCAGTCTAGAGCTGCTGGTTACAGCTGATGTAAAACTTCACAGTTAGTCTGTAATGGAAATATTGACTGCTTCAACTAGCAGCCCTTGTGGGCACTAGGAAAGCAGGTGAAGGGAGAGAAGAAGCCTTTAGCTGTTTTGGTGGCCAAAGGAAAGGAGGGGTGGGAAGGAGAAAGATAAAAGATGAGCATTGTGTCCCGTCATTAGAGGATTACTAGTTCATACTGGTTAGGATTTTAAATAGACAATTTTTTTGCATGTTTAGAAGCACTTTTGCATTTAAAGATGTTATTTTCAGTCTTTCATATACCTCCTGAGTGTTTTCGCTGTTATCCACATCCCAGTTAATTGCAAGTTAGTGGTGGGGTGGGAGAATAAATGGCAAGTGACCATAGCTCTAAAATGTTTGGTCAACAAAATCACTCAGTAGTACAATTGTTTAAGGAATACAGACCCATGCTCTGAGGAGGAGGAGGGAAAGAGAAACTGTGGCATCTAGAAAAAAACCCAAACACCACCCTCCCCCCCCCAAAATAACACCACCACCCCCCAACAAACAGGGAAAAAAAAAAACCAAACCCCAAAACCAACCCAAACAAAAAACCCCAACCCATTTCAGTCTCTCCAAAGAGTTTCAGCATGGGGGAAGAGAAAAGGCCTGAAATGTCAGAAGCCACAAAGGTAGATGAAAGCCCATTTTCCTAAAGGATACTGGAACTTCCCATTAAATTTAAAGCAGTACTTAATTCTTTAATTAAAAAAAAATCTTAACAGCCTTCTCTCATTAACACCACCTGGAAAATGAAAGTTTTTTAAATGAGAAATTCAACATTAATATGGTAATGGCAGAATCTTTAGAATTTTCTTTTTAAAATGTCTTTATGGACCACTCAAGGGAATTTACAAATAATGAATATAAGCTTTTAGTCTAATTAGTGATGTGAAGAATTGTTGAACTGAAATCCTGAAGCAAATGATAATAGGTGAAAGCCTACTATCCAGCTAATCTACATAAACATAAGAACTACAGTCAGGCTTACATAGGTTGATTTACCTATTTTGTATGATGTAACTTGGATGTGCCAATATAAATCTTCTGGTTGTGCTTCTTGAGCTGCTATATCCTGTCCACAAATATCCAGTCTGTTTCAGAGTATTTGTGTTTATCCTGCAAGGAGGGCGCAGCCCTGTGCCCAGTCGTTCGGCTGGTGGCTTTAGGGAGTGGAGCTGCATGGTGTACAGGCCCCATGGACAGCTTTCTGATTGTTCATCCTGGTGGAAAGTAGTAAGAAAATCCGATGTTTTGCAGGCACTGGTAAGAAATTTGATCATCAGCACAGAGGGATCTGTGAGGTAATCCAAGAGCCAGATTTTCATCTTGAATGCTGAGATAATACACTTCTCCAAAGCAGCTACTTTGGTGGGTTTTATGTGCAAGATGAAAGGGGAAAAGTGTAGTTAGGAGCCAACCATTATGTCTTGCACGAGCTTTGAGAAAAAATTTTCTTTGTCTAAATTTTATGGAAAATCCTTATTCCGAGTGGTAGGACAGAGTGCTTTTAAATCCAGGTCTGGGATTAAATAATGAGGCAACACAAAGCGAAGTATTGCTGCAGTTTGCCTGTGGCTTAGCCAAGCTTTGTCTGCTTGAATTGCTGAATTGGGTCTGAAATTGCAGCAATAACATTTCCTCTTCAAGTATTCTGCTGTCCAGACCAGTGTGTAAAAATAAAAAGTGGTGATGTTTGTTAACAAGTCAGTATTTGAAACTATTCTTTCTTTCTTTCTTCTGTAGGTAAGGCATCAAGATGAACTTTCTGGTTCACAAGCTAGTGTAATAGAAGCGATATAAAAAACCTCTGTTTGTCACTTTATTGAACCTGAATGGGTTTTTAACAGAAATTCAGTATACCTTCTTTTTAGGCAGGGAGTGTGACCCCTTGCTTTTGTATTTATCAGAACTACTTGTTAGGAATAAGCAAATTGAGATATATAATTGTGTATGTATATACATATATAATTTATATATATAAAAAGATGGCTTAGAATGCACATTCAATAAGCTTTTTTTGGATGGACTTATTACTATTTGTTAGGTGTTTTCAGGAATCAAATGTGAACAACTTAAAAAGACTGAAAATGTTGCTTAAACCCATGGAATTTCAGTGTGAAGTCAGGAGGCAGGCAGAGACTGCAGCACCTCTTACAGGGCAAGCTACTCCAGTGGCTTAATCTGTATCATTACCTCCATTTACCATGAAGAAAATGATAAGGAGAACCCCCTTCATTCACCTTGTAGCTAGAAAACTGCTTCTGCTTTTTTCCCCAACCACAGTAATATGAATTGAGAGTTAAGGATTTTTTTATTTTGTCCAGTAAACCTGCATACACCACCCCCCCCCCCTCCATTGCCCCGAAGAGCATTAAAAACACTGATTCACTCTGTGATCAAGCATCAGCTACTTGAAGCAACCTGAGGGGGAGAAACTAATCAACTCTGTGTGTGGGGGTAGCTTTTTGTGTTGGGTTTTTCTTGCCTGTTTTTATTTTGCTGGCTGTAGAGTAAACAATAAGACACCTCTTCACCTTCCCCTATAAATTCAGTTGACTACCAGCAGTTTTCCATTTGGCTATAGGAGTTGCTAACTTTGTTTCTATGGCTGTTCATCTCAGGACTTTTTATACGGAAGTTGTTTCTTACCATATGGTATTAGCCACAATCCATAGCGTTTTTTTTTGTTGTGTGGGTTTTTTTTTTAATATTTCATCTCCAGCTGTCTATGTTAAGTTTGTGTTGTCAGTGAAGTAAGCTTGAGAAATGATGGGTTTTGTCTTCATGGAGCTCTTTGGAGCTCAGGGAGAAAAAGGGTTGTTTCAGGGAGTGGGTTTGCAGGGGCATCACACGTAGCTATCAGAGCCAGGGGACCACAAACTCAGCACTAGGGAGTAACAGTACTTGGTGCTGGTGGGTATTGGCATACTTTGCATCTGTGCTGTTGGTGTGAGGTGCCAAGACTTTGTGCAGGTAACCAGTATAGCAGTGCCTAACTAGAACGGATGAAATGAATAAGCTCTTGCTCTTTGCACGTTCCTGAGAGTGGAAAAGGTAGACCATTTACTTTCTATCCCATAGGTATTGAGTTCAAACAATTGAATGGACTAACATTGCTGATGTTCACTTGATCTCCTTGCAAACATGTTTAACTCTTTTTCCATAGACTCTTGTTTAAAAAGAGTAGGTTTGCGCTGTGTGGGTTTAAGGCATTAATGTTGTGTGTAGTTCATATTGCTGCTGAAATAAGAGACTATTACGTGGCGTTATTGTTGAGAAATGGGAATGAAGGAGCAGGAGGCAGCAGGTCTCTGGGGGGAGGGAGGGAAGATGGTGAGAAGAGTGGGGTAAGAGTGTGGGTACAAGGACGGTGTGGCAGTGCAGTCGCTTTGGTACTTGTGTGTATGCATGCTCCCCTTTGACACACCTATGAGATACACCATGAGATGCAAAAAAACCCCTGTGACTGTGAGCAAAAGCATATTTTATTGTTCTTTGCTTTATAATTGTCTACTGTTTTATAAAATTATTGTCCCTTAAGGGGAGGTGCAGGTCTTAGTGATTTGCCTTTGCTAAATGTCACATAAAGCATACAGTGAGATTGTATTAGTGAGTGAAAGTGTATAGTGAGATTTTATTTAACACAGGGATGCAAAAAATGGACAATTTTTGAGACCTTTTTAACCCAAGAGGATTTTGATAGGTTAAAGGAAAAAAGTGACGTATATAGGGAGGGCAGAGAGAGGAGGAAAGAGTACATATAAAGAAAGAATGCTGAAATTGTGGGTTTTCTTCCCTCCTCCCACCACCTTTTCCCTAAGACATGTTTAGTATTGTTTCATATGTGTGGAGGGTTCTCGTGGATTGGTAGCACTGGGTGTCCCTGCGCATGTATTCTCTGTATTTACATACGAGAGATTACCCCTTCAGAGATCACTAAGAGGACTTTTAGTAAATTATCCATCTTTATGGTACTTCGCCCTTTCTGTCTCTGCACACACATCTAGCAGAAATATGCTGCTTTCCTTGTGAAGGGGCACAATGGCATCTTTTTGTTTTACCTGCTTTCAGTGTTGCAGAGATATTCGTGTCCCCCAAACACAAGGCTCCGTGTCTCAACATCCCCAGAATAAATACGTTGATGTATGGTCATCAGCAGTGGCTTGAAGTAACTGAATCCAGTTACCTGCATAACACCTGAAAAGAAGAATTAGAATGCGTGCAATTCCTCTTAAGAAAAGTAAATTATTGCCAAATAATTGCTTATGGACTAACCTTATACAGAAACCAGAGAACTCTGTTTTCTTCTTAGCAATAAAAGGCAAGTCTTTGAAAAAGAGAAACAGTGGGAATACCCATTCACATGCTGTGAACTATAGGTAGCTTTCAAAAACCTTCATATGATACAGAGCACAAACATAATTTGCCCAGACTTTTTTTGAGTTGACATCTATTTGCAATGACTATTTAGAATGGAAGAAATGAATTAAGAAATCTGCTTACACTGGAAAAAGTGCATACACAAGGCTTACATGAGTCACATCGATGAGATATGCTGGCAATGTTTTACTAAGGATTTATTAAGACTAGGTGAGCTATATATTAAATGAAACAGTTGTAATAAAATACCTTCATGGAATTTGAAAGGACTATTTCTTGTCTTACACACCTGGTATGACTGCAAATAGTTGTAAAGTAACAAAACTTAAGATTATTTCAAAACAAAATAAACCAAAACCCTCTGTAGCTTTATGCTGCCTGGGATGTGATAGCTATAGGAGCTTTTGCACATATTGTACTTTGCTGAAGAAGATAGGGTTATGAGGAAGATAGAAAGCACCCTAAAAGAGCTGACATTGTCTGAGATGGGAGAGTATTTCCAGGAAGATGCTCCCATGTTTTTCTCTTTCTTTTCCCCACCTATTGTGTAGAGTGTTGTCCCCGTGCGTTTGTTTTGGGATTTTTCTTCAGGAAGTTGAGAGCTGATTCTCAGTGGGTTCACATGCACGCAGTAGAGGTGACTGCAAATCGCTAATGCCGCCCTGCAGCGAGGAGTTGTACTGGGCTGCCGAAGTGCAGGAGAAGGGCGGGAGGAGCGATCTCTCCGAGCAAGAGCTGCGCAGGTTATCGCAGCACGTGGGGGATTCGGTCTCTGTCTGCTTGCTGCTAGTTCAGTGCTCGTTCTGGGAACACAAAACCACCTCTGTCATTTCTCTCTATTCTTTCTGTGTAGGGAGAGAAGCAGAGGGGGAAAGGGGTTACAAGCTTTGTGTATTTTTAGGTAATTTTAAGAAATGTATTTAGATTTTTTTTTCAATAGGAGTCAATAGTAACTGAATTGGAGACGTCTCAAAGGTGCTCGTGATCTTTTATCTTACACTGGTTCTGTGCGATTCCTCTCTTGGCCAGGCAAAGCTTTATTCAATTTTTTTCCTGTTGCTAATTGTGATACAGCAATAAAGTAAAAAAAAAAAAAAAAATTTCGCACGCATCGATAAACACCAGACTTCAAACTTGTGCATTCGGTGACAAGCTAAAATTACTTGCGGTGCAGCCAAGCAACTGATGAAGGTGTAAATAGTTTCAAATTAAATGGTTCATATTGCTATTCTTGTACTTTTGAAGTGACCTTTCAGTTTTGTACAATAGGTGTCTCACTATTGCCATAAATTGAGGCGCACAGCGGGACTGTACCCGTTTTGTACTTGGCTTGCCATTTCCTTTGGCTCTTTATGAACGTGGTAGAGGAACTGGTAATTTTAAGGTGGCATTTCTTCCTTGCTCATCTCCTTCCCTCCTCCCCTTCAGGATGTTCAAGTTATTTCTGTGCTACGAATGTTGGCTGGCAAAAGTTTTAAAATGCATCAAACTCTTCAGTCCCTTGAAGTCATATGGGAAGAAAAAAACCAACTCCAAACCTTGTGTTATGTCCTTTATTGTTGAGTAAACATAGACCAAAAAAAAAGCTATCTCTATCTTTCAAATGTTGGACAGTAAAGGAGAAGATATGTAGATTTTCCTTCTCAAATGAAATGTGAGGTGGCAGTTGTGGGTGTGAAACTTGTATATGTGCTTCTGGAAAGGACTTTTTCCCCTTTCCTTCTCACCAGTGGATATACACTGCTCCGTGTGAGCATTTGTTGCCTAGCTTGGTGTGGAGCTGGGGTGAGACCTGTTGTTGGCGTGCTGGCTGGGCTGTTGCGTGCTCGGATCCTTCTGCGAGTGGCACTCCTTGCTACGAAACTCTCATGAATTTTAATTTGAATCTACAAGTGTGAGAGACTAATGGCACGACACAGTTTGAAGCACACTGAATAGCGTATTGGCTGCCAATTTTGTGGTTTGGGATTTTTCTTCATTAAAATTTCCCAGTATTTTTAATATTGAATGAACATCCCCTTTTATGTTCTACTTTAGGATCCAACTTTCAAGTTTCAGGTTGCTGTAAGAGATTATTTTGATATTTCAGAGCAGTATATCACTACTTTAGGGTGATTGTTTTGTAGCAGTATTGCTAGCTGAGATTAGTTTAAGGAAATCTTTGCAGACTTCAAGGAAATTTCCCCCCCTCCCTATTACAGTGAAGCAACTCCTGACTCTTTCTTTGCTTTATTGGAAATGAAAGCTTAAACGAGGTTGTGTGCGGTTTAGGTTTTCATTCTCCCTTCCTCGCCTATTTATATGATCAAATGCTGAAATCGGCTCTTACTTGCTTGAGAGGGAGTGAAAACAGCTGAGAAATGCTGCACAACCGAGACCTGTTCATCTTTTCTGGAGAAAGCGTGCTTGTCGCTTGATCTCATGGTCACCGTAGTGTTGGGGGTGACACCTCCACGTGAGGGGAAGTTTGGGCAAGGTGGCTTTGTGCCGTAAGCTCCAGCTGCACCCCGAACAAAGCCTGTCGAGAAGAGCATTTCAAGATGTAAAACACTCACTGCAGGCCTGTGTGGGTGGGTGGCGGTGGTGTTAGAGAAAGGAGTGTATTTTAAAAGGATCTGAGGGGGAAAATGAAAGCTTTCGATTTTATTGCTAGATGGGAACATCTCTAAATCTTGTTTTGTTGCAAGGTTTTACTGGCCTGTATAAGTTTAACAAACTTCTGTTGTAGAAAGTCCTTAAAATGTGAAGCGTCTTTCTGTGAGAGGTCAGTATTGAGCAATTAAAACACTAAGTAAAACTGAGTGTTTGAACAGAAGACACTTATTTTAGCTGCTTTGGTGAACCAAAATGGAGTTGAGACCTCCTAAGCTAGACTGCTCTGTGTTGTCCCCTCTCCCTTCCCCAGATCTTCCCAGGCTAGCCAGACTGACCCAACCAGCATGCCCTACCTGAGCCCAGTTGAAACTCTGTTAATCTACACATTCTTGTAAATCCCAAGGGTTTAGTGGCATCTCTGGCATTTATTTGTTCTCTCACTTTGGGGGAAGGGAGGAGACAAAGGACTTGGCTGTGAAGGCAGCCAGCACACTGCCAGGCTTTGCAGTAGCACTTCAAAGTGAATGTTTTGTTTACTAGATAAGTGAAAACTGATGTAAATTTGGGGTGAAAATACAATGAATTTACTGATTCTTACCCTCTCCTCCTGATCAGGGATGGAGAACGTCAGCCATATAAATGTTAGAAAATAGTCTGTCATTAGGCTAATGAAAAGCTTAATATCAAAGCAGATGTATTTATTGAAATTTATATTCTTTTCCTTGAAGGGATGTAGAATCCTGAATATCTTCTTTGTGAATTAAAAAAAAAAAAAAAAAAAATTCTTAAAGTGTGTGGAGGGGAACCCAGTACAAATACATGGGATTATCACACCCATTTATAATGAAGAGAGTTAGATACTGAAGGCCTTAAAGCTGAACTAGAAATAGTCTTCAAGAAAAGTGAAGACTTCATGAAATGTAACAGCTGTCAAATGTGTAGCAAGTATTTCTGTAACACCTCTTTGGACTTGAAATGGTTTTGACCTGACATTCCCCCCCTCAGCGATCTGTTGGGTTTTTTTGAGTTGTGTATTTGGTTTTGCCCCTCTTAGTATGACAGATGCTTAAATATACGACACTGCTATGTATAGTCTATCTTGCAATAATGTTTTCTTTCTGTTTTTTTTTTTAAACTATTTTCTTTAAT
This sequence comes from Gymnogyps californianus, assembly GCF_018139145.2. Lineage (NCBI taxonomy): Eukaryota > Metazoa > Chordata > Aves > Accipitriformes > Cathartidae > Gymnogyps > Gymnogyps californianus. The sequence continues at coordinate 132,215,578 of NC_059472.1, forward strand.
TTATCTGCAGGAGTCGGAAGCTTCAGATCAGAAACATCCCGCCTCACTTGCAGTGGGAGGTAGGAAGTTACTTTAAAAACTGATATCTGTGCTTAAAACTGTGTTTCTGTTTCTTTATCCACAAGACTTTTTCCCCTTCCCCCACCTTTCACTTGCTTTGCACACGCCACCCATTCTGTTCTGGGGAAAAATCCTTTGGAAGAGGGAACAATAGAGCCTTCTAAGCAATTCAGATAACTGCCTTCATTTCTGCTCTCCGAGTTAACCATAAAAAATGTTGAAATGGATTCTTTGGTGAATGCTGACTTCCTGATGCAGTCACTCTCTTTGAGTGAAAGCTCGTCCATTTCGGACCTTGCTGGTGTCTGGTGTATGAGTTTAGTAAGCTTAATACAAGTTCATATTTAAATACTTGGCCAAAACCTTTACAAAAGCAGAAATTTAATGCTGATCCTTTTTATTTGATTTTTTTTTTTCCTTGCTCCTCTATAGTGGTGGCATTATGGCAAATTGTTTGCTCATGCTATTACGGTTATTGGCTCTCACCGATATATTGTATACTTGCTGTTTACACTCCACAAATAGTGTTATAATTTTTGCAGTAGATAGGCTACTGTGAGAATGGATCTGTTTTCTTTACTGTTTTTTTTACCTTGTATGTGTTTAAAATGTTGTTTTCACGTTTTACTAGTGGTAAGTCATCCTTTTGCCTGAGGGAGATTAGAGGGTGGAGGGTTTGAGGATAAAGCTCCAGTAGCGTTGTTCTCTGAGCAGGTTTGGTCTGCCTTCTTCATCTGACTTTCCATCTGCAGCTGCTTCTTTGTTTGCACCGCCTGCTTGCTTCCTAGCTTTGGAGAAAAACGGAGGCATTGCTCTGTCCAACCTAGGCTGTCAACCACAGGGTTTCTGTAAGATATCAGCACACACCACCTCTCATTGCTTCAGTCTGTCCTTCTGGTGTGTGCTGTCCATATAAGCATTTCCTCCATACTTCCTGAACCTTGTGCTCCCCTCAGTTGAACCGCATCCACCTAATACCTTTTATTTCAAATTCATGACTGCTTTTTGTCAAGCTTTTGGGAAGAGTAGTAATAGAAATGGTTAAGGGTGACTGATTTGAGGATTAACTTATTTTTTGGTACAAAATTCCTCTGAGGATTTTGTGTAGGAATAGTGAGTATCAGAGCAGAGGCATATGATTCAGAAAAATGTGAGTAAACACAGGTGTAAGCACTGTTGAGCAGAGTACATCAAAATGCTTCTACTTGCTCGTCCCTCCTTACATGTATGTAGCTATTACTGCTTGTATGTTACAAGTATCTACCCTGTTTCCCATCTGCTTCCTGATTTTTTTTTTTTTAAATGATTTCCCTCTCCTTCTCCATTGCTGTAGTTTGTGGTGACATCTGGTCTCAGACAGATGTTCCCTCTGCCCTGCCTTTGTAAAACACTGTGTCTTCCTAAAGTTCCCAAGGAAGAGTTAAAATTGTCCCTATTAACATCATCTCAACCTTGCCCAGATGTCCTGAAGTTGCTTGTACAGACCTGACCCTTTGTCTGGGCACAGAATTTAGAGGGGTGAGGCCCCAAAATAACTTGTACAATGCTTTTGCATTCTCTTGCAACATCAGGGCTGCTTGCCAAGCATGGTTTGTCCACAAACTTCCTGAAGTTTTTCTTTGTAAATGCTGGTGGTCTGTCACTTCTGCACTAAGCAGGTAAGTTTTGTATGTTCTCAAAAGAGTGCTGATGACAAAATACAGCAACTAGTGATCAAATTCATCAGGGAATTGTCTTATGTCAAGCTTACCTTGGGCTCTGGGGTTTTGTTTTTTTTGGTGCTAAAAGACCTTGCAAAAACTTCCTTTGAGCTCTGTAAGGAAGTTCTGGGTGATTCCTCCTTAAAACAAGTCTTTCTTGCAACCGGTTGCATCGTAGGGAGAGTAGAAGTTTATACATACAGAGAGGGATTTATATTGAAGCAATGTTCTTGCATAATGTTTTCTGAGGGGATGGTGTGTGTGCGCATGCATGTGGCAGCTGGAGCAATTTTACTTAAATTGTTTCTTATAGTCCCTCTGTGCCAATCTGCTTGCCTCATCACTCCTTTGTTAATTGCTTGAATCAAGACTGACTTCTTCTAATGGGTGTGAAATCCTTAAAACCAAACACAACTGATGAAAGAGGTGTCTAGGTTGGTTCACTCTATCAGCCCTCAGGTATGTTTGATATTGAAATACAAAACACACTTAGTGCCCTGCAACACCTTTCTTTTTACAGTGACATAGGGATATGTGAAAAGAACGGAAGAAAGATTAATGTTCTTGTGAAATTTTTTTTCCTAGTATAACTGTTTAGGAAGGCTACCTTGCCACTCTTTGCAAAAGTATTTTCTTAAGCTCTTTTGAAATAATTGTCTTGTTTTAATTTTGTTCTTTATAGAAAACAAGCATTTTACATGGGAAGTCCACAGGTGTGCCCCTAGCAGTCAGTGTGCATGCCTCTGGTTCGGTGCTTTGCAGCTGTTCTTGTTGCCAGTGTGTCACACAGGGGTACCTGCAAGTCCTGGACCACGTGGGACTGGGACCCAGCAAGTGTCTCTGTGCACACCCAACAGAGATGGTCCTTGGCTTATAACAAATCGCCCACAAAACCTCTTGCAATAAGGCCGGCATCCATAATGTTCTCAAATGCAGCTCATTGGGTTTGGAGAAAGCAGGTCTGGAAGAGTCGTAGGGATGCTGGTCCCACAGGAATGTAGCTGAAGTGTTTGTAGTGTGAAGTGTAACAGTTTGGTAGTAGCTCCCACTCCTGAACACTCCAGAGAATAGTACTGCCTCCTTGTTTTCAAAACCAGAAAAAAGTTCAGGGAATAAACTGAAGCTTAATCTGAATTGAGAATGTTTTGTGATACATCAGCTGAGGAAGGTACTCCATTGTCGATATAGGTGCTTTGTTCTCCGTGCAGATGGGAGCTGGCTCTTAAGATTCATGAAATGCCTGAGTAAATGAGTTTCCTGTGAAAACCTTGAAACTGTTTCACTGGTGTACCTTCTTATCTTTCTAAGAGGCATGTGCACCTATTTAGTAAAATGTAGTGCCTTTAGTAGCATGGAAGAGAGAAAACATTGAGCTTTAGTGTGAAGGAAACCTTGACTTCCCATTGGAAGAAACTGGGTATCCTGAAGACTCATGTGAGGTAGGACACTTGACCTATAGTTACTCCATATAGACTGGGAACTGAACAGTGGGTGTAAATGGCCACAGAGTAACAAGCATTTATTAATAACATTTTTCACAAACCAAGTACACAAATTCAGATTAACTATTTGCTTTTCTGGCTACCTTTTTGGAGAAAAATGTTCCAACTAGTTTTCTCCTTCACACAGATTGAAGTTACTGAACAAAATACTGACACTTATAACCAGTCATAGCAATTGGACTTGTAGTTGTTTCCTCTGGGTAATGTAAGAGTCCACTGTGTACTTATCAGATAATCATGGTATAAGTAAAAAAGGGAAGATAACCCTTTTAGACCATATTCAGGGCTAAGTGGTAGAAGAAAGGCAGATAATGACCTGCTATAATCTGCTGAGTTACTACACTGAAACAAACCCACAAGGTTGCTATCTTGAAGAACTCACACTTAAAGTGCAGCTGTAAAAGATAAAATTTTAATGTATTCCAAGGCATTCAAGGTTAAGTTTGTACAAAACCTGCCTGGTAATTAATTTGAACTTCTTGAGAAGATTTTTGGCAAGGTTCTGCAGGTTTCTGTACCTGTGGGTTGGGTACTCTTCTACTCCTTGCCCAGCTAGGAGAAACTGGAGGTGGAGGGAAGGCAGCATCTCTGTCTGAACTAAGAAAATTTAGGACTTGCCTCAGACTGAAATTGGAGTCCGGACTAGTAGGGGCTTATCTGGGATCATGTTTTCTACTCATTCAGGAGGTCGTTTGCATTTTCCCCCCCTTCCCTCACTGGACTGTCTGGGTTTGAGGACTCTGGATCACTGCCCATGTTCCATAAAAGCATCATGACTTCTGGAATGCATCATCTTTGTTTTATTCTGCTTGCATATAAATTGCATATAGAGGTTATTGTATCAATTTAGTAATTTGAAGGACATGTGCATGATCAGCTATCATTTTTTAAATAAATCAGTTTCGCTTGTTATGAAGTTTGTCTGGTGAAGCAAACACTCAAACAATTAGTGCACCTTTTTTAGTGATAGTAGGTGGGTATAATTTTTTTCCACCTTTTCCTCTCCTTACTCATCAAATATGAAGTCTAGGTTGATGCTAAGAATCATGACAAGTGAAGTATTTGGTACATCACCTTTTCCCATTCTCCACACATATCAGTCTCGTCTCATCTCTTCCTCATTGGAAACAAGCACCCTGGGTCTATGGTCTCTGCAGAAAAGTAAATAGAACTGTTACTATTTCTAAACCGCAGTCTGTAACATACTGTTTTGACTCCTAATTTGCAACCACAAGTAATCTCTCACTTAGCTTGTGAGTATTCAGTACTGGAGGTGTATTTGCAAGACAAAACGATATACCTTCTGGAAGGAGATCTAGGTGTGTGATTTAAAACTGAAGTACCTAGAGTTTGTTTCTGATCAACATGATGGGGATCCAAGTAGAGTCCTTCTGAGAAGGAACCGTTATGTGAAATGTCACCCTTTGTTGTTTTTTTTTTTTTTTAAAACATTCTAAAACTAGCTTCCTCAGTGTAGAAGATGCTTCAAGAGATTCTTTCCAAATATTTTTTCCATGTTTGGTGAATAAAATGCTAGAGAACAGACTTTCAGGACACAGATGGTGCCAGAAACAGCACTTGCTGGCTCAGCAGGAAGGTAGCTGTTGAAGAGTTCCCACTGATCTTCTGTGGGCTTATTTCCTTATCAGTTTGTATGGAGCAGATAAACAGATACAGTGTTGATGAACTTTGTAACAAAAAAGGTAGACTAAAAGCCCAGCCTGTGGAGTGTGAACCTGTTGAGTGAGCAGAGAAGGAAGAAAAACATTGTGAATGTGTATTCCTAGCTTTGCTGTGAGACTTGCAGGTTGCTTTCGGGGACAGAAATGTGTGGGAAGGGAGGTCTAATTTAGCTCTTCCAAAGGCAAAAGGATGTTACTAAACAGGGTTTGCTTTTCCTCACTTTTTCATGGAAATGAAAAACGAAGTCTCATAGTTATGCTGAGACCTCTGATGTTTTAGATGCTCCAAGCAGAAGTAGTAATGGAAAAAGAGTTCTGGATCAGAGTTGCAATGTGAGTGCAGGTTCTGCATTGAGATTTCTGTCAATGCAAGAAACTTTTGAGCTATCTCCACCCATCTGCATATGTTGTAAGACAACTTTCAGTTTCTTTAGAAGAATCGAGACTGATTCTGATTGTGAGTACATCTTAGTAAATCATCTTACAGTGCATATAACTGTTTGTCCTGAGGATCTGTAGTAGCTTGTGTTACTACTTTGATTAAAACAGCTAAGCTATGTGGGGTGGGTTGGTTGTTTGTTTTTTCCTAGGGATGCAGTGTAAAAACTGATCTTGCTGAATGGTACCTGCTTCTAGAATACCAAGGATATGAAGAGGACAGGTGGGGAACTTGTGGGTTTTAAGAAAGGAAAAGAAAAACATGAAACCATTGCAATTAAGAATAAATTAAGATTATACAAAGCAGATATTTCTCATAAAGCAAGATGTAAAGGGGAGATGCAGGAATGAGCTGAGCTACAATGAAAAGAATTCTAGAAGAAATATGAATCAACAGTAAAGAGGTTTAAAATGTATTGAAATATGATCTTTCACCTCAAAACTCCTCCAAGAATCCTAACTTAATGTAGCGCTATAAAAATAATGTATAGCTATAAAAATGCTCGCAGAATGCTAAGCGTGCACAAATTATCTGCTGCTGCCTGCTAGGTGTGGGAATCTCTGGTAGGGATCTTTGTTTTCTGTTTCCTCCTCAGTGTGCTACATCACGCACTAAGCTGTACTTTTTGCCAATTACTACTAGTCCTACTCAGCAGGAGAACGGAGAACATGTTGGTCTGTTCTCCGCAGCAGTCTTTTACATATTTGAAGACCTATGATGTTTAGGGAGGGTTAAGGAGAGAGTTTAAGTTCTTTCAATCTCTTCTCAGGACTCTTACTTCTAGGCAATTGATTGTTCTTAAATCTCTTGCCTGGGAATGTCCCATGAAGCTTCTCCAGAGTAGTTTCTGTAGTTTCAGATCACTTTGAGCTCTTATCTTGTCCTCTGGTATGTTTGCACTCCATTTCAGCCTTGTGCTGTCTTCAAATTTAATAAACACAAACCTGATACAACACTAGATGTGGTGGTCCCTGCAAACCCTATGAAATAGAGCTCTCTAGTTTGACAGTAGGCTGGTAATGACTACTACCTGGCAGTGATCACAAGGTCAACTTCTCACCTGCTGTTGTAGTGTTGGCTGTGTTTACCTTATGAGTCTGTTGTAGGGGACAGTGTCAAAAGCCTTCTGAAGAGAGATTCCTCCCCCCCCCCCCCCGCCTGTTAATTCTGTTATAATGAGAAACTGGAGAGATTTATCAAGAATTATGCACATCAAACAAAGGTTGAATGTTGATCACCTGCTTATTTTGATTCCTAGCTACAGGATAGAGGGTAGAGCAGCCCCGGGGCCGTGCAGAGCCCCTGGGCAGCACTGCCTCCTCCTGGTCTTGGAACTATGCCGAGGGGAGCACGGGGGCTGCCTTTGCTCCTCTCCTGCCAAAGGGAAAAGAGAGAATGGTTGTCTTTCCTTTCTGCTATCTGACCACTCTGAATTAACTATTTTGCCTGAGCTGCACATATTTCCCATTGTTTAGCTGGGCTTAGCAGCAGATGAGGCAATCTGATACAGGAAAGTAACCATGTCTGTGGCAGACCACCCAATTTTGCACTTAAGACAACATACTGGCTTATGTTGGGATTTTAATTGCCTGGCTTAATTATAGGGGGTGATATTTACAGGTATATGTGAGGTAATAAACACCTTTTGCAGGTGTTTAAAATACAGGGTGTGGGAGTGAAGGTCCTTGGATAAACATGCAATAAGTTTATTTCTCACTTGGAATGATTTATTTGTATGAGTGTGGCTACAGTGGTGCTGATAATTGTCTTACAGTTGTTATAAACAAGGCGAAAAATCTACCAGGGAAAGTAATTTTCTTTGAGAATTGGACTACAGCATTTTTTTTTACTTAAATCAGGAGCTTATTAAAAGTAGTTGATAGTGATGCTTTTATCAAATGTCTGCCCTCATTTAAGAGTTAATAACCCAGATGCCCCCACTGAAGATACTTTGCTGTGCTTTTATTATAGTTGTAGGCTTAGAAAAGTAGCATTGCGTTAGTTAACACAACTTTTTTCTTTAGGAAATTTGTATTGCAGTAGCTTAAGTAAGGAATAGAGAAGTTAGAGGTGAGGTCAGGGCTCTGTTGCGCTAAGCACCTGGAAGATATGGAAGGTGGTCTTCCAACCACAAGAAACAGACATAGTGTTAGTACTCTGTTTCAAAGAAGTCAGAAGACTCACCAGGTCAGAGCTGGCTTGACTGACACAGTTTAGAGATGAGAAAGTTGCTCTTCTTCCTCCAGCTGGCCAAGGTGATAAGTTGAAAGAATAGGAAGTGGAAGATTTTGGGCTCATGCTGCAGGAAATGTGGTGTTGGGTGGTTGTTCAGGCAGCCACTTCGACTCGTATGGCAGAGGCAGGAAGCTTGGCTGAGCAACTTTTGAAGAAGGTGCTGAAGGGCTACAGCTTTTTGACCAGAATATTAAGCAAGCTGGAATAACTGCTGGCTTCTCTGAACATGATGAGTAGTAAGCTCTAGTGACTTCAGGGCATGGTTTGCAAGCTGTTGGTTAACCCTGCTGTGGAGGGGGCAGGACAAGGAGTGGAGGGAAGCATCCACTTGGACCTGAGACTTTTAATCTGTTGTCTCATCTGAGTCACACAGCTTTGTTGATTCAGTGAGTTGTCTAGATCTCCATGTTGGAGTATGAACTGCTTTTGGCTGCAATGGGCTCTAATGTCAAAGCACAGAAAACCAGTGAGTTCTAAGTGTTAAACATGGCCATTCCAACGAAGACACGCGGAAGCTTTATGTCTTTGGAGGCTACATTTATGGGCCTATATCTTATTTTGCTTCCAACATTCAGTTGGAGAAATAGCTAAGTGAAGTGTTTAAAAAAAAAAAAAAATTATTCAGTGCGACTGTTTGATCAGTGTGACTGATCCAAACTTTTCCCCCCATCCAAATTTGTTCCATTGCCCTGTGACTGAGATGAGAAAAATTCTGTTTTCATTACTAGTTTTTGATCTTCTAGGATAAAGGAAGGCACAACCTCTGATCCCTTAATTTTTCAGAAATGTTCTAATACTTATAACAGCTGTTAGTGTGCAAGAATTTTGGCATTGTCACCATGGGGTTGCTTGGCACTGTTAGAACAATGTGCTGCTCACAAGCCTAGAATAATATGGTTACTTGTTTACCCTGTCACTAACAGTGACTCCAAAACTTGAGAAATCTTAAGACACACAAAGTTTGCTTGGTTCAAAACACTTTTTGGGAAACCAGCTACAAAATCTCACTTTTTATTTGCAATTCTAGAAAAGTGTCTGTGAAGACCTTTGTTCAAGGGCTCAGTTGCCAAAGTCTTGCACCCCTTAGCTATAATTTTTCTTAAGGAGTCACTTTAGTCATGGTGCAACCTCTTTATCCAGTGTTGTGACATGTCCTTTCATAGAATTACAAAACCATTCAGGTTGGAAGGGATCTCAGGAGGTCTATAGTCCAATTTTCTGCTCAAAGCAAGGTCTGTATTGAATTCAAACCACATTGCTTAGGGTTTTGTCCAGTCTTGGAAACCTCTAGTACTGCAGTTTGCGCAACCTCTCTGGGTGACCAGTTCTAAGGATTAATTATTCTATTAGTGAGAATAGTTTTCCTAATACTTGGTGAGGACATCTGTTGTGTCAACTTAAGCCTGTCGTCTCTTGTCCTTCCACCCTGCACCTCTAGGAAGAGCCTGGCTCTGTCTTCTCAATGACCTCTGGGGCAGGCTGCTGCTATGCTCCCCTCAAAGCTGTGTATTCTTGGGCTCAACATGCCCAGTTCCCTCAGCCTCTCCTCACTGGAGAGGTACTCCAGCCCCCAACCATCTTGGTGGCCCTTCACTGAACTCATTCCAGGTTCTCAATGTCTGTCTTGTACTGGAGGTCCCAAAACTGGGTGCAGTATATACATGTGACTGACTATCCCCTTTTACTCAGCATTCATTAACTTTCCTCCATCCATTGCCTGTGCTCCTGTTAATACAACCCAGGTGGTTGTTGACCTTCTTTGCTGCCAGGACACAGACCTGGCTGATGTTCAGCTTGCTGTCCACCAACACCCCACACGGTCTTTTCAGCAGAGCTGCTCTCCAACCAGGCAGTCCTTAGCCTGTACCAATGTGCAGGGGATTATTCCTTCCCCGGTGCAGGACTTTGCATTTGTCCTTGTTAAATTTCATCAGGTGGCTGTTGGCCCATTCCTCTACCCTGTGTAGGTGTCTCTGGGTGGTGACCTGGCAGCCCTGCCCTCTGGCACGTTGACTGTTCCCCTCAGTTTGGTCTCATCCCCAAACTTGAGGAGGGTGTGCTGCAACACCTCTTCCAGGTCGTTGACAAAGATGTTAAGCAGGACAGGCTCTGGGATGAACCACTTGTAACTGGTCTCCAGGTAGAGTACCGTCCTCTGAGCCCAACTGTTATTCATTATACAATTATTACTGCAAAACAAGCTGGGTGTGGAATCTCTGCAAGTCTGTCACCTGCATGCATAGGAGGGGAAACATGTCTGGGAATGGTATTGCATCTCTGCAGACAGAACTTGAGCTGCATGCCATTGCTGGCTAAATTTCCTTAAACACAATGATAAATTAACCATTGTTCAAACCACCCTTAAGGGAGACAGCCCGGAAGTGAAATAAGCAGCACCAACACACTGCTGCTTTCTTCATTTCACATGTAATCGCATGATCTTGTTTCTCACTGGTACTCTAATAGCATAAAAAACAAACTGCCAAGGGACTAATTGGTGGAAATTGTAGCTTCTGAAAACTCTTTCCATTTTGAATGCAACCTCTGTTTAGCAAGTTGTAGTGAAAGTCCCAAAGTATGTTTTTGACCTATGAAAGAATATACTTTTTTGATAAGAAAAATGTACTCTTACCTGTGTCAAAGCTATTGAGGTAGCTTTTCTGTGTCTTTCGCATGTAAACTTAGTCTCTCCTAATTAATTATTCATGCTGCCTGATATCTTAAATCTTGCTCACTTTAGTTTTTCTCTGTGAAATGAAGAACCAGTAGTGCTTACTCGTGTTGGGTCTTCTGTGGAAGTGCTGGTTTTAGATGCTGGGAGTGCAGCCCAAAATTCATGATTAAATTAGATGTTAGTACCTTTTTGGTTGGCACATATGAAGCTGCTGGTAAAGCTACATGCTTTTATAAACAAAGATGCCCTTCAAGTGTTGTAAAATTTATGTGATTAAGAAACTAGTTACTTCTGTCCTGCTCTTGGAGAGGTTCTGAACTAATTTCAGTTACCTGCCTTGAAAGAAGATGTCACTAGCAGGAGTTGTCTCTTCAGACTTACCTGTTGTATAATTTTAAAAGAGTTGAAGGTAATGCATAGATGAGTTATTCTTCAGGCAATAATAGGAGAAACGTTATGAGCTCTTGTTCACAGTAGCCGAAGGAATAGAAAAATATTACCTTCAGGTGACCTCAGTGATTCTTTTCTTAATCCACTTAGTTTGTGCATAAAGAACGTAAAACCAGCAACACTGGGTCAGAAGAAAGGTTTATGTATTGTACTGTATCCCACCGCTGCTGTGCCTTGGGAGGTGTACAAGAATAAGGGCAAGGATATAGTGATAGCTCACCAGAGCAGTCTCCTGGCTTTCAGCATTTTGCAGCCCTGTAACCTACTGACCCAGAAACAGTGCCTTTGTATTTGAGAAATTCATCTAGAGTTTCTGCGAATGTGTTCTTGAATCAATGCAAACTTCTAGCATCCACAATATACTGCAGTGAAGTGTTGCATGGTTTTAGGGCATGTTGCAGCAAGAACCATCTCGTCTCACATGCTTTAACTTCTACCTGCCTCCCAGCTCCTGTATTGGAGGGAACGGTGAATAGTAGTAGCTCTATGACCTTTTTCTCCCTTTCTGTTTCCCTTATTATTTTAAAGACCTTTATTCCTCATCCATTTCTTTTCCAGGCTGAAGAGCCATAGCCTGCTTAGTTGTTTTTGTGTGGAAGCTGTTCCACGTCCTTTGATTATCTTTGTCCCATTCTTGGAAATTCTACTAAGTGATTTGGAGTTGAGGGACCGAATCTGCACACAGTTATGTCATTCATTTTAGGTTATTTCACTTTATGAAGGTAGTTGCTGTCAGAGACCTCTGTGTATGTCTTGGGTTTTGCTTCTTTTAACAAAAAAAACCCAAAAAAACAAAAAACCAAAAAACCCAACAACCTGCAGTGAAACTGGTGGAATGGGGTTTGCTGCTTATGTCTCAAGAGATCAGCAGACTTTTCTTTTTTTGACAGCCATGGGAAAAATTGACATTATCAGTAGTGCAGATCCCTTCTGGGCTTGCTGTGGGTTGCCAGAAATGTTACATTTGAATCATATGCGTACCACATGTTGACCTAACTTTATGCAACCAACTCTTGTGTGGAGGGAGGGAAACAAAATGTGCTTATTTCCAAAGGGCTGGCTAGTTCCAGCCCAGTTGATTCTGTAAAGCAATGGTAGTCAGCACATTTCTCCTCACACTTGTGCTTAGGCGTGTGGGATTTTTTTGACTTGTTCACTAGACAAGTAGAAAGTGGCTCTCAGGCTACCTCTCTGATGAGCAAGTCTGCTGAGACTGTTGCAAAGGCTGTGGTGCTGCTACTGCTACAAGCCTTCTACTTCATTGCTACTTGTACAAACACGCGGCTTCGTTGCCTCTGCGTTCCCCTTCCACAATGACTGTTTTGGTTGCAGTCTTGAACTCGGCCTTTCAAGACTGAGGCCCCTTCTGTGTCTCTTCTCGCAGCTCCTACTTCCTTTCATCTAGTGCTACAGAAAAATCTTGAGTTATTTTTTGGATGTGTGGGGAACAGGAGCAACGTGAGCTCAGCTGCAGAACCTCCTGCAGAAAGAGGGAGACACATGACTGAGGCAAGCAGTGAAGCTGTTGTACCAAGCAAGGGAAATGCCACAGGCTTATGGGAAGGCAAGAGATGCCAACACAATCTGCACCTGCATACTGCCATTTCATCCAGCAGCTAGCGTTCACTCCGAGAGTCTGGATGCTGGGTTGAGGCCTTGGAAAGCGGCAGTGAGGACATGGAGAATAGGCAGGAGATCTTTAAGATGTAGGTGAATGCCAACTGAGCCAAAAGCTGCTGAGAAGGGAGATGAAGTTGTGTTAATGTATTTCCTTTTTAAAGTTTTTGTGTTATTCTAAAGCCTGAAGCTCCCTCTGATCCCATGTCCCAAATTGGTAGCCAAGCACATGTGGGCAGGGAAGGAAGGGAATGTAACTTGAAGTAGCTCCCTTATTTTCAGATGCTTTGGATGTTGTGGCAATCAAAAGGGGTGATGTGACTAAAAGCCATCAAAACCACTTCCAAGCACATGCCTTTTAGTGGAGCAAATGAGCAGGATTTTTAGAATGTAATGCAAACAGGAAATCACTCTGAACTGTAGCCCACCATTAACTGGGGGGGGGGGGGGGGGGAAGGGGGGGGAAGGAGATATGTTAAAACTACCCTTGCAAACAGCTGCCTTGCTATAAAGCCTAATAGGGGATTGAATGCATGTGCAAGAAACAAATTCAAATCAACATTTCTTAGGACACCTTTTATTGGGTGTTGGTTTTTTTTTTTTTTTGTTGCTCTTGGTAATAGAGTCAGGCTGTTATGTGAGTAGTAGATTGCTATTCATGCAACACTTCCACTTATTTGCTCACATAGTTCCCTTGCTGAACTGAGTTACCCAGTGTGAGCAGCAACCAGGAGGCCAACCTCAAGTATGTACTCTGAAGTGGAGGGTTATAATGATGTGCCAGTGGCTTCTAGGTAGGTGTTCCTCAGTCCTTTGTTGCATTGGATGTATAATTAAATCTGTAGCCTTCATCTGACTGCATATAGCAGCTGTTGCCCTTTTGGATGTGGTCTGAGTTATGAATCCGCTGTCAACGTTAGCATGTGCTAGTGGCCTTGCGTAGATTCAGCAGGTTTTTGGTCTGGGAAACTTTCACATGCTACCTTCTCAGCACACCTTTCCTTTTCTTGGCATGTTGTTTTCTGGTAACTGTTTCTCTGTCCAAATGTGTAGAAATCTACAGGAACCATTCATGCAAGCTTGCACTAAAGCAATGTTTATTACATCCCAACTACAGACTTTTTTTTTTTGCTTTTTGAATATAGGAGTTCTGTGGACCTGTAGCATTCTGTTCCTGGTGACATCTTGTTTTTTAAACATGTAGTAGAAGAAACAGTGCAGTGGAGGGGGATACTGAAGACTTAAAGCAGCTTCGTGTCTGGGACTACAGTGGGAGTGTGCAGAGGGAATTCATGCTACATTAGTGATTGGGACTCTTCTGACTGTGCGATCTCCAATGAGTTGTGATAGACTATGAACACTGTTAGGAATATATGCAGATGGCTGTATAGCAGATATGAACTTCTCTTAGCTATGCTGTGTATACCCACTACCACCAGCCCTCCGATCTCTGAGGTCCACAGCTCACTAGCTGTGAAATTCATTGTGGGATCTAGGAGAAGGGTGGAAGGACTACAAAAACGTATCAGAAGAGAACCTGAACTTTTGCCAGCTCAGGAGTTGAGAGGAGGAAGAAGAAAAATCTGGTGCTGCTGCTAAGTGTTAGACAAGTGCCCATGCCTTCCACTGCTTTGCTACATGACTTAACTTCTGGTCTAAGCCAATGTCCAGTGATGCCTTTGGACTCTGTAGAAATGCGCATGTTGCTTATTGTTTTGTGTGGCCACATGTTATGAAAGTAATTTCTGTCTTCAAGAAACAATAGGAGAGCTCTCAGTGGTGTCCTTACCTGACTAATGAAATATGTTAACCTGCTTCAACATGGAAGTGCGGTTTTATTTACAAAATAGATACAAGCTATGCAATGCTTTGTTTCAGCTTGTCAGACTGTGATCTTGCAGCTTCCTCGGGTTGTGCGAGGCATTGATGTGCTTGCAACTGCCCTTTATGCCTTGCTGTTTAAAGTCTGTAGGCAATCCTCTCCTCCAACCGTTTGGGAAGTTGCTGTCTGTTGCAAAAGCAAAGACAAGAATGACTTATTGTCTTCTTACAGTAGGAATACTTGATTTTCAGAGATCATGTATACCTGCATGTCAACTGTTCCCATTAATTTGCCAGAACCAACCTGTTTAGTGGCCACCCTTCTGTTTGATTGTTCATGTTTCCATTGTGAAACTGCTATTAATTTCTCCACCATTCAGACAGTGCGTTAATGCAGCTTCACAGAGGTGAGCCAAGCAACGGGTCATTGAGACTGTAATGCATAAGGGATGTTAGAGCTGCAGCTTCCAGTATCCTTGGACTGCGTTGGCTGCTCTGCATTGTTCCTAATCCTTCTGTGTGGTATGAGCTTCTGAGCTTTGTGGGATTAAAAGCACTGCCCTACTATATGTAGCTTGTTAGATGTCTGTCTTCTGCTTGACGAAGACGGTACAATGCTGCCTTTTGCATTTTTGTTGCAGTGAGACCAGCTGGTTTAGTAGTTGATGGGAGCTTCACAAATGCAGGAGACCTTCTGGCCTTGAGATTAGGGAGGGAGCTCATCAGGTCTGTCTGGCCATACGTGCTTTCCTGTGCTGGGGTAGTGGCGAACCTGAAAATTTGCCGCTGGCGATGCCAGGCTGCTGATGCAAAGCTGCTTGGAGCTGACTCCAGGCTTCAGCAAGGCAGGAGGTGCTGTCCTAGGCTGAGGGGCAACAGGTTTCTGATGGCAGAGCACAGAAGAGCCTGGGGTGCCCTCCTGTCGGAGATCACTGCTGCTGCTTCTGGAAGCCATCCCTCACAGTGCCCTGCGCCAGGAAGGGTCACCATGTGCACGTGCATTACCCTGTTAGTGTGGTCACAGACGTGCACTTCTGCAGCATGTGCATATCTCCAAGTATTTTTAAGGCCTTTAAAAAAATATTTTTCATAAACATGAACACCAGTGGATCAAATATATAAATGAAAAAAACACGGAGCTTCTGACTTGCAGCAGAATTTGCCCCTTTCAGAGAAGGAGATGGTACAGGTTGTGTGAAATGGTGGAGTGGAAGTAAAGTTATATGCCTTTTTCTTTACTGACACAATAAAAAAAAATTGCGTTTGGGGAGTGAGCAGATTGTAGACTGCATTGTAACTAGTGGAGTGACAAATCTTCGAGCTGCAGTGGCATTTGACACTTTTGCTCTTTGAATTTCTCATTTTAGTGGAAGTAAATGCAACCAGAAGTTATCAACAGCTGTTCCAGCAGCACTTTGACTACTTCCTAATGTGTATGTGGTAGAAAATATGGTCTCTCCAGCCTTCTTACAGCTAACCAAATTCAGATGGTTGGGTTTGGGACAGAAGAAATTTCCATTTTGCAAGTAACAGAAACAGTTGCCTTCAGTCTTAATGGGAAATTTTCAATGACTAATGATAGAGCTAGTGCGTAAAAGGTAAGAGCGGGCACCGCTGAGTTTTCTGCCAGTGCTGTGTGCGTGTGTGGGGAAACCCCTTAAAAAACCCTACTGACTTCTGCAGCACGTTGGCTTGGTTCACTGTTGCTCCTTTGGGTCATGGCAAACGCGCTTTAGCTGTAAAAGTGAAGAGTTTGAAGTTTTTGGAAGTGTTGAAAAAGAAATACTTCTTGAGAGTATTTATCTTTTGTGATCTAATTGGACCAAATAAAGGTACCAACTTATTTCCTCATGAGTTTTCTCTCATTCAGGCAATGGTAAGTTTATAATCAAGTGAGGGATCATTTTAATAATAGGCTTCAGGACAGTGATACCATCACATTCAAATTGTGACTAACAAGTTAATTATAGATACTGTATATTAGTTCCACTTTTCTTTTTGACATCTTAAACTTGGCAAAAGAAAAATGTAGATTATGAAAAGATTGAAAATTAAAGTCTCTAGTTGAGTTCCAACATCTCATGCACAGTTACTTAAACTTTAAAAAAATGCTTTTAAATATATCTTCCCAGACTGTTAGTCTGATGCCAGATGAACAGTTCAGGGGTATTTCTATAAATCAGCAAAAGAAAATTTTACCATGAGACGAATCCCAAATGTTGTCTGCAAAGAAGAAAAGTTTAAAAAAACAAAATCAAAATGCGCACACAAACAAACAAACAAACCAAAAAACAACAAACAACCCATTCTATGCTTGTCTTTAAACCTGCTAATATGCATTTTCATAACATTATCTGAAATGAAACAAAACAATTGTGCTTGTTCATGAATTATTCTCTCTTTTGAAGCCCTGCTTTCTTCCTTGCAAAGTATTTGCTATTCACCGGTTCAGTTTCTTTCTCTGAGCTGAGCAAAAAGCGAGCCAAATAATAAGCTTCCATTAGCTTACCTGTTTTCTAGCCTTTCTGATGTTGATGTTAGTAGAAAAGCAAGTGTAGGTGATGCACACAGTCCTGTTGCACACTGGAGTTTGTTTTTTCAGCAGGCAATTTGGACTATAGCTTCTAGGCTTTCAGACTGACTCAAACTATTGGGTGAGGCTTCATACTTGAAGGCTTACTGCCCCAAAATAAAACTCCTAACCTGTGAGCCAAAGTCCTGTCCTTTTTGGCAGATAAGAGTGCTCTGTAATTCCCGTTTTGCTTTCATTTCAACTTACTGTTGGAGGAAGCTGCTTTCTTCTTTCCCACCCCCTCTATTCTCTAATCACGGCAGCTACATGGTAACATCCTTATGCTGTATTCCCTGGATGCTAGAGAGCCTCCTGGAATTTGTAGGACACGCAGCTTTCCTGGGGCTCTTGCTTCCATCAAAGACCAGGGCAGGAGTCGGGGCAGAGAGCATCTCTTATCCTCGCCCTCTTTGCCAGGGACCAGTGTCCAGTCACATTGGTGTAGGGAAGATGTTTTGTGAGCTTGAACTAAAGACCTTTGGATCTGTGTGCGTGGATTTTTTCAATTTTTGTGATATCCTGGTGCCAAAGGTATAGTGCTTTCCAAATCATCTGATAGCAGAAAGCTGGAGGATACAGAGACAGTTACCATATCAGCAGTGCCTGAAGATGCATAGATCAAAGGGGCGGGGGGGTGTGGTGGAATCTTAAACCTGTTCTTTTTCGGGAGTATGAGGAATTAGTAGCTGGAACTATATAATTGTGAGCCTTTATTCCACAAAAATAGGTAGTTTTTCAGATCCCTTTGGTCTCTCTTGTTCTATTAAGAACATGACTTAAAGTTATAGAAACTGTAGTTGTTTGTAGGCATAAGAAATACTTACGGACAATGTTGCAAACATTACTTTAGACTTAATAGACTACTTCTTCACTAGCAACTTTGTGGATGCTTTCTATGAATTCAGTCTAAAATTCCTGCTTCTATTTCATTTTAGGGAAAACTGGAATTAAGTTTCTAAATGCAAAAAAACATTTTCTGTGTAACCAGAACTGCAAGGAAGTTTCATATTGTGCTGGTCAAAGGAGATATTCTTAATACAAAGCCTTTTATGTTCTGTGCTAACCCACATCGGGAATCTTTGCACCTTTGATAAAAGTCAGCATGTATATCAGAGGCACACAAGATCCTAAACTGTTAAGACTTGATGTGTTGTGGCTGTCTTGTGAATAAAGCTATAACCTATGTAATACTCAGCCTCCATCAACTGTTTTTGGTGCAGTAAGAATGCAAAAATCTACAAAACTTAATACAGAGGAGGGAAGTGACCATAAGTAAGCTTACAGCTCCTAATTCCCTATCCATTACTCTCAAGTCATACTGTCCTATGGTTTTAGAAGAATATCAGTTGAATTCTTGGGGGTGAGTGGGGTGCGTAAAATAAAAATTATCAGCACTACAAATACTTCCTACAGAACTGATTGTGGGTTACATCATTCTGCAAACTACTTCTGGAATCAAATTCTAGAGGAATTTCTTGCAGTTCTGCAGACTACCTGTCTGTTCAGAAAAAGCATGAGCAACGCTTTCCTTGTTTACCCTTTTCAAGGTCTACTTTACCCTGTTGTGTTCATAAAACTGCTTTTCTCACCCCACTGCATGTGTTGTTGCTTAACTACCCATCGGCTGATTGTAACTAATTTCTAGTGATCAGTGTGTTATGTGATGCTTGTGTTTTTTTTTTCTTGCCAAGGTATGATGATTACCTGAACAGGTAACTATCGTGCTAATGTGCATTAACTTCTCTTCTCCTTTATTTTTGCTAGCAATTTATTTCATCTCATAACTGCCTCTTGCATGCTTTTGTGGCTTCGGCATATCTGACAGCATATCTTGCAGAAGTGTTGCTTTTCATTTCCTTCTGAGAGTGATCCAGATGTAGCAACGCTGTCTAAGGAAATCCTGCTGCTCGACTCTGGCTGCAGCTATAAGGGGGTCGTTAACATGGTCTTAGCTCCTTTGTGCTGCCCTGTGCTATTGTAGCTGTTGTCTCCTCTGTTGTGTATCTGTTAAGCAGCCCACTCCATCACAGCTTATCAGTGAGAAGAGTTTTACTCCTGGGAGCAAGAAGACAAAAAATTGGAGAGGAACTGTGGGAAACTAAAACACATAGCTTCCTCCTTTCTGTTTTCTTGGGACATAGGATATATACTGTAACTTTGGAGTGCACATGAATGTTAAATTTGTTTCTTACTCCTACTGGTTACTTCATCAAAATGATCGCTGAGTACTGTAAGTACATGCGCTATCACCAAAATGCAGCACTCTGTAGGCTGCAAATACTATGGTGCATACAGCTTGCACTGAAGTGGTGTGATCCACGTTAAGTCTGTTTTGGGATCATCAAAAAGTCATTTGAATGAGCAGAGCATTTGCTCATTAATGTGTGTCCTGCAAAAGGGTGATGAGATATTTCAGTGATTTTAGTGGAATCTGGGGTTTTGTGTGGATGCAAGACTCTCCATCAGTAAAGGTATTTGTCGTTGTGGCTTTCTAGTTTGGTTTAGGTGGGGAATACAATTTTTTTTTTAATATTCCTGAAGCGTGTTGTGCATTTAGAGATTCTTGGCAGTGTCCCCTGTTGCTCATGAAGAGTCCACTTCGTGTTTTGCAGCTCTTCATAGCTCCTTCTACAATACTCGAGGGATATCTGTGCTCCTCGCTTTGTAACCTGTGATACTTCATTACAAAGGTCGCCCACGTCATCCTCCTCTGCTTTCTGTGGGCTGTGCTGCAGTTGGTGGGGCTTGCCAGGGTGCAGAGATGTGGTTTCAATCTTGCAGGAGTCCTCTGGGTGGGTCTTCAGGCGTGCAACCCTCCCCGACACAGGCAGGCTCCCTGGGTTCGGCTGAGGCTGAGATGTTCCTAGAATGCGAATGCTGTATTTTGTGTGATCTGGATTGGGAGACTGCCCATTTGGCTACACCCCTTCCTCCCTCCCTCAGTGACGGCCCAAAATAAACATTGCGCAAATCGTGTGTCCATCAAACAAGCAATCAGTGAAAATTGCTGTGCTTCCACTAAGATTAAGACTAATCAAAGTGGGCAGTTATTGCAGGAGTCGGTCTTTGCTTTGGAGTTTGTTCTAATGAAGCCTTTGCTGCCCCATGAAGGCACAGAAAGAATATGAAATGACACAACCTACAAAAACTTTACCACTAATTGCTTTTTATGTTGTTCTGCTACACCACGATCTCTCTTGGTCTGATTTATTTTGGTGGAAAGACCTTCTGGTAAAGAGGAAAATTTTGTGTAGGCTAAGTAAGTAGGAGACATTAAGTTTTTGCTGTGAGATGAAACAAAACCTCTATGGTAAATGTAGTTTAAAATTGTCATTAGTGAGAAAATCTTTTAAAAAAAAAAAATCATGAATTTAAATCAGTGGATTCCTGTGTGGCTCTAATTAGTTTAAGGGGGAAAAATAGTTTGTATTGGAAATGTATACAGCTTCATTTTATGAAGTTTAGTTTACTGTGTGAATAATTCCTTATAAATATAGCTAGTGATTTAAGAGATGACTCATTAATGGTTTAAAAGCAGTATAGTAAAAATGAAACTTGGTTGTGTGTGTGAGAGCTATTTTTGTGTGGTGTGGTTTTTTTTTTTAAAGTTATTTTGGGAGTTACTTTCAGTGGAATCCTTCTAACCGTTCTCTAAAGTGTAACCATGATTGCCTGCCTCACTGGTTTTCTCTTTGCCTTTAATGCAGTAGCAGCAAACTGGGAAATGTTGATGTCAGGAAAGTAAAGTATGGGCAAATGTACAACTTAAAGGAAGGGCTAGAATGAAGCTGGTCCTAAAATTATGGTGACTTGTTATTTGTTGCAGTACTAGATCATATCCTGTTACTGTATTGAAGTAATGATTAAAAGCCAGTATAATTCTAACTTCTTGTATGTCATCTCAGTGAATAAGGTTGTTGGCTTGCCTGACTTAATGCATATAGTTTTCCTTCCCTTTATGTTTCAGTGATCCTTGACTGACCAATTCCACTATATGCAGGAAAATTCTTCTCCTTGAACATCAGTAGTAATCTCAACAAGAAGAAAAAGTTCAGCTGTCATTAAGATTGAGAAGAGTTATAGCTCTGCATCTGTTCTTATATTTGCTGTAATACCAGTTCTTCAGTGAGGCTTCTTTTTATGATTAGTTATATAAATCACTCTGTTTTATTTGGCACTTTGCTGAGAGTATTGGACTTAAAAGCAGTATGCATATCTTCTAAAATTGCATCAATATAGGAACTAAGTTACACTGATAACAAATTAATGTATTTAAAATTCAGAGAAGTGTCACTACCTGTCCATTCTTCTACAAAGACTTGTCTATGCATGGAGTTGCAGGAAAAACAATTAATGGAGACTGGGTTCTGCACTCAAGCAGTGCGTCTCTTAGGAATATTGTTGCCTTCACATCTTCCAATTAGCAGAACTTAATTCTAAAGATAGGCATTTAGGCTGGGCTTAAAGTAACGGGAACTCCAAATTCAGTGACTCGTGGGAGGTTCTAAACCAGTCTGCTTTTCTCAGCCTTGCCTCTTCATGTGTGTATAATCAGGTCTTGAAAACCATAGTGCTTTTCCACTATCTAAAAAATGTAAACGGTTTTGGGTGAAACTTCTGTCAGACCCTCTGCTCATCTGAAAAAAAAACCAAAAACAAACAACCCCACTTTTTCAGAACACTTCCAATGAAGATTTAGAGTATTAACTGAAGTTTTAAAATAAAACACTTGCCTTGTATAACACTAATATTTTACTGCTGTTAGATTAGAAACACTGAGCTGTGATTTGTAAGCAAGCTATTGGACACTCGGTCTGTTTAACAGAGTTTTAAGATGCCACTGAAAAGTTGGTGCATTTTGTATTAAGACAGGTGGTCCTTTTAAATCAATATCTGCTTGCTTTTTCTAGGCAAATTAATTCAGAATTAAGAATTTGCTTTTTGAATTATTTAATAGTTTGAGGCAAAGTGGAAAAATAACAACTGTAAGCATATCGTTGATTCTTTCAACTTTAATGTAACTGTATACCCACTTCCCCTAATTTTTTTAACTCTCCTGCTGCTTTTCCCCTTTGCTGCCACTTCTCTTCCCTGAATCGCACCTGTTCTCCCTGGTCCCCTTCCCAGCAGAGTGCAGCACTGACCAACTTGGCTCCCATGTGCAAACCCACCTCCCAAGGGGGTCCCAGAGGGGCAGAGCTGGAGGGCCAGCGGTGCTGGCAGGCTTTGCTGCTGGGAGGGGATAGCTGTGAGGTTGGAACTGAGGGTTAAAGGTGGCCTGGGGTGAGATGATCTGTGCTTTGCATGACTGGGGGGCGGGAGAAGGGCAAAGGTAACCACATGCAATACTTGACATCAAGGTTTTTAGGTCAACATGCAGCAAGGCATTTAGTAGCTGCTTGGGCTTGGAGGGCAGATTACCCGTGTCCCTCACCCCTGGGTTGTGGGTTTTAGCTGGGTGTTTTTTCAGCAGCAGGACATCCAAAAGCTTAAGAGTTGGACTCTGCAAACTGCAACCATGTGGATGCTCACAAAGTGGCCATGCTGGACTGGTTTGTTAAAATGTAACCTATGGTTTGTACAGATCACCTGAGTAATGGCACAGGAATATGATTACATTTAGGTATCTCGGGAGAGAAGCTGTGCTATGGGGATTAGGACTACCTCCCACTTTACACATTTCTGTGCCTGTTTAAATAAAAAAAAAAAAAAAAAAAAAAAAAAAAAGTGTAAAAATCTTGTAACTTGGAACTGTTTTTTGTTCTGTTTTCCTTTATTCTTTTAGCAGCATGTTCTGTGTAATGTGTTCTCTACGAGTGAGTGTTGAAACTGACGTGTTGTTAGGCAAATATCTGTTCCTATGGAAAATTAATGGGCTTTTTGTTGCTCAGTAGCTTATGTACTAATGCAGCCAAAAAGGAGATGCAAATACCTGCCCGCCACCCACCCCCCCCCCCCCCCCCCCCCCCCCCCCCCCCCCCCCCCCCCCGGGTTGTGCTTGTTTGCTCACTCTGTTGGCAACAGTAATTTTACACGCTGGTTCCTGTGCTGTCCCTATTTAATGTCCTAAGAACAGCACAGTGTATGCAGGTAAGTCACAGCAGACAAGGCCATATGAAGCTGTTAAAGCAACACTGTCATTCTGGTAACCCTTTAGAGCCACGTCTGTCCACATCTTGTGCTGTCCACTGCTGCCTTCCAACCTGTTTGCTGGTTGACCTTGTCTTCTTTCCTGATCTTTGTATGTATAGCACTGGATGTAATTGTCACAGGTACCTGCTGTTGGGAGTATCTATAGTCTGGGGACCATGCTGGTCAGCACACAACACTTAAATGATTCATTGTCTACTAGAGTTTAAAAAGGAAAAAAAAATTGTAAAGATATTCTTGAAAGTCTGGTGTAAAGCTTCCTAAAACAAAACTTAAGGTAATACCTCAAACTAGTGAAAACAGACGATGAAGTCAGTGTATTTGTGAAGAGTTTCTACAAAAGTAGAAAATTCAAGTAAACTGACTAGTTAGGTTGTGTTTGGTTTTGGTTTTGTTTTTTTCCTTCAAAATTCTGTCTTCTGACTTCAGTCCTTGTAACAGCTGAACAATGTCTTCCATTAGGGTCTGGAGAACATGTGGCAGCTCATCTGGATAGCTGCTAACTTGATCTTTGTGTTCAGAATGAGCAGAGTATACCGTGGGCTATTAATTATTACCTGCTCTGGTATTTCTGTTCCTTGCAAACATGTTGAGGATGCTGCAAACCATATACATACTAAATTGTAAAGTTTCTCAGTGGAATAGGCACTGACGTAACTTTAACAAACCAACTTTTGGGTACAGAAACCCTTTAGTACCCTTAGGTAGAATGCTGCTCTTCTAGCTTGTACCTTTGTCCTATTAAAATCTTATTTTGTATTTATTGTTGTGTTTATTGCCATGTTTCAGGTGGCTTAGTGCTTCATAGTAGTTCTGTTCATTTATATACGGCATATCCTTTTGCTAGCTTTCAGAGCCAAATGCTCACTGGTTGAATATCTGACCTTGCCTCTGGCCAAAGCATTTGTTTAACTGCTTGTAGACGGCCTAAGCACAGCTCTTCTGGCACCTTTGTGCCACTAGAATGGAGGAAGAATGAATTTATATTCATTTTCCATACTTTCATAGTGGCCTTGTGCATCTTTTAGTCCTTACTGTCTTCCTCACTGCATGGCTTATTAGCTAAGTGTAAGGATACTTGGTGAGTCCGCCAGTGCCACACAGTAAAGAATTTGCTTGAAACTATTAAAATGATACTTCAAATAAAGGACACTCACTAGTGAAAAATGCAGCAAACTTACCTGGGAGAGTGATTAGAGATGGTTGCGGGTGTACAGACATTACCTGAAAGTAGAAGGTTGTGGGTATACAGACATGAAAGTAGAAGGTTAAGCATTATATGTATTGGTAAAACCTTTGTTGTTTGATAACTATTTCTATTAACAAATGAGAGCTACCAGATAATGCATGACTTTACAGTATTATGCACTGTGGTCTAGTTTTGGAAGTATTGAATAATATTAGAAATGGTGGCCAACATAAGACTTCTTTATTCCTTTAGATGACTCTGTACAGACTTGCATCCACAGATGAAAGATTTTTCTGGGTTTTTTGAACAGCTGATGCTAGAGGTACTGAAAAGTTTGAAAAATAGTCATATGTGGAACCAAAAATAGAAAACAAGTGGGGAATGCAAGGCTTTTTACAGTGGTTCACTATAATTTTTTATTTTTGCAGACCCTTTATCATTCTTGCCTATCTGAAGTATTTACTTTTCACTTGAAAGAAATTAATTGAGTCCTATTTGCTTTCAGTTTGTACTGCCCCAGCCCTCTTATGCTGCTTCAGCATTTTCTGAGTGCTATACAGCAGTTTCCTTCTGATACCATCGGAGTAGCGTTGAGTTTGGGCTGTGTCAGGAGCACTGACGCTGCCCTGGTGAGTCACCCGGTAAAATCGAAACAGTCCCCAAAACGTGATTATTCAAACACGAGATTCAGGCTCGTCTATCTGTAAATAAGCATGTGCTTGTCTACCTTGTTTTTCCTGTAAACTGCTGAAGCAGTGAAAGCGCTTTCTAGGCACGTGCCCTTGACACACAATGCTAAAAATAGGGCAGTTTGACATCGTTACAGGCTTCCTAGTTGTCTAAAAAGACGCTCCCCTATTTAAGCAATCATTTGAATGGGCATGTTTTTTTCTGAACTTGAGTAAATACTCTAACGTACTCAGAGATTTTCTGGTTTTTTTGTATTCGCCACTAATACATAGAGCTCCTGAATTTATTTCTTCAATATACGAATAAAGCTAGGTGGCATATCTGTTCATAATGCTCTCTAACTTTTTATAATCTCTCTGGGAGAGAGCAGAGGTGGGTTTCAGTCTTTTCAAGGCATCTGTGCTCTTTCTTTATGATGGTGCTTTTCTGAGCATTTTTAAGCACTGTTATTCTGCTCGTGAAGTCACAGCGTTGTCTTTCACGCTGGTTGTTGTCACTGCTACTGAAACTACTTCAGATGCAGTTGAGACCTCGTTAGAAGAATAATCAGTGATACTAGCCAAAGCTTGTCTATTTTTATGACTCTGCTTTTTTCACACCTTTCTTCCAGAAGAACTGAACTAGTTAAGCCCATGAAAGCGTTTCGCGCTTTTTTTTTACTGGTGTGACACCATGTGCATCATGTGAAGGTAGCTATACCTCCCTCAGATGCGTTCCCCAAAACTTGTGCTTCGGACCCATGCGGTTTGCTGTATTACCAAATGGCTTTTTCCCTGGTCGTGCAGGAAACGATCCCTCAAAGCACAGCCCAGGACTGATTTAAGTACAAAGCCCACGTTAGAGCCTAAACCAGAGAGGCGGCTTGCTGTGCTCAGAGTGGGAAGGGGGATGGATGTCTGGAGCTGGGTGTATGAGGCCTGGGGGAAAGGGAGGGGAAGAGAGATTTATTTTAAATAACTGTAAGCTTTATGCAGCTTCCTTCCTTCCTTGCTTCCTTTGCCCGCTGCTTTACCTTTATGGTAAGAGCACACAAGAGTCTATGTGGCTTTTAAGAAAGTTATCGCTGCTGCCTAAAAGGAATGGGTGTTTTTGCCCCATATCGTCCCCAGGGTGCCTGTGGCAGTGGTGTCTGGATGGCACACACGTGGGCAGGCTCTGGGCAGGGGAGAGCGCTGGGGCTGCGACCCAGCCTGCTGCTGTCGGGGCGGCCACTGTGCAAGGAGCCAAGCGAGCGAGGACTCTGTGTTCGCTCCCCCCCCAGCCCAGGGGGAGAGGAAAAGCAGTGTTCTAGCAGCTGTGAAACCTTGAAGGTAGTAGAGACGTGGTGTGTGGGGAGGGGGGCAGGCTGAGCAGTAGCATCCATGGGCCAGGCTGTGGAAAGCGCGGGAAGATGAGAGCAAGCGCTGGTTTTGGCAGGGCAGGGCTTCATTTTGCTAGGTTGGTGCCATTGTTGCTGATGAGAGCAGTGGCAGGGATCTCATGGCCTCCTCACATCACCTCGCTGTTCAACCTCCCGTTCCCTCGGTGCAGTTGTAGCCTGTTTACTGCTCAGCTGATCCACTGCTGAGGTGGAGAAATTCCCTGTGCCCTCTCTCTCTACTCCCTTGTATATGTCCGCAGACTTGAGACTTCCCTCAGGCTTCTCTTTTGTAGCTGATATGACTGCAAGTCTTTCAGTTGTTTGTTGGAGGTCATGTTTTGTGAGCTTTGGAGGGCTCTCACTCCTGTGCTGCAGATGCCTTCAAAGCAGTTTGTGTGTTTCTTCAAGTGGTGGCACGTGGTGAGCAACCAGGGCTGTGGGGAAAGACCTGATAGGACTAGCCAGGCAGAGGGAAGAGCCATTGCCGGTTCAGCGCTGGGAAACAGCATTTTCAGAGTCTTGTCTCTGCAAATATAATCTGGTTTATTCCAAACTGATTGCCCTTGCAAACAAAATAGCTCTTGTGCTGTATACTGTCTTATACCAACCGTTAGTGTTGCACAGGATTCCCTGTTACCTATGTCCATCAAACTCCTGAGGGAATTATTTAAAATAATCCAAGATCCTTGAGAAAATGAATGTTTAGTCTCTGTACTTAATCATTCTCTACTGCTTTAGAAGCAGAACTGAGGAGTTTGCAAGCTGCGCTTAGTTTCCTTCCCAGCTTGAGCCACTATAAAGTACAAGTTACACAGCATTAAAAGACAGAGACCAAGCTGTAAAGCAGTCCAAATTAAGCTGTGCATTTCCAAATAGTGAATAATTCTGAAAATCCTGTTGTACAAGAGAAATGCATGTCCCTGTCTTGGCATTTTTGAATCAGATGCAGAAATGGCTTATGGCTGGGACAAAGAAAAGAGGAAGAAGAACGTGACTCATGGTGCATGAAAAAATATATTTTGTTGCACTCTTTCACAGCTTATAAGCAACAATCTAAAAGGAGAAGACACATAGCTTTTAAAAAAAAAAAAAAAATCCATGGGTGAAAGGGCTTCCTCTGTTGGGAGCCAACAGGTTGACACCTTTAGCTGCGACAAGGTGCAGCAAGTGGCTGCACAGCTGCTTTGTAAGTGGTGGCAGGGCTCACTCAGTGAGACTTGGGGCCAGCTGCCCCCTCCAGCTGCTCGCCCCAAGGTCACCATCTGCCATGGCTCTTGGCACCGGCCACCGCAGGCTCAGCCAGAGCTGCGGTGTGGAGCCACGGTGCAGGAGGGTGAGGGCTGCTGCCACTGGAGCTGCAGGTGCACATCTGGCTCCCTCCTCTGACTTCCCTCCCTCCTCTCTCCCGATTGCAAGGCAGCCTCTCCCTTCTTGCTGCTCACGTGTCTGCTGGCCGCTTTGCTCCAAGGTGCACGGGCAAAATGAAGCTCTGCCTGCCACGGCTGCCGCTGCCAGGAGATTCTGCGTGGGAAGCCTTGAGGTCTGTTTTTGTGCTCGTGTGCTGCGAGCGCAGCCTCCTCTGCACGGACAAATGTTGCAGGGCATGAGCTCATTTTCATGACACTTCACACAGCTGCGCGAGGCTCAACTGCTGTATCTTGTCACCAGCTTTGCGGTCTTTCTAGCTTTTCTGGGGAAGTTATTGTTGTAAACAGGCATGTGCTTCACATATATGGTTTTGTGCTGGTGTTTTTAATGAGGGAAGAACATTACACGCTACACCAGTCATGTGCATTGCAGTCGTTATACAGATGGCCGTATCCTCACGTGGTCTGCTTCATACCAGATTTACAACTGCGTGTTCATTATTAGACTCAGAGCTGTGTGCGAGTGGTGCTTGTGTAGTTGCCCACATATTTAAAGGATACACAGATACAATTCTTCTTGGTAGTGCCTAGTAGAGAGCAGCTTTCTTTATCTAGCAGCTGAACTTGAAAAAAATGAATCCCAATATACTTGTTGGGGGCTTTGGTTTTCTAAAGCCAACTAAGTAAGATTGGACCCACTTTTGAGGATCTGGAATATTTGCTGTTTCTGCTGAGAAGGGCAGAGGTGCTGAGCTCTTCTGCTGACTTGTTCTGGATTAAGGAATTTAACTTTTGACATCCAAGTTGGAAAACTATGCTTTTTTTAATCTGATAGTTTGGTGGTTTGTAACCACTGTTACAGCACAACTTATACTTGCATGGGGTAGTTTAGAAGTATACACAATGGAGCATTTATTCAGTTTTTATTATTATTGGCCAGTGTGAAGAGGTGATTGTATTTTAGATGAGAAAACATAATATTTCATCCTCTCCACGCATAATTTACCAGTTGGAATTTTGTAATTATGGTTCTAGTTAAGCTTGTAGTTGGTAACTCCAGAACTTGAACCATTTGTCTTCTCTCTAATGGTTAGAAAATGAGTGCTTAATTGAATGGTTTACAGTGACCAATGTCTGCTCTTTTCTCATGGTGTAACAAATGAAGGACAAACATACAGTTTCCTGTCTGATATGCTCATAGCACTTCTTGGGGGTGATGGGCTGGTGATGTGTGCTTATATATTGCAGTTTAAGCTTTTTGTAGCTTTAGAGCTGGAATTGCAAGTTTTTCCCAAACTTTTCTAAGAAAATTTAATAATAACTTTATTTTTCAAAGCTGATTACGGTTAAGCGTAAGGGACTTTGTAGTCCCTGCTAGCGTATCTCAGTGCATCTCTGTTACAAACTCACGTTGTCTTCTGTTGCATTCATGGCATTGCCACAAGTGGTAAGGTATTCTGATATTGTCACTTGCTGTTCTGCAGTGCTCTCAGTGTTAAGCTTTTTATGGTCAATTCCCATTGCCATATTTATAGACTTTGAAAAAAAATCAGTGGCAAAAAACTAATTTAAATGGAAAAAACCCCCCAACCTCCAAATCCCTAATCCAAACCTTCACTATCCTTTACTCTTTACAGCTGCGATAAGCTCCATTTAACCTTAGCATTCACCAGATGTAGAGCTTTGTTTTCCCTTTTTCTTCAAACCACTGCATACCTACTGGATACTTTTTCTACAATGCTTTTCATCTCCATTTAAGAGTGCAATAGAAAGTAGATTTTGAAAAACTAAAGGGGAGGGAAATGTCTAACTTCTTGTGACATTGCTTTTTTTTCCTTACATATTTTGTATTTTAACTGCAAGTGTGTTTATACAGCTGTCTGCATTCATGTACATGTCTGCTCCCCTAGTATGTGAACTGTGTAATAGATGGATGATAATGTTCTGTGCCTATGCACTCACATACAGATTTATATTAACAAATCATGTTTTGCTTTACGTCCCAGTTTCTGTCTTCTAATGCTGCATAACTTGCACTTTATAGTTGGCTCAAACTGGGAATGAAACTAAGGAGCTTGCAAGCACCTTAGTACTGTTTCTAAAGCAATAGAGAATGATGAAGTGCAGAGTCTAAACATTCACCTTCTGAAGTATCTTGGATGATTTTAAAGTGAAATTTATTCAAGGATTTGGTAGACATAGGTTTATTCTAAACCAGTTACTGATATATCAAATTATATTTGTAGAGACAAGAGTTTTAGCAGATGATATTTTCCTAGTGCTGAGTGGAATGGCTGCAGGTATTTCCCTTCGCTTCACACTGCCACCTCCTTTGAGATGAACATCCTCCTCTCAGATAGTACTGTCATGTTAGTCTCTTTAGCCAAGTGTCTCTCTGGAGCCCTGGGTTTGCTCTTCGTGTGCCATTGTAAGAAGTATGGGGACCACTTTGAGGGCATCTCCAGCAGGGGAAGTAAAACCCAACTAGAACATGACCTCCAAGGAAGACCTGAGGTCATTAAGTCTTTCCACTGTCTTCTGTGATGATGAAAGTCTTCACGTACATAAAATGTTTTAATATCTGTTGTAGACAAATGAAATGGTAGAAGTCTTAAATAATAAGTATAAAATCTGTGGTGATATGGGAAGGGTATCTCTAGTGGTGAGTATCTAAAAGTCATCCATACTTAAAAAATCTCCAGTGGTACAGATTCAAACATTGGCTTGAACTTACTGCGGTGTGGCTGATTGTACCTTAAGGTGGGTAAAATTACTTGTTTAGATCTTGAATAGCTCTGGTGATGGTGATTCATATAGCTGTCTGTTTTCAGAATTTGGGGGCGATGTACCAAAAGTCAAAACCAACTTCAGTCAAGGATCTAATTCATCAGACTGATCTTGGTTCTGAAACCAGGCAGCTGTGGCTGTCATGGCACAAGTTCTGGACCTGGTCTTCCAGCTGCAGTCTTACTGTGGTGTGGACACTAGTGGCTGGATTGACTGGACTTCAGCGAATACAGAAGGTCATTCAGAGCACTTGAACTTTAAGTCAATGCTCTTTGCATGTAACTTTCAGTGTGTCCGTATTGACATTGTCTCTGAAGTAGTGCGGGGAAAAAAGACCACAGATGCCTCAATATTAGGATAAGGGAACACATGTACAGGGTGTGTATATGTACAAAGTACAGGGTTCAGGTCTCAGAGTACAGGGTTTCTGTGTCTCGTGGTAAGATGCACATGAAGTCTGCTAGTGCATGGGGCTACTGTACATCTGTTTCTAAATTAGTCATTCTTGGTGTTTCTACCATGTTGTAAAACTTTTCCTTGTAGACCTGCTCTCAACTGCTGATGTGAGTTCTAGTCATGTTTTTTCCACTTTGGCTGAGGAGTATTTAATTTTGAATATCTTTAGGAGGCCAGCTTGAGCTGTATTTATCAAATAGTTTAAGCCTATGACAAGACACTGAATTCAGTAAACAATATTCCATCTGTCCTACCAGACTTTGAGATGTCACTTTTTAAATGAGCCAATCATGAGTGAAGTGAACATTATTCATTTTACACTAATGCTACACAGAGTTCTTCGAGATGTGTGTGCTGTGCACACATCCCACAACCTATATTTTTATGCCTGAAGCAGCTTCTCATATCAGCTTGCTCTTCCATGGTCTGAGTCCCGCTATCCTGCAAGTGGGTGGGATATGAATGAATATGTATAATATGTTGTGTGTGTTTATATATATGCATATATACACAGAAATATATGTAAAAGAAAGGTGTTTAAACCTTTTAAAAAAAAGTAGTAGTCAGCTGCATATATTCAAGCACAAGCAGCTGTAATCCACACCTGTAGCAGTGGTAGCAAAGACCTATGCAGGACTATGGAGAGAAATGGCGGGCTGGAACACCTTTTGTGAACAAATCTTTTAAATCATCCTGACGATAGATTTGCTAAGATTTTTATGTCTGTCAACTGCAGAAACCAGCTTGAATGTTTTTTCTAAGAAGTTTCTAGGAGAATGTACTAACATTGTTAATATGACAACTATATTTGTACTTGTGAAGTATTTCTGTTTTCATTCTCACACGGTAAAACTGGAGATGAGCAAACCACTATCTTCATATTCTTCTTGTTAAAGCCTTCTTCTAGCATTTATCTTGTGATGAAAATCCAGCTGAATGTGTTGGTACCTGTACCTTAACGAGAAGCAGATGAGAGGAAGTGGGTAATGCTTATTTGTTGGCTTTTTTAAAATTAAGGACTGATTATTTATGTAACATGTAGTCGAACTGCAGATAAATCAGGCTTCCTTTTTCCAGAATTTGGACAGAGATCTCTTTGAGTTATTGTTTCCTGATTTCTTGTCTGAAGGTATAAAAATACCACAAGCACTGAAGCTTTTAATGGTAGTTTTAATGTAGCCAAAACAGTGAGGAACATAATCTCATACAGGCATCGTTGTTCAGAGACTCAAGTTCTCTGTGGTACGTGAGCATTTCTTCTCTAGCTAGATATTGAAACAAACTGACTTATTGAGCTAACTTTGCTTTTTACTTAAAAAAAAAAAAAAGGGGGGGGGGAGGAGGGAGAGGAGAGGGGTGAGTGATTTCTGATCTCCCTCCCATGCACCCCTCCTCCCCCGAAAGCCCATTGCTACCTTTGAGCTGTTTGTTGTTGCTTAGTTTATCTGATATTAGATCCCTGCAAGTACTATCCCCTGTTCTTCTTGTAAATGTACTGAAGAAAAAGCTTGTGTCCTTAAGTTTTAGGCAAGACTCACAGAAGGAAAACAAATAAAAAACATAAACAACAACAAAAAGCACTACATTTAGTATTGAGGTGAGTTCAAGGGAATGATTGCAAGAGTGGTGCAGTTGGTCCATCAGTCACCAGAAGGCTGGGCTTTTTCCCATCTAGAAATAGGTTGCTGTCATTTTTGTGTGTGTCCGTCCCTGTCATGATTCTTCTGAAATGGGCAAGAAAAAAACCCCAGACAAACTGAAAGTGAAATCTGTTTGTCTCTGAGCACACAAAAATGGACATAAAACGAACCCTTTGTATAAGTTTAACCTCAGAAGACTCCCGTTGACTGAAATTGGATATCAAAGACTGTGTATTCAAATAGCTGCCAGAAAAAGGAAGGTCCAAGCTAATTTTTAAAAATTAAGTTTATCTGTGATAATGCCTGGTGTGCACTTGAGGAGCTGCTCTGTGATAGCCACTGCTTATCCAGGTTAAGGGACGCCCTGCATTGTATTGGTGTGAGACAATACAAGGAACGAAGTTGACGTGTCTCCTTGTCACCATCTATTCGTATTTTCAGAGCGTTAACCTTGGGGCGATTCCTTTATTGTATTGGAAAGCATGAGAGCCTTTACTAAACATAAAGAGGACACACCCTGTGCATGTTGTAGTGTGCAGAGGCAAAGCGTGTCTGCCTTAATTGTGCTTTTGTTCCTGAACCCCTCCGAACCCAGGCTGGAGGGTGACAAACGGAGTTCCTAGGTTGTTTTTCCACCCCCCCTTCTTCTAGGAAAAGCTAATATCATGATCAAAATATATTTAACTATCTGTCTCTTTCTTGTGAAAGCTCACCGTTGCGGATAAGGTTACATGCAGAAGTCTTCCCACATGCCAGTTGGGAGTAACAGCAGATAACTTGGAGCCCGCAGCTAAGATGAGCATGTTGGAGTGTCTGTTTACAAGTCAAATATCGGCCTGGCATGGCCTGCCCTGGCAGCAGAGCCGTGCGCGCGCTAAAATTAAAGAGGAGGCTGGAAAGGGAGACATTCCTCATGTTCTGGGCTGGTCTCATTGGTTCAACAGCATGTACCACTACTGCGCTGCTGGCATGGTAGCCAGCACAACTACAGTAGCACATTGTGCGCTGGTGGGTAAGAGCTCAACAATAAGGGACTGGAAAAGACCGCTTTCCATAGAGAGGTTTTTAGAAGGCTGAATATTACCAAAATAATTTCACAAAGCTATATAATCTGAAAAGCAACTGAAGTGACTGCCCTTGATCTGCTGCCAGACCTCATAGGGGTATTGCTTTCCACAGGCTGCTGCAGCACACTCGGCCATGTTACCCCATCCCATAATTTTTTTTTCTCTGCCATAGCTGAGCTTACTATTTATGCTAGTTTGAAAGTTAAGCATGCTCTTGAGCAAGCAGAGGGAAAAGTGATTATACTGTTGCTATGTGGAAGAATGGCCAAATGCTTGCATGTATTTTTGGGGTGGTACAGAGTGTTTAGACTTTAAATTCTAGCAAAGGGTGTTCAGGTTTCTAACCCAGCCTCCAGGGCTGGCAGCAGCTCTTCTAGTGTTGTCATCCCTGCTGCCAGGGATGTTGTGATGTCCTGGAGGGGACAATATGGCAGCCTCTTAATCTGAACCTCTCAAATGCATTTAAAGTCAAAGACCTTAAAAAATGTTGGTAAAAGGTTCCCAAACAGTGGGACTTTTTCTCTTTTAAAGTAGAAAAAGCTTCTGGAAATGGGATGTCCTCAGCTTTTCCTCCTGCCTTGCAGTTAGGAGCAGTAAGTCTGCAGAAAGGTGTTGTTTGTAGTGTTTCCAGGAGCTGTGCTGGCGCAAATGCCTGTTCTTCATGTTCAGTGTCCATATTTTATTTAGAGCTACTACACATTCTCATTGCTTACTGGGAAGTTTGCTTCTAGCTTCACAGGGGGAGAGGGTGGATTGGGTTTTCATGTTTGTTTTCTTGGCATTTTAAATATTTCTCATCTCCTCTGGGATGTCGTGCTGTATGAGTCTTGTGGTCGTTATTCATAATTTAAGAACCTGTCTTTATATTAGAACATGTGCAACAGGCCCATCTTTATTCAGTCGACTCTTGTCTGAAGAGCATCTTGGAGCATCTCTGTGCTGAGCACAGCTCTGCCACGCTTTGTTAGAGGGTCTCGTCTGTCATGCTTCTGATTTTTTTTTTTTTTCCTTCTCCTTTTGAGTATCTGGGCGATGAA
This sequence comes from Gymnogyps californianus, assembly GCF_018139145.2. Taxonomy (NCBI): domain Eukaryota; kingdom Metazoa; phylum Chordata; class Aves; order Accipitriformes; family Cathartidae; genus Gymnogyps; species Gymnogyps californianus. The sequence continues at coordinate 132,250,073 of NC_059472.1, forward strand.
AATCATGTCATCAGTGTTTTGTGTCTCATGCTTTCCAGCTTCAAGGCTTCTTGTATGTGACTGCTTCTGTATGCTGAGCTGTTTTCATCTCCCTGAAACCGAGCATTGGTGTGTATGTGTGACGGTATGTGGTTATATGAGAGTGTGTATTGATTTCTGAGGCTTCTGCTACTGCTTGTCTCCATCTCATTTACGTTCATCCTATCTTCCCTTACACCCAGAAGCTGCTCTTGCATGGTCACTGACCTGGGATCCTGATCTTCCTATCTGCTTCCTTCTCTGACCTGGTTGTGATGCAGCTTGTCCCTAAACTCTGTTGTCCAGATTTTTGGAGAGCTTTCTTTCATAATGCCCCTCATATTTTAGAAGCACCTCCAGTACTTCCACAGTACTAGTCGCTACTAGTCATTACTCCCACAGTAGCTAGTCACTTCCCCTATGTCCTTTCCTACACAGCGGAGATCCAGGTCCCTGTGAAATCTCTCCTGGACGCACCTGCCTCACTCTTCACCTCCATCCCCAGAATCCCAGGCAGCAGCTGGGCCACCGGTCCTTGGGTCACTGCTGTGACCTCCCTGGCCTCCCAGCCAGGCCACACTTCCTCAGCACTCCGGCTGCCTATTCTTCATTTCTATGGCTAGGCAGTAAGGAGACCCTGCTCCACACTTTTGGAGCAGGCCAGGCTGGCTGAGGACAACCTTGAATTTCAACCAAAAGGTCAGGTGGATGTTTCCACTACCATCACCACCCCCACCCACCCCCAATACTTCCCCATGTCGCTGTTCCACCCATTGCCTACACCTTGTAAGCTCTTTGAGGCAAGGGCCACCCTGGCTTGCTGCTGCTTTCGTTATGCACAGCCGCTGTTTAATGCAAGAGGTGTGCACCGCTACTGGTTTGAAATCAATTTTTCCACTGCTCTAGCAGTCCTCTACTACCGCTCTCTGCATCTTCTTGCTATGCTCAGCTCTGAATAGCACATGTTTCATTCTCATCCAGATGACATGAGCAGGGATTTAAGAGCTCTGGATCCCTAAATATTCAGCAGGCGAATAACCAAGATTTCTTAGTTCCTCTTACACCGCCTCCTCTTTCTTCTCATGTCAATAGCAAAGCACTGAAGTACTCTTTCCCTCTGTGCTTAAGAATCTAGTTCCCCTTCTGTTGGACTGAGCATTTCGCTATGAATCAGTGAAAAATCAGAATGAAGTGTACATTCATACAGGCGTATACTGGGGATTTACACTCCCACTTCTCTTATTTTAAACAGTGCTGGCTTTTTAAATGTCAAAAAAAAAAAAATTTAAGCTTTTTAAGGAGAACGAGTTGTTTTGACAAGAGGAGGTAGTTTATTGTATAGTAAATGTGAAACTGGTAAACAGCATACAACTTCTCGGTGCCCTGCAGTACTGTTCACCTTTACTCTTAATATATTACTACTACAGATGTTTTTGATTCATGTTCGGGGGAATATTGCTGTAGAAAGTTAAAATACTTTTAGTGGAGGATAGCTTGTGGAGCTACTTATGGAGCAGCAGTGAAACAGGACTGGAGCCACTTATCTGAATACTTGCAGTGCCTGTTTCCAGAGCATAAGAAAGAAGTCGCATTGAAATTGAGTGTCCAGGCTTCTGGAAAATAACAGTTTGGTTTTTTTAAACCAAAGTGTATCAGTCTAGCACCTGGTGTTACCAAACTGCTCAGATGCTTGCACAAGGGTGACTTTTGCAAAGGACGGCTCTAATGGCTTTTTTAGATGCTAAAGCCTGCTGTCTTGGGCAGAGCTGATTATTTAGTTGAATTGAAAACTTGGCTATGAAGTATAAGGCAGAGACTTAGGTCTAAAGTTTCCTGTGGGGCCACTGGAGCCAGTAAAAATAGAGAAGACCTCTGCTGCGTTGTATTTGATGTCTTGTGCTTTTCATAAGTAGGCCTGAGGAATAGCAGGCAATTTAACTGTGTTCCAGGCAAGCAATTATCTTTGAATGAAAGAACAACAAAACCCAAAAACATATATCATCCATGTTAGTTGGTAGTCCCTTTTTCCTCTGTGAATTCCAGTGCTTGTGAGGAATAAGGGTATTTCAGTTTTCAGGTCTGTGCAATTATAGAGTATTAATTACCGCAAAGCGAGTGGAATGGTGTAAACTTGCCTCCTTTGTGATTGCATCTCTTTTCTTTTGAAGGGAAGGAAATCTTCATTTCCCTTCTTACAAAGGGAAAAACATATTCTAATTTTATTAATAATGGGGCTGTACAATAAACTTCAGAGTTGGAGAGCTTGCTGGTGCTGAATACATCCCGCAAGGCTGCGAACAGAAAACTATTCCACCTCTTTGTAGAAGGCTCTGAATGTAAGTAGACGGAAGCAGAGATCACTCTTGAACCACGTTAGGCGTAGCTAACTCATTTAACTATGGACGTTCTCCTTGAATTGTTCCAGTCATCTTACTTGTCATTCGATTGCTCCTTCAAAATTGACACTTAAGTAATTTATAGTCTGCACACTGTCAGCTAGCACTCAGCGTTCACACTCTGAATTGTTTTGTTTGGGTATATATAGGTCAAATGGTATTAGCATAGTGCATCTCTTGCAATCTTAATTCCTAGTTTAGATAATCGCATTCAAAAGTTTGTGACTTTTTGTAAACATCCTCTTAAACCTTACCTTTCAGATTAGTGTGTGAGTTGGCCATAATGCTGGGATACTTTAAGCTAAACTTGGAAATCTCATAGATCTTGGTAAATGTGTGTTTAACAGAATTTCACGATAATATCTCTTTAACTTTTAGGGTTTTTTTTAATAACTTGTTTTTGAGTGTTTTAAATATGTATACTCTTATTTTTATGACTATCTGAATGATTAGGTAGCTGCTAGTTAATGTGTTTTACCACAGAAATTTTCTACACTCAAAAATCCTGTGATTCCCCTTTGCTCCAAGGTTCATATTTCTGCAGCTTGAAGGCTTTGACAGCACTTAATTGTTGTTGTTTGCAAAGCTCTCACCTCTGCATTAGCACTGTAGAGACCTTTACTGTAGATTAATCTGATTCTGCAGCTCGAAGTAATTCAAATACTTGAAGGTGGTGTTCTTGCTCTACCAAGATCTCTCCTTGCTATAAAGTATATGTAACCTGTATTTTTGTCTGACCCTAAGCTTGAATTCTTGAGTCCCGCTCCAACCACCTCTACTTCTTTCAGTGTGCGGTCCCCACAGCAGGGACTAGATAAGGTTGTCCCCTTTCCTCCCCTCTCCCTGAAAATAGCCATACGAAACAGGTGAGGTGGGTTAAGAAAAACTTGTCTTCTCCAGCTGTTGGGATGACTTTAGCAATTTCAGGTGTAGCTGTTACAACTACTCAAGTGACTGAGCTGCCCCATGTGTTATGAGACTGCTACTGATGATCTGCATTCAGGTACAGGAGTTTTGCCATGCCAGCAAAATAACTAGGGAGGTGAGGTAGGTGATGTGCACTGACAGCTCAAGGGAAAGTTTTGTATGAGAATCTCTAGCAACCCAGCCTATGTGTCTGTAAGCCTCTGTAAATGCAGATAACAATTCCCTCCCTTCAGTAGTCTCTTGTATTTCAGAGACTCATTGTTCAGAGGCCAAACCTCTTAAATGTCTGGTCCGCAGCAGTGCTGTCCCTTAGTAGGACTGCTGGGAAGCCAAAGGTATGGCATGCATCTTATGGATGACCAATTTAAATAGGGGGAAGGGGAATCCTGTAAATATAACTCAGGAAAACGGCTTCAATCTTTTTATAGTTTTTCCTGGTTATAAAGAGATCTAAGATATTCATGAAGTGGTTGTTAAGGACTTATCTTTTCCCTGAAAGCTTGTCATCTTGAGTCTTGTGCACAATAGAGGGAACGTCTCAGATGTGATCTCCATCTGAGTTCTAATATACTTTACTTTTATCTGTGCTAATCTGTGAACTAAATCCATTTTACGGGATTTTCCTCTCTGATTCCCTCTATCGTATCTTCCCAGGAAAGATTTCCCTGGTATCAAGCACTGGCTTGGCTCTGTTTCTACAATGTGCTAGCATACCTGTACCAAAGGAATATTTTTCATAAGCGTGGCCTCTTCATGAAATTACCCGTGTGCTCTTGTCGAGAGATTTCTTGGAACTTGTAGTTGTTGATTGGTTCCAAAAGATGATTCAAAAATTGATTTTTAGTCTGACAGATTTCTGTTATAGTTGCAGGTTTCCAACTTTACAGAAGGCTTTTTTTTTTTAAATGAACGAACTATTATTATGCTGAAACTAAAAATATCGGACTAGCACCAGCGTTGTCGAGCAGTAATGAAGTGGCATCAAGACTCTTTAATAGCTACAGAAAATAGCTTTCAAAAGTGCTTTTTTCACACACACACGTGCACACACACAGAGAAAAGAATAAAGTATATAGGAGAAATACAATTCTCCCTGATAAATCTTCCAGTTAAAAAGAACACATTTTCCGTAATGATATGGAGTTAACAAAATTGGGAGGACTGAAAGGTTGAGGAGAAAAGGAAAAACATAACCATTTCCTTTCTGGTTTTCATGACACTGAGCAACTTGCACTGTGGGGCTGAGCAGCAATCTTCCTGACAGAGACCACTGCTGGATGCCTCCTCAGGAAGGTGTCGAAACTGCCAATAAAGCACCAATTGTATTTCAATATAGTGCTGTGAGTAAAGCAGAAAATTCATCCTTTATCCTAGTGTATTTTCCAAACATTCTTTTAAAATTTGCTGGCTCCCTTGCTTTTGTGTAGTCTATCATTTAATCAAAGTTGGGCAATGGATGCTCACTGGATAGTAATGCTTTTATAGCTTACTTTTTTTTTTTCCTTCCCTTTGGCAAACTACAAATGAGATCGTAGAACTAATGGAGAGTGTTTCCACTTAAACTGGCCGCCTCTACGCGAGAGAAGGCAGATGAACACGAGCTAGTGTTGCTGCTGCTGCTTCCCACTACGTTTCACAACACCCATCTGCCAGCCCGGCATGTGATCCTTCCCTCACGCCGAGCTGCAGAAATGTCCTGGTAGCCCGTCTGCCCAGGGAGAAGGAGGAGGGGGCCCCAGCAGCGCCCACAAGGAGATCCTGGGAACAGGGATTAGCTGTGTAAAACAGCAGTTGCTGCCTTTAAGGACTGATCTGCATGACGGTGCTTTTTAATTTTCTGGAAATCAGGATGGGCACTGAATCAGGAGTGTTTGCATTAGTGTTAACCAGGTTCATAAACTCTGACATTACCTGAAACTGCTCTTGAAGTTACACTTTTAGCGTGAGGACAGGGGAGATTAATAAAGTATTGTAGCAGATATTGTGTGGTGCTTAATTGCATTTAGATAATGTTGCATAAATACTTATTTCTCTGTTTTCAAACTTGTTTTCATTTAATTTAGATGAAGGGTGAATAGAAGCTGCCAATTTGGCCATCTCTACATGATTCGTTATTTCATAATACCTGTATCATATTCCCTCTCACTCCTTTCCAAACTGAATTATCCTGCTCCCTTTAATCTCTTTGTGAAGGAGGCCACCCATGCATCCAATAAGGGTTTTTTGCCTTTCTCTAAACATTTCTCAAGTACTTTTTTTTTTTTAACCTTGGAGACCATTTAATGCCATTTGTCAGCCTTGATACTACGATCTTTTTTTTTTTTTTTTTTTTTTTTTTTTGCATCCCATACCTCCTTAGTGTAACACACACTAATCTTTCCCTCCCTATCATACATTCAAGAGACTATTTCCAGCTTAGGGTGTAATGTAGGAACATGAAAGCACACAAGAACTTTTTGCCTGCTGCCTTCAGTACCTGGGCTAACTTTATGGCCCAAAAATTTCTTTTGCAATTTCTTCTGTTTTCAGAGCTTCATTAGAATACTCTTTCAGTGAATTTTTCGATCAAATGAATTTTTATTTTAAAAAAAGGAGGGAGAGGGAGTTCTGATGCTGATCTTCATCTCTAATGGTTTACCATGTTGCTTACACTTGTTGGATTCCTCTTAATTTTTTCTTTAGAAGCTAACCTTCTATCTGCAAATTATGCTAATTATACTTTATGTGTTTTTTGACTTAGCAGATTTAAGGCAGGTCCTTTTAAATGTTGTTCTTGAATACTGGTATGGTTTTAAAGCATTTAGTCCTCTCTCTTTCTGTTACCTTTTTATTTTATATACATGGGGGGGGGGTGTATATATAAAAATTTAAATGGTCCAGCAGTATTATCTGGAAATACTTATAAACACATGTGGTATGTGGAGCTGGTTACAATAGTTGTAGTCATGGTTGCATGTGATGCTCTACCCAAAACGTATTTTCAGTTGCTTTATATCTTTTGCTTAATTTGAAACACCGAAGTTGAAATAGTCTATATCATCTCTTACTTCCTTATTTTTTATTTGAGTGTTTCAGATGTTCCATAATGAGAGCAAGGTAAATAGGGACCTAGTGTTTGTTCTCAGCACTGTAGGGAGGGACATTGGCTCAGGCTGGAGGGTGGCTCTGCTGTCAACTAATAAGTCCAGCGTGTGCAGTGAAGATGACTTGTCTGTAAGAGTTGTGCCCCAGTTACTCACCACACACTTTCTTAATTTTGCAGCAAGTCGAGGACTTTCAGGAAGACAAACCCTTCTGGTTAGGGGGATCGAATGCTGCCATGGCAAATTGAATTCTGCACCTTCTAGTCTCTGGTGCTGGGCAAACTATTTAAGCAGAAGTTGTCATTAGTTCCTAACAGTATGCCTTGTCTTCAGTTTGTCTCATGTGATGAGCCTCAGGTCTCTCTTGCAGAAGTGCCGTGTTCTTGCTACCGAAAGTGGCTTTGAAGCTGCGCTTTGAACACACAGACGTGCTGAGTGCTGTGGAAAATCAAGCCCTTGGTGTCCAAATTGGTCACTCAATTAGTAGTTCCTTTTGACAATTTTGGCTTTGTTTTCTGTGGTTCAGCTTTACATTCTTAAAACCCTGGTAATGCCACCTAAACAGAATTGTATTATAGGGTAAACTTATTAATAGTTTTGAACATTTGGATATAACTGTAAGTTCCCAGGAGAAGAATTCACTCCAGGGTTTGTATGGGATGTGGTAAATAAGCCAGAGTTATTGTTTTCAGGCGCTGCCTTTCTGGTGTGTGCAAACAATGACTTCAGCAGCTTCCAGACTTATTTTTCTGATTCTTCCAGACTATGGTCATGGTTTCATGAGACAGTAAACTGGGTATTGGAGGGCCTATGAGATGAAAAACACCATCACCACATGTTGCAATGCATTGAGCCATTGCAAACTGGCGTTGCCTATTCAAATGCCTTCATAAGGTTTTGAAGGAATAATTTTGTCCCGGTAGACTGCCTGCTGGTTTGGGTACTCCATGTCCATGCTGCTCTGCCTTTACAAGGGACCCACATGCTCTGACCTTCTTATTGGTGAAAATGGGCAAAGTTGCTGTGCTGGCAGGCTGGGAGGTGTGCCAGGCAACCCGGTGCCAAGCTTACCGGTCTGCCACAGCCTCCACGCAGGTGATGCAGCGTTATCCAATTACACCTTTCGGAAATGACTGCTTCCTCAGGGATTTATTAGGGGCTGCTTCGTATTTAATTTTCTCCATAAAGCCATGCTAGCCCCCTGTTGGGGATGTGGTTTTTACCATCGAAAAGACTACACCAAACTGAAGGCACTTTGAAAAGCCTTTTTACCATTGTCAGTTGTCAGCAGCCGATGGGGCTGGGAGAGCAATGGTGGCTCTGCCGAGGTCTTGTTTCAACACTGAAGTCACAAAATGCCAGCTCTGCTTGCACTGCACTGCATTAATATAATTAATTTGAAATAACTTTTTTTTTGTCAACTTAAATATACCGACAGAGCACTTGAAGTGTGCAGATGGCATTAGTGGTTCAGCCAGGCTTGATATCTGGAGTGATATCAGCATTGCTCTGCACCCCCACCCCCTCCTTTCCTTACCTGGCTCTTTTGTGTTCTTTCACTCCACCTCTCCTCTTTTAAATCAAAAAGCCACTTGCACTAACTACTTCTTCTCTTTCCTCATATTGTCGCCTGACTCTTTTTTTCCCTCCTTTTTTGTTAAATTACCCAGAACACTCAAAAGTCTTTGCAGCCAAAAATTTCCACGTGGTCTTTTACTGAATGACTTAATCCTCCTGTCTCTTTTTCTGCCTCCACTATTTGTGATTTCAGTGGTGTTGTCTAATTTTAACTCCCAATCAGCATGCCAGGAGTCATGGAGGCAAGGGTGGTGGTCTAATGGACTTGCTCTATGTGAGTGGAGAAAATAACTTCAGGTTCTACAGCACCACTGTGAAGTTCCCACTGATAAGTGTGTGTGAGAGAAACAATATGGATAACTGTGCTTATGGACCAGATGGCTTGAGACTAATTTGCTTATGGTGTAGGGTAGAAATCCTACAGTACCATAAGAAGAGGTGTATGAAATACTCTGTTCTGAAAGTGCAGAAAACAACTGCTCTGGTTTGTTCAAAGGCACTACTTCTAAACCTGTGAAATCCGCATGAGAACCAGGGTATTTTAATGTGTGCTTCGAGCTCTCGGCTCTACTGAAGAGTAACGTTTCCTTGTTTCTTTTTTCCTTGTAAAGCAGCCTTGATTTGTGGGGCTTGGTGTAGGGTAGTGCTTTATAATGAAGTCAGAATTGGCTTTTAGAGCCTGATGAATGAAAGTCCACAGTATAAGACTGCAGCTTTTTGTGAGAGACACATCTGCTATAACAAGAGCAGGAGACCCAATTTAGACAACTGCTAGAAGGAGAGCTCAAGAAAAGGAAAGACTTTTTTTTTTCTAGCTTAGATTAAATATTTGTACAAATAAACTTTTCTTTTCAGCTGCTCATCAGAATTGCTGCTGCACCACCAACTTGGCTTTGAATTTTGTTCTGATTGCCCAACGAGGCCATACACGAAGAGTGTTACGGAAGAGCAGCTTAAACAAAACATGTTTGTTTTGCAGCAGAACTAGAGGCTTTGGGCTACAGAGAAAAAAATTTGGGGAGAGGGAAAAGACAGTGCGAAGACAAATATGAACAAATGAAGGATGTGAATAGAAACTGGCTGTTGCAGTAAATACATGTGAAGCAAGAAACTCGCGCAGGAGTTGAGTTCTGTGTTTTGAAAGTGAAGTTACGATAGAGGATCTGGCTTTGAATACAGTTGCAATGACTTCTCCCAACCCTGGATCAGCTGGTTCAGTTAAGTGTTCTCACCCATGAAGCTTGCTTCTCTCTCTCTCTCTCTCCCTCCCTCTCCAACTGCTGCTGAAACTTTTTTACTAGTGCGTTTTAAATACAATCTGGTTAAAAGGCTACACTTGTGGTGTTGATCACACTTAAAACCTTGCTGCATGAGACTGATGGTGATGAAAATGCAAGCGTCTGCTGAGGACAGTGCTGTGGAGAGCAAGTGTCCTTGACCCAAGAGGATTGTTTCTCATTTCGGTTAGAGAAAGCTCTGATCCTTTGAGGAAACTTGTCATAAATCTGTTTGGCAAAGCAACTCTTTTAAGAACATGGGAACTCAAATCACTTGGATTAAAGCCCAGATGGACACCGTCTCTGACTGAAACAGCTCAGAAGAGGATTAAGGAGCAGCATAAGTGGAGAACTCCTGGTAAAGAGGGGTGGGATGCTGAATATGCCATCCTGGGCTATTCCTCAGCATTAACAGCAAAGGAGCCTTTCGGTTCTTAGGCTTCTTGGAGCAGATGCAAGGCTAGTTTGTTGAGAGGTTTTTGATGGCTGATCAGAAACATGCTGAAAGTAGTAGTTTTTAGAGAAAAGGTAGTATCTTTAAAAAGCTGTGTGGATGCAGCTTTAAAGCATTTATTTTCTTGGTGAAGCTGGTGACTTTAATACATGGGTCTTAATGTAAAGGTATGTTTAGCCCAGAATAGAAATTTAATATGAAATAGCTTACAAAATATCAATTAATTATTATCCAGCAAAGTCTTGTGGTACCTCTGGCATTCCAGCTCTGCTCTTTTCCTGTATGATTAAGGATGCAAACGAAATTCTGTGACTTGGAAGTGATGCAGCTTTGGGGCAGAGTGGGCATGAGCTGGTGGTCTGTGTGGTTAAAACGTAATAAAAATTTGTTAACTAACTAAAGACGTTAGCTCACATTGTAGTATGGTCTGCTGTGTAATACAGCATGGGTGTTGACATACTGTGGGGACAAAGAAATTGCTTTATCAGACTAATGAACTCTTCAGTATCCTATTTCAAGTAAACATCTCAGAATGGCTCTCTAAGCCAGGGACTTGCTTTGCTTTTCTTGTTTTAAAACCCTGACCCCACCTGAGATTGTTCACCCACTGATTTCAGTGGAGGCACAACTATGACTTAAGCTGTCTATGGAAGAAGGCTTTCCTCTAATCGCATGTGGCGACTCTCCTGGCTTGTTTGGAAGTATGGCCGCAGACCTGCAAGACCTCACAACTCTCCCACTCATCTGTGCCAGCGTTTCAATTGTCTTAAAAGGATCTTCCACAGACTTTTAATTTATTTTAATCCCCTGGAGCATCTCTGCGTCAGTAATATTTAGCAAATTTCAGAGCAAACTTTTCCTTAGATAGTTTCAAATTGTCAGATCTGAGGAGTGGCAGAAAAATTATTTTTTAAGGGATTGAAAAGGCAAACTCTTAGACTGGGCTAATCTCTACTTGTAGGAGGAGAGGACAATTAACAACTTGTCTATGAAAACAAAGCAGTTGCCAAGAAAACTTACTGGACCCTATACAAGAAGGATGGGGAAATTCTGCCATTAGAAGTAGTAATGCATTGCTCAAACTTGGCGAGCAGTGCATTGCCTTTTAAATACCTGGTTTGAAATATTACCTTTGAAATGTCTGTGTGCAATTTCAGTTTTAGTAGGTGGTAAAGATTGGAAATTATACTGATGTAAGTTGTCAGTAAGTTTGGGCATATAAACTGCAATTTATCTTAAAGATGTCTTTTATATTGTAGTAAAAGTATATGGTATATTAATAAATTATAATTTTGAATTCTTAATCTCATGGGGATGTAGACTCTGAATTTTACACTTTTAGGGACTGGGGGTTTGTGCACACTCAGTTGCTGGTTATAGCAAGTGGAAGCGTGCTGCAACGAGAAGCTACACAGATGTGTTTTTATGCCTACTGCTTTCCTTCTGTCCTTGCTTCCTTTTTCCTTCCTTTCCCAAAAGGGTTTCCTCCCTTTCATGCTGACTTTTCGCCTTAAGAGACTAACTGAAGAATGGCACTTTGGTCACAGAAGAGATTGCAAGTTTACTTTTTCACTACTTGGTGTAAATTGTGAACTTTTCTAGCATCATTTTAATTCTTGAGACAAAACATTAGGATGCAATAAACCGCAATGATGTACTTGTGTTCTGTGCTAGTTACTGCCACAGTCACTGTTTTCTGGAACATTATTTCTCACCAAGAAGAAAATAAAGTGTATACTATATGAATTTTAGAAGTGATACAACTGTGGGTATTTTAATGTTTTTACTGGAATATTCTGACACCTTGATTTTCCTAAAAGTCTTGCCCCTTGTTTCTTGCCCTTCCTTCATCCTCCATTTGACTAGAATAAAACAAATTTATGCCAAATAAAACTACTTTATTTGGATTTTTTTTTGACCCTTGTCATATGTTTTTACCTGTTCCTCCCTAGCTTTCTACCAAATGACAAATATGACTTTCAAATAATTGTGAAGATACTGTTGCGAGTGGTGCCTCTGGAATGGGTCTTTGGGAAAACTGTCAAAGTAATTGCAGAACAGCCTTTGATGTGCTGGTTATTCTGGTTAACTTCTCTATGTAGACAAGCCCCCACTGAGTAAGAGAATAACATTTTTATGTGTGACCTAAGTGTATTGGGAGGGAAAAAAAACCAAACCAAACAGTGGCAAAGTTACATATGTGTTCTTGGGATACATGGAAAGATTTTATTCCAGATCCGCTCTTCTCTAATTCTTCTTGCCTCTGCTTTAGCCTACTCTGAGAACAGGTGAATTGGAGGTTTATTTTCAAAGTTTGGGACTTACAGTGCAGTGTGACTTCTTGGTGTTACATTCTGTATTTTCACATTCATGAGGTTTTAAACGCAGATTTTCTGATGTGAGAAAGAAAACAAGCAATGTGTGCTTATTCTTCCCAAAATAGTTAACATTTCTTCCTTATTGGAGCAGATGTCTTGAATGCTGTATGTTCTGATAAAATAATTACAAATTTTAGTGTTTTTACAGGCTTTTTGTTTTGTTAATCTGTTTTGAAATTGAAATCTGTCATTTCTTTTACCTCTTGATAGGTGCTGGATAGTTTGTTAGCTCAGTATGGAACAGTGGAGAACTGTGAGCAAGGTACGGCTCTACTCTCAAATTGCTTTGAAATTTGTAGTGGGAAGGGAGTGCACGCTGAACTTAACCTCTTTTCATTGCGTTTTCCTCTCTAGTGAACACTGACACGGAGACTGCAGTTGTAAATGTAACATATGGCAATAAGGACCAGGCTAGACAGTAAGTATCTTATTTACTTGTTACTGTCATCTAACTTGTATTTTGGAATTCATGTTGTTGCGATTTTATATGCAACTTCGCTTCTGATTAATTTATCGATAAAATGATCATGTAAGCATTAACTTTTAAGAAAGTATCTTGATCTTCCCCTCGCCAAGTCTTGTGTGCTTTACCTTAATTTGCTATTTTGTCATCAACTTTCCTGCACTTAGATTAAAAATAAATTAATAATTTTGAAAATTAAAAATTTGGGTAAAACTATTTGACTGGGTAGGGCAGACAGTTAGTGATTTGCCAATGACAGAGGATGAGAGTTATTGCTTAATGACTTTTTAGCCATGTTTTAAAAAACCTTTGTGATGCCCTTTACAGCGTTGGTTGTTCTGTGTCTGTCTTCTGGTTAGCAGCTGCATTCTTCTCCTATTTGTTTCTGTTGTTTTGCTATGATTTTCCCTTAAGAAATTATTTTTTTTAATTAAAAAATTTAATGCTGCTTCGAAACACAAAGTCATAATCTGAATACCTAAAATAATTTATTTGGGCTTTTTGAACTTTAGGCCACATTTTATGCTTACTTATGTCTTCAGTAATCGATAACTTTTAATACAGATATTAAAATTTAAAAATATAATGCTTTACTTAATCATTGATTGTATATCCTTTCCCTTTAAACATCGATATTATATATTATGCTATAGATTTAATTTTGCTTTTCCACCACAGGTAGAAAAAAGGCATGTGTGTTCCTTAATTGCTAATCTGATGACATAAACATATTTTTCCCCTCTTTCTATCTGTAGCAGGTTAAACAAAACCAAACCTATGGAATAGCCCACAATGATCTTTTTATTTTAACTTTGAAATTTCTGCCACCTTGTGGCTAACTAAAATCAGCAGTTAAGATGCAGAGTATGCTTATGGTATGCATTAATTCAAAATTACAAATGAAATAATATTTGTACATATAATTAAGTAATTATGACTTCTGTGTAACTTGAATGCAACACATGTATTTAATCTTTCAAAGTGTTAGGTTACTTGTTAGTGTATTCTAAACACATGTGATGGGAAACTTGTGTCAGCGGTGTCTCCTTTGTACGCTGGAGCTGAAGGAAACTGTTTTTCTTGAATTCACTATTTAACTTTTCTCAAAACATGAATTTTAAACAAGTTCTCCTTCAGGTTCTTCTGTTGGTTTTAATTCTGTTGCGCGGTAATTAAGAAAAATGTTGAATTTCTAGTTCTGAAGACACCTATGGTGCAACGTTAAAAATTAATGCTATGTGTGTCAGTTCCTTCTTTGAAAATGTAAGAAGGAAGTACCTAAAATACCATGGAAAGAAGCATGATGCATATTTTTGAGCTGTCTGTCATCTGTGACGTGGGTTCCTGGACTCGTGCGCTCCCTTCTGAAGTCGAAAACAACATACAGTTTCTCCCCCCTCAAACTGTACTTGTTAAATTTTAAGGTCAACCCTGAGGAAATGCTGAGATAAGCCAAGACTGTGAAGAAGCGTCCAAGATAAAATGTTGTTTTGCATGAGAAATCACATGACAATAACTGAAAACATCTTGAGTCTGAAGCAGGTGAATTAGCGTCCAGCATGAATGTTGGAGGAGGACCTGAAGCGATACAGGTTGAACCATGAAATAGAGTTTGGTTGCCGTGAACAGGTAGGGCAAGTGGAAGAGCCTTGATTTGCTTCTGTGAATGGTTTGGTATGGACACAGGGTTTTCTAAGGGGATGAGTCCATTTTCTGTACAGAAAATGTTAGCTCAGATTGTCTGCGTTCAGGATGCAACCTTGCAACCATTTAGAAACCCCTAAGAGAAGAAGTGGCTGGATAGAGGTTTTTCTAGGAAAAAAATGTGAGGAATTGCAATGAGGAATCATTACAGGACCTGTGCGTGTGTGGCTTTTCTGTAGTGACTATAGTGGTGTTTCAGTTCAGTGGTTTTCCCAGACATGACCTAGCTTTGCTTCTTGGAACTGGCTGTGGTGGACAACAATGGCTGTGGAGGGGCAGTGGTATACGAGTGCTGATAGCTGATAAAAGGCAGCGTTGGTCAGCTTATGCAGTACAAGGAGTAACAAGAACTGACTTTATCGAAAGCTGTTTGGAGTTGTCGAGAATCAGTAGCTGATAACAAGCTTTGTATCTGGAAATTTAGCTGTTCAGGGTAAATGATGCTCTTAGCCATGACTTTTGGAGCAAACACTGTGACGTGAAGTTTTCTATGCCGCTGCGTACAGTGGGTGCCCAGTTCTAATTGCATCTTTTCTGCACTTTTTGCAACACACATACTAACCTCAGTTAGTAGTGCTGGCTGACAAAACATGCAAAGTTGGCTACTTCCCCGCTGGATAGACTGTATGGCATTGCTGTGCCTGTTGGAGTGTGTACCGGCAATGCTGTGCGGTGAAGGTGCTGTAAGACAATCTGGAGATATTTTTGATAAGCAGTTCTAAACAAGTGTGGTATGCATTGCTTGGAGGATGTTACTTTTGAACAAAACTTTTGGTTCCACCCAGCTGGGAAACCGAGCCTTCTTCTGTCTTGCAAGTCTAATTGTGGCAGAGGATTTTTTCCTTTACGCTGGTACTGCAGTTGCAGCATATTCAATACAGGGCTGCATCCAAAATTAACTTGGAAACTGAAATCGGTGAAGAATGCTGCAGTCCTTCTGAGAAACAAGTCTTGGACAGAGCACACAGCTCCTAAAATCTGAGATGTGCACAGTTATTGACTTCTAGTTGGAATGGAGGTCGGTGGCTTTGACCTGTCATAGTGATGCCTCTCTTTCCTAGCTGGACAGGCATGAAGCTGTCTTGGGAGAAAAAGCAGTATGTTGTGCCTCATCTTTATGTGGTCAGATCAGGGGAGCCAGCGTGGCAGATCAGGTACTTGTGGGAAGCCCAGTAGGTTGTTGTACAGCAAGCGCAGAGCCATGTACAGGCCTGGGAAAACCACCCTTCGCTCTCCGGGACTGTGGGTAGCGAGGAGCAGGCTGGGACTGCCAGGGCATCTCTGTGACCCCCATCCCTCCCCTCCTCTCCTGCAAGTGCTTGGGAGGAGGAAGAGGGAGTTGTTCCAACACTGAAACTGCCCCTGCCGCCGTCCTTCCCAGAAACTGGGGAGGGCCTTACAAAGCATGTGCACGCTGCTGTGGTGCACACAATTACTGAACGTCGTGGTGGGTTATGGAATATTTGGAAGAGGAGTTCAGAGGGCAAGCGGCAGAGCCTGGAGCCCATGGTTCAGTTTGAACAACCCAACCAGCTGCACATAGGTACCAAGGCAGCTTGGGACCTGCTTGCCAAAGGGCACACCCTCTTCTCCCAATACGGGTCCCTGACTGCAACCAGCAGGACATGCTGACCATGTCCTTGTGATGTGCTGCCACCTAAATTATGGCTGTTATCTTCAAAAGTTACACCAACTCCTCCTTCTCTCCCCAAAATGTTCTAGTGTGTAGGTGTCTAGTGCATGCTGCAGGATTCAGCTCTACCCAGGATTTTGGAAGGGAAATTTTGTGCAAAGTTGGCCTCACATATATGGAGTGGGTGTATATTGTTTTAGTATGGGGCTAAGTGTTTATTTTTTATCTTATTTTTTAGCTCAGGATTGAGGTATGTGTGTTGGTTGTCTCTCGTAACTGATGGTGTATTTTAAATGCGGGCTGCAATGTGAGGAGCTCAGGGTCTGTGTCTTTGCAGATATAAGTAGGTATATTACTTTGAGTGTTAAAACGCTAGTGGTCACCTTTTAATTAGAATACTTGCAAAAAGAAACAATTTTTTTACCCTTTTCAATGAAGCACGAAGCTGTGTGTGTGCACACAACATGTATCCTTGATGAAAGAATAAGAGTTCACATAACTAATACTTTAACGTGCCACCATGGGTCAGGGCTAACGTTGCCATAGGAATGATAACACTGAAAATTCAGTGGTGTATGATTATAAGCTTAGATTTTATTTTTTTACTTTGTTTTTATTTTCAGAAATACTAATGAAAATTATATTTTTATTTAATGCAAAAAACATCATTATGCCAAAGAAAAATTACCATGTGTATCTGTCTTCTCAGTATGCAAATATATCTGTTCAGGGAGGAAAAAAGAAAGGTGGTGTACGTACAAGCTGCATGTGGGAGTGAAATATGTTCTCTTTCGAGTGCTTAGTGTCATCACGCTATCAATGGATGAATGATTTCCAGCAAAAGACTTGGTGCTTTTACTGTATTCATTTATCTAGGATGTTTAACCTCCACTAGCATCAGAAGGGAGAAGGCTGGGCAAACATCCTCTTACAGGGAGCTCACAAAAGGGCAGCTATGAGATGTCATTTTGATGGGGAAAAACTCAGGTGACTAATTTACAAAATATTTGTTTAAAGGTTTCATTTTTATGTAGGGATCCTCTTACTTCTGAGCAGGTGTCATGCGAACATAAGCCAGGCTGCTATACATCATCTTAGAGCATAGGCAGTAGTTGCTGCAGTCTCTTAATGAATTTGTTTTATAAAAAAATTCTAAACTACACTATGAGATTCCTGTGTAGCAGCTCTTGCTGGTATATGAAACGGAAGCGTTTTCCATTTCCACTAAATATTAATTTTTAAAGAAGATTTGGGGGAGGAGGGCACCTCTTAATGAGGAATTTTACTGGATTTTTCTCCATCTTTGTCCACATTAAGTGACTCTAAGGGTTTTAGCCCTTGCATAAAAGATCGTTTGTGGGTTGTTTCAGTAGGTACCAGTAGTGCCCTCTGACAGAGGTAACCTGCACGGCCTTTATTAACTTATGGTCATGGAAGGAGACCCCCAGCCCTGTTTGGGCAGGCAGAGGTCTTTTGCGGAAAGGCAGAGGTGGTGTTGCTGTGGTTTGGACTTAAGTTTCCGAGGTGGTCAGCGAGTATGTGCTTTACAAAAGGAGCTGGATTTAGCATGTGTTTGGTGGACTGCAACAATGATGGTAGCCTTGACTGAAAAAGGTGCCACTAGTGCTGTGATAGAACCAGTCACTTGCTTTCCTCTGAGGCTCAGGCTTTCCCAGGGAGCGGGGATGGCTCTCCTGATAGCAACTTCTGTCCTAGATGCTGTTTTACAGGAATTTTGCATCGATCTAGAAGACAGTTCTTAATCACTCATCTCTCTTCTTGGTTTCTTTCTCTTTCTCCCCGCCCCCAGCAGTGCCTAGATGCCTCTAAAATTTTGGGCTTGTCACGGGGCGGAAGGACTGCTGAGCCATCACCTTGCCTGATTCCAGCCCTATGTTTTGTGCCACAAAATGGACAAAAATGAGTTCAGAACAGTTAAATAAAGGTGTATGACAATACTTTAAAAACCTAGTAAAAGCTATCAAATGTTGGACTGTGAAGGCCAGGCTCAACAGCCAAAGTGACCTTTCAAAAGCTGTGGGTTTGTGTCTTCTGTAAGAAACGCACCAGAACTGTGTATTTGCTGCATCACTGAAAATTAGTTATCTTGGCATTCCCCTGTGTGTGCCCAAATCAGTGCAGAATGTGGGACCACCTACCCAGGAAACTTCAGTTCCACAAAAGGCTTGGGAGAGCAGCGTTTAATTACCGACTCTTCTTCTGACTTCTCATCACTTGAGCAAGTCAAATTATAAAACAAGTCAGCCTATAAAATATGGAGAACTCTCTGACTCAGAGGGTGAATTAGTTATTTTAAAGTTTTCTCTATAAATATCTAGACTACAGTAGTATCACTTGTGTAAATTAGTATCTCTAGTATACTAGAGAATCTAGTATACAGTACTACAGATGCTGTAATATCTCTAGTATGTAACTAGAGAAGTGAACTTCAAAGCAGGTTTGCCTTCAAATACTTGCTCAAAAACAACCCATCCAATATTTTTTAGTGTGTTATTTTTCCATGTCATCACACAGCTTTGGTGGTCAGGGATTGTTCACTGCTAACATAATTGATTTTCCACAATGGCAAATGAACTTTTCTCAGTTTGCTTTGAGTTTAAGGTACTTATAGTCATATAGAACCATTTAGCAATTTATAAATTGTTCTTAAGTAGAAAAATTCCAACCTTCTTTCCAGGACAAGTATGGCGCATATATATATATATATATATATATATATATATATGCCAGTTGTTGCTGTACAATGTTTGTTGTGAAAACATGATAGGTACGTAGCTTGGTTGCAAAGAAAAAGCCTAGTCTTTTCCTCCCCTACCACTTCTAAGGAAGAGTGAGAAGTCTCATGCACTGATTTAATGTAAGGTTTTGTATTAGCACTGGGATTCTGGTCTAAGATGTTTTAAAGCCAGAGGAGATTGAAGCATTTTGGGAAAGAAGCAATGTCTGAACTTGTCAAATGAATATGTGGAAGGGAATGAGTTGGGCCGGATGTCAATCCGGAGCCTACCGGCACGTTTGCGAAATTGTTGGTGCTCATCTCTCCAACATCTTGAGGTTTGATTCCAAAAGAAACAGAGCTTGTGCAATTGCACTGTCTGGTGGTGCTGTTTCCCTTTCCTGGTAGCAATTCATCTTTTTGGCTGATTTCAGTAAAACTCAACCCAGAAATAGAGGTCTGAGATATTTGCAGCCAACAAGAACTTAGTATATTCAGGTTGCATAAAAACGAAAGGCTCCAGACCCCTTTCCCAGATAGGATCTCCATGGAGAGATACTTCAGTGAAATGCCTTTCAGACATTGGAAATCTATGCAGAAACTAAAACTTGAGCGACAAATCCATAGGAACAGAAGTTTCACTAGTCTGGATGCTCACTACCCTTACTGTTTTGTACACGTGGCTTTCTGTGTAATAAAATGCTCTTCAAAGTCGGTGGAGTAGAAGTTAAGTAATGTCAGCTTTGAAATAGCCTCAGCAAGTTTCAATCCAGCTCTCTTTTGCCGTATGCTGTAAGAGATTCTTCTGTTATGGGAGCAATTACACTCCTACCCGGTTCCCAAAGGACCTGTGTCTCATTTGGTGAACAGAAGTATTTAATGAGCAGTGATCAGTTATTCAATATTTTGCTTTCCTTGTTGTTCATTGGCGTTGCCTTGGGCCTTATTTATTACCAGCCCTTATTAAACACTGTTCCAAAGACACAAATTACTTGTTACTGTCCGACTGGAGTATTTCGAGGACGCTGGTTCAATCCCTGGGAGATGAGGGGCATGTTATCCTCAGTACCCATATACCACTTCTTACCTGCAAAGCTGCTGCTTGGCTTCAACAGCTGCTTGAGACCCAGACTGTCAAATGGGACACCCAGGAGATGAATAGTACTTTTCACTGGCTACCCTCGAAAATTTAGGCGATTCGCTAGCATCATCCTTTATCTCTGCAGTAGAGGCAGGAGTAAAAGTGTTGCTGAGGGTGGTATTTGGTAAACTGGCAGTAACCACGTGCAAATGTGCATGAACGGAGGGACTGGGTTAAGTTTCTGAATTTCAGAGGCCTTGCTCTGGAGCATACAGTTACTGGAGCTTTTTAACAAAAATGTTGGTGGGTTCTTTAATATAAGATGGAAACCTCCTCCCTCCCGCTACTGTTTTTAATTTAAATTTTGTCTTTAAACAAAATCTATCAGTAATCGTTGGTCCAGGATTAAGTCTGGCATTTATAAACTACCCCAAATCAATGCATGTTTCAGTGATATCAATGTATCACTGATAATTTGAATAATATGCCTTCTGTAGCGAAACTTTGAAATGTCTTTCTTGGGCAAATGTGTTAATTTTATACCACTAGCTTACCAGTGTGTCGTGTGTAGCTTAGTTATTCCTGCTGTTTCCTGGATCTTTAATTGTATTGACTCTACTCTGTGAGTGGAAGATCTTCTACCCTTCAGAAATCTGTCATTTTTAAGTATAGAGTTGTGCTCCCTCTGCAAAGAGGAGGAGACCAGCAGGCCAGGTTGACTTGCAAACTTGGCCCCACCTTGGTTAGAAAGAGGGGCTGGGCAGAGGGGGAGAGCTGAGCGACTGGGTGTTTATTCAGTGTGACAGACCATGGTGCGAGTGCGTTGTGTGCATTTGGGCAATATCCCTCTGAGATATTTAACAGAGGGCTCTGCTTTGCCTAAAAGCACAAGAGAACTTGAAACACGGTTTTAAATGCCTTCTAACACCTTTGCATCTATGGAGAGTTTAACAGACGCGTTGGCTTTAATTTCCTGGTTAACTTTTAAACCTGCTTACAACATGACTAGTTGGTAAGTTGCAAGGTGCTGTCATGGTCTGCTAAATGGTGTTTCAAATGCCATTGACTGGCTTTGAATGCTTTCTTTCCTGCTGTGAATGAACCAGGAGCTGTCTTTCATATCTTTTTTTTTTTTTTCTGTCATAGCTATGTCAGTTATTGCAAAAACTCCAGCCAAATAGCTGTGCTGGCAAAAACCCTAATGAAGGTGCTGTGATAGCAGCTAAAAAGTTTTCCCTCTGGTGCAGCTTTAATTCTGTTTGGGAAACTGATTTAAATTAAATCAGGCAAAAGAATGCTTTTGAGTGTATAAGCTCTGTCTCCTGTGAGGCTTTGCTGATAGGGTTGCACCAGCAAAACCTTTAAAGTGCACAGAAGCCCAGAGCAAGCAAGAACTAACTTGCAGTCCTTAATATGATGACTTAAAAAAAAAAAAAAGGCTATGTAATCAAAATCTTGACTGAAGAATTTTGAATGTAACTTCTCATCTTGGAACTAGTTTTAAGCTTTGTCATGTGATTTAGAAAGAGCAGAAGTCTATATCTGAATGACTTGTCATTTCATAAGGCCCTGCATGTGATTGTGGTTTTTTTTTTTTTTCCTTCTCTCTCCTCCCCTTTGCAAATAAACAGAGCAATAGAAAAACTGAACGGGTTTCAGCTTGAAAACTATTCCTTGAAAGTTGCATACATCCCTGATGAAATGGCAGCCCAGCAACCTCCGCAACAACATCCCCAGGGAAGACGTGGATTTGGACAGAGGGGTCCTCCAAGGCAAGGGTCACCCGGTGCAACCACAAGGCAGAAACCACAGTCGGACGTTCCTCTACGGATGCTGGTTCCCACGCAGTTCGTAGGAGCCATTATCGGGAAAGAAGGAGCGACAATCAGAAACATTACAAAGCAGACACAGTCCAAGTAAGTTACTTTACTAAACTGTAATTGTAAGCTTTAATATTGTGTCC
Source organism: Gymnogyps californianus (assembly GCF_018139145.2). Lineage (NCBI taxonomy): Eukaryota > Metazoa > Chordata > Aves > Accipitriformes > Cathartidae > Gymnogyps > Gymnogyps californianus. The sequence goes on from NC_059472.1 coordinate 132,271,765, forward strand.
TCATCTCCCACGTAAAAGGAAACTTGTAAAACTTCACAACTAACCTGTGTGGTCAGAGAGCAAATGAAGCTAACAGTGAACAGGAAATCTTTTGCAAGATTTATTTAAGGACTGGATTCTGTCCTTGACACATGTTCAAATGCTAGCTGACTTGTTTCTCCCTTTTAAAAAAAATGAAATTAGGCAGTGCTAGTAGGGATGGTACTTGATGCCGGAGGGTTTGCTTACAGATGTACTAATAAGGTTCTGGCACAAAAAGTGAAACTGAAAGAGCTGTAATATGTTGGTCTGTGGGACATACAGTCAGTGTGGTGACAATCCAAGTCTTTAGGTGTTTATTCTAGTTTTAGTTTAATTTAAGGCATTCTTGGGATTTATAAATGTTTCAATTCAAGGGGGGGAAGAAAAAAATAACCTTCCTGTCTCCCCTCACTACTCCTTACACCTCACCCCCATGTATTTCTGGTGAATACATTGTTGCTATCAAGTTGCAGGCCACACCAAAACACAGATTAAGGAAATGCACGGGAGGCAAAAAGCAAGCTGCTAAGTGACCTAAGAAGCTTAGAGCACTAGGGTCTAGAGATGCTGGAGGAGATTGTTTTCAGTGCGTGTTAAATCCCTACCCATAAGGAAGAGCTCAGCGCAGATGCAGAGGGAGGCGGGGATTGTATTCAAAGAATTCTTCCAGGATACTTGTAAGAGCGGAGAGTGAAAGATGCTGCCTTCAGCGGTACACTGGTATGAGCCCCCAGCTCTGTAGTTACAGCAGGCAGGACCTGGAATGAGCTGTATGTGAGGGGTATGAGGGTGGGTGGCTTCAGTTTTGAGAGTAGTTAATGAGGATAAGTGAGTCCTCACTAATTACACCCCCTATCCCCCCAACAAAGAGGCTCCCCCTCCCCAAACCCAGGATTATCATGATGCTCCTTCGAGCCTCTCATTAGCATGTTGTAACCCAGGAGACTATTTGCTCTGTTTAACAACACAGGTTTAAGAGATTTGTGGTGTCCTGACAAGACTTGGTTGTAGTTTGCTTATGGGTAACCAATTTTTCAGGTGATATCTAAAACATCTAATTCTCGGACTATAAAAATCCTGGAAGATTGGCATAAGGAAAGCTTTCATCTCTTAAAAGGCTGGATAGAGCAGAAATAATCACAGGTTGCTAACTTTACAGATATGTTACTTCAAGAATGATGTTTTCATTGGTTTGAGTGTAAAAGAAAAAATGTCATCTACTTCCAGTTGCACCAAGGATTGCCACGGGCTTCTTAGAAAATGCTGCATTGTGAAACAAAATGAACTTTCAATATCAGAAAGAACTGGAAAAATAAAAGGGCTTGTTGAAAAGCAGCATGGTTGTTTAAATTTGGAAACAGCTATGATTTGGGGGAGAGGGGAGGGGAGGAAGCAAAAAGCAGAGGTGGAAAGACTGTGACCTGCAGTTATTGGCAGAGGACAAATAATATCCAAGGCATTGTTTTGATGCAGATCATAACTAATTATTGTTAAATTCCTAGAGCTACATAAACCATGGTGTAGACTAAGGCTAGTAGTTTTAGGGTGGCAGAGAGTGGAGCTAGAGGAAAGGTAATGTCAGGACAAATTTTAGGCTTAAAAAGCATAGGAAAGTAATCTTGAGGATGAATGCAAGTACTACAATGCTACTTGCTAGCAGAGAAGTGCTAGGAAACTCTGCTACTGAGGTCATTAAAAAAGACAAGATGGGACAAAGCCTGACTGTATTGTAGCTGCACAGTCGTTATTAGTGAGGTGACGGGGCTGGTGATAGAGTATTGGGAAAGCTTGATCAAATGTTGTCTTCAGTGGTTTACCAGATTGTCTATCTAACAACTCCCCTGAATATCTTGATGGGAGTTTAATGAGGAAAGGACATCCCAGTGTCCACAAAGATGGGGTTTAGCTGGTAAAATCAGGATAGGAGAGGCTCTTTTATAACACACACAAAATAGTGTTTGGAGATGTTTAAGTAGTTATATACTCTGCAAAATTAAACCACTTTAAATGTAGTCAGTGTTAGCTCAAAATAAATTAGTTTTATGAGAGTTGGAAATATGCAAGGCTTACCATACAGTACATGGTTACAGTTAGTGTTTTTCTTTCTTTCAAGAATTGATATTCATCGGAAAGAGAATGCAGGTGCTGCTGAGAAACCAATTACCATCCACTCAACTCCTGAAGGCTGCTCAACGGCTTGTAAAATTATTATGGAGATCATGCAAAAGGAAGCTCAAGATACTAAATTGTGAGTAAAAAGCATTTCATTGTGGAAGCATTAAAAAATCTGAATTCTTGTTGACTCCATTTAAAAATGTAGTCTTTAAAAACTGTTAACAAGTGAATTTTTGTTGCCATTATCCATATTTAAGTAGGTAAAGGAACTAAGACTTTTTTTCCTTTCAGGACAGTCCTCTTGCTTAATTAGCCCCAGCACACATCTACGTTTTCAGCCATTGTCTGGCTGTGATTTTGAGGTGAACTGGAGCAAATACTGAAGTTTCTTGAGCAACTAATAGCTTTTAATCAGAGTGAGCATAACAAATTGTGAGCTCTCACTAAAAGCTTTAAGGTTTATTTCTTCCTTCCCAACAGCTCTTGCTACTTCAGTCTGAGTTTTATTTAGCAGGTAAGTTACAACGAAGCTATAGATGATAGTGCTGAAATGTGCATTGCACTTGGACTCATTCTGCATCTAGTATAAACATGCGTAAGTGAATGGGAGTTGTAGACATTTCTATGAAAATAAAATTTATCCATAACATGCATAAAAACTTGCACTCTGGTCTCCAAAAGTCTCACTGGGTGTAACCTCCATTACAGTACAGAAGAAATTCCCTTGAAGATATTGGCACATAACAACTTTGTTGGCCGACTTATTGGCAAAGAAGGAAGAAACCTGAAGAAAATTGAACAGGACACAGATACTAAAATCACGATATCTCCGTAAGTTTTCGGTGGCCTAATCTCTTGGTGAGATGTCTCAAATAGCAGCAATGCCGCTGCAGTACATTCAGGTACAGAGTTCTTACAAAAATATTACGTGTTTTGAAGGCTGAGATAACAGCCTTTGGAGGCCTTTCCATAATGTGGATTAAACTGTTACTTAAGCTCAGTTAAATTTAATGTAAACAGTGAGTCTTCATTGTAAACTCAGTCAAGAGCAAGCCTAAAAATAACATAGGCTATGTGGAGCCTGTGTTAGACTATATTTTAAGTGTTGGTTGTTTTTAACATATTATACCATATGTAATGACGAGTGTTTGAAACTATAAGCCTGGATCAGTTCTGAGCTATGTGTGGAAATGAGTGAAACTAGTGATGCTTTAGTTTCTGGTATAGGTTAAATTTTTGGACAAAAGGGAAGGAAATAAAGCAAGTGAATACTGAAAAGAGTATTTTTAGTAGCGGTTCTGTCCCTCTTGGCCACTAGCAGCCAAACTGGGATACACTGACTAGTCTGCTTCAAAGTAGTAGCTTTTGGTCTGTGAGTTTGTGAAGGTAACTGAGACCTGCTCAAATTTAGCTGAGATTAAACAGGAGTTTTCACCTTCACCGGAAATCTGCAAATCACTGATTAGATCAACATCTCTGTAGAAGCTTGGCTGTTAATAGTAGTTTTACCCTGGAGTAATATCTTCAGAGAACCTCCCGTTCTGAATAACGAATACTCTGGCATGAACTTTCAAGCATTTGAGGGCATCCTGGACTTAAGCTTTAGCCAGAAAGAGTGAGAATATAGGTTGTAGGAAAGGGAGAAAGTTTGGAAGACACATGAAGGTGCGTGAAGAGGTGTGAACACATGCAGGAGACAAAAAAAAAAGTGTACTGCAGAAAATAGCTTAAATGAAGGCAAGGAAGCTGAGTGAAGGAGGTTCCTCAAAAAAAGGAAATTCAAAATTGGGTGAAAGAACCCGAGACCTTCCTGAAGGTATGTAAACGTTTAAGGAATTAGTCTGAGGAAGAGAAGTGAATCAATTGGAGAAAAAGCACCCAAATAAGTGTGTTTCAAGAATAGGTTTTGTAAGGCCAGCATGCTCTCTTAAATGTGTTGGCATAAACATTTTGTTTGCAAACAGTATGCAGACTGTTAATGCTATTTCTTAAAGGAAAAGCAATATGTACATGGTAAATGGGATAATGGTCTTCATTCCGTGAAACCAACTTGTCTTTATTGATGACGACACAAATAACACATTGTCTGTAAACACTTGCAGAGTATTTTTTAATTTAGCAAGTTAACGGTTTATTTGCATTAAAATCTTGGCCTCAAGGTTATACTTACCGTGTTATGCCTGAAATAGCTCCATGAAGTCACCTGGTTTAATCGGTACATAAAAGAAAGCATTATATGCTCATTGATTCTGCTTTGTCTAATTAGTCTTTCTCCTGATCTCTTCATTTAGGCTTTTTGGTAAGCTTGTCCATAAAGTTAAAGTAAGGCAGCTGGTTTGGGAAAGTGTTTCCTCTCTTCTTTGGGGTGTTTTCCACCACTTTCCTTCCTGAGGCAGTAACTCAGTGCTCGCACACTGGAAACTTAAGGATTGCTTTGTGGATGCATTTCGTGCTTGCCGCTGCTTAACTGAGATGTGCAGGTTGCCATGTTGCCCGCTGTGCAAGAAAGCAAGCATTGCATGCTTCTTCCTTTCTCCTTCCTGCCATGGGCTTCCTCACCCCTCCTGCATCCTGCTCTGACTTTTTTTTTCTTTTTTTTCCTTTTTTTTTTTTTCTTCACCCCTTCAACTCACCTTTTCTCAGTACATGGATATGCCATGGCTTCCCAGTCGGTTTCTTCCATTTTACCATACTAGGTCAGCATTTGTTACCTAACAAAGCACTAGTTTAATGCTGTAACCCTTTCATTTTCCCTGAGGAGTTGCTAGCGTTTTGCAGCAAATGTTGACTTGCACAGCTTTTGGTTTTCCTGTTATGAGGATTTGGAGGCTCTCCAGTTTCACTGAGGGTTGGGCTTTTTTCCCCTCCTTCCTTAAGGAATCCACTATCGTTCTCAAGGAAAGAAAGTTCCTTATGGTCTGTGTTTCTGGGATGTCTAAAACATCTAAAGCCCTCTCTCTGTTGGTAGGGCTGGTGTGGAGTGCGAAGCTGAACGGTGCTGCACTGCTCTATAGCTCATGTTCCTACAGAACGTGATGGTTCCCATCTTGTGTTGCACCTCAGCACATCTCAACCATCTGATGCCAAACCTTACTGCGGTAGTTTTTGTTGTATTTCCTGTGAGGACAGAGTTTCTCCAGATTCTCTGAGAACTGTGTTTGAGCCCTGTTATGAATTGATACTACGCTCTTAGGAGGTCAAACTCAACACACTCGGATGTCATCGTACTCGAATGATAAACCTGGATTACCCTCTGCTGTTTACTAATTAACTGTGCTTCTGTTTCATTTGCAGATTGCAGGACTTGACACTCTATAATCCGGAAAGGACCATTACAGTTAAAGGCAGTATTGAAACTTGTGCCAAGGCTGAGGAAGAAATTATGAAGAAAATCAGGGAGTCCTATGAAAACGATATTGCTGCTATGAATGTGAGTTGTCTTGTGGCATAGGCCCTTTCTGGAACTAGAACCACAGAAAGATTTAGGTGTGAGGGACTTCTGGAGGTCACCTGGCCCATCAGGGGGGTTGCTCAATATAGGGCCCGCTTCAAAGTTAAATGAGGTTGTGTAGGGACTTGTCCCATCTTGAACATCTCCATGGGTAGAAAGTCCACAGTCTCTCTGGGCAGCCTGTGCCCTGTCTCACTGCTCTCGTGGTGAAAATTTCTTTCCTAATATCACATCAGAATTTCCCTGTTGCAACCTCTCTCTGTTGCCTCTTGTATTAATTTGTGGGGCTTGGGCAAGGTTTTTTATTATTTATGTATGTATGCTGTTTTAATGAAGACTTTTTCAGGTTTGTTTTGAGTAGGGGAACTGAGAAATTGATTTAGATTGAAGAAATGAATGAGCATTTAACTTTTTTTCTTGTTGCAAAAACCTAAAGGAATGTGTGTTTATGTATTGGTGTGGTTTATGTGCTCCAGTTTGTATATGTTTCTTAAAGTAGTGATTCCCAGTCTCTTCATGTTAAAAGCATAACATATGGAAGAAGGATCTCTCTTGCTTTCAATTATTTAATTTAAGAAGGCTTTATTAAGGTTTTTCTTGATATAGATGATAAAGGCATTTAGTTATTCAAAGATGATTGGTGATCATACAATAAAAACAACACACTTCATTAGTTTGCCAAAGTATTACTAATGCATATTGAGAAATGATTGAGATTTTTGATAAGCTATGAAGAACTTTTTGTGTGTGTATCCAAATCTTATGGTCTAGAATAAGACTGTAAATATTTTTTTAGTTTACAGTAGTCTCTGATTTTCTAGAAATGGCTGTTTTTCATGGTTTTCCTGCTGGCTGGAGAGAATATTCTCCCTGCTTTTCCCCTCCATCCCATACCATAAGCAAATTGTAGGACACAAACTACACATGAGGACACAAAGTATTTTATAGCGGTACATTTTTGCTTTGTATAGCGAGCAGGAACATGGGGTGAGCTTGAGGCTGCTGTGCTTTTGGCAAAGGTGTGGTAAGCAGAAAACTACCTCTGTTACTGGATGGATTTCAAGTTTAGTTCGTAGTGATTATTAGAGTAGTTTTTTAGTTGGTAAAGTGTTTGGAGGTTTTTAGGTGTCTCATGATTGGCTTATCTTGATGGCCTGAGACGGTGTCTGTCTCTAGCTGAGGTATTTTTAAAGCATGGTCATATTACTGGGCAATAATCTGGAAAAGTGAAAAAGGGTACTGACAAGTTTTGTATCACGGACAACAAATGCTTCCTACTACAAGATGCTGCCACTTTTCTCAGATGTGGTCAAGTAAGGGACATGCAACTTTATAGCTGATGCTTTCCCAGCAAACGCTGGGGGTATCTTCATCTTTTGCAAGGCATGGGAGGCAAAGGACATGGGAGGGAGGATGGGGTTATAGTGTGGCGTATGCCCCCAGTATATGAAAAGTCAGGGCTTGTGCATGAGCTTTCTCTGTTTCTACAGGGCTGTCTTTTTAGTATAAAGCCAAAATTATTATATTCTTTGATAATTTTGTTCACTCTGAAAGTAATTCTTACTGTTGCCTGAATTTCTTCTCATAAAGTTTGTCATATGTTTCACTGATTTAAGTTGTAGCAAGTGATTCCCAGCTGCCTTTCCTACTACATGTTTTTAATGTTATTGGTCTGTGCATATGTCTGGGAAATAGGTTTGAAGCAGAGTCCTTGGGTAATGGAGATGAAAACTTTTTTTAAATAACATACTGACATCTTCTCAAAAGGTTAATAGCCTATGCCAACTAGGATTTTGATTGAAGTTAATAACCAGGATTGTAAATCTTAAATAACTCTTCTGCCATTGCAGCTTCAAGCACATTTAATTCCTGGATTAAATCTGAATGCCTTGGGTCTGTTCCCACCTTCTTCTTCAGGAATACCACCTCCTGCAGTGAGTGTTGCCTCTGCTGCTGCTGCTGCTTCATATCCACCATTTGGGGTAAGGGAAGTCTCTGATTTTGGATGGTTAGTGGATACTAATCTGTACAATGCTGCTGTTCAAAACTAATCAGTTTGCTGTATTTTTGCCAAATTACCTCAAAGATCTGGGAATGGTGTTTTCGTAGCTGTGTTCTGTCAGTTTTCTAAATGTTGTCTGTCTGCCTGCTTGCACACTGAAAATATTTCATGTGGCTGCAGTTGGGAGCAGGCATTCACTGGTCATTTAGTGAAATGCTCAGTGAAACCAGAAGATGGTGTTTCTTAGAAAAGTGTTGGATCCTATTTTCTAGAGAAATTGAATTATTACAGAAAGAAATTTCATATAAAATGGAATTTAAAAATTGCTGGAATTTTCAATTAATAATGCTAGTCTGCAATTGTATTCCTGTTGATATGGAAGGAAAAAAAATGATCTCTTGTCATAAGGCGGGGATCTGTATGTAGGTAAAATGTTTGTTTGAATGTAGTAGTTTTATAAATGTACAAGCCCTGTTGAAATGCAGTATTGCTAAATATATAGGATTTAAATTACATGGATGTCATGGTTTAACCCCAGCCAGCAACTAAGCACCACACAACTGCTCGCTCACTCCCCGCCCTGTGGGATGGGGAAGAGAATCAGAAGAGTAAAAGTGAGAAAACTCATGGATTGAGTTAAAGACAGTTTAATAGGCAAAGCAAAAGCCACGCACACAAGCAAAGCAAGGAATTCATTCACCACTTCCCATCGGCAGGCAGGTGTTCAGCCATCTCCAGGAAAGCAGGGCTCCATCATGCATAATGGTTACTTGGGAAGACAAACGCCATCACTCCAAACGTCCCACCCTTCCTTCCTTCCTTCCCCCAGCTTTATATGCTGAGCATGATGTCACATGGTATGGAATATCCCTTTGGTCAGTTGGGGTCAGCTGTCCCACCTGTGTCCCCTCGCACCTTCTTGTGCACCCCCAGCCTACTCGCTGGTGGGGCGGTGTGAGAAGCAGAGGCGGCTTTGACTCTGTGTAAGCACTGGTCAGCAATAACTAAAACATCCCTGTGTTATCAACACTGTTTCCAGCACAAATCCGAAGCATAGCCCCATACTAGCTACTATGAAGAAAACTAACTCTATCACAGCCAAAACCAGCACAATGGATTAATCTCCAGAAAGCTGTCATTTACTTGCCACATTGCTCTCTAAGAAATAGGTGAAAAAGTTCAATGGAATCTTATTAAAATCCAGTGCTGATTAGTAATCATAAATGAGGTCTTTTGCTATGGAGCAGAAGATAATTTTTTTGTGTCAGAAAGCTACAGAATCTTTCTGGAAAGAGATGGTGCTCTGCTATTCAAGAAAAGACAACCTCATTACACAGAGAAGGTGTTTTTTTCATCTATTCCCTGTTTCTGGTGGTGGTTGTTATTAGCAACTCAATGGAAGATGAATTTTTAAAATTAACTCTAACAAGTGGATGACAGAGCTTTACAAACTCTGATGTGGCTGACTTTGCACTCTTCTTTGCTCAACAGTAATATCTAGAGAGCTAAGTCTGAGACTCTTCGTGAACTAGAAAAGTGAAAATGCAGCACAGCACACTGAACTTTATCAAATAACTCAAGTGGGTCTATATATATTACACTAAAGGGTAGTTGTTGCCTAAATATTTTTCCCAGCGGAAGAAGCCAAGAAAATGTCACTGCAAGGAACAGGAAAAATTCCACACTCGTAGCATTGTTTGTGGGAATGAACAACTTGGGTGTTATGAATGTATTACAAACTATATTGAGTATAATAGTGGCTTTATCAGGAAAAAGTGCTCCAATGAAAACTACAATGGAAATATGTTTATACTCGGTTATTTTACTGCTAATAGCAATGCCTCTATTTATGACAAACAAATTCTTTCCACCCCCAGTCCCTCTGCACTTTGATTAGAGTGGCAGACTAAACTGAAAAATACAGGTTTCTGCTTCATTGTATTGTATAAAATGCCATCTGTGGTAATGGATTGCCTCAATTTATTTCTTCTTTTTAAAGAGAAACCAGAGGTGATTTGTTAACAGTATATAACTTTCTCTACTTTAGTGGTAACGAAAAGTGTAGCTTTTTCTTTCTTTTTGCTCCAGATTTGCAAACTACTTTGCTGTTCTTGAGATTCATACTGTGAGCCTACAGCTCTGTTCCTCACTTGGTTTATTTTCATTTCTTTCCCACTTTTTCCTTTTGTTGTGGTTCTTTCAGCACTGTTTAGGTGCATACTTAAAGCAAAAGCAAGAATTTGGTGATTTCAATCTTATTCCTGTCTGTCCTTCTGTTGCTAGTCCCCCCCGATGCACCTTTTTTGGCCTGTTAGCATCTCTGGCAGTTTCCAGGTTTCTGGAAATAGGATAGTGGCAACATCTGGAAAAAGGCATCAAGAAACAAGTGTCACTGTGTAAAAGTGTAGAAACTTTGCAGCTGGAAGGACCACACTGTCTGAACCCTCTCTTGCTCCTGTTCATGCTGTTTGCTCAGTCCTCTGAATAAGCTCTCATTCCAGATAGTCTAGATGTATGACAAGCTAACATGCAAAAAGAAGGGATAAACTCACAGCTTCAGAGGATAAATTCTGGCTTTTATGGAGGTTGGGGGTGGGACCAAGACAGCCCCTGAACCTAATACTAAGCGCTTCTGAAACAAATGCATGAACAATTGAAACTATCTCACCTTTTCTTACTTACGTGTGACCTTATCTGGAAAAGAGCAGGTGGTTCTGTGGGCTTCAGGCAAGTCAGTCCCTCAGATTACTTGGAGTAGCTGTCCCTCTCTGGGGAGAGGAAAACAAGGAAAAGTATGATTTTTATCTTGTAATGGATGCATTTTTCCAGAAAACAAAGTTTCTATTTTTAGGGGGTTTTTGTTTTTTATTTTATTGGACAAAGACTTTTAGATCTTGTTTGTGTATGAAGTTAGTTTCTGTAATTTCTGAGTTTTACTCCTCTAATTTTTTTTCTCTAGTAGAATAATTTTTAAGACACTGATTAAATAGGGTATTGGGGCATGTAGAAGTAGGAAGAGCAAAAGAAAAGGGCTGGCTATATGTTGAAGAAGAAATGGAAACAATTTGAAAGGCTAAAGGTAACCGCAGAGGGGGATCTAGGAGAGCTCATAAGAGAGTTAAAAAATCAAATAAAAATCTGTGTGAGTAAAAGAGGCTTCAGGGAAAGAAGGTCTTAGAAGAAGCATTAATGAAGAAATCACAGGGAGACTTTATGTCCATTTACCTATGAGCTATTCATTACCAAGTTCCTTGTTTTGGCAAAAGCGTTTGGGCAACCCAAGTCCCTTTAGCTTGTTTTGAGTGGATGTCCTTGTGCGCTTGGGAGCACTGGTTAGCTGGCACCGAGGATATCCCTTTCAGGCAGCAGAAAATCCTTTTTGAAAACACTGCTGGCATCAGGGTATAGGAAGTGTGTCCTGCTGCTGTCATTTTTGTCAGTGCAAATTTTGCCTTCTGCTCAAGGCTGGACATGGGTGGCTCTTCCCTTTCTCCTGTCTGTCTGACTGAGCAAAGGTGTGTTCCTCAGCAATTTCAGCTACACCATCATCAAGGGCCTCTTGGCATCTAATGTCATTGAAGTCCTTTTGTGAATGTGTGCTTACAAACCATATAGGGAGCTTTGGGACCCCACTATGATGTGCCTGAGGGTTATGAAGCTTTTGTTTGAATACCTTTGTATGGACCCTTTCTTCTCCTTGTTGTGGGGATGGACTCACAAGTGGCTCTCCCTTGGGTCAGAAGAGGTAGATGGGTGAGCCTTGGGCATTTGCAGAAGAGTTTCCATGTGGAGCTTATCCTTCATATGTACTATCTTCTAGTGACAAGGTTGTTGCTGTGACCTTGTGTAGGACTTGTTCCCAAAGAAACTGAGGTGTCATCTTAATTATTGAAACAAGTGTCTATCACATTCCTGATGCTGCTTTTTTTATATGGGTGGAAAGAGAAAAATCCGCATAGTAAACAGATCTAGGATTTTGTTACACTGCCAGAGCTTAAAGTGACAGCTCTGAACACCCATATATAGAGCCATAGCCCAGTATTCCTAAAACTGAGTATTCAGGAGCTTGGGACTGAGTAATTAGATAGGTTTAGCTGCGTTAACGTGAGCTGTGTGATGCTTCATCCTCTCCCTCTTCACGCAAAACTTTAAGACGTATTTGACAAGAGCATAAACACTGCTCTTCAGCTGCCTCAGGAACAGTCCAGTGTCACAAACTTAGGAGATGGCGATGTTATCAAACACTGGTTTGCATTTAGCTCCTTGGACTGGGTCATGTTCAGGAGAACAATTTCCAAGTGACTGAGATACCTCATTCTGCATGGTCCGTCTCCACGATGGTTCACACTGGTGTATAACACCGAAGTCTTGTTGCATAGAGTCTAATCTAACTCAATCTAATGAGATGCAGTTTTTGTCTCACTAAGAATCTGGTTGTTGCTTTACCCTTTATCCTGGCAGAGGAGTCCGTACAGGAAAGCACAGGCTGTCCTTGGTACCTGTCTGTTCACAGATATAAACACGCATGTGTGTGCACATGTCCGCTGCAAGTGGCTAACAGTGTCCGAGCACCACATCTAGTGCAGGCTAACCATTCTTTTTTTTTTTATATTTACCTATTACCAGCAACAATTCTTGATATTGCAACTATATAATTTATTTGCAAAGTACAAGCTCTGTTTACCTGTTTAAAGCACTCATTTTGTGTAGTCATTTAAAAGGGATGCAATGGAACTGCATATTGTGTTTTGATTCCTGAATTTTCCTGTCTATTTTTGCAAAAATCCAAGATCTGTATACTTTTCTCTGGCCTCCTAAAAGACAAGTAAATCAGAACATGTGGGAATCACTGAAATGTTTCAAAGTTTGAGGAAAAAGTAGGACTTAAGAAATGTCTCAGTTAAGAATATTAGGAGCTAAAAATTATTTTTACTGTCAAACGGGCATGATTTTACTCTTATGATCCTGGTGATATGATAAAACTAATGGGTTTTTTGATGAATGCGTGCCCTTGTGTGACCATAGTAAGGACCAGTAGCTGTTCTGTGCCTATTTGCAGCTGATGTCTTGTCCAGCTGCTTTTGGGCCTGGAGAACCACCACTTTCTGTTTATCCTTAAATCTTTCTCCTTAACTCTGCACTTAAATGCTTGTATGTGTTGCAGTTCTGACACAATTGCAAATAGTTTTGTTAGTCTGCCCACTGTCACTCATAATGAATGTCATGAGCTGAGTACTTGCATAAAGAATTGGGATTTGTATGAGGAGAATAAGATTCTGAAAAAGTGAATATGCCCCATGCTTACGTTTTCCAGAAGATACGTTGCCACAAAAAATGTTTTAGAAAGCATCCCAGCCAAACTGCTTCAGATGTAGTGTTGTACTGCTCAAAGCTGTTTTGATGAAGTTGTTGCTTCTGTCTTCTGAACTTTGGGGAGAATATGCACATACTTGTCTCTCAAGAATAGAGTTTGTTCTCATGCAACACTGAAGATTTTAAAGCTCCAAACAAACAAGAAATCCTTGTCTTAGAGTTCAACTGTGTACAGTCATGCAATTAAATACACCTGGCCCATCTACTGGGGTTAAGTGGGTTGCACCCTTCCTTTTATAACTGAAACTTTGCATGTTTAATTGTACATCTGACTGCATTTCTTTTGTAGCCTTTGGGTTTGAAATTTGGCATCCCAAGGGTATGGGGGAAGGAGGGCTAACCTGTGGAGAGCTCATCCTGCCCTTGAATGTCCTGAAACAGGGCAGTAGAATTAATTCTCTCTCTGTCGCATGGCAGATGTACTCAAACATGTAGGAAGGTGAGAAGTAGACAGCTTTCCTCCACAAGACGAGTTCACGCCAGCTCTCTCCTGCATCTGTAAGGTCCTGTAAGAGACAGCTGAAATTCTGCTGTGTGAAAGTTAGGTAAGGTGAAGAGACGCTCCTCCGCTCGCAGTAGGACTGCTTTCTCTACTGGTCTTTTTGCACACCCATTTTAGCTTCTGGAAGCTCTACCCTCAAAATGCACTCTTTCTAACCTTTTCTTTAGCCTCACAGTTAATTTTCAGGTTATGTGATATGCATAGAGGCTTTTAGGAAGGGGGGGGGGGGGGAAGAAAGAAAAGAAAAAGGTAGTTTCCTACAGTAAACAAAACCAAGAAATCAAACGACCTTTTTGTGATGACAAAAAAAGTCTTGTACAGCTAGGCTGATAGGTTGCTTTCCTTTATTCTTTTTGCCATCTCTTGAAAGTTTTTGTTGCAGGTGAGGAACATGCCAATGGAAAACTTTCTCCTTAGAAGATGTTGTGGTCAAGAGAGAGATTCCTTCTTTATTCTCCAGTAATTTGCTTAAATAATAATAGTAAAGAAGAGATCTTCTATATCGCATAGATGTAAGAGAAGAAATAACTGTATTGTGCTTTTGGCAGGAAAGAAAAGTAATTTAAAATGAAAAATTGCTTCATTGAGGGCCTTCATTTGATGCCCTGAGCATAGATGAGAGACAAGGAAGAGGAAAAACTGTCCTATGTTTCCAGGTACTTTGACTCTTACTTGGTGGAGTTGGGCTCCTTTGGATGTCTGGGTTTGATAGGATTAGCTCGCGCAACTGTTACGTCTAAACTACCCAGGGGTAGTAATGTATGTACATCTATAATGTGTGTAGTCGTAAGTGGCTTTGCCCTAATTTGGCTAGCTTGTTAAGCAGTAGATGATTTTGTGAGGAGCTGTCCTACAGCCAAAAGAGGATGTGGTTTTGGGGGGTGAAGAAGGATTTGCCAGTGTTTTTACAAAATGTTTTTATATCAGTGAAATGAAAACCATACATGTGCAGTGCACACTTTTGAGGGCGGCACTATAGGACAACAGCATTGTCTGAAAAAAACACTACCAGCTAATTAGACTTCTTTGAAGATTGTAACCTCAGTGCCTTGAATACACCTTTCCTGCTGCTTTGTTTCTTAAATTCATTAATGATGTATTTTTGCCAACTAAGAAATTTGCTCCATGGTGCATAATATTGTGGGATTGTTCTGCGCTGCGGAGAAAATGGTTGGTCCTCCCGCCGCCTCGAAGTCTTCTGCTCCTACCATGCTGTGTTGGCAGGGACCCATGTCCGGAGTAATCAGAAAATATTCTGCCTCTGGAGATGGACTGGCCCCCAGTGAGGGAAGCAAAAATGCAATTGGCACTGTGTGATGTACAAAGATCTGGCAAGTTGACAGTTGGTATCTTTTCCAAGGTGTTGAAGCCTCCAGTTATTCTTAATAGCTCTTTTTACAGTTCTGAGGTTGTCATAATGCAAATAGTATCACTTGCTAACTAGTAATGCACACTTTTTAAAATAAAAATGGTGGCTTCCTCGCTGCAGGTTTGAATACTTGTAGTGATATTTGTAGTTCCTTGGGACAAGAGATAAGAATTTGTGTTGATCCCCTGCTCCCAGATTATTGTTGTGGGAAGAAGATTTAGTTGGCGTTCCCTTGAACATCTCAGACTCCCAAGCTCTAAGTACCAGGCTCAGCATCTTCTGAATGTTAAACTAAATGGGAAATTTAATTCCTTAAGGTGCCAAATAATATTTTGTTACTACAGTGTGCTGAGCTCCTTCAGGCCAGAAACAAAAATAGGTCAAGTCCTCATTCTGGTGTAGCTGGCTCCATCTCTGGTTTGTTTGTTCGTTCGTTAAACATGATGGAAAAATAAGTGACCTTTCTGTGTTTTCACAACCTGTTTTCCTTGTAGCTGCCAAGGAATCTGAGAGCTGTGTCTTTGTAAACCAGAGCTGATGAGTACCTGTGTATCTTAAAGCCACAGATTTCATGGGCAACTTCTAGGAGTCTGGAGTACTCATGTGGCTGGTGTGTCACAGCCACAATTTTCGAAGTGTTTCTATACATAAGCACTTTTGTTTTGGTGGTTGTGCAGTGTTGCAACACCAAATACCTATGTTTGCTGCTTGTGAATGACCAGCAAAATTCCTGCTTACGTAGTTTCACAATCTGTTCCTTTGATTTCTGCTTTTGGCTGTCTATTCAGAATAAAAGGTGGCAGATTGCTTTTTTTTGGCATTGTGGCCAATCAGATTTTGCAAAAACAAAAAGTTCATGCCATGTTCAGAAATATGTCAGACCTGTTCCTGCTTGTGAAATGCCTTATAACCAGCCTGCCAGAAAATGTTCCTTCTCTGCTTCTGTGATTTCTACCCCCTTGCTCCTGGCTAGGTTTTCATGTTGGAAACACTTCTGATAGGTGCGGTCCTGTTTGTGACTTCTAGTAGTCTGAGGAGATCCCCATGGCTTGCCAGGTAGAAGACGACGGTGATGAAAAGTACTAAAGTTGAGAGCCAAGAAGTGGAGTGAGTAGTAATAAGTGAGATGATTTTAGTAGCATCTCACTTAAGGTACTGACCATTGTGTAATAACCAGCTGTGTTTGAGGTTCAGGTGTTGAAATGCAGTAGTCCACAAATTGGAAATGCAGACAGGGGTTATTGCTTAGGTTTTCAACCAAGAGGAGAGGACCAGCTCAGCTAGCTGGACAGAAGGCTCCCACCCGCACGGTGTTCTTTCTGGGTGTCCAGGACTGATGGGCGGGAAGAGGTAGAGCTGCATGGCCTTGCCGTGGGCTGATTGCTTCAGAAAGGGTCATGCTCTTGGTTCATCTAGTGACATGAGTATTTCTCACACGATGCAGCAGTAATGCTTGCAGGGTAAGGGGGAGCCCACTCTGCTCTGAACACAGCAGGTTGCCAGCCCAGAGACCCAGACGGTGGAGGGAGGTGGTGTGATGAGCTCCTGGCCACACTAGGAGAAGGTTGCTGCAAGCATGATGTTGAAGCTGCTGTGGGGGAGTTCCTTGTCGTACTTGGAAATCCTTCACACCACTCCTGCCTCTCGCATCAGTCTGGGGTTCGTGTGAAGATGAAGCCCTAGGTGGACGGTGGCAGTACAGTTTGTGCATGGGAAAATGGGTGATGCTTCAGGGCGCCTGCAGTGAATTTAAAAATACACTTTGCTGCTTTTAAATTATGTTTTGCTAACTCTTGACTGACTGAATTCAGCAGTGAAGAACTCTTTGTTACCTTCTGAGTGTACTCCTGGCTTTTCAGGTAGTGAATATGGCAGAAAGTTTTAGACTCACAGCATGGGCTTAAATCTGTTTTAAATAAACCCAGAAAGCTCGGAGGGTGGGGGGAGCTCAGGCTTCAGTTTGTTAACCTACACTGGCAGCACCACTTTAGCTGATGTACAAGATGGTGACCCAAGAGGCATTTGCAACGATGTTGTAAAACTGTGGATCATATTAGACCTATCTTCCAAGACTTTACATAAGTTTTCCTTAATAAGCCTCTTGTTTCCAACGAAGGCTTAGACTTTTAGCGTTAGTATTGGAAAATGAATACATTAGGATTTCTTTCACTGGTGTCAAAAGCTTATTTTTTATTAATGCATTGAATCCTACTGGAATGTCTTCAAGGGTACTTGGCTTAATGTTGGTTTCCCCTTGCTGCAAGTTTTTATTACTAAATAAATAAGAGCATTTAGTATAGCTGTAAGCCAGGATAATTCTTCACAGTGCATTGCAAAAACATGGTTTAAATTTTGGCTTTGAGTCTGGTAGAGGGTTTGAATAAAACGATACCTCACTTCCTGACAAAGTTTAGGGTACTCTGAAGACCAAGTGAGTCATCTGTAAATCAGCCTTGCCTCGGTGATGGTGAACATGGCAGTAGGGAAGGGGGAGAATGGCAAAAGAGAACTTTTTAATGCAGTCATCTACTGGTTGTATTTTTTTACTTTACGAAGTGGATTTGTTTACTATTTAAAACCAAGAAAACACCAATAACCCACTAGGCTAGATGGTAGCCAAACATTGGCTGAGACTGTTCCATGTAGCCTTAAAATAGTTTTTAATTATTTCCCTCACAGCTAAAAAAAAATGATGCTGGCTAGAAATGGATAACATGACTTTGTGACTTAAAATAAATGTCTTGTCCTAAGGTAATTCATTTGCAACACATTTAGAGTAAATGAAAACATGTACTGGAGATGCATAATGGGCTTAGAAACCAGCAAAGAACTGATTCTGCTGCCATTGATGTCTGGCACAAAATCCTATTTACTTCAGTAAGTACAATATTTTTAAAGATTTACAACCTTATCCCAAATGTTGCCATGGATTTACCAATCACATACATTTGAAGGAGCAAGGGGTCTATGGAAACACTTAAAAACATGACTGGAAAAAAATTTGTACTGTTGGCAGGCTTGCAGAGAAAGACTGAGATTAATGCTCAAGTTAACACGAGGGGCATAAATAACAAACATGCCCCCTTACTAGCCCTGCAATGGGTGGGATCACACGCTTATGCTGACTGAAGGAGCCGTGGACTGACCTAGCAGCAGTGTCAGCTGAAAGCAAGAGAGGGGTGTTCATCTTGGGGAAGAACTGAGGAGGCAAAATTCCATTCTTTTTTTTTTTTTTTTTTTTTGGTGGTGTTGGGGTTTTTTGTGGGTTTGTGTTTGTGTGTGGTTTTGGGTTTGGGTTTTTGTGTGGGGGTTTGTGTTTTTTTGTTTTGTTTTTTTTAAATACCATTCCCCAGATACAATGTCCACTCCCCCAACTCTGGCGGTTTGGGACCTACTTTTTTACCTACCACCATCTATTTGAAGAATCATAGCCTTATTTTTCTGAGTTTTCATCCTTGCCTGGCTGTGCTTTCGCTGTTATGCAAGTGTGAGATGATGAGGAATGCTTTTCCTTCTGATGACCTATCAGGTAAGGGAAAAGTTCTCCTTCTTGTGTGTGATTTTGGGCAGTTTGTAGGACTGATGCACTAGGCCTTGGCAGAAGTGGTGTTACATTAAGCTTATCCTAAGGGCAGCCTGTTGGGCTCTACAGATCTTTCTAACTGCAAGCAAGAGCTGCAGAAAGAAGAGTGAATGTGCAAATTTTCTTGGCTGGGAGTCGTCAGCTTCTAGCTCTGGTGTGGAGCAGTAGACCTCGTGCTGAAGGGCATGGGACAATATCCCAAGGAGGGGAAGAGCCTCACCCCAGCTGAGGCTCTGGAAACTAAGAAATGACTGCTCTGCTAAGCCAGTTTGCTAAGAGTAAACTATAAAGTGGTAGGGATGGCAGCAGAGAAGTGATTCTCCTGGGAAGATCTTCTGTAGGGCTGCAGAGTCTGGTTGGAGTGAAGGCCATCATCCTGACGGTACCCGCAGTGCAGGGGCTCCAGGGAAGCCCAGTGTAATGGGGAAGCAGCCAGGGGTAACAGGAGTTAGGAACAGGTTAGGCTAGATCTTCCATGGAGGTGGTGGGAATTTAAAAAAGAAATAATTTAAAAAAAAAAAAAAAAAAAGAAATAGTTGGTATGCACTGTTAGGCTAGGGACAGATGGCTGGTGTTCAGGGACTTGCAGGAGGTATGGAAGGAGGTGTATCCAAGCTGCTACAGGAAAAAGAGTTGGACTAGTCTAAAATGTTAGAGCTACTGGTGTGCAGAAGCAGTTGCTTAGCTTCATCCAATGGGGTAGATTAATTTACCTCTCTGTGTTAGATCAGTTTTCAATCATGATTTAAATGAGCAAGCAGGAAATCTGATTTAAGTTGGCTTATCAAGTTTTACATCTGTACTTTAGTTACCTTTCTGAAAGCCTTAGTGTAGTCTGTACCATCACAGCTACCCTTTGCTAACATAGTGAATATATCTTTCTACTTAAACAAGTATGCAGTTTACCATTTGCTTTGATTAATATATTTTTTCCATTTTCTGTTAAAAAAGTTGAATGGTGCTTTTCTTATTTGCTTGATTAATTTTTAACTTCTGATTTTCAGCAGGCTACTTCTGGATGGAAATCGGAATCCAATTAGTGAACAAAAACAGCACTTAAAATTGTTTTCATTAGTTAAATGTGCTGGATATGGACGAAAATGCCTTATCAAGCCTGTTTCGTGTTTAAAGCATACTGATTTTTGTAGAAACAAAGTATTATCAGCTGTTTATGAACTGAATTAATTGTTTCTGGTCACCATGCTCTTCAAGAATCTGTTTCTTAGAACTAAGAAAACTTGGTTTCTGAATCTCGGTTTCTGGAGGTTTTGTTGTTTGTTTTTTGTGGTTTTTTTTTTTAATTCTGAGAAACTAAGCTCTCCATCTGAGTGAACACCCTGGTGTTGTCTAACTGTGTGCCCCAGCTATGTGAGACACAAACTTCTCTCCCTAAAGCCATGTTCCTCAAGTGTATGCAGGCCTCCTGTCCCACCGCCCAGAAGAGTATGTAGCTTGCTTTATACTGTTGGACTGTTCAACATTAGGGTGGACTAGTCCTGAGCCCACCCCACAAATATTGCTCGGGCAGAAGAGGTGGTCTGTGCATCACAGACCTCTGAGACAGTTACAAATTAGGGTGGATGTATGGCCCATACATCCTGGAGAATCTAGGTTACTATTTTAAAAGATTTCCCCCCCCCCCCATTTCTGTCAGTTCTCGGGGCTGGGCTGGTCTTGAATAAACTATTTTCTTATGTGTGGGGAAAATAAAGTGAATGGGGGAAGAGGAGAAAATTGCACAGAATTTTCCATGTACAGGAGACCTTACTGTTGTCAAAAATTAGTTGATGACTAATTCCGTGACTTACTGAACTTTACAACTTCAGTAACGAATGCACACTACTTTAACATCTAGACTGAAGAGTATTCAAATTTAAAACTATACCGTTAAGGCCCTTAAGATTATGAAGTAAAAAAGATGAACTGCAGGATGCTCTCTAGAGTCATTACAGAAAGATATTCTACAAGATATATATATACACATATATATTTTAGTTTTTAAATTTTAAGTATATGTTTAAGCAAACTTGGCCTTGTTAAGGGAGTGAACGCTGAAGCTCAGATTCCACACAGTGGGAAATTAGTTCCCTAAATTTAATGCTTCTAACATATGTTTAAGATCTAGGAATCTATTTCTGATATAACTCATGCTAGAAGTTCCTGGAAAGCTCTATGACTTATGTGGCGTGGCATGGGGAAGATTAAATTATAGTTGATTTTCTTCCATCCTAAGATCCCCAGAAGCATCTGTAAGATTGATGGGTGGTGTAGTCATTGCATTATGTTTTGATGTGTTTCTCTTGGAGGATAGTCTTCCAGTAAATACAAAAGGATTTTAAAATTATTGTGGGTAAGGAGGTGGACAGATAATAAATTGAACTTGATGTTATGATACTCTCTTAAAAGCCTTAGCTAGACTTGAAAAAAGAAAAAGCTGGTGGTTTTGATGTTCATGTTTTAAAACAAATCAAACGGTATGGTTTTTTGAGTGGTTAAAAAATCAGTGTGGGTAAGGAAATGGACATAATCTCTCTAAGTCCTGTGTGATGTTATACTGGATATGAGTTTGATTATACATATGTGCCAATGTGCTTCTGCAGACAAGAATTCGAAAAATGACAATGTATAAACAGTTCAGTGTCGACAGATTCTCCACTGTTCCTTAATAAACATATATCACTATTACACCAAAACGGAAGTTTAATGTTAAAGAACCTCACTCACACAAAAATAATTAAAAAAAAGTCCTTTAGGGAAAAAAAGTTGAAATGTATCAACAAGTCACAATTATGAGGAGGGATGGGGGGAGAGCGCTACAGTGAGCTGACTGTACAGTTGGAAAGACACATGTACATCTTCTGTCTTTCATTGCCTTTGCCCATGTTTCATGTTTAAGGGTGAGGCAGCAGAAAGGAATTTCAGTGGTGAATTGAATCTAGCCAAGAAAGTGGCTTGAAATCAAGCTTTGGGAAGAAGAGGGGAAAACTCTGCTGCAGGCAGATGGGCAACAGAGGGAAGGCAGGAAATATCTGCAAACAAAAGTAATGAAGTTTGATTTGTTTCTATGGTAGAGAAATGTGTCTAGAGGTGGCTTTAGGTAGAAGCTGTGTAAATTCTTGAAAACCAAGTCAAGTTACATGTTTGATTTGTGGCAGTGTTGTCTGAATTAGCTGCAAAGTTTGTGTGCGTTAGCTCAAAGTTTAGCTGGAAGAGGGTGGCTGGAGTTGCATGTGGGAGGGAAAACTCTGGCAGTGGACTTTTGCAGGAGCTGGAGCATGTGTGGACAATCGAAGGCAAGGGGTCAAGGAGATGAGCGAGCAAGGGGTGGCTAAGCTGTCTGCACCTGGATTGGAAAGAAAGGTTGCCTCTACACCCAGTGCAGTTAGTATGGGTCCTTGCAACAAAACTGGAAAAAAACAAATGCCTCATGAATTTGTATCCATTTAGAAACAGTTTTCCAAAGTGGTGAGATCAACCAAGTACCTATTTCATTTCCAAATTACTGGAAATCTTGCTGGATTCACAATGAACATGTAAAAGGATTTACTATGAGTACACTCACAGGATGTTTGTAATAATAGGAGGAGAAAATGAGTAATCTTCTGGAAAGCAGTTTAACATATATACTGAAGTGACTGGTATCTTTCATTACAAATACGTAGTTTCAGGGCGTAGTTTTGAGATCATTTTAAACTGATCTATAGGCAGATTAAAAGGGGTGTTCCCACCTTTTCCCATGCCCTGACCTAATTGTTGTTGCTTCCTCCCTTGTTCCAGGACTGCTGTTTGTGTAGCTCTCTGGTTATTCGGGTCAGGGACCCACTGCCTGCCTTAAAAATCAGCTGGATCTGCAATCCTGCTGGCCACAAAGTACGCAGGGCAGTGGGGAGGCTGGGTGTAGAGGGCTGCAACCTGAGTCCAGGGAAAATGTGGGCTTAAACCAGCATAAACTGACTGTGAATCCTGATGCCTTGTACGTGTGAAAACACAGGGTAAATTGTGCAACTGTTGCGATCACCTGAAGCGACTGGCAGAATGTGTTTCTATTCTCAATATCCTATTTTGGGGTTTCTTCACCTGGTACATGGAGCTGTGCCTGGAATTTGTTTCCCCTGAGGTTACAGTTGACTTGTGTTTACCAAAAATAAAGTGGTAAAACTTGGAAACAAGCATTTTGTTCCGATTTGTTTACGGTTAATGCACTGGGACTTTGCTTCCCCTTGAAAGAAGTTACTGAAACTTAAAAATAAGTGGAGATAGCTTTTTTAGGATTGCAGCTGCTTTTTGCTTTGTGTTGCATATAGCATATTTTTTTTTCTGAAAATATCCCAGAAAAAGCTGCTTTGGTGAGCTTCCGTATGTGGGTCTGTATCCCTACCAAAATATACAAGTGAGCAAAGCTAAATGAGCACGGTTGGTCCCATGTGCTCTGCTTGTGGGTGCTCGGGCTGGTCTGCATGGTGGGCACCAAGAAAGTGAGGATGAGGATGGCTGCGTTGCCTTCAAATACCTCTGCAGGAAAAAGGGCTTGTTGGCTTTGTCTTGTTGAGGATGAGCAAAACAAATTTTGAAAATACCTAAGAGGGCTACATAGAGGAAGAAATGCTTTAAAAGGGAGGGGTCTTAAATATCTCCTAGTTCAAAAGTATTTCACACAAACCTTTCTTTGAGAAGTAACCCTGACGTAAGTGGATGGATTAATGGTATGGTGGCATAGTGGGTACTCGGTGGTGCCCCATTAGTCCGAGACGACCTCTTCTGAAATTGGTAAAATAGTTATGGCTTATTGTGGCATATGTAACCCTGCAGTTCAATCATCGCTATGCAGCACGTAGAGAGGATCTCAAGTGTTATATTTTGCTCTCCAGCTGGGGCGTCTGCTTGAAAGCACTAGGAAGCTGCAGTGGTGCCTGATATCCAGTGGGTGCAATGTTAGGGTCCTCTCGTTTTTAAGAACGCCTAATCTGGCATTTAATTTACTAGCCTGCTTGAGGCCTGCTGCCAAGGCTCCAACTGTTGCATAATGTTACACAGGAGGAATCGCTGGCAGTTTTCAAGCTGGCTATCATTCCAGATCACTCCCACACAAAGGAAATTGTAACATATATGTAACTCTGAGGCTTTTTGTGCCACTCAGCACAATCTAAAATTAAAAAAATAACTAGGAAAACTAGAAAGTGTTTGCCTGCTCAGGCTGTAGCCCCTCTGCTTGTAGCAGCCTCACTTGCAGTCTTGCATGTAGAAGAGAACCCAGACAGCGACAGGTAAGAACGAAAGCCTCGCAAAGAAGCAACACCTCAATCGTTTTTTAAAAGCCTAGGCATTAAAATTGCAAGTATTTTATAAAAGATGAAAGAATCCTCTTTTGGCTCAAACTGTTCTTTCATGTTCTGTGAATTTCGTGATTCCCAGAAAAAGCCAGACCCTTAATATTCAGACATCACAGGGCATCATAAGATTTTCCCCTCATTTCCATGCATGCCTGTTCTGTACCCGTTTTCCTGTCAGTCTGATTCGTAATGTTCAAAAACATTCACTGCATATTTCCTTCTTCCCCACAGCAACAGCCCGAGTCTGAGACTGTTCATCTGTTCATCCCAGCCTTGGCAGTTGGAGCTATTATTGGCAAGCAGGGACAGCACATTAAACAACTTTCTCGTTTTGCAGGCGCATCTATTAAGGTATTATTACACTGACTAACTTTCTGTCTATTCTACATGACACTTTCAGCAAGTTTGCACAAGCCGTGTTTTCATGAATGTCCTCCCCCACTCCGTGCTTAGAATGTGATGTGATAAATGGTACATTTGTTTATAAATCATCTTTTAATCTTCCTTGAGACAAGATAATTAGAAGCATGTTTTCAAACGTCTCCTGAGGTGTGAAATATAAGCTGCAAAGAAAACGACTTTGGTGGTCTTGATTTCTTAGAAACAGACTTAAGTCTTAATGATGTAGTGCTTAAAGGCTTTCTTCTTGCTTTTGGTAAAGTGAAAATTGGGGAGGTAAATTCCCCTTCTAAAAGGAGCAGCACAGGTGAAGTCTCCTACTGCTGTGGCTGCTCTTGCTCTGTTCCAGATGGATCAGTCTGGGCTGTCAAGCTCAGATGGCTCCACGCTGAAGCATTCATGTTTTAAAATCTCCCATGTACTCCAAGTTCCTGGGGTCGGTCAGTTCTTTAACATCATGTTTACCTCGGCACCCTGCTTTAACATCCAGCTGTTTGTGTGTTGACCACCTCAATGTAGCTAAGAACAAGATGGTTTGCAGAGGCTGACCTAATGGAAGTGTAAGTTTGAATTTTAGTCAATCTGGTGAAATCCTCCTTGGCTGTGTATAGGGGTTAGTACCAGTTGCAGTTGTAGGGAGGCCTTGGATTTCTGCTACTAATGCCATTGTAACCACAAATATCTTCTCTAGATGCTTGAGCTTTCTTCTTGTAAATAGCCAGTTCTGCTATTCTGTGCTGTAAAGGTAATGTTTTGGCCTAAATTAAAAAAGAAAAAAGTACAGTGCGTAGCTTTCTTATGTGCTGTTAGATTGACATTTTCCTGTACAGATGAAGCAAACATTTTCTTCTCAGTTCTCTTTTTGCTCAGATGTCGGCTGTTTAGTGAGTGCTATGGTAGGGATCTGCCAAAGGTCGGGGCAGAGGGGCAGGAGCTGGCTATGCTGAGTTGAGCTTGGTGAAGCCAGTGAGGCTGGCCTTGGCTTTTGGAAGGTGTTCATCTAAGTGTGCAGAGCAAAATAATTGGGGAACCCTGATGAATGAGTTTTGTTTGTGGTTTGCTGAATGCCGATCCATTTACTGGCCAGTCAACCAACTGGCACGCTGCCTAATTCCATCCTTTATTGAGCAGTACATTAAATAGTTGTTATACTACCCAGATGGTTTACATTAGAGCACTAATAATCATATTTTTAGGGGAAAAAATGGAATAGAAGAAAGTGAGAATTGTTGATTTTTATCAAATCTGTCTTACATGTGATACATCACACCTCCATGCATTTCCTCTTTCTCTCTCCATTCCCATAGTTTGTATCTAAAGATTAAGTGGTATATGGAAGGCACTGCTAGGTGGAGAGAGAAATGTGAAGTAACCTGGACCTCCAAGAACCCGTCCAAACTAGTTCTTTAGTTGGTCCTTGGAAGACAGTTTAGTGGAAAGGGAGTTTCCCGTGTTTCTCACGCATCTGGCTAACAGTAGCCTCAGGCTTCCTCCACTAGCTGGCACCCCTCTACCCAATGCATTTAACATATCTGTATTAATTGAAATTCAGTTAAAAGTTTCCTAAAGCTCTGGTCTTTTGCTCCTTCGGTAGGAATAAAGTAAAGAAGATTTTTGTGGAAATAGGATTAAATCTTAACAGAACTGTGCAGATACAGGGTATGCTCGCTAAATTGGGAAGTTGCATGTATGCTTATCAACTAAAATAAAAATGCAACTTCATCTGTAATCTGACAGAACAACATGGAGCAGCACGCTTGCTTCTGTGTGGAAGTGTTAAATATGACAGTTAGTAGTAACTTATTCAAAACGTCTGAACTTCCCTCGTGTTGAGCACCTGCCCTTTATCATAACTTCTGAGCAAAATAATAAACTGTGAATCATCAAGGAATCTGTGCTTTTAGCTAAGAGTTGGAGGAAGTGCTGCCTGAGTAACTTTTAACTTGCCAAACTGTAGTAATTGTACTTTGTGGAGGAAGTAAGTCTTTGTGCATGACACTCTGAACTTGTTTTGAGTTGTGCTGTACATTGTTACAGATGAAAATGTTTTACATCCCCGTGCATCTTCTCTGTGCTCGTTCTGAGCTTTGTAGATCTGATGAAACTCGTTAGCCATGAAGTAAGACTAAATAAACTGGAGATGCACAGAGGTTCTGCATAAGGCTGCGGTGTCCAGCCCGCCACTTCAGAGGTGCACGTGACTGTTGATGAGCTCAGGTTGTGTGCCTGTGCTGGGGGTCATTGCTTGGTAATGCAGGCTCGGTGCCGGGCTCCAGCAGGCTGAATTATTCAGCAAAGGAGCTAGGCAGAGATTTGTGTGCTGTCTGCTGCCCACCCTGTACTACAGTGCTGGGACCTGTTGGGAACCATTGGCATCTCCTTGGTTATAAATTATTCCCGGAGTAGCCCTTCCTGTCTCTGAAGGAGCTGGGATGAGCGTTACAGGTTTTGGGTGGTGAAGTTGTCAGCTTCTGACTTGGCATATGGAAGACCGGTTGTTTTCTGGTTAGGAATGTAGAACTATTTCTCTCAGAAGTTAAAAATTCACCACTTGGATACTATTTGTATGCATATAACTTCTCCTTCCAAGAGCAGATAGACAAAATTAACACTGAAGTCTCATAGGTTGCCCCTTCAGACATTGAAATGTTAGTTGGTATATGTTTCTTTCACAGCCCTCAGCCATGTCTTACTCCAGCTGCTGAGAACAGGACATTCTAAGATAAAAGCAAAGCAAGGAATGTCCCAGAACATTTAAACGTGTGTAAGGTGTAACAAAGGCTTGATGGAAAACATTTTTCCTAAAATTTCAATAAAGTCACTGGTGTTCACTAAGAAAACATGAGGTGACTGAGAGACAAACTACAATGTCCACTTTACATGAATGGCAATTATCAGGCTGAGCTCTGTTCAGTTAGCTGCCTCCAAATGTGCCTTGAAATTTTGCCCCTCTAAAATACTTGTGTTCCAAAGAATGAATGGATTTAGTCTGTGCTTGCTCTTGCCACAACATCATGTCATTATAAATGTACTTCTGTAAAATGAATGTGTATTTTTAGATATAGCCAATTGGAATGCAGAAATCATATGAAAAATAAATATGCAAACCAGATAACTAGTATGTAATGTCTTCTCCATCTTAGGGTACAATATGAATAATTACATAAACTTTCGTTAGCAAAATTCTTTAGTGAAAATGATGCATGGTGACTGGTAATTTGTCTGAAATAAACTACAGCTGTTAAATATGAATAACATCCCTATGCCAACAGCTAAGATGAAATCCTGTAGTGTTTAATATATTGCCCATTCAACAGCGGCTATGTAATACTAGATGCAACAATGGAAATGTCAGTTGTGATAAACAAAAGATTAATCCAGAATGTCAGAGGCTAGTTTGAATTATTTAATGCCACTGGAGTCTGAGAACAACACCCACAGAAATCTTACTTTTGTGGTGACATGAACTGCTAAAGACCCTACAGGCGTCTCTGTCTCAGCTCTGGTGGAGCTTAATTTTTATTTGGGTCACACAAATAAATGTCTGTAGATACAAACCCCTTGGAAACTGTGAACTCATTGTCCAGTATAGAGAAATGTTTTGGATCTGATTAGTTACAACAGTAAAATGATCTTCTGTTCTCAGGGGGATGGATGCAAACTTTTGCTAGCAAGCAAAACTTGTTAGAAAGATTATTTAAGTTAGCAGGTAGGGATGAGAATCTCAGTCTATTAACCATACTTGTCTTTTTGAAGGCTACACGTCTTACATCACTCATAGCCACATGAAAACGGCTTGTGGGATTTTGCCATATGTGGATGAGTAGCTATGCCTTTAATTTTCAGAAGTAAATTTGCTTATGATTTAGCCAATTTCTCCGTATTTCATTATAGCTAATTAATGCACTTTAAAGAGAACAAACCCGTCATGACTGAAGTGTAATGCTGCTGCTGTAATGAATAATTTTTCACTCTTGAACAGAATGTGAGACTGAAACGGGGAGGAGGTGGCTTTAAACTATTCCTTCAAAAGACAGCTACCAAAAGCTATGTTTATCCATTCCAGATTGCCCCTGCTGAAGGACCAGATGCCAAGCTGAGAATGGTTATCATCACTGGACCTCCAGAAGCTCAGTTCAAGGTACAACATATAAAAACTTGTCAGTCTGTAGTGGCCTTTGGACTGTAAGGGACAATACTGAAAACAAAAGACTTGGTTCCAAGCACCATTTTATTCAGAATTTTAGTAAACACTTGGTTTTTGCTTTGCTTTTGCTGAAAGGTATCTCATGAACATGAGTAATACAGTACTGTCAGAGGCCACGTTCTGGTCACCTGAAAAACTGGTGGGAGTATCATGTAAGTTAGAATCAAGTCTAGCATGAAAAATATGGCCATATTACATTCCTAATTTTCCCTTTTATCTACAAGCACAATAGTTCAGTCTTTCTAGCTTGTCTTAATACATGCAACAGTTTAGTGTGTTTAATTGAAATAACAAAGCTGACAAGATGAGAGACTGAGTCTTCCCAGGTTCCTGTTGCATGCCAAATGGAAAATGCTTTTTGGGTAGCTCTACAGATAAATGCAAGATTTCTAATTGTATTTCCACTACACCTACAAGGAGATGCTCAACCTGATTATCCCATTTCTGTTCAAATTGAGTTCTGGAGTGGCCTTCTGCCTTAAGTGCCAAGGGATAAATCTAGTTACCCCAAAAGGAGTTGACCATGTTAGGAGTGATGCAGACAGCTCAGTGCAGCAGCCTGGCCTCATCACAGATGAGGCCCAGAGCAAGTAGAAAGTCACTTGAGAGTTCATGTCCCGGCATCATTCTCTTGCCTGTTCTTGTTTTTGTCTTTGTATTTTTGCTTCAGGGCATCTTGCAAGAAGGAGGTACACAAACTTCAGGCGTATCTAGAATCGGTTTCATTAATGCCTTTAGGAATTTTGGAGAAGTATCAGGGCAGGTATTTTGCAGTGGTAATAGTGAACTAGATGCATTTGGGATTATTGCTCAGTTACCATATACATTTGATAAGCTATTGAAGGCAAAGCATAATTTGGAAGCTCTGCCTCCTTGAGGTTTTCTGTGTGCACGTGGGCTTGGCCACATGGCATGTTCCACATATGGGGTGCTCTTGTGATCTGGGATCAGCACAAGGTCAGTTTCTGGCTACCTTTCCTTTCCATCAGATATCAGTGAACTTACCCTCAAGCAGTAGCAGGCCGAAGTAGATTTGGGCATCCCTTATCCTGACTTTTCATTGTAGGCAAAGGCTTGTCCTCAGGCTTCCTCCCTAAGATAGACTTGGAGTCCCACAGAGTTCTTTTGCCAGCTCTTCTCCCCAACCTGGATCATGCAAGGAGGAAAGTCTCCCTTTTCTGCACCCTATAGGTTGGTTAAAACCACATCAATCAGCCACTTCTCTACACTTGGGCTTCTGCTTGCGAAGAGGGATCAATACACTAGCACAGCCGATGCTCCTGAGTATGCTGGTCTTGTGAAGGAGAGGGGTTATCCCTTGGGGCTTTCTTCAGCTCCAGTCTTCATAGTCTTTTACTACTTTGAGCAATGCCCTCTTGACTGAGATGGGCAGAGGCAGAGTTCAGTCCTTTCTTTTATCACCACTGTTAACCTGAAGCATGCCTTACAGTCAGGGCCAAGCTTCATTAATGCTGTCCTTAAGCTCTGTTTAAGAAGAGTCTTCTCTGTCTTTGAGCATAGGCTATTGCTTGTTAGGCACCAAGAATGTAATTTAGGTGCACAACAACTCGAAGAGGGAATAGCTGCTGCTCAGATGAGTAACCAGCTCTCGGAGAGGTGGCGTCATCCCAGAGCCTGTTGGCATCCTTTCCCTACTACATTGTGTTCTGCTGCCTGTGATTCATGTCCGTGGTAGCTGCAGTGGCTGCACCCCTTTCTTCCTCAGCTGCAGTAGCCTGAGGATGTTGCGGTTTGCAGGGCTATTTATTAGCAAGGCAACGGGAAAAGAATATGCCACTGCTGCAGTGCTCCCTAGAGTTTAGGCATACCTGTGACACCAATATTCAGAGATGATCGTGTTGCCTTGGATCTGCGACACGTGCAAGCAAAGTGGAATCTAGTGTAGACAACATATTTCAGTCACTATTTTACTGTGAAGGAGCTGCAGCCCAGCTAGGTTGCTCCCTTTCCTTAGACTTTTTCAAGAGCTGAAAGATTTAGGATGTTGGAAATACATTTAGTATCACTTTTAAAAGTCAACACCCCACCTTGCTTTATAATTCAGCAGTAACGCATGCTTTTTTCCTACAGTACCTTTCCCACTGAGCCCTGCAGCCTGTGCAAGTTGTTGAGGTGTTAAGCACATGAAAAGCATTGCTATTGAAATGAAAAGGGCTATGCTGGCTACTGTCTGTCTCTAACAACTTTGGAAATAGTTTCAAAATTTCCAGCTTGAGATGATGGCTGGGAGTAGTAGTTTATCTGCTCTCGGCAAACCCTTTTGAAGTGTTTTCCTGGAGCAGCAATCTCTGATTCTAGGGGCTGTTGATAGTGCCAGAACATGGTAGTTGTACCGAGTTTTTGTATGGCTTTTTTGTGTAGTCTTTTGTCTCACTGGAAGGATGACAGCTTTTGTCCTCTGACAGGGTCCCACGACCTGCAGTATCCCGTCTAGCTCAAAGCCATGCGCTACAGATTTTTCCATACTCTTCAGGTAGAGCCTGACTTACCCAAAATACTGAGTACTTTCAGCTCCAAGGTCACAAAATGTCTTTCATCTTACCCATTCTAGAGTAGCATGAACTTGAGTAGGCTTTTAGGACATGAGCTAGAAATAAGACAAAATAAGCTGCCACTGTTTAAAATAATTATCATATCATGCAATCTTTTCGGACTTTTCATCTTCCATTACAGTGGTGGCCTGTAAGATGGTTGGATTTAGCATGTACACAGTGACAGGGCTGGTGAGCATGATTTAAAGAAGGCGATAAAGAATCTGAACTGGAAAGGCTTTGCGGTCCTAGGTTTATGGTCTTTACAGAGCATCTCTCTTCAGTATTTCAACAGAAATATTCTTTTGATGCCTCTAGGAGATGCAGAGTAGAAGATCTGGTTACCATTTTTCAAGAATTCACTGATGCATGGCAGTGAATAAGGAAATAAATGTGTTTAAAAATCAGCAAGATTCATGAGCTTAGTCTCAGTGGACGTTCTTCTTGCTACCTGGCACTTGCATGTTCCCCAGAAAAGGGAACTGTGTGCTGGTTGGAGTAATACTGTTCCCATGGTGCTATTTAGATCTAAGCAGTTTGATTTTTCACTTCAGAAAATTGAGCAAGCTCAGATTTATTTATTTTTAAACAGTATGTTGTAATGGATTGTAAAAGTAAGCTGTTTGCTGTAATTGGAGTCTTTATCCCATGACTTGTTTGGGGGGGTGGCTTTTTTTTTTTTTTTCAGTTTAGCATCCTTAAAAGAATGGGTTTCTGAGCCAATTAATTGCATTCTGTGCTTCTGGGTGTAATAACAAATGCTTCAGCCAGACGGTTCTTCTCTCCACCACTCTTTACCTCTACAGAGATGCAATAGTTTCTTTTAAAAGCAATATTTCTACTGAAAAGCATAATAATAATAATCTCTGTTAAATTGCTCCATGATTCCCTGGTTTGTCATGCAGTCTTTAAAGTTCTACAGTGGTGCTTCCTGGTTTGGTACAAAGACTTCTTTTAGAAAAATAGTTATTGTATTTATTAGGGAAAACACTTTGCCAGGGTTGTGTACTGAGAATTCTCCTTTCTGTGGAATTTCTTGAAGTTAACTAGACTTCAATAAGTGCATGCTCTAACTGAAAGCATTTTTGCAGGCTCAAGGGAGAATCTATGGAAAACTTAAAGAAGAAAATTTCTTTGGACCTAAAGAAGAAGTGAAACTTGAGGCTCATATAAAAGTGCCATCCTATGCTGCTGGTAGAGTTATTGGTAAAGGAGGCAAAACAGTAAGTAGCTGAAATAAAACTTTTAGTGTTGTTCAGTTATGTTTCTTATTTCAGTGAGTATATATAAGGCTTAAACATTTAGCTAACTAATAGCTAATGCTTTGAAGTTACGTTACAGCAGGTGCCATTTTCTTAGCTGTGCTTGTTAAGCTTTCCTTTCTTCTAGCGTGGAGACAAGAGAAGCCGATCTCATAGAATGATTTATTTCATCTAAAAAAAAAAAAAAAAAAGTCTAACGAAAATCAATAGTCCCAGTCAGACCGGCAGGGCTTTCATTAACAGAAATGTAGTTCTTCCATTTAGAATGAATACGTTCCCACTCAAGACCTGCTTCTGTGAACCTTAGCTTATGCCAGATTTCGCAAAAAGATTTCACTAATCTCATTTAATTAAAATAAAATCCAATGTGTCCAAAGGTGGCATTTGTGGCCAAAACTGAGTGAAAGCATAATTTCTAAATAAGTGGTAGGAAATTAAGACACGTTCAGACCTCAATATTACCAAAAAAAAATTTTTTTTGCTTCAACTTAATTGATGGCATTTCTTAGGCTCAGTTTGTTGCATAAAATAACATCACTGAGATTTTTTCAATCCTGAAAAGGTGCTGGTATTCTAGCATTTTCATATGGTTGTAAGTCAGGAGCTAGCTGATATTTGCAAAGAAATGGTTCAGTCTTGGGTCTCCATCCTTGAGTGCAATGAGGTCTTGAAGTTAAGTGTCAGGAGGCAATGTGGCCTCTTTCATTACTTGCAGTGGTAAGAGGTTTAAGGACAACCATCTCTGAAAAGTTGTTCATCTAAAACGTTTTTGATTAAATAATGCTATGCATTTCTAAAATAAAATGAGTGTAAACGGGACAAAGACTGTAACCTTACCTCTGCTTAACACTATGGAAGCTGATAGGCTACTGAAAATAATAATAACACTTCTCACTGTTCTGTTTGGAGTTCTCCATCTTGTGGGGGTTTTTCAAGGAAAAATGTATAAATACTTTGACTTTTTTTTTCTTCCCTACATTATACATTGTATGAGTTTTCTGACCTTAAACTTGTAAACTCAACTGTAAATACTGTGGCATCTATTTGCTTTTTTAAGTCATGTATTTAACACCTTCTGTGTGTTGTATTTAGTCTTTAAAACACTTCTACAAACCTAGAGAACTTGGTGCTAATTTATGTTAGAGACACAAGAGGCTCATCTTGCAGAGTGCACACTGCTGCACAAAGATGCTTTCTGTTAGTGGGTTTCTTTTTTTTAAAGGATGATGTTTCTGTGGTCAGCAGTATCTTTGAGGCTTGGTGGTTGTGGGATATTTGTTTAAGATTTTCTGACTTCTATCTACTTATAGGTAAATGAGCTTCAAAACTTGACAAGTGCAGAAGTTGTAGTCCCTCGTGACCAGACACCTGATGAAAATGATCAGGTGGTTGTGAAAATAACTGGTCACTTCTATGCATGCCAGGTAGGAGGACTGGAATGAACTTCTGTATGACCTTGATGTTTCCACGGTCTGTCTTTTTATATCCATGTGCAGAGCCAAGGGATGGAAGACTTTTACTCAGAATACAGAAAGCACTGCTTGCCAGGCTCCTCTAGATGTCTTGCTGCAATAAACTTTCCTCATGCCTGTGAGAGATTTATAACAATATTGCACCGTTACATATGTAAAACAATCTCCTTAAATTCTCCTATCGATATATGTAGGCTCTGGCACTGCTAAAACTTTCAAAGCAAAAGAAAACCTAAGTTGTGATTGGACTGAAATTCAGATGGAAGGGAGATACAAGCCATCTCTCAGTACCTGGCAAGAACTGCACCTATATATACAATTTGTCCACATCACCCAATCTGTTGATTTAATGTCATAAAAGGATCACAAGATTCCTTCCCTCACTTAACTCTTGTATCAAAAGGAATTGTTTTGAACTTTTACTACAGGTGACTTGTAGTTCAGAAGGGAGTGGGAGGGCTGGTAAGTCCTGTAAGTCTGACCTTCTGGATTCCCTGGTGTATAAAAAAAAAATTGTCCACTCTCTATTAAAACAGTGGTTTTTATAAAACATTAGTATCTCCAGAGGAGTAAAATGAAAGTAGCCTGTAGCTTCAATAATCTTAATGCTGGTAGTCATCTTCCTATGCTCATGCTTTCTATATTACAGATATGAAAACTGACCATGCGGGTAGTTGCGGTAGGTGGAAAAAGAAGAAAAATTAAAAATTAAGTTGTACATCATGACTAACCCAAGTGTATTTTAACTAATGAGTAATCCTGTCAGTACTAGCAACTTAGTTATTCCAGATTTATAGTCGGTTGTAAACAGCAGTCGCTGCAGCGTGGCGTCATGATGGGTTGTTTCTTCTTCTTTATGTCCTTCAGCTTGCTCAGAGAAAAATTCAGGAAATACTGGCTCAGGTAAGAAGGCAGCAGCAACAGCAAAAAACATTGCAAAGCGGACAGCCTCAGCCAAGACGAAAATAAAGGTTTAGGAAATGGCCCATCAGAGACAGATGCCAGACCAAAGACAGACTGTGCGACAGAGAGACGGGTGGTGAGCACCTGTTGAAGTTATATGCAGAAGATCCACCAAGCCAATCACCTGTTTGAGGACCAGGCAACCGTTGAACGCTGTCTCTGAGAATGTATTCTTTAGGCTCTCTCAAACTTTTGAAACCCAGCTTTAAAATAAGGACCCCTTCACTTCCCTTTTGTTCTATTCTCACAATTTAACATAAACTCGTTAGTCTTTTTTATTGTTCTTATTATTCCCCAACAATTTTAGAACTTGGTTTAATGAAGCTTTCTCTTCTGAGTTCACTGGTTTAAAAAAAAAAAAAGAAAAGAAAAAAGAAAAAAAACAAAAAAAAAGGCATTGCTCTTATAGGTCCAGTTGTAAAAGAAGAAACACATTTGGAGGGTGGGATTGCGGGTGGGCTGGGGTTAGAGCAAGGGTATCGACAAGAGTTTAAGTGTTAGTCCCAATGTTGAAACAAGTGGCATTTTTTAAAAAGAATTTGGTTGCATTTTTACATAACACTGCCATGAATAACCTAAGGGAAGTGTTGAATGGTGTTGGCCAGGGCATAAAAAGATAAATATGCATTTTACTAAACTACCTCAGGCATTTAGTACCTCAATGAGAAATTGTTCCTTTTTTGCTTTTTTTTTTTTGGTATTTTGTATACTTTATAAAGCTAATAGTTCTTGAGCATTTTATTTTTTTAAAAAAAATTAAAATTTGATCAGCCACCAGCCAGGAGTACTACAGACTTATCGGGGAAAAATATAGTAGAGCACTTCTAGCTGCTGGCTGATGGGAGTAAGGTGGGTAAAAAAAACATAGCCTCAGATTTTCTGAGGGTTTCAACACCATCATTTGTTTAAAAAAAAAAAAAAATTCAGTGAATGTTCAAAAGATAGTGAATGATGCCAACATTCTGATAGCAGCAATGCCGTTTAGTTTTCTTTTAAGATGGGATGAAAAAGTTTGTGACGGTACTTTTTTGGGAACAGGACAAGGAAGTGATGGCAAGAGGCTGGGGTTGGGGGAAAAATTTAGAAGGCTGCAAGAGGCTGAATTTTTTTTTTGTGCTACTTGATTGAATGCATGAACCCTTTGTGCCTTTGACCATCACTACCTAATAATGCTACATTTAACCATTTGCAGCCCATTTGGACTTTGCCATTTTGTTCAAAGAGCAAGCTTCATCTTCAGTTTGATAGAACACTTGATCTGCTAGAGCGTATTTGAGGCCACGAGGGTCTCTGCTGTCTGCAGATCACATCATACTGCTTTCAGTTACCACGATGGGGGAAGGTCAAACAGTGTTTGATCACATTGAAAGATAATGAAAGGCTAAGTTTACATATCCAGCCGCTGTTATGGGCCACACTAAGCCACTTTGAAGGTTTTAAAAACTATTACAAGAAAAAAAAACAAAACAAACAACAACCTCTCTAGCCTGGCTTATAATAGATGCAGCAGGATTTATGCACGTTCTGCAACCAACCATTAGAGAAGAAAAAAAAATGTCAAAAGGCAGGGATAACAGGAAAGTTACCAAATTTTTTAATTTCCGAATGTAATTTGAATGATGATTGTGGTAATAGTGACACATTCAAGTTTCTACAATAAACTTCAGTCTACCTCAGTTTAAGAAAAAAAAATGTGGCAACACATGGTGCATAAAGACTGCTGTGTGTGTGTGTGTGCGCGTGCGCGCCTGTATGTGTGTGGTCGACAGAGCCATGCTATTACCTCTGAACCTTTTTTTGTGATGTTTTTTGTGCATGAGATGATCAGAATCACCATGCTGCACTGATTTGAGGGGCACAACGAGCAAAAACATTTGTTTCATCATTTTGTTATCTACCTCTTAGGTTCATGTTGAAATAGAGGCATTACTACATAGACTAGATAATTTTCCCAAAGATCATTGTTGTACAGATTAGATAATTTTGAAAATGGTCTGAAGTGTTTTTCCTGCATCTCTTCTTTACTAATTGGTTTAAAAACCACAAACTTATGTTGTAGTTTTAGCAAAGAAAAATGAGTTTCTTTTCCTTTTTTGACAGTGACCTTCATCTAGCCTTTAGGATAATTTTTTTCTTACAATGAATTTAAAATTACTGAAGTATGAAAAGTCATAGCATTTTAATTTTTGTTGAGGCTTAAGTCAGTCTGACGTTCCTTTCTTAACATTTGAGAAGGATTTGACTTCATTATTTTCCATAAAAATTACTTTACAACTAGGCACTGCATTTACATCTGCTGATTTAAATACTGTCATCTCTCTTAAATTTCTAGACTTAGTATGGTAAATCATGTTTTTCTTTTCAATTGAGACTTGGTAATTTGGAGTATTTGGGAATAGCTAGAAAGTAAATACTGTAAATGATTTCAATATCCACAAAGTATGGATCATTTTTCATCTGTAATGTGCCCCCCAATGCAGCTCCACTTGCCAGATGCCTCTGAATGGAATAAAGAGTTTAACTCCTATCATCAGATAAAGTTGTGTGGTGTTTTTTTAAATTTGAGGCGTAAGGACAGACTGTTCTAAGTATTTGCGGTATTTTGATCAAGTTGGTTTTCTGTCCGTAATAACAACTGGATAAGGATGAACAGTCACCCACAGGTATTTCAGAGCTGCTAGGGCATCCAGCAGCCAGGTTACAATGTTTGCACTTCCCAATACAAGCAGTGACTTCTGTGGCTTGTAATTGATCTTCTCCCTCTCATATAACAATGCTATACAGTCTGTACTACAACCTGTAGTTCATGGTTTCAGTCTTATGCAGATCACTTAGGCTGATTTGCTGTGGAAGGGATGTGTACTCAACAGTCCTGACCCAGGGCAAATGTGAAGGAATCTCTAACAGGTTTGAAGTGAGACCTGAACTGCAGTTAATTTCTTTTTTTTTTTTTTTTTTTTTTGGCTGCTTTTTCCCAGTCTTTGGTGCTCTCAGCGTGATGAAGCTGTGTAATGAACATGGCCCTAGAAGCTTGGATAGGCAGAACCAGTCATGCCAGCAAGCAAATGTGACGGCAACCTGTAGCTCACTCCTACTGCCACCACCCAAACACACACCACTTGCCAGTGTGGTGGTGTAGCCTCTCTATTTAGATCCTTGTTGACATTATTTGGAATAGAAATGAGACTAGATGTTTAACTGAACGCTTTAGACTGAGAGGGAAGGGTTGGGGAATGAAGGAGTGTCATGAATAATGTAATTCTGTATCTTTTAAAGAGGAGTGGAAAACCAACTTGTTTTCCAAACTCTTGCACCCTTCCACTTGTCTTCACAGCTCATTTACTGGGACCAACCAGCAGAAAGAGGGAATTGAAGAAATAATGTCTGTAGAAGACACTGTGTAGGATATTGCATTTCACAGGGAACTCTTAAGCTCATTTTTCCATGCCAATATTGAGCTATCTTCTCAGAACCAGCATCCCTGCCATTTGAGCAACATAAGAAGTTAAGCCTTCCTCTGTATCGCTGGTGCATTTGTGACAGCTAAACCCGTTTTAAGCATTTGCTTAATCATGATGCTTTTATTTGCTTCTAACCTTCCAAAGCTTTTATTCCTAAGCTGCAATTTCAAAGGCATGCGCTCTTTGTATCAGTTTCCATTAAATGAAGCATGTATGGTGTGCAGGACAGCATGGTCTCGACATGGTACTAGGGCATAGGATTTTTAAACGAACATGAATAATTGCGGAGTAAGCATTCAAGCTGGGCTGTAACAGAGATGTTAGTTCAACCGATGGATGCAAACACTGCTCGGTGACAGTTACTCAAATGCAGTGCAGGAAATTAGCAAAATGATGACAAAAGTTCCACTTTGATAATTGTTTCTCCTGTTCATCCCATCATCAAGGGAACCTGCACAGAGCCAAACCTGCCTGTATCTCTGTACAGGAGGACTGAATGATAAATCTATAGACTCATTGGACAAGCTGCTCTGTATTTTTATTTTATACAGAAACCACCTGATCCATAGAACTGAAACCATTCCCAAAGGTCTTCCTTCCAAAAGGAGTTTAATGTTGCACAGTACTGATCATCCAGATTGTGTTAATTCCTAGGTCCCAGCTTTTAAGAGGGTCAGGCCAAAGGCTCACCAAGTCAGGCAGCTAACCTGGCTGGAGCATTGCAGGAGCTCGGCACAGATTGTGACTGCTTCTGTTAAATGGGGGATGAGGAAGTTCTTTTCCTGAGCTGGCAGTTCTGATTATTTAATAGCAACCAGTGGATGTTCCATGTAGCTTCTTTTTGTCTTGTCTTACAGACTATTAACCCTTTCCAGCTGTAAGAGTCCTAGGTTGTTCACACAGAAGCTGTTCCCGATCTCTTACTGTTCTTTTCTGGGTGCTCCTTTCGTTACTGTGCTCTTTGAGACAGGATACTGTATGCGATTCTGGTTACTCAATGTTTGTTCATATAACGGTGTCATGTTTGCTGAACCTGCCTCTACTCATCTAGTATTACTTAACTTCAGCAGCAGCAGTAAAAGGCAAATGGCTTCAGAGAATGATCCAAAGTTACTCCTACGTATCCCTCCTAAGAAGAAATGCCTGATTTAGAACCCATCACTCTGTAAGACAGCCAAGGTTATCTTTCCCCCATGTGGATTACTTACTGACAAGTATCATGAAGCATTTCAAAAATCTTTCTTTGCAGTCAGACTTACCACCAATACCTTTATTTCATGGGCAAAGATATTTTATCGGCAGAGTTTAACTACATTTAATAAATGCTCCTTGGTTAATTTGCAGAACTATCTGCTGCCTCGTATCAAAGAGCAGGTGAACTCAGGGCCAGTTATTCCTGAAAGAACAGAGGCTAGACACAGCAAGAAAACATGACAGGTCTGAAATGAGGGAGAAGGTTTTTTGTTTATTTCTTGGTTGCTTTTTTTTTTTTTAAAGAAAAACCAACCAAATATCTTCCCCCTAAACACCACAACCACAGGCACAAAAACTGAGGTCACTTTCTTTGAACATTACAAACAGCAGCTGCTGTGCAGGGAAGAGATGCAGACAGGACTTGAAATAGGTCGTGGGGCTGGGGGGAAAAAGGTGATTCCCCTCAGGATCTACTGTTCCTGCTTCCTGATGCATGGCAGAGCAAGCTTCTCCAGAAGGAAGAGATCCTAATCTAGTGATGAAAGCCCTGTCCTGTAGTGGAGAAAAGAAACTTGTTTTACATGGACAACTTTTGTTACCATCTTGAAGCTCTTCTAACTGGTTATTAGACCATGCAGCAGTCAGACTAAGAACACACTGTGCAGTGACTTCTGAAAGTGCTGACAGTCCGTTAGCAGCAAGTAACGCTCAGTGACTGAGGGCTTCCTTTAGAACTACTTTCGCCCACTTCAAAGGAGCTGAAGGTTTACACTGCCACAGCATGTTGCCTCAGTGTCCTTTTCCAGAAACTAGGTGAGAGGAAAACTCGAAGAGGAGCCAACTGCACATTTAGAATGAGCTGAATGTTTTAACATGAAGACAAGGAATTGAAACTCTTCAGGTTTGGTTTGTTTTTTTTTTTTAAATTATTACAACCAGATTGGCCTTGGCTGAAAAACTGACTTAACTGACTTGTTAACTCAAGACACATTTATTTGTCACTGCTGCTCTTGGCTTTTATGTGCTCAGTAACACCAGTGTGTTTTCTCTCCTCCTTCAACTCAGAGCATGACTTGCTTCATTGTGACCAGAAGCAAATGGCCTAACACAAGAAGCCGCATCTAAACTGTACTATTTCACGTAGTTTTCCTTGCAGCACTCAAGTCTTTTTTGCACTCC
Organism: Gymnogyps californianus; assembly: GCF_018139145.2. Classification (NCBI taxonomy): domain Eukaryota; kingdom Metazoa; phylum Chordata; class Aves; order Accipitriformes; family Cathartidae; genus Gymnogyps; species Gymnogyps californianus. The sequence goes on from NC_059472.1 coordinate 132,312,200, forward strand.
CACCACAGGCAGATCTTTCAGAGATACTAGAAAAACAATTGCTGTAGAGGCTGAGCATGAGTTTCAGGGTAAGCAGCTTAAGCAGCTGTCTTTGCACCACTCTTCTCACTGCAAACTCCATTGAGACAGTGACTCCCCCAGGAAGCTCCCTTACGACAGGATTCCTTCTTTGACATTTTATGGTTGGACTTGATCTTAAGGGTCTTTTCCAACCTTGATGATTCTATGATTCTGATCATTTTTGTAGCTTGTTCAGAACTTTACCTAGGCACATCCAATAAATACAGTTTTGTACTGATCAACTGTAACGACTGTTAAGTCAGTAATCAAGACTGTATGTCTCTCATCTTGTGAAGGCACACTCATTTCTCTTTCCACTCAGCAGCTGCATTAAGTTCTTGTCTCAAGATGATCACTGCTGTTAGGAGTCAGTCCAAATATAAAGTCTTCTGGCAGTGACTGTGGAGTCATCTGTGCTAACTGGTCATCGTAGGAACCAAGAGTCCATAGTTTCTCCAATTCATAAGCCTCTCGTGTCTCTGGCAGCATGAAATGCATCACTATGCTACCTGCACAGAACAGAAATTCACAATTAATTAACGTGAACTGTAAAGCACTACTACACTTCCAGTTGCACAAAGAGTTCAAGTCTTCCACCCCCATTCTGGCTAGATATAACAGGTCAGCTGATGGAGGTGTCTTCTTAAGTTGCTGATTCCAGTTCTTGAACAGTGTTAGGAACTGGTCAGTCCTTCAAGAAACTCCAAGACTACAGCCAGGAAAATGAGAGGGACAATACTCTGGTTTAAATTAAAACACTATCACAAGACTCCAGACCAAAGAAGTTATGACTTCTAGGAGACAGAAGTCAAAAGAAATTTTACTTGAAAGAGTCCTCTCCCTAAGGTTACAGATGGACTTTCAGCTTTCCTATATTACCAACAACATTCAGCAATAGCCAAGTAATCTTCTTTAGGTGTGTTGCTCACACTTCTCAGGCAGTTGTTATAATGAAATAGGTCCAAACTTTGACATAATAAGGTTTTTCTTACAGGTTTGAATTAATTCTGTGCAAACAATTGTAGAGAAGGTTAATGCCAGTGTACTTCTAATGCACTTTTTTCTAGCTATACCCTTAAATGTCAATCAGTTTTCAGTTATAACTATCAAAATCATTGACAGTAAAATAACCAAGGCTTAATATCACTGGCTGCAGTGCTCCTCACCCACCCATGCTCTCTTTTAAGCCAAAACACAAAGTTAGAGGGTGAGATTCTAGAGCTAGCAGTGAAGGAGAAATGCTCTCTGAATGCAAAGTCTTTTATGTTTGTGTAGAGAGTTTCACACTTGTAGAATAAAGAATTAAACTCAATTTCTTAGGACTGAGATTTTACCCCGTGTCATGGTATGATCCGGACAGTGGAAAAGTGTGTTCAAGAGTTCACTACTGGGGCAGCATACAAAGAGCCCCCACTCCCCCAAACAGGGATTAGATAAACCTGAGAAAATTGACTGAAGTAGCTTTCCTCTTTCCACTACTGTTATCCTCAACTTATTAAGACCTGTTTTAACCACTGAAGAGTAGTTACTGCTTTCTTCTCAGTGCCAATGATCTTTAGTGAAAATTTATTTAGTATCTCAATGAGTTCAAGCAACTGGAATTCCAAAACAGCAGAGTATTGTGAACTCTCCACAGCAACCAGGGTTCACGGTGAGATGCTTCCTTCAACAAAGAGCTCATGCAGAACTTCATATTTGTCAGATTCACAAATATTTACCAAAATCAATGCACAGCCAGTCATCTGTCTCTCTCCCTTCAATCCGAGTATGAGGATCACTTTCTTCTTTGTGATGCTTGTACTGAGAGAAGAAGCAATGGTAGAAAGTTAAATACTTCGCATTTATTTAAAAGCACTCAAACTTAACAGATAAGCTGGACTTTGCCGAGTTGTCTAGAGTTGTTTTAAATCTTGAATGGGTTAGGTTACTTCATGTTGGTTCTGGGGTCTGCACAAAAAAAGAATAATATACACCTGCAGCACTGGAAAATAAGTACAGATTTCTCAAAGGGATTTAGTATCAAATCTGGAATCCTAATGCTCAGAATTCCCATACAGTTATCCATGAATTTTATAGGTGTCCATTTTTTCTCAAGATGAATATTGAATACAATTGCTTAGCATTAAAGTAGTCTTTCAGTTACCGGTTCCCTGTAGCTGCCATTACCACTAAGTTTTATTTCCTTCCAGATACCTTTCACTGTTGTTTTACATTGGCTAGTTAAGGATGCAGAAATGGAGATGTCAAGCTTATCCTCTTCTCAAATGGAAGGGGACGGGGAGAAAAGAAGTGTCAACCCATGCCATGAGGAAGGCATTCAAACAAGCCTCCTGTCTGTCAAGTGCAGGATGGGGGGAAAGCATGACCGGCACACAGGTTTCCAAGCTATGAACCACTGTGAGAGGAGGGGAGGGGGCAGCTCAAAGCATGACTGCAAATGCTCAGCTAGGGCAAGGCAGTTAGTTCCCTATGCAACATGGTGGCTTTCATAGATGCCACCTCGAGAGGCTCAGCTCTCCCTACCTAGTACATAAAGAACCTAAGCACCCACCAGAGCTGAAGAAATTTGACAACTAGAGGCTTAAGTACTGTCACTTTCGGATCTGGCCATAACCTACTTGTTTCTTTACAAGAAGCATCAATAGAAAAAACAACGGAGTGAAGTCAACTGCATCTTCACAGAGCTCCTTTATTCAAATTTCTACTTTATTTCTAGTTTAAGCAGTCAATCAAAAAAATATGGAAACCTTTTTCAAGCTGAAATTAAAACACAGACCAAACAACGTTTATTTCAGCACAAGGCCACAAGGAAACAGACAGTGAAACTGCATGGCTCTAACAGTCCTTTCTGCCATGAAAGACAAAATACAAAATAACAGGTTGTAACAGCATGGCTGGCTAGCAAACGAGTCCCACTTCACTGGGAAAGCAATTATCACAAAAAGCAACTGTTCCTGGTCATTCCCATACAATGTTAGCTGCTGGACAATGGCCCTAGTTTGCACAGCAGAATGAAGAACTTTCAAAATGTAATTCAGAACTAGTTCTACCTTCCTTTCTTTAAGATAGGTTGTGAGATATCCTCAAAAGCAGGTAATTGTCAAAGACTCTCTGAAAGTCTGCTTAAAATACTAAAGAGCCCAGCGTGCACTGCCATCAGCTATGTAACAGAGGTTGGAAAGGCTGATCTCCACTACAAGTTTCCTTCAGCCTTGTCTTTAAAGGCTGTGTAATGGTAAACAGATTACATAATACATAATTACATAATAAAGCCAAGTGTTAGTTTCTTCCTCTAACACGAAACCAGATGGGAAGGGGTAAGCAGTAGTTGGGACTTTGCCATTTACAAGCTACTGGAAGAAAAGCAGGAAGACCTCATGCTACACATGAGCATATCTGCATTTTAGTGTAAATCATGCGTTACCAGAACATTTTAGGTACTGTAATGGTAAGGCTAGCCAGCTGCCTAGCAGCACTCCCAAGCACCTGCTCTGCTTTACATCTTAAGCTTCAGCTTGCTTTTTGCGTAGAAAACTTTCAGTGCCAGGCAAGCTCAGCCACTCCTGAGTCCTTGGCCAGGCTTCCCAGTTTCTCAGGATGCCCAGGAGAATGCCACGTCTCCCCAGAGGCTCTGCCCTTGCAAAAGAGCCGCTCTTACAGCCACCAGAGGGAGCAGCCAGTTGTAGCACAGGCATGTTTTTGCAGGGTGGGTGGTATTCACTGATCTCTCCTGGTCTGGGGGAGATGGAGAGCTGTCGATTTAAGACTAGCAAGTTATGCAAGCGGTAGAGTACATAAGCACTTAAATTTAGTACATTCAAATCACACTAATACAACTTCCAGCTTGAGGCAAAATTTTAGTTTGCAAAGATGCATCAGTTCCTGCAGAGAACACAAGAAACTCCCCTCACCTGCTCAGAAAGGCACTGAAAAGCAATACCATCCCCCCCTCTCTCCTTTCCCCCCTCAGGTCTCACAGCTGAAACCAATGGGACTGGAAGGAAGAAAGTAAAACCAAGAGCCAAAGGAAAAATGGGGTCAGGAAGGGAAAGAAAGCGTGTGAAGAGAAGGCAAACTACAGGTTGAGTACAGACAGCTCATTCAGATGGGGGCTAGTCATATTCCTCACACTGTGCTTTGTAACAGTTACCTGGCTCTTTTCTGCCCATGAAGTTTCTCCCCTCCCCGAGTCTGGTCCTTATCCCTAAGCTCTACCTATATTTTTATTCTGACCTCTATTTTTGTACTGAAAAGCTCACATTCCGCCAAAGCCAAACTGCAAGATTTCTGTGCAAGGATGGCTGCTGCTGCTTCTCCTTTCCTCCTGTATGTGCACAGTATGGTGACTATTAACTAGCTGTTTGCTTTAGTAAGCCCATGAGGGGATCCTGTGCCTCATAATATGCCACCTTTTTTCCAGCCTTACGATAGACCTGAGAACCTGGAAAGTTTAGGGATTAGGGTTTGGGAACAGTCAGATTAAGCTATTTTGAATGAGTGGGAATAGCTATAAAGCTTGCTGGATGGTAGACAAAAGTGGACATAGGTTGTCATCACCATTTCACATCACTCTTGTTCTAGCCACCAAACTGAGCTAATGTCATCACTGTTCTAAATACAGAGAGGTCTGTTTTTAAAATATATACTCTACATTTTGAGTAGTACTGCTAAAGGAAAAAAAGTACAATTAGTTGCAAGATGTATTCAGGACTAAATGATGTAAGGATAATTAGTTTCCTCTTGCCTGGTACATCCCTATATGTGCAATCCTGGGGAAATTCCTCTCACTACAGTTAAAACCATTCCCCAAACCCCAGAGAATGCAGCGGGAACTGTCTTACCATTTTCAGCATGTAATGTGCCATTGCATGGAGATGTCGTGTTGAAGATCCGCTCACGATTATAAAATAATTACAGTATTTTATTTCCGAAGGTAGCTGGATGACACAGATGTCTTTAGCATTTTCCTGCCTCAGCAGAGCTACAACAAAGTCAATGTTGAACTTTGGAAGAACAGCATCTGGAACAGACAGAAAAAATAACACAGTGGCAATTTATCTTTTTAGTTGCAAAAATCAACCACTTAAGACGACATAAAATGGCAACGAACTGAATTATAGCCTAAGCTAGCCACTCACTATGGAGTTTGGTTTGATACTGACAACGCAACATGAACTGCAGATTTTAAAAACTCATTTTTAAAACCGTCAAAGTTGAGAACGAAGCACTCTTCTGGTAAATAACACTCTATCACTAGATATAGCATTTAGTAAACATCACAGTTTCTTTTACTTATTTCTTGTTGTTAGTACTTAAGAGTCAATGCTATGATCAGAGATTTGTCAATTAAGATGAATGAAACCTAAGTACTTCAATAGACATTAAAAAACCAGACAAAATTAAAACTATTTCAGAACAATGCTTTTTAACAGGCCTGTGATAATACATAGTGATGAAATTACTCTAAAATCTTAAGTAGATGAAATCAATATATTGAAAACAGAGCTGATGTGATGCAGTGCAAAGGTACTTTTTATCTTCACACTGAGTAAAGCCACTTCTTTTTCCCTAGCGTGTTCTGCCACAGAGGATTACGATACTGTAGACAAAGCTTTAGTCCTTCAACAGTTTAAGCAAGCCAGCTTAGAAACTGGTAAATTAGTGCAACTACCTTCTGTTCACACCATGAAATCAGTTTATTTCTAATATGCCCTAATGAGGTAGATGCAACTTGTGTGCACACTTAAGGCATAATTTGAATCTGTCAGCAATGCATGCCTGCCACTATAAAGTGAACATTAGTGCAGACCGAGCATCAGCACAAAGCCAAGCTTTATATTTACCAATATAAAGAAAAAGCCAAACAAAAGAACAATAGCTACATATAATTATATGCATGAATGGGGATATGAAATTGGATCAGAGCTCTGTAAAGGAAAGCCTTTGAGCTTAGGGACTCATGCACTCTTTCAACTTTTGCTGTGGTCACACATGCAGAAAATTAGCAGTGGCCACAGCTCCTCCAGACGCAGCGGTTACAAAAGTTAAATATTTGCCTGGTAGCCACATGTGAAGTCTCTAGTGCCTACTTAGAGAACGAATGGTCTAAACAACCCCAGGCACACTTTGCCACACTGAACATCATGATCAGATCTAGGCTAGAGAAGATTTGCAGAACAGCTACAACAACAAACCAGCTCTGTGCACACAATGCTTATACCCATAACTAGCCATTGTGCTACTAAAACTGTTATCTATACAGGGAAATTTCTTTGCGAGCATACATCAGAGAAACACACCTCCAACTCGGCACCACTATCCTCACAAAAGTTCCTGTATGTATCTACACACAGGCTCGGTCTACGCTAGCCACCGACTCCCCACTTTACAGCAGGACTTAGAAGGCGATGCTGGTTCAGCACAAACGCCGTGACCCTGAGGCCTGTGTTCTCAGCCGAGGTAAAGGCGATTCCATCGCACTAGGCACCCGCAGGATCCTCCCGCAGCTGCAGAATGAGCTTCCATGCATCTGGAACAGTTACTTTCTTCCCGAGGCGTTACATTTTGCTTAAGGCACCACTTCACAGAGCTGGAGAGCGCAGGGCAGAGCCGAGGGCCTTCGGGTCGGCGGCCTCCTTGACATGCCGCCTCACGACCACGCTTGGGCCTGCCAGGCCAGCGCCTTACCTCGCGCGGAAGCCGTGACACCACGTTAAGCAGCGTTTCACGCCCGCGGAGCGACCAGCTGTGAGGGCCCTTGAGCCGTGCCTCGCTAGCAGGGAAGGGCCTGCTCGACACACGCGCTCCCTCACCCGCTGTGAGGCCGCGGGCCTGCGGGAGCCCTCCGAGAACACCTCGAGAACGACTGAAGCTTAACAATCACGAGAGAACCACACCGAAGGACCAACCGGGAAATCAAAAGGACCACGACCGGTGTCGCGCACCGAGAGGACCCGCTGGTTTATCCCGGCAGCTCAGCCCCCACGGCTAGCCCGCCCTTCGCTGGAGCCCTACCTGCCGCCTGGCGCTGCTCCGCCGCCCCCAGCACCCCGGCTCCGCCGCCGCCTCCCGCGCCCCCCGCCACCGCGCAGCCCCCGCGGGGAGCCCCGGCCACCCGGGAGGACGGCTCCGGCCGGAGGGCACCCCCCGCCGCGGCGGAGAGAGGCCGCAGCAGCCGGCGCCCCCCCGACACGACCCGCCACATGCCTGCCGCCGCGCTCCGACACGGTGGCCCACCCCCCCGGCATGCCGCCCAGCGATTGGCCAGCGGCGGAGACGCCCCTCTCACCTCACTGGCGCATCCTGCCGTCGGTCGGGTAAGGCGGTTGGGCGCGTGCGCGGTGGTTGTCTCGAGGTGGCGGTGGCCGCTGTGGGACTGTCCGTGCACCGCCGCCGGAGGCCGGGCCCCGGCTGTGCCGCGCCGATGGCGGGGCGGCTGTGTGCTCGGCCCTGGGGAGCCTCACGGGGAGCGGGCGCTCTCGGAGGAGCCGCTCCTTTCCGACGAGCGGCCGCTGGGGCCGTCATGTTCCGTCCCCGCACGGCCCAGCCCCGGGGCGCCCCCGCTCCTCTGTGGGAGTCCCGGTGTGGGGGTTTGGGTGTGTAGATCGGAACGTCGGGGCGGGCAGTGGCTTGGCCTCGCCGTCCCCGTCTTGCGCTCCTCGTCAGTGTTTTCTGAGGGGTGTCTGAGCCGCGAGGCGGTAAAAGGGGAGGGATCGGGGGGAAGGGACGGGACCTGGACACCGGTAACCGGCGTTCTGCTGAGGTGGTTCGTTGGGAAGCTGGAAAGGAGCAGACACAAAACGTGGGCGCTGCCATATAAATCCTATTCACGTATTCCAGTTCAAGTCTTGTGCCCCCTTTTAAAAGCTATGGTTTTGCCTAAAAAGCTGCAGCTGGTTTGAAACTAACACTTTTTTCTTGGGGAAGTGTATTTTACGTTTGTGTAATTCCCACATAGTGTTAATGGGTGCAGGGTAGTGGTCTGCCTATGTTTGTTTTGCTATGGAGAATTTGACAAGGGTTAAAAAGCTATGACCTAGGCAAGTTCAAGCATTTGTATTTACTGTGGGTGAAATGTGTTTCCCTCCACCCCCTTCCCCTGGAGAGTTGGCATTTACACTGACAGTAAAATAAAAGAATTACTGTTCAGACTGTTTTTCCCTTCCTCACCGAGTATGATGATAAAACAATGGTATTAAGACTTAAAAGGCATAATCTCGTGAATTATGAAGACCTGCAGTGATAAAAGCTTTAGCTTTAAAGTA